>NC_086451.1:76913766-77513766 GCF_028390025.1 Pseudophryne corroboree
AGGGGTAGCTTTGTATGTGAAAAAAAGCATAAATGCTACTTTAATACAAAATATTGAAGCCAAAACTGAGGCCCTTTGGGTCACCATAGAAACTGGGAAGAAGGACATTATTCGCATTGGGGTGATCTATAGACCACCAGGCCAGGGGCAGGATTTGGACAGGAACCTATTGTTGGACATCTCTAAAATGGCTTTTAAGGGAGAAGTCATAATCATGGGAGACTTTAATTTACCTGATGTAAATTGGGAGGGGTCTTTTGCAAGTTCAGCTACAAGTGGCAAATTTCTACATTCCTTACAGGGAGCATCTCTCAAGCAATTGGTGAGGGAGCCCACTTGCAAAGACTCAATATTAGATCTAATTCTTACAAATGGTGATAGGATATCTGATATATATGTGGGTGAGCACCTGGGATCCAGTGATCATCAAGCAGTATGGTTTAGTATAAAGACAGGATCCAACTCCTCTCACACAAAAACAAAGGTGTTGGATTTTAGAAATGCAGACTTTGCAAAAATGGGGAGATGTTTAAGTGATTCATTGGCAGACTGGAGGAACTTGGAAGGAGTGCAGGAGAGGTGGAAAAAAATGAAAAGTGCATTACTAAGTGCAACAGACCTTTGTATCAAAATGGTTAGGAAAAGCACCAGGAAAAGGAAGCCAGTGTGGTTCACAAAAGTAGTATCAACTAGTGTGAAAGCAAAAAAGATGGCTTTTAGGAAATACAAACAGACTCAAAATAATAACGACAAAGAGGTGTATCTGGACAGACGGAAGGATGCTAAGAAAGTGATCAGACGTGCAAAGGCAGAAGCTGAGGAGAAAATGGCCCAGTCAGTAGATAAAGGGGGCAAAACCTTTTTTAAGTATATAAGTGAAAGGAGAAAATCAAATGGAGGAATAATAAGACTTAAGACAGAGAGTGGGCATTTGGTGGAGGGAGACAAGGCAATAGCAGATCACCTAAATAATTATTTTTGCTCAGTATTTACTACAGAAGAAGGGATGGGGCCACAGTTAAATTGCAAGGACATTCATAAAAATAAGGTAGATGAAAATACATTTACAGAGGAGAAGGTCCTAACAGAACTTTCAAAACTAAAAGTGGAAAAATCAATGGGACCAGATGGGATACACCCAAGGATACTCAAAGAGCTAAAAGATGTGCTGGTTACACCTTTAACAGAATTATTTAACCTGTCACTAAATACAGGTGCTATTCCAGAGGACTGGAAAAGAGCAAATGTAGTTCCACTGCACAAAAGTGGAAGCAAGGAAGAAGCAAGTAACTACAGACCAGTAAGCCTTACATCAGTAGTAGGGAAAGTAATGGAAAAACTATTAAAAGAAAGAGTAGTGGAATATCTTAAATCAAACAACTTACAGGATCCAAAACAGCATGGATTTACTGGTGGGAGATCATGCCAAACAAATCTTATTGACTTTTTTGACTCTGTGATGAAAATAATAGATCAAGGGGGAGCTGTAGATGTAGCATATCTAGACTTTAGTAAGGCATTTGACACTGTCCCACATCGCAGACTGCTAAATAAACTTGAAAGCCTGGAGGTGGATTATAAATCAGTTAAATGGATAAGAACCTGGTTGCAGGATAGGAAACAGACAGTCGTAGTTAATGGAGTGCAATCTATGGAGGGAAATGTTACCAGTGGAGTACCCCAGGGATCTGTACTTGGTCCAGTTCTCTTTAATATCTTTGTTGGTGATATTGCAGATGGTATTGAAGGGAAGATATGCCTTTTTGCAGATGATACAAAGATATGCAACAGGGTAGACACACCGGGAGGGGTCAAACAAATGATTAATGACCTAGGTAGGCTTGAGAAATGGTCAAGAACGTGGCAACTACAGTTTAATGCTAAAAAATGCAAAATCATGCACTTGGGTCTCAAAAACCCAAAGGCTAAGTATAGTATCAAGGGTACTATAATGGAAACGACTGAGGAGGAAAGAGATTTAGGAGTCACTATTTCAAGTGACTTGAAGGCAGGAAAGCAATGCAACAAAGCAATGAGAAAGGCAAGTCAGATGCTTGGTTGCATAGGGAGAGGAATCAGTAGCAGGAAAAAAGAAGTGATAATGCCACTGTATAGGTCATTGGTACGGCCCCATCTGGAATACTGTGTCCAGTTCTGGAGACCCTATCTCCAGAAGGATATAAATACATTAGAGAGTGTACAAAGAAGGGCAACTAAAATGGTGCATGGCCTACATCACAAAACTTACCCGGAAAGGCTAAAAGATCTTAACATGTATAGTTTGGAGGAGAGAAGGGAAAGGGGAGACATGATAGAAACTTTCAAATATATAAAGGGTCTTAACAAAGTTCAGGAGGGAAACATTCTTCAAAGGAAAAGAAGTATTAGAACTCGAGGGCATACATTGAGACTGGAGGGGGGGAGGTTCAGGGGAAATTTAAGGAAAAATTACTTCACAGAAAGGGTAGTGGATAAGTGGAATAGCCTCCCATCAGAGGTGGTAGAGGCTAAGACTGTAGGGCAATTTAAACATGCTTGGGACAGGCATATGAATATCCTTACAAAGAATCAAGGTTAAAAAAGGGTTGAGATTGCCTAAAGGATAACATAAAAAAGGGGCAGACTAGATGGGCCAAGTGGTTCTTATCTGCCGTCAAATTCTATGTTTCTATGTATGTTATGTATATGTATGTAATGATATAGCAAAACCAGCGCTGGTGGCTGGCAATCATAAAATATGTGCACAAACAGAAGCAAATCCTGTCTCCCACCATATAACTGACCCAAGGATGACATAGAGGTCTATTTATTAACATTATTTTTACTAAAATAATGTGAAAAAGGGCCTTTTCATATTATTTTAGTATCACCTGAATGTATTAAAGGGCATTTGGAGCAGTTTTTATGAAAAACTGCTCCAAACCCTTTAATTCACTTTTTTTTTAATAAGCCACATCACATTTCCCATACTTATAAGGTCCGATGGACAGACAAGCTGATCAAAGTGTTAAAAAAAGTTTAAAAAAAAGAAAAACAAAAAAAATACATACTCACCTGTCCAGGGAGTCGACGTCCGCTGCTCCGGTGAGCGCTGCCGGGTCCCCCATATGCTGCGCTGTGACTCCGCTGCAGTAAAGTGATGCTGCAAAGCGGCAGCACACTTTACAGCACCAGGGGTCACCGCAGCCCACAGGATCCGGCGCACGGCAGCCCAGCAGAAGCAGTGTGGACCGGCTCGTTGAACAGATGAGTATATTATCCTGCTGGGGAGGTCAGCAGCGCGCGCGGGGAGTCGCGCCAGGTGGGTGGCGACCGGGCAGGGGCAGTAGCGGCGATATTACAAAAAATACCCCGATGATGCTGCAAAGAGGCATTGTGCGATAATTGATACATCCCTGCGATGTAATAATTATCGCAGTGCGAGTTTGGACGATTTTATCACATGACATCTGTATCCAAGATGCGGATGGTGATAAATAGGCCCGATAGATAGATAGTGATAATGTCGATTATCTTACAGGAAAGAAAGCTATACCTTCTATACACTCTAAACACACTTTAAACCTTAGCCGCTGCGGCCGCTATACTTGGTACACACGCTACGTACTTTTTACACTAATAGCGTACAGAGTCCCGTACGGTGTACGGACTCTGTGTACAAACGCCGCGCTGATGGTACAATGCACCCGCAGCGCGTACACACCCAATGAATACGCTTTAAACCTTATACAGCAATGCAATGCGTTACTAATACACCTTTAAACCATAGCGGGGAAAGGAAGACACAACACCGATTTGTAGTTAAATCACTGGGTTCCGACACCACAGCGTAATATTGCTGAAAGGGGGTTACAATATATACAATACAATATAAGACAATATAACAGAATAATGGCTACAGTCAATGGTACATACGTGAGTATATTCGCGTGCGCTTCCCGGTCCGTTCCTCCGTAATCTAATAGATAACGTTGTGAGTCTTGTGTCAGACCAGGCTGCAGCAGGCTTTATTTATACAATTCTTCCAAAAGCAATACAATGGATACTGTAATCCCTTTGTCCATTGGACACAGGAATGCACTTTTACAGTACAGGAGAGGTCATAGGTCGGTTTGAATAGGTAGGCGATGTCTTTCCCAACTGCTCTTGTGGGTGGTCTCCTCTGGATTCCCGCCGCATACATAATGTACAGTAAATACAGTTTATATCTATATTCTGCTTCTGCACATAACTATCTGCAGGAACATGCGATCTTCCTCAAACCAACACCGGAATGTTACCCTTAAAATACCCTACAGCTGGATACCAAACACCACCTTATGACCTTGTTCTGTCCCCTCCTATTCTGTAAAGGTGAATCCCCTTGTTCTGAAACCATTTAAACTGTTGTTATTTTCTGGTGTGGTGCAGGGGGACTATGTGTACATTGTGCACTAATTGGATTAAATATGTAATGTGTTTTGATAGCTCTCCATGCGTTCACAAACTCTACCGTAAATACCCATACCACGCACTGATGCGCACGACCGCGGGAGCGACCATACGCAAATTGCGAATATGTGCACGCACAGCAGAACAAGTACACGCGCGGAGGCCATCTGTGTGCTGTTTGTACGTGATGTGTGTACTGCAATATTTTTCGACTTTGACAGTCCACCCTTTGGCAGTCACCAATAACTGCCACTATCTAATCACTAAACAGAAAAATATCTACACAATATCTACAGAAGTTTTGGATGGTCGGGGGAGAGTGGTAGGTAGGAAATGTATGACCTAGTGTGATAGTAAAAAGCATGTATGTATGATTCCATGTCTGAGAGGCATGTATCATCGTGCCGTATATGTTCTAAATAAGCTTTGAGGTATTGCGAAGTATACATTAAATCCTTCTCATCCCGTATTAACGGTCTGTAAATGGGCCAACAAACACTACCGAGCTCTTTTCGGCTTCTTGTTCCAACAAATGGGGTGCACATTTAGTTGATGATACATGGAGGGGGAACTTATGTGAGTGCTAGTATATGTGGAAATCACCTGTCGACTATGTGTGCTATTAACTGGAGGTTGTAGAGATGAAGATAAGACACATATCTAAAATACATTCACATAAACATTTACATAAACATTCTTGGGTAGGGCTGATGTCTTTTCCGGATGGGTGTATCTGGGCAGAGGGGGAGACAAAAGAAAAACGGGTGAAAGAAACAGGCCATGGAATTCATTTGCAATCCTTATCATAACACTGTCTCTATGGATGGGTCGTAAATTAAATCTGCTGCTATAACAATGCCCTCGCTCCCTAGACTCATCAACTTTGTGCCGTGCTTGCGCCGCGTCAGAATTCGAACACACCTAAATATCAAGCCAATAATTATGACGACTCCCAGGATACAAAGGAGAAACTTCCCTACACTCATAATAACATTTTGTAGCCCACTCTCCTAATCCTGAGAACCAATTTCGTGGGTTCAACCATGAGACCCAGCCGGTCAGCTCATTACCCACAGCCGTCAGGGTAAGGTTGTGTCTCCTCCGGAACTCCCACTTCAACTGCAAGATATCATCCATCTTTTGATCGATAATCTCCGTGGGGTCGTCAGTGCTGTTTGTAATATACGTACAGCACTTCACACCATATTGAGTTGCCAAAGTGACACAGTACCCACCCGTCACGGCTGTGATATAATTAAGGATCATCCTGTACTGGATGAATTCCTTCTTGTAAGCTTGTAACTCCCTTCCCGTATACCTGAAGGTGTCGTCATACATCTCAGTGATATTATCTATTAAGTTCGCTAGCGCATGGATATACCTATAATTTATAATTCCTCTGGCAGTACGGGTGATGTCTAATGCGAGAATGAATTGAATCCTGGTGGATTTGTGGATCAAATCAGAGGCTGCGTGCTCTGTCCTATCTATGAGGTGTCTCTTGACGATGTGTTCATAGTGAGTATGAGTATAAGGAGCCTGAGCACTGCGGTGAACGTCTTTCATCTTATCATGGGTTATGGTCATGACCTCTGGCAGTACTCTCCCAATATAACACAATCCCTCTGAGCTCGGGGCAAGCCACTTGTATGCCTTCCTCCCACATATGAAATAGGCATCATCCGGGAGAATATAGGGGACAGAATATGACATCACCATATTACAAACTTTCCACGTGAAAAACCCAATCCCTAGTTCTCCCATCTGCTCAGTACAAGTATCGGGCTGGATGATATGAGCACAATAACCTGGCAATACTTTTCCAACCCACATGGTCTTGCTTCCACGAGTATACCTATACCGAAAATACCTTCCACTGTTGGCTATTTGGCGTACAAGTTCAGAGTCTATGGGTATCCTATCAGCTCTGTTTGAAAAGGTAATTGTCTGGTTATTCCACGTCACTTCCCAATTTCCCGGTTTTCGGTAATTGGAAATATTGAAACATAATAAGGATCTATCTAGATGATACTGGTGGAGCTTCAAACTAGGGGGCCTAGAAATATTGAATTTCTTGTCCACCGGTCTCCCACCCCGCAATTCGAGTACCTCATCTATTGCTAAAGGGTACGGTACTAATCCTGACTTGCTCTGACCTTGAGGTACTTGTGAGCACACCCAGCACTCTGTCTGGTTTAAGACCTTACCCACTAGTGAGTGGTAATCACTCAATGGATGACGGTCCATGTCGATATTAAGGCTGGACTGACATCTCTGGATGCACCCATCCTCGACTATGTTCTCACAATTCCTACAAATGCAATTTTCCTCAGCCAATAACCCTTCACAGTGCCTCCGAGCTCCCTGACTACCAGAGCGCTTTCTGATACCCGCCTTTGCTCGAGTGATGTGTTGCTCCTGAGATTCTACAAATCCATCCTCACCATCAGTACCCATTCCAGATCCTTGCTCGACCTCTCTGGGACCCTCACCATAACAGACTGTCCTGGTCAACAACAGGATTAACAGGAAAACCTGAAACGCAGTCTCTTGGGGTAGATCCATCTTGTTAAGGGAAGAGAAGGGAGACAAGAAGGGGGGGAGAAAGAGAAGAAGAGAAGGAGGGTAGTGGGAGGTGGAAAAAGAAGAACTGGTGCAACAACCGTCTCTGGTCTTGTTGTTCTCCGCGCTCAGGTGCCGTCTCAATAGTCTTGCCTCTCAGCTTTCCCGGAACAAACACTCTAGTGATACGAGGTTCCCTCCACTCTGCTCTTTGTCACGAGTTTTCTCCGGGTCAGCGACCTTCTTGAAGTGGGACGAGTGGACTCAAGTCTCTCTTTCGGCAACCTTTAATGCTGTCGTGCTGGTTAGCAAGACTTGGTACGGTCCTTTCCACCTGTCAGTGAGGCAACCTGAGCGTAGAAAATTTCGAATCATTACATAATCCCGAGGTTCAATGTCATGACAATTACTGTTCGGTAGGTCAGGAATCACCAGCTTTAGATTTCTATTTTGATTTCTCAGCTGCTGGCTCATCCCAACCAAATATTTTACAGTCACTTCATTTTTGCATTTCAAATCATCCTGGGGATCTATCATTACATGAGGTTGTCAGCCAAAAAGAATCTCAAAGGGTGATAGGTTAAGGGGAGACCTGGGAGTGGTTCTGATGCTATACAATACTAGTGGCAAAGCTTCTGGCCACAACAATCCAGTCTCAGCCATCACTTTGCTCAGCTTGTTCTTAATAGTGCTGTTCATTCTCTCCACCTTCGCACTCGCCTGTGGTCGGTACGGAGTATGCAGCTTGCTATTAATTCCCATCAGTTTACACATAACCTGAAAGACTTCACCTGTAAAATGGGTACCCCTATCGCTTTCAATTATTCTAGGGATACCATATCTACACACAAATTCCTGCACAATTTTCTTTGCAGTGAACGTAGCAGTATTTGTGGCAGCAGGGAATGCTTCTACTCAATTGGAAAATACATCAATACAAACTAACACATATTTCAAATTCCTACAGGGTGGTAACTGTATGAAATCAATTTGTATTACCTGAAAAGGTCCGTCTGTCGGAGGGATAAGGGATGGCTCTGTTGGTATTGACTTTCCAATATTCTTCCTCAAGCAAGTAAAACATGTCATTGCTCTCTTACCTGCATGAGAAGAGAATCCTGGCGCACACCAGTAGGCTCTCACCAGCTTGCACATACCCTCTTTGCCCAGGTGAGTCAGACCGTGTGCCGCCTCAGCTAGACCTGGAAGATATGCTCTGGGGGCCACTGGCTTACCGTGTCCATCTGTCCAGAGTCCTGAGGACTCCTGGCCATACCCTTTTGACCTTCAGACCGCCTTTTTCTGTGAGGAACACAAATTTTGCATTTCAATTTATTTTTGTGTGTTGATTATGTTGAATGTCATCAGTGATGTGATGTTCGTTTGTATGGGGGTGCTGGCTGCTGATTTAGCAGCTTCGTCTGCCCGGCTGTTACCAAGTGAAATTGGGTCTTGGTTGTAAGTGTGTGCTTTGCACTTGATAACAGCCACTCTGTCTGGTTCTTGTATCGCTGTTAAAAGCCTTTTATGTGGGACGCATGCGCTACAGGTGTGCCAGCTGCCGTCATGAAATTTCTGAGGCACCATAGGGCCCCGAAATCATGCACCACTCCAAAGGCATACCTAGAATCTGTGTATATATTAGCTGACTTACCCTTGGCCAATTCACATGCTGTGGTTAGGGCGACCAGCTCAGCAACTTGTGCTGAGTGCGGTGGGCCCAGGGGTTCAGCTTCTATGATACCTCTGTCATCTACAACTGCATATCCAGTACATAAGTCTCCCGATTCTGTCTGTCTGTGGCAACTACCGTCAGTGTAAAAGGTAAAGTCTACGCCTTCCAGTGGGTTGTCACTGATGTCAGGTCTCGCAGTGAAAGTCTGATTCAGGTATTCCATACAATCATGCGTATCAGTCTCTGCACTAAATCCTCCTTCACCATCATTCTCATCCTCCACCCTTTGTGCCTGTCCAGGCACACTTGGCAAGTAAGTTGCAGGATTTAGTGAGCTGCATCTCTTAATGGTGATGTTTACAGGGGCCATCAGTGATAATTCCCATTTTGTAAACCGTGCCGATGAGACATGTCTGGTTTGGGCAGAGTTTAGTAAGGCTGATACTGCATGAGGTGTATGGATGGTCAGGTTCTGTCCTAACACTACGTCTTCGCTTTTACTTACTAGCAAAGCTATTGCTGCAACACTTCGCAAGCATGTGGGGAGAGACCGCGCTACTGTGTCCAACTGTGCACTGTAGTAAGCTACCGGCCTGCTGGCATCACCATGTTTCTGGGTTAAGACACCTGCCGCGCACCCTGCACTTTCTGTACCGTATAATTCAAAGGGCTTCCCATAATCTGGCATACCTAATGCAGGTGCCTGTGATAGGCACTGTTTGAGTCTCACAAATGCCAGTTCGGACTCATCTGTGTGCGAGATCCGATCTGGTTTGTTCGAAGAGACCATTTCTTGCAAAGGTAAAGTCAGCATGGAGAACCCTGGGATCCAGTTTCGGCAGTACCCACACATTCCAAGGAAACTGCGGATCTGTTGCTGGGTTTGTGGCAGAGTCATGTCGCGAATCGCCTGTATTCTCTCAGCGGTGAGATGTCTAAGTCCTTGAGTCAAGCAATGTCCCAAATATTTTACCCTGGTCTGGCACAACTGCAACTTATCCTTAGAAACCTTGTGTCCTGTATGAGAAAGATGAAACAGAAGCTGTTTCGTGTCTTTCAAGGACGATTCGAGTGAATCAGAACACAACAATAAGTCATCGACATACTGTATTAGCACTGATCCACTCTCAGGTTGAAAGGATTGTAAACAGTCATGCAAAGCCTGGGAGAAAATACTTGGCTGTCAATGAAACCTTGGGGGAGACGAGTCCAGGTGTACTGGACTCCCCTGTATGTAAATGCAAAGAGGTATTGGCTGTCAGGGTGCAGAGTGACAGAAAAGAAGGCAGAACAGAGGTCAATGATAGTGAAAAATTTTGCAGTAGGGGGAATTTGCATGAGGATGACAGCGTACGAAGTGCGTAGCACGTGCACGAGGGACAGCGGCCATTACGGCTTCACGATATTAGTAAATAGCTTGTGTTCTAAGGTATACAATCAGCTTTATCATAGGCCAGACTGCATTTGTGTTTTACACTTACTTCCTTAATATTTATATTATGAATCTAGCAATCAGTCCTATGGCAACAATGTAAGCGGGTGTATGTGGCCGGAGAGCCCCAGCCACGAGGCAAATGGCCGCCGCAGCACTGAAGGGGTTAACCCCTAGTGCCCGGCGCCATTTGCAAAGACAATGGGCGCTTGGCGCCAGATTTAAAAATGTATTATGGGCGCTAGGCGCCGTGTTTTATTAATGTTTAAAATGCTGTATTTTTAACTGTGCCGTGGTCCCGGACCCCTCCGGAGACCACGGCAGGGAGGACAGCCCCCGGCGCGCTCAGCAGAGTGTGCGCGCCGGGGGAGAGGAGGCAGCCGCTGACCGCCGGAGTCCGGGAGCTCCGCTCCCGGCAGCGGTCAGTGTAGCCCCGGGCGCACTGGAGTGTGCGCGCCGGGGAGAAGGGTGAGCGCTGCGGCTGGGAGCTCGGCTCCCGCTGCAGTGCTCTATGTGAGAGCCGCCGCTGGGGGCCGGGAGCTCTGCTCCCAGCGCCTCAGCCCAGCACGGGTGGCCAGCCGCAGCAGCCGGGACGGACGTCCCGGGCTGCTAGCCGGCGAGGGGGGTGCGCTGCAGCCCGGCTCCCCGCCGGACGCTGCAGCGAGGCCACAAGACAGTCAGCGCCGCTCATGGGGGACCGGGCTAGCCGGCTCCCTAGCGGCGTGGGCACATTAGGCTGCCTAGCAGGATGGTGAAGCGCTGGGGTCCGGGAGCTACGCTCCTGGCACCTCAGCGCTGAAAAAAGCCAGGGTCACGGCGGCCGGGACCAGTGTCCCGGGCCGCCGGGCTTAGGTACAGGGGGGTGCGCCGATGCGTGCGGCGAGGCCACTGGTTAGTGCCACACTGGGGGGACAGGGAGAGCCAGCTCCCTGGAACCCCAGAGGCAGGCTGGAGGATGGGGGAAGCCAGCCCCATACCTCCAGCACTGAGAGGGAGAGCCCTAGCAGCCAGGCTGCAGGGCTAGGGAAGGCACTGTAGTGCCTGAGTATGTAGAGTCTGTGCAGGGCACAGGCTCAGTGTATAGTTACAGGGAAATGTACAGTGTGATTTAAAATGTAATGTATTTAAAGAGAAATTGCACTTACTTGATTGTGTGTCCCAGGAGGGGGGAATCCATGGCTGTGCAGGCTGATGGATTCTCCCAGACCTTTTCCCCAAAAACGGAATGTTTTCCCATCCAGCCTCATAGTTCCAAGGGGTACAGGAAGAGAGAGGAGCAGCTTAGCTGTGAAGCAAGCTGAGTGGTTTCTTGGAGCTCCATGGAGATCAGCCGTAGTGGACCAGAAACCTGGACCGGGGAGCCAGGCTGCCCAGCTCTGGAGCCCAAATCCAGGCTGCAGGCAGTGAGAGGGGTCCCGGGCAGGTTTCTGGAAGTCAGTTTAGGAGGGAAAACCTCCCCCCAGCCAGACTGAACGGCACCGTGGGAGTACCCTGCTCTCCCAGATGGGAGAGACAAAGGAGACCGACCACTCCCCACTGTCCATAGGGAACAATGTTAGGTGTGCATGAGACCAGAGCATGCACAGCTCATGGGTAAACATTGATTGGTTGTGCACCACAGGGCGGGCTTACCCCCTGTGGTAAGGGGTCTTGGAGAGGGATAAAAGAAGGGCAGTTGGCCCATAGGAGTGTGTATTTGTAACATCTTCTTCTGCTGAAAAGATCTTGATTGTATGCTGTTGCCCCTAGCAATAGGGAGGAGCCTTTTTAAAGGTTATTTGAGCAATAAACACCTTTGCCTCAAGAAGACTGCTTCATCTTGTGACCAACAGGGTTAGGCCAAACCTAGCCCCGTCCTCCGGCTGTCCAGGGAAGCACCTGACGTCTCCAAGCTCCGCCTTCCGCCAGCTACCGGTAGAGGCCTAGCAAGTGGCTAGTGGGGATTCGTCGACACCACACAGGTGTGGTAAAGCAGTGCGTCGGCACATACAGAGCAGAACCGTGGTTCCAAACGCCACGGCAGGTTAGGAGTTTGGTGGTGGCAGTGAGAACCCGCCCACAGCGCAGTGGGTGGAGTCAGTAACAGGCGGTTACTGACGGTAAGCGGGAATCCCCTATGTGGTCAGGCCTCGTGCGGCTTGACCTTACATTCTGTGCGCAGTCAACGGGACGCGGAAGCTGCGAGTGCTTCCGTGCGGTACCGTCCTGTCACAGAAATTGGTGGCATAGTGGTGGGATAATCCCAGGCGGCTTTTCATCACCCGATTGGAGAAGCCGAGTTACTCAGGAGAGGAGTAACTGCAGCGCAGGAGGACGCACAAGATGGCGGAATTCAGCGGAATGTCCAAGGATGATCTGGAGATCGTATGCCAGGGGAAGGGTGTGGATATCCCTTCCAACGCGTCCAGAAGCGTCATGAAGGCGGCGCTCAGGAGCGTGGAGGAGTCTCATCGGGCGGAGGTGGAGAGCACTGACGGCGTCAGCATCTCAGAGGACGGCCCACCAGTGGACCTTCGTGAGGAACCGGTGAGAACCACAAGCCCCGCCCTCTCTCACAGCAGCAATGATTCCCAGCAATCCCTAGCAGGGCCAGGATCCCAACGTCCCAGGGGGGGCGGACCGGATACCCTAGCAGATCGGCTAGCGGAATTGGGGGAATGGGCAACGGAGCAAGAACGCATGCTTGTCATTCGGATGTGGCATGCGGAGCGGGCACCACAGGCCGTGGTACCCCGGGAGCCGTTGTCAGCTGTTGTACACAGATCAGGACGTATTCAGTTTGCCAAGTTTGCAGACAGTGATGGGGACATTGATGGACATTTGCAAGTTTTTGAAAGGACTTGTAAACTACACGATCTACCCAAGTCAGAGTGGGTGAGACACCTTGTGCCCACTCTGCATGGAGAGGCCTTGGAGGCCTATCGAGGAGTGGCGACGGAGGACTGTGGGAACTACGACGAAGTCGCGAAGGCCCTCCTCCAGCGATTCTTCATCACTCCAGAGTCTTACAGGAAGAAGTTCAGAGACTTGCCCAAGAATCCTAGCAGCACCCATGAGCAATTCGCCACCCAGCTGCGGCAGTACGTGGTGAAGTGGGTGAAGGATTCGGAAGCCACTACATGGGACGCACTGATCGACCTGATCTGCAGGGAGCAGTTCTACCGCAGGTGCGCCCAAGAAGTGAAGGAGTGGGTGCTAGATCGGGAGCCACCCAGCTTAAAAATGGCTGCCCAATTAGCCGACAAATATGTGGCAATTCGGCCACGGGGGCAGAAGCGCCCCGCCAGCAGCCAGCTCCAACAGACTGTACCACCAAGGGGACCCCCCTCTTCAGCTCATCACCCCCAAAGACAAGCATCTTCCAACCCGGGTGCTCTTGGCCAGCAACCGCACCGCAGCGTCCCTGCAACTGATCAGAGATCATCGGTGCCACGACTGGAGAAGAAGTGCTACGGCTGTGGGAAAATCGGACATCTGAGGATGAACTGTTCTGCATCCCAAGCACCCCAGACTCGTGCCCCAAATCCGAGTGCTGGAGCCCGGATTGCTTGTTTGACGAGAGGAGATGAGCCTACAGAGACTGTCCCCCTCCAGTCAGTCCGATGGAGTGTGGCGAGAGACAGGTGCACTCTGCGGAGAGAGTCACCTGCATGGCCAAACAGCCCCTACACAACATGTGGAGGCACCTGCAGTCAGTCCACGTGGGACCCCTGCAGGGAGAAGGCCTAAGAGACTCTGGGGCCTCAATCACTGTGGTGAGCCCCCACCTTATAGATCCTGCTGCAGTATTGCAGGGTCGCACTGCCACGGTCACCCTGGCAGAAGGAACAGAAAAAGCGGTTCCCATGGCAAGAGTCTACCTGGACTGGGGAGCTGGACCAGAGTTGCGAGAAGTTGCCGTCATGGATGGTCTCCCAACTGATGTGGTCCTAGGAAATGATCTGGGTGGTGGGATCGTCACTATGTTTGTTGGCGCCATTCCCCGGAGTCAAGTTCCAAACCCACCGTTGACATCAGCTACTCCAGCACAGCCCAGCCCAGAGGAAAAGACTACAGCTGCTAGACAACTGCCAGCACAGCCAACCACAGCATCAACCAGCCCAGAGGAAAAGATTACAGCGGCTAGATCAGTACATCGACCCCGCATGCCTTTTGCCTCTGGTATGCCCACGTCCCCTAGCAACGCAGAGGATGTCGGTTCCAGCTCGTTTGATCCTGTGGGGGTGCCCAATGATGTTCCTGACCCAAGTGGTTTGCCAACTCCGGCGGTGAGTATGAGAAACCACATTGACTTTTCCATGACTGACCCCTACCAGACTGACCCTAGTAGTCCCCACCTAGATCCCCCTGTAGAGTGTCCCAATTTAGGAGAAATTGAGGGCCACAGGCAGGAGTTTAGGGAGGCTCAACTCTCTGACCCATCCCCGAAAGGCATGAGGCGCCACTCTGGCAGCGGCCTTGACAGGGTTGGGGCGGGGAGGTTGACCTGGCGGGAAGGGTTAAGGTACAGGGTAGCCAGGAAAGTGGGAGGGGATAGACCAGATAGGGAATGTGTCCAACTGGTCCCCTCAGGGAACGTTCCTGCGCAACCGGTGTCGGTTGCCCGCGAAACCCCTTTGGACAGCAACCCGGAGATAGACCGTACCCTGAAGTGCCTGACACAGAGCTTACCCTGGTCTGGAATGTCGGATGACACCCAGACCACATGTAAGGCTGGTGCCATGCGTTGGCAGCCGGGGCACTCCAGCGGTTGTGTTGTCTCTGGGCCTCTGCCCATAGGAGAACCCTTGCAGCAAGTTGCTGTGGACATAGCAGGTCCCCTGCCTGTGCACAGTAGATCGGGGAAGACACGCAGCCTCCCTGTAGTGGATGCCACACAGGATCCAGAGGCTGGTGGTCTGGCCGCCATCACTGTGGCACAGGTAGCGGACAAGGAGGGAAGAGTAGGCCTAGGTGACAGGGTAGGTTTCCCGAGTCATAGGTCGACAGAAGAGGATTGGAGGGCAGGTCTGACAGTTAGGGCAGACAGTTGCCAGATAGGTATGACGGAGGTGCAGTGCCTGGGGCACCATGTGGGAGGAGACAGGGGTAGGCCCAACCCAGAGGGGGTGGAGGCAACCAGAGGCTGTCCCCGACCCACATCACCCAGACCGGTACTGACCTTAGAACCTGTAAGGCCCTACGGACATGTTGTCATTGACTTTAGTCCTGTAGTGAACCCCTTGACAGAGGTGGCTAGGAAGTGCATTCCCAAGTCAGTGGACTTTGTACCTGCTTGCGAGTTGGCATTCCAGTCATTGAAGGAGGCTCGGGTACCCGCTCCAGTGCTGATGGCGCACATTCTTGACCAGGACTGTGTGTTACGAACTATTGCGCCACTGCACGGACTGGGAGCAGTACCGAGCCAGAAAGAGCCATATGGGCAGGAGCACCCTGTGGCCTGTTTGAGCAGGAAACTGCTATTGTGGGAGGTGGGGTATGCCCCAGTTGGGACACCGTGGGTGGCACTTGTTTGTAACCAGCCCCCCACCGTGGTGACTTACCACCTACCGGTTAGGTGGCTGCAACCTACCTTGGGGAAATTGGACAGACTTTTGTGGTGGAGCCTTGAACTTGGACTTCAGGTGGACTATTTGAACATTGTGCACCCACGAAGAGAGGCCCACTACACTATGGATGAACTGTCTAGGCCGGAGCCTACACATCCCAGGTAGCGTCCCCTTCACCCCAACGGACTGCGGGACCAGGACCCAAATCGTTGGGACATGGGTCCCTGGTTGACCCGCTTGAATGGGGGGGGAGGAGTGTGGCCGGAGAGCCCCAGCCACGAGGCAAATGGCTGCCGCAGCACTGAAGGGGTTAACCCCTAGTGCCCGGCGCCATTTGCAAAGACAATGGGCGCTTGGCGCCAGATTTAAAAATGTATTATGGGCGCTAGGCGCCGTGTTTTATTAATGTTTAAAATGCTGTATTTTTAACTGTGCCGTGGTCCCGGACCCCTCCGGAGACCACGGCAGGGAGGACAGCCCCCGGCGCGCTCAGCAGAGTGTGCGCGCCGGGGGAGAGGAGGCAGCCGCTGACCGCCAGAGTCCGGGAGCTCCGCTCCCGGCAGCGGTCAGTGTAGCCCCGGGCGCACTGGAGTGTGCGCGCCGGGGAGAAGGGTGAGCGCTGCGGCTGGGAGCTCGGCTCCCGCTGCAGTGCTCTATGTGAGAGCCGCCGCTGGGGGCCGGGAGCTCTGCTCCCAGCGCCTCAGCCCAGCACGGGTGGCCAGCCGCAGCAGCCGGGACGGACGTCCCGGGCTGCTAGCCGGCGAGGGGGGTGCGCTGCAGCCCGGCTCCCCGCCGGACGCTGCAGCGAGGCCACAAGACAGTCAGCGCCGCTCATGGGGGACCGGGCTAGCCGGCTCCCTAGCGGCGTGGGCACATTAGGCTGCCTAGCAGGATGGTGAAGCGCTGGGGTCCGGGAGCTACGCTCCTGGCACCTCAGCGCTGAAAAAAGCCAGGGTCACGGCGGCCGGGACCAGTGTCCCGGGCCGCCGGGCTTAGGTACAGGGGGGTGCGCCGATGCGTGCGGCGAGGCCACTGGTTAGTGCCACACTGGGGGGACAGGGAGAGCCAGCTCCCTGGAACCCCAGAGGCAGGCTGGAGGATGGGGGAAGCCAGCCCCATACCTCCAGCACTGAGAGGGAGAGCCCTAGCAGCCAGGCTGCAGGGCTAGGGAAGGCACTGTAGTGCCTGAGTATGTAGAGTCTGTGCAGGGCACAGGCTCAGTGTATAGTTACAGGGAAATGTACAGTGTGATTTAAAATGTAATGTATTTAAAGAGAAATTGCACTTACTTGATTGTGTGTCCCAGGAGGGGGGAATCCATGGCTGTGCAGGCTGATGGATTCTCCCAGACCTTTTCCCCAAAAACGGAATGTTTTCCCATCCAGCCTCATAGTTCCAAGGGGTACAGGAAGAGAGAGGAGCAGCTTAGCTGTGAAGCAAGCTGAGTGGTTTCTTGGAGCTCCATGGAGATCAGCCGTAGTGGACCAGAGACCTGGACCGGGGAGCCAGGCTGCCCAGCTCTGGAGCCCAAATCCAGGCTGCAGGCAGTGAGAGGGGTCCCGGGCAGGTTTCTGGAAGTCAGTTTAGGAGGGAAAACCTCCCCCCAGCCAGACTGAACGGCACCGTGGGAGTACCCTGCTCTCCCAGATGGGAGAGACAAAGGAGACCGACCACTCCCCACTGTCCATAGGGAACAATGTTAGGTGTGCATGAGACCAGAGCATGCACAGCTCATGGGTAAACATTGAATGGTTGTGCACCACAGGGCGGGCTTACCCCCTGTGGTAAGGGGTCTTGGAGAGGGATAAAAGAAGGGCAGTTGGCCCATAGGAGTGTGTATTTGTAACATCTTCTTCTGCTGAAAAGATCTTGATTGTATGCTGTTGCCCCTAGCAATAGGGAGGAGCCTTTTTAAAGGTTATTTGAGCAATAAACACCTTTGCCTCAAGAAGACTGCTTCATCTTGTGACCAACAGGGTTAGGCCAAACCTAGCCCCGTCCTCCGGCTGTCCAGGGAAGCACCTGACGTCTCCAAGCTCCGCCTTCCGCCAGCTACCGGTAGAGGCCTAGCAAGTGGCTAGTGGGGATTCGTCGACACCACACAGGTGTGGTAAAGCAGTGCGTCGGCACATACAGAGCAGAACCGTGGTTCCAAACGCCACGGCAGGTTAGGAGTTTGGTGGTGGCAGCGAGAACCCGCCCACAGCGCAGTGGGTGGAGTCAGTAACAGGCGGTTACTGACGGTAAGCGGGAATCCCCTATGTGGTCAGGCCTCGTGCGGCTTGACCTTCCATTCTGTGCGCAGTCAACGGGACGCGGAAGCTGCGAGTGCTTCCGTGCGGTACCGTCCTGTCACAGTGTACAAAGAGTAAAGGTGTACGCTTTTGTTGTGTACGCATTTGGCGTCAAAAATAAATTCACAGATTTTAAATAGCTTTTTTTTTCTGTTTACCTTACGAGTTCTACCAGCATCCCTACAAACCATACAGAGCAGACGTCATCTAATCAGCAAATAAGTAGGGTTTCTCAGTGCATCCACCAACCAAGAAAAGGATACGTAGTATACCTGTCCACCCTTTTGCTGATAGGTTAAGTCTGCTGTGACCTGTTAGGCTGTGGATATGTGGAAAACCGGACGATGCCCCCAATTGATAATGTCGATTATCTTACAGGAAAGAAAGCTATACCTTCTATACACTCTAAACACACTTTAAACCTTAGCTGCTGCGGCCGCTATACTTGGTACACACGCTACGTACTTTTTACACTAATAGCGTACAGAGTCCCGTACGGTGTACGGACTCTGTGTACACACGCCGCGCTGACGGTACAATGCACCCGCAGCGCGTACACACCCAATGAATATGCTTTAAACCTTATACAGCAATGCAATGCGTTACTAATACACCTTTAAACCATAGCGGGGAAAGGAAGACACAACACCGATTTGTAGTTAAATCACTGGGTTCCGACACCACAGCGTAATATTGCTGAAAGGGGGTTACAATATATACAATACAATATAAGACAATATAACAGAATAATGGCTACAGTCAATGGTACATACGTGAGTATATTCGCGTGCGCTTCCCGGTCCTGTCCTCCGTAATCTATTAGATAACGTTGTGAATCTTGTGTCAGACCAGGCTGCAGCAGGCTTTATTTATACAATTCTTCCAAAAGCAATACAATGGATACTGTAATACCTTTGTCCATTGGACACATGAATGCACTTTTACAGTACAGGAGAGGTCATAGGTCGGTTTGAATAGGTAGGTGATGTATTTTCCAACTGCTCTTGTGGGTGGTCTCCTCTGGATTCCCGCCGCATACATAATGTACAGTAAATACAGTTTATATCTATATTCTGCTTCTGCACATAACTATCCGCAGGAACATGCGATCTTCCTCAAACCAACACCGGAATGTTACCCTTAAAATACCCTACAGCTGGATACCAAACACCACCTTATGTCCTTGTTCTGTCCCCTCCTATTCTGTAAAGGTGAATCCCCTTGTTCTGAAACCATTTAAACTGTTGTTATTTTCTGGTGTGGTGCAGGGGGACTATGTGTACATTGTGCACTATTTGGATTAAATATGTAATGTGTTTTGATAGCTCTCCATGCGTTCACAAACTCTACCGTAAATACCCATACCACGCACTGATGCGCACGACCGCGGAAGCGACCGTACGCAAATTGCGAATATGTGCACGCACAGCAGAACAAGTACACGCGCGGAGGCCACCTGTGTGTTGTTTGTACGTGATGTGTGTACTGCAATATTTTTCGACTTTGACAATAGATAGATAGATAGATAGGTAGACTATTTTCTTCAAAGTTCAACTCTTCCAAGTTAAGGGGGGTTGAGGGGGCTCCAGAGATATCAGTGTACTGGGCCCCAAGGTTTCTGTTGCTGGCCCTGGCTACTACCATTGCAAGCGGAGCAGTTGCACCTGCCTGGGACCTGCTATATCACTGGGACAACAGATTGCGTAAGACCATCTGCATCACTGGTTATATAGAGTTCCTCATCTGAAAACAGCCTTTCAGGAGGAGAATACCTAATACTTAGATAATATACCATTTATTTTTTTAAATTGGTTGGAGAATCAATTCCCAGCCGGCTGATCCTTGCTGAACATGGCCCAACACCTACAGTGAGAGATGTTAAAAAAAAGTGTCCTGTGAGGTATTGAACTTAGCCCTTGCCGATGAGGTAGACAGAAGATATTTCAAGCAACAGGAAATTATTTTTGTGGAGAGAAGCACCTGCGAAGATAAGGAAAATAATTAATTTCCACCAACGCTGTGAGTTTCCGGATCCCCAACCCAAGCATCAGCCCAGCAGTCTGAGATTTAGGAGTTTGTATCCCACAACAAGATGAAAGCAAAGAAAGAACCAGATAGGAACAGTGCCCTACTCCTCTGCAGTGGCCTTTCATGTGTTGTCGGCGGCCGATCTGTGCCAACAACATGTTGCTGACTAATGTCCATGCAGGACGGCCCGCGTAGTACAGCAACTCAGTAGGGACTAAGCAAAGACTGGAAGGCTTCTCTGAAACTGAAAGATTTTTGCTGGGTCCCCATTGCCGGCACTGCTATAGATGGTGTAAGCAGTGCAGTCACAAGCAGCGGTAAACTAAGCAGGTGATGCATCTTCTAATGCGCCCTTTCCACCCTTTACCCCATGTTGGTCGACAGTTTTGGTCTGTAAACTAAAATCTAATTTCTGTACGGTTGTGTGTATGATCCCTTTGTGATCATGACCAGGAAGTGACAGCACAAGACGGCAGAAGAGAACTTTCACCCTTACAGCGCCTTAATCTTTCTTCCTTTCTCACAGGTTACTATTCCATAGTTGGTGACTTGGACCCAGGGGCTTATGGGAAAGGTCCTCTCCACAAAGGGTAACTAGATGCTTCCATTTCTTTACTGCTCCGCAGCTGCAGTCTTGTTCCCCTGCACCTCGCTAACACTTTTGCTTCGCTTAGCTCCTCCCCTCGCAGTGCATACTGCTGTTGCTCTGCAAATACTGCTATCTTGCTCCAAAAAACGATGTGCTCTGGTGCACAGTGTCTCCAAAGCTGCCTTTCTGCTGAATGTCGCCTGTCGTGCCCAAGGGCAGTTGAAGCCAGTGTCACATACTTACATCTGACCTTCACAGTGGTGTCAGCTCACACTGGCTGAACTTGTACTTGGGAGTCGTTGGGTATTGCTTTAACCGTTATATCTAGCAGAGCGTTGCCTGTGGCTGTGTTAATATTCCCGAGGAGATGCACTGGAGCAGGTAGCAGGCTGCGCTGGGCCTGTAATGTGAGGGAAGTTGTAATGTGATTTGGATGCCTGCCCTAGACCAGCATGGTGACGGAGGAGAGAGAGCGCCGTTGTGCTGTCCCAGAGCTTCTGTCAGGCAAAATCCAGAGCGTGCAACTTCCTGAACTCATCAAGCTGGGACCCGAATGCCAGACAGGCACGAAGAGTCAGCAAGTCTTATTACTTTATTCCTACTATGTGCCAGAAAAAGTACAGTATGCCACGTTTTATAATATGCAGGCAATTTATGGAAGGGAAATGTTAATAGGACATAGGGAGAAGAATACAGACTCTTACACTCCCAGGCAAGCTCCACACTGTTTTACACTGAATGATAATTACAGTGATTAACAGCTTACGCTCTAGTCAGCACTACCAGACTCTGCCTCTCCAATGCTATACAGGCAAACAGCAAGACCAAGGTAACTAACTTCTTGGATAAGGATGCATCCGCATCAGGGGCGTCTCTAGGAGGAGGGGACCCGTGTGCAGACTCCGTGTGTGGGCCCCCTCCTCTCCCGTAGCCGTTGCGCTGCTGCTAGCGCGCTGTAGACTCTGGCACAGTGTCAGAGTCTACAGTGCATGCGCAGGACTCCGAAAAATGTCAGCCACGCCATTTTTTCTGAGTCGTGCGCATGCTCTGTAGACTCTGGCACTGTGCGAGAGTCTCTAGTGGTCAGTGCGCTAGCAGCGGCGAGACGGCTACGGGAGAGGAGGGGGCCCACACATGGTCAGCGTTGGACTCCGGAAAGGTAAGTATAGGAGAAATGGGTGCGGTGTGGGCCGCCCCGGGACAACATCACCACATTACTCCTACTAGTGCACAGCGCACTGAGCTGCTGCTGCCGTCTAGTGGAGAGGGGGCCCTGAGGGAGACTGCACATGGGGCCCCTCCTCTGTTGATATACCCCTTTGGAGGGAGTAGGGTGCATGGTGGGCATCTGCTTGGCGTCCTTTGATGGGGTTCAGTCTGCCATAGAACCCCATCACAGATTGCTGCACGCTGTTCTCACGATTGCAGAGAGCTGACAAAACTGTTGGAGCTGGATAATGGATAATAACATTCTATCAGAAGATGCTGAGTATTGGTACTGGAATTGCATGCCACTATGTGATATCACAGAGCATTACAGAAGCAGTAATAGCTTATCATAGCCGTAGGCTTTTTACACATACTAACAGTGAGCAGGTACAAGAGTATGATGACAAATAATGAGTACCGTATTTATGCTCCCGGCAGTCTTATCATTACGATGTAACTGCTACCAGAGCTGAATCGCTTCATGTCCTGGATCTGAGGAACGGCAGCTGTGTCAGTTACCAACATGGGAGCTTATTGGTACTGCGCGTTCTGTCTGCACCTGTGTTATCCTAACCACGCACTCGGCTATTTGCAGTCAATGGGGATCATTCCGACCCGTTCGTATGCTGTTGTTTGTCGCAGTGGTGCGAATGGGTCGGTTCTGCGTATGCGCGGCGGATGCATTGCGCAGTCGCATCGTTGCCCGGTGACGATGACGCTAACGACAAAAGCGGTCGCAGCGGCGACCGCAAGAAGATTGACAGGAGGAAGGCGTTCCGGGTCGTCAACTGAACATTTTCCAGGAGCGGTTCTGCGAACGCAGGCGTGTCCAGGCGTTTGGAGGGCGTATGTCAGTCTTACGTCAATTACGGGACATGCATCGCTGGAACGATCGCACAGGGTAAGTAACTCTTACCCTGGTCTTCTTTTACAGGAAACTTTTTTTTGCATAGCAGGGCTGCACAAGCGTTCGCAGCCCTGCAATGCAGATATACACTCCCCCATAGGCGGCGTCTAGTTGATCGCACGGGCAGCAAAAAGTTGCTACGTGCGATCAACTCGGAATGACCCCCAATATTAGGTGATTAACCAGATATTGTTGCAGGTATGGCCCCAAAATAGCCACAATAGAATCGATTTGCTGATGAAGTGCTAATTTATTGACCTTGTATTAGATGCAAAATTTGCACTAAAATGTTCTGAAATACACCAGAGAATTTCTGGTGCAACTAGTTATGTTTGGCGCAACTTAGCCCAAGGGTGCATAGCCTAACGAAGGTCAAATGTTCACCAGGAAACCCCTTCAAGGAAGTTTGAACTTCGCCACTGACACCCTGTAGGTCACGGCCCCCACTAAATACCAAAAATGATTGAGATGGATTTGGCCAGGACACAGACTGATGCGCTGAAGAAGTAAGTGTTGGAAAATAAGATTTTACTCACCGGTAAATCTATTTCTCGTAGTCCGTAGTGGATGCTGGGACTCCGTAAGGACCATGGGGAATAGCGGCTCCGCAGGAGACTGGGCACAACTAAAGAAAGCTTTTGGACTACCTGGTGTGCACTGGCTCCTCCCACTATGACCCTCCTCCAGACCTCAGTTAGGATACTGTGCCCGGAAGAGCTGACACAATAAGGAAGGATTTTGAATCCCGGGTAAGACTCATACCAAAAAAACAAACAAAGTGGGAGCGCTGCTAGAATTACTACAAAATAAAACTTTCTTTAATCATATAATTAATACTCATTAGCGGTGAAAATAATCAATGAACTTTTAATAATTAACATGAAGAAACAAAAAGAAAAGAAAAGAAAAAAATAAAAAAATAAAAAGAAAAACAATATTAATCACACCAATAATAAAATATATTGCTGAGATGGAATACCAGATCAGATTTGTTTTGTCTCATTAACATAAAACATATGAAAAGCCTGTGCAGGCTATATTGGTATTGCACAATGCCCTCGCTTAGTAGCGTAATCCCATATGGTAGTTCAGATGGTAACTTGTTGCTAGCCAAAAGGAAACACAGTCACACAGTCTCTATGATAGAGTTACCTCTGAGGAAGCCGCCGAGCTTTAAGGCGGAGAAACGCGTAACAAGAGAGCACCGGAGTGCCGCTGAGCACATTACCCACACACAGTACTGACGTCAGTGAAGAGAACGGGACCACGGAGCACATACGGAAAAATACCCTCCTCCATTGTTGAAAAACGCTGGCAGGTCCAGTAGGAGTTAATTAGAGGAACAGCACCAGTGCCGTGGGACCAAGGTAACTCTATCATAGAGACTGTGTGATTAAGGGATCCTTTCTTTAAAGGACATTGTATTCAGCTGGATCCGTACTGCTACATTGTGGTACATGTGGACGATACTATATCAAATGATTTAAATCTTCATGAACATTGAAACTATGGCCCTCATTCCGAGTTGATCGGTCGCAAGGCGAATTTAGCAGAGTTACACACGCTAAGCCGCCGCCTACTGGGAGTGAATCTTAGCTTCTTTAAATTGCGACCGATGTATTCGCAATATTGCGATTACTAACTACTTAGCAGTTTCAGAGTAGCTCCAGACTTACTCTGCCTGTGCGATCAGTTCAGTGCTTGTCGTTCCTGGTTGACGTCACAAACACACCCAGCGTTCGCCCAGGCACTCCCACCGTTTCTCCGGCCACTCCTGCGTTTTTTCCGGAAACGGTAGCGTTTTCAGCCACACGCCCCTGAAACGCCGTGTTTCCGCCCAGTAACACCCATTTCCTGTCAATCACATTACGTTCGCCGGAGCGAAGAAAAAGCCGTGAGTAAAAATACTTTCTTCATAGTAAAGTTACTTGGCGCAGTCGCAGTGCGAACTTTGCGCATGCGTACTAAGCGGATTTTCACTGCGATGCGATGAAAAATACCGAGCGAACAACTCGGAATGAGGGCCAATGTTTCCTTTTGGCTAGCAACAAGTTACCATCTGAACTACCATATGGGATTACGCTACTAAGCGAGGGCATTGTGCAATACCAATATAGCCTGCACAGGCTTTTCATATGTTTTATGTTAATGAGACAAAACAAATCTGATCTGGTATTCCATCTCAGCAATATATTTTATTATTGGTGTGATTAATATTGTTTTTCTTTTTATTTTTTTATTTTTTTCTTTTCTTTTCTTTTTGTTTCTTCATGTTAATTATTAAAAGTTCATTGATTATTTTCACCGCTAATGAGTATTAATTATATGATTAAAGAAAGTTTTATTTTGTAGTAATTCTAGCAGCGCTCCCACTTTGTTTGTTTTTTTGTTTCTATCATAATTACGAGGGGCGCAAAATATCCCTCACTGTGGGTAGCAGCAGCAGTATTACTATTAAAATACCCCTGAAAGGGGAATTGTAAGAAAGTGATTTCTCCACCGGTGAGTCAGCGCAATACCTTATTGTTTTTAAAAGACTCATACCAGCCACACCAATCACACCGTATAACTCGTGATACTATACCCAGTTAACAGTATGAAATATAACTGAGCTTCTCAACAGATGGCTCAACAATAACCCTTTAGTTAAGCAATAACTATAAACAAGTATTGCAGACAATCCGCACTTGGGATGGGCGCCCAGCATCCACTACGGACTATGAGAAATAGATTTACCGGTGAGTAAAATCTTATTTTCTCTGACGTCCTAAGTGGATGCTGGGACTCCGTAAGGACCATGGGGATTATACCAAAGCTCCCAAACGGGCGGGAGAGTGCGGATGACTCTGCAGCACCGAATGAGCAACCTCTAGGTCCTCCTCAGCCAGGGTATTAAACTTGTAGACTCTTGCAAAAATGTTTGAACCCGACCAAGTAACAGCTCGGCAAAGTTGTAAAGCCGAGACCCCTCGGGCAGCCGCCCAAGAAGAGCCCACTTTCCTCGTGGAATGGGCTTTTACAGATTTAGGGTGCGGCAGTCCAGCCGCAGCATGTGCAAGTTGAATCGTGCTACAGATCCAGCGAGCAATAGTCTGCTTAGAAGCAGGAGCACCCAGCTTGTTGGGTGCATACAGGATAAATAGCGAGTCAGTTTTCCTGACTCCAGCCGTCCTGGAAACATATACTTTTCAGGGCCCTGACTACGTCCAGTAACTTGGAATCCTCCAAGTCCCAAGTAGCCGCAGGCACCACAACAGGTTGGTTCACATGAAAAACTGATACCACCTTAGGAAGGAATTGGGAACGAGTCCTCAATTCCGCCTTATCCATATAAAATACAGATAAGGGATTTTGTATGACAAAGCCGCCAATTCTGATACACGCCTGGCCGACGCTAAGGTCCACAGCATGACCACTTTCCACGTGAGGTATTGTAGCTCCACGGATTTAAATGGCTCAACCCAATGCGACTTCAGGAAATCCAACACCACGTTGAGATCCCACGGTGCCACTTGAGGCACAAACGGGGGCTGACTATGCAGCACTCCCTTAACAAAAGTCTGAACTTCAGGCAGTGAAGCCAGTTCTATTTTGGAAGAAAATCGATAGAGCCGAAATCTGGACCTTAATGGAACCCAATTTTAGGCCCATAGTCACCTCTGACTGTAGGAAGTGCAGAAATCGACCTAGCTGAAATTTCTCCTTTGGGGCCTTCCTGGCCTCACAGCACGCAACATATTTCCGTCATATGCGGTGATAATGGTTTGCGTTCACTTCTGTCCTAGCTTTAAATAGCGTAGGGATAACTTCCTCCGGAATGCCCTTTTCCTTCAGGATCCGGCGTTCAACCGCCAGGCCGTCAAACGCAGCCGCGGTACATCTTGGAACAGACAGGCCCCCTGCTGCAGCAGGTCCTGTCTGAGCGGCAGAGGCCATGGGTCCTCTGAGATCATTTCTTGGAGTTCTGGGTACCAAGCTCTTCTTGGCCAACCCGGAACAATGAGTATAGTTCTTACTCCTCTCCTTCTTATTACTCTCCTTACCCTGGGTAAGATAGGCAGAGAAGGGAACACATACACCGACTGGTACACCCACGGTGTTACCAGAGCGTCCACAGCTACCGCCTGAGGGTCACTTGACCTGGCGCAATATCTTTGTAGCTGTTTGTTGAGGTGGGACGCCATTATGTCCACCTGTCGCCTTTCCCCACGGTGTACAATCATTTGGAAGACTTCTGGATGAAGTCCCCACTCCGGGTGGAGGTCGTGTCTTCTGAGAAAGTCTGCTTCTCAGTTGTCCACTCCGGGAATGAACACTGCTGACAGTGCTAACACATGATTTTCCGCCCATCGGAGAATCCTTGTGGCTTCTGCCATCGCCATCCTGCTTCTTGTGCTGCCCTGTCGGTTTACATGAGCGACCGCCGTGATGTTGTCTGACCGGATCAGCACCGGCCGGTGTTGAAGCAGGGGTCTAGCCTGACTTAGGGTATTGTAAATGGCCCTTAGTTCCAGAATATTTATGTGTAGGGAAGTCTCCTGACTTTTCCATAGCCTTGGAAGTTTCTTCCCTGTGTGACTGCCCCCCGGCCTCGAAGGCTGGCATCCGTGGTCACCAGGACCCAGTCCTGTATGCCGAATCTGTGGCCCCCTAGAAGATGAGCACTCTGCAGCCACCACAACAGCGACACCCTGGCCCTTGGAGACAGGGTTATCCACCGATGCATCTGAAGATGCGACCCGGACCACTTGTCCCACAGATCCCACTGGAAGATCCTTGCATGGGACCTGGCGAATGGAATTTCTTCGTAAGAAGCTACCATCTTTCCCAGGGCTCGCATGCATTGATGCACCGACACCTGTATTTGTATTAGGAGGTCTCTGTCTAGAGACGACAACTCCTTGGACTTCTCCTCCGGGAGAAACCCTTTTTATCCTGTTCTGTGTCCAGAACCATACCCAGGAACAGTAGACACGTCGTAGGAACCAGCTGCGACTTTGGAATATTCAGAAACCAGCCGTGCTGTTGTAGCACTTCCCGAGATAGTGCTACTCCGACGAACAACTGCTCCCTGGACCTCGCCTTTATAAGGAGATCGTCCAAGTACGGGATAATTATTTCGGCCATTACCTTGGTAAATACCTCGGTGCCAGGGACAGACCAACGGCAACGTCTGGAAATGGTAATGACAATCCTGTACCACAATTTTGAGGTACTCCTGGTGAAGAGGGTAAATAGGGACATGCAGGTAAGCATCCTTGATGTCCAGTGATACCATGAAATTCTCCAGGCTTGCGATAATCGCCCTGAGCGATTCCATTTTGAACTTGAACCTTCGTATATAAGTGTTCAAGGATTTCAATTTTAGAATGGGTCTCACCGAACCGTCTGGTTTCGGTACCACAACATTTTGGAATAGTAACCCCGGCCTTGTTGAAGGAGGGGTACCTTGATTTCACCTGCTGGAAGTACAGCTTGTGAATTGCCGCCAGTACTACCTCCCTTTCTCCGAGGGCAGCAGGCAAGGCTGATGTGAGGTAACGGCGAGGGGGAGTCGCCTCGAACTCCAGCCTGTATCCCTGTGATACTACTTGCAGAACCTAGCCCACTGGTCCCTGAAGTTCCCGAGACGCGCCCCCACCGCACCTGTCTCCACCTGTGGAGCCCCAGCGTCATGCGGTGGACTCAGAGGAAGCGGGGGAAGATTTTTGATCCTGGGAACTGGCTGTCTGGTACATCTTTTTCCTTCTTCCCTTGCCTCTGTGCAGAAAGGAAGCGCCTTTGACCCGCTTGCTTTTCTGAAGCCGAAAGGACTGTACCTAAAAATACGGTGCTTTCTTAGGCTGTGAGGAAACCTGAGGTAAAAAAATTTCTTCCCAGCTGTTGCTGTGGATACGAGGTCCCAGAGACCCTCCCCAAACAATTCCTCACCCTTATAAGGCAGAATCTCCATGTGCCTTTTAAAAGCAGCATCACCTGTCCACTGCCGGGTTTCTAATACCCTCCTGGCAGAATGGACATTGCATTAATTCTGGATGCCAGCCAGCAAATATCCCTCTGTGCATCCTTCATATATAAGACGACGTCTTTAATATGCTCTATGTTAGCAAAATATTATCCCTGTCTAGGGTATTAATATTATCTGACAGGGTATCAGACCACGCTGCAGCAGCACTATTTATGCTGAGGCAATTTTAGGTCTCAGTATATAACCTGAGTGTGTATATACAGACTTCAGGATAGCCTCCTGCTTTTTATCAGCAGGCTCCTTCAAGGTGGCCGTATCCTAAGACGGCAGTGCCACCTTTTTTGACAAACGTATGAGCGCCTTATCCACCCTAGGGGATATCTCCCAACGTGACCTATCCTCTGGCGGGAAAGGGTACGCCATCAGTAACTTTTTTGAAATTACCAGTTTCTTATCGGGGGAACCACGCTTCTTTACACACTTCATTCATTCATCTGATGGGGGAACAAAACACTGGCTGCTTTTTCTCCCCAAAAATAAAACCCCTTTTATGTGGTACTTGGGTTCATGTCAGAAATGTGTAACACATTTTTCATATCCGAGATCATGTAACGGATGTTCCTAGTGGATTGTGTATATATCTCAACCTCGTCGACACTGGAGTCAGACTCCGTGTCGACATCTGTGTCTGCCATCTGAGGTAACGGGCGTTTTTTTTTGAGCCCCTGATGGCCTTTGAGACGCCTGGGCAGGCGCGGGCTGAGAAGCCGGCTGTCCCACAGCTGTTACGTCATCCAGCCTTTTATGTAAGGAGTTGACACTGTCGGTTAATACCTTCCACCTATCCATCCACTCTGGTGTCGGCCCCCAGGGGGCGACATCACATTTATCGGCATCTGCTCTGCCTCCACATAAGCCTCCTCATCAAACATGTCGACACAGCCGTACCGACACACCGCACACACACAGGGAATGCTCTGACTGAGGACAGGACCCCACAAAGCCCTTTGGGGAGACAGAGAGAGAGTATGCCAGCACACACCAGAGCGCTATATAATGTAGGGATTAACACTATAACTGAGTGAATTTCCCCCAATAGCTGCTTGTATACACAATATTGTGCCTAAATTTAGTGCCCCCCCCCTCTCTTTTTAACCCTTTGAGCCTGAAAACTACAGGGGAGAGCCTGGGGAGCTGTCTTCCAGCTGCACTGTGAAGAGAAAATGGCGCTAGTGTGCTGAGGAAGATAGCCCCGCCCCTTTTTCGGCGGACTTTTCTCCCGCTTTTTTATGGATTCTGGCAGGGGTATTTATCACATATATAGCCCCTGGGACTATATATTGTGATTATTTTGCCAGGCAAGGTGTTTATATTGCTGCTCAGGGCGCCCCCCCCCCCAGCGCCCTGCACCCATCAGTGACCGGAGTGTGAGGTGTGCATGAGGAGCAATGGCGCACAGCTGCAGTGCTGTGCGCTACCTTATTGAAGACAGGAGTCTTCTGCCGCCGATTTTCCGGATCACTTCTTGCTTCTGGCTCTGTAAGGGGGCCGGCGGCGCGGCTCCGGGACCGAACATCAATGGCCGGTTCCATGCGGTCGATCCCTCTGGAGCTATTGGTGTCCAGTAGCCTAAGAAGCCCAAGCTACCACCAGTTAGGTAGGTTCGCTTCTTCTCCCCTTAGTCCCTCGCTGCAATGAGTCTGTTGCCAGCAGATCTCACTGTAAAATAAAAATCTAAAATATACTTTCTTTCTAGGAGCTCAGGAGAGCCCCTAGTGTGCATCCAGCTCAGCCGGGCACAAGATTCTAACTGAGGTCTGGAGGAGGGTCATAGTGGGAGGAGCCAGTGCACACCAGGTAGTCCTAAAGCTTTCTTTAGTTGTGCCCAGTCTCCTGCGGAGCCGCTATTCCCCATGGTCCTTACGGAGTCCCAGCATCTACTTAGGACGTCAGAGAAATATGTGTGCAGTTTTCTAGATAAGTACTATACACACCAGTGGTTTAATGTAGGCCGGGGTGCCGACACCTCTGCAGGGACCCGGTGCTTGGAGGAGGCGTGGCTAATACGGGTAGATGTGACCAGAACCCTTCCATAGAAAATAATAGGATTTTGGTACCTACCTGTAAATCCTTTTCTCTTAGTCCGTAGAGGATGCTGGGGACTCCAAAAGGACCATGGGGTATAGACGGATACGCAGGAGCCTGGGCACACTATAAAGACTTAAACTGGGTGTGAACTGGCTCCTCCATCTATGCCCCTCCTCCAGACCTCAGTTAGAAAACTGTGCCCAGGAGAGATGGACTTTTCGAGGAAACAATTTATTGTTATAAACACGGTGAGTGTCCTACCAGCTCACACCTCAAACACACCGTAGAACGTGGCATTCAGTAGAATACCAGCCAACGGCATGAACAAAACACAGCCACATGCTGAGAGAATATGTAACACAACCCGTGTGTCCACAGAAGCAAAAATACGACCCCACATGCTATGTCATGAACTACGGTAGCAACCGCCAGACAGAGAAGACACACCACCAGGGTGTAACCACAAGCAATAACTGCAGACACCGTACGCACTGGGACGGGCGCCCAGCATCCTCTACGGACTAAGAGAAAAGGATTTACCGGTAGGTACCAAAATCCTATTTTCTCATACGTCCTAGAGGATGCTGGGGACTCCAAAAGGACCATGGGGTTTACACCAAAGCTCCAAAACGGGCGGGAGAGTGCGGACGACTCTGCAGCACCGAACGAGCAAACATAAGGTCCCCAAAAATCAGGGTATCAAACTTGTAGAGCATCGCAAAAGCATTTGACCCGACCAAGAATCCGCTCGGCAAAGTTGAATCGCCGAGACTCCTCGGGCATTCGCCCAAGAAAAACCCATCATCCCAAAAGACGGAACCTCCACCGACTTCGGTGATGGCAAAGCAGCCTTAGAACGAACATGCCAAACTGCATTACAGATTCAGCATGTAACAAAACTGCATAGCGCAGTCCCCCAAAGTAAGCTGGGAACGTACCAGACAAACAGGGCCTCTGTTTCTCCAAACTGAGCCAAATTGATGACCGTACATACTCAAATCCCTGGCTAGATCAAGGGAATTTGAACCAGCCAATGCCTAAGTAACCCCCGGCATCAAAATAGGCCGATTTCTGCGAAACCCAGAAACACTCTTGGTAGAACTACCAACCGAGTACTCAATTCCTCTCTATCCACCTGAAAGATCAACAAGGCTCTTGTGAGACAAAACCACCACTTCCGACACCGGCCTAGCGGACGTCAAAGTCAATAGCCTGACCACTTTCCAAAAGAGAAATTTTGTAAAGAAACTTATTAGGCTTGCCTCCACATCGGCTTGTAAAGTATGGATAAGCACGACCTAGCTGAAAGTCCTCCATAGGAGCCTTCCTGGATACACACCGAGACACATAATTACTCCAACAACGGTGGTAACGCTGTGCCGTCAGTTCTTTCCTAGCCTGAAGAATTGAAGAAATGACTTCACTGGGAACACCCATTCGGCTTAGGATACAACATTCAACCGCCCCGCCGCTAGACGCAGCCGCGGTAAGTCCTGATACACGCCCCGATCGTGTTGTAACACTACCTCACGTAAAGGAAGAAGGCAGTAATTTTCTATGAGTAAACCATGAAAAACTGGATAGCCAACCCTCGCTGGTTAGACCGGATTTCAAATGATCATCGGAACCATCGATCATCTTACGCTTACCACTGTCAGAAAGGTGAAAGCGGAGAGGCCACCTAGACCTACTAAAAATACCCACGGTGTCACTAGGATGTCCCCTGCTATATCCTGAGTGTCCCTTAACCTGGAACAATCTCCTCGATGCCTCTCATTGAGGCGAGACGCCAACATGTCCAATTGCGACACTCCACAAAGACTTGTCACGTCTGGGAAAGCTTCTCGCTGATGACAGTATTTTTCCCGGCTGGATTTCGTGTCCGCAAAGGAAATCTATTTCTCCGTCGTTTACCTCCGGAACGAAGACTGCTAACATAGCGTTTACCAGACTTCCCACTCAACTGCAAACTGTGCATCTTCTGCCATTTCCGCTTTTTCCTTGTTGCGCCCTAGCGGCTTACTTACGCCATTGCTGACAAGTCTTCTGGCAGAATTAACACGGGCAGAACACGAAGAATACGTTCGTCTAAAATAGCTCTTCATTCAAGAAAGCTTACAGCAGACAAGTTTCCCAACTTGACCTCATCCTCTGGAAATACGTCCCTTGCAAAGGACTGCTCCCCAGCTTCGGAGATCTATACGCACGGACACCAGGATCTAAACCTGGATCCCTAACCTTCATTCCTCTAGAAGGAAAGAACCGAGCAGACACCACAGGAGCGGTGTCCTGGCCGTTTTGATTATATTCCGGTGCATGCGCAGGTGAGACCCGGACCACATTTCTAACTGGTCCCATGAAAACCACTCTGGTATTAGACCTGCTCACCGAAAAAGGCCACTTATGCTGCATCCATCTGTCTCATTAATGGAACCTATTGATGAGGTGTCACCTCAAAGCCGATCCAACTCTGGATCCTCAGAACTCTTTCCACAGGAAAAACACCGAACCTTAACCGGTCAGAATCTAATCTAAAACCCAAGTTCTGACATCTGCGTCGTTGGGAACAACAGGCCAATTCCTGCACCGAAGAACAGTCAGAGATAAACAACAATATGCACCCTTTTACAGGGACAACCAGACAATGTCCTGAACGTGACGCACCTCTGTATGGCGTCGTGTGTTACCTCCCCTTCCATAGGGGAGAGGCAAGATCTATTAGAAAAAACAGTAAGGGGAAACAACCGTAACTCAGAATGTTCCCCTTTGGCTTCTATAAATAACTCACAGGTCCTAGTCTATTCCTGGACTAACTGAAAATTAGTAGACAAGTGGTCACCGGAGTGGGGACCAGCCAGATAGACTCAGCGACAAGTGGTGTATGTAGTGGAAACAGAAACTACGTCCACTTCTGCGAACCTAACAAGGCTGCAGAACACTTACCTTTTCACCTTCCACTGTCTACACAGAAAAGGAAAAAAGAACGGTATCGAACCGGTTAAACGACTGCATCCCACAAAAGAATGCGTCACCAACCGTTGTGAAGGAGGTTAACTCACGAATTTAGGCTTACCAGCGGATACCGCCTAGATTGACTGAAGAGAGGCCACACCAAACAGCTGTATACCTCCCACCCGCATCTCCCGGAGACCTCCTCCGCATTTTTCCGGTCACACCACCTACTGTCACGTGGCAGCCTGCTGTAATGTTATAAGGAAAAATAAACATAGGCAAGCCTACCCACTCTGGGTAGGATAATTCTACCGGATGCTTACCCGACTACCACACTCCCTCAAGTGCATACATTGCAAATAAGGTCAAAGTATAGAAATAAAATTTCACTTAGCTGCCTGTGTATGATCCTTTGCGACCGGGCTCAGCGTCGACCAGGAGTTGATTGTCATAATTTTCTCTCCGCGTTGTGAAGAGAATAATATTCGGACTCCTCGAGAGGATCGAAAACCAACTCGTCACGGCCAATCTAGAGCTTAATCAACAGAGCGACCAGCACATGATAAGAATACCATTATTTCAGCATTCATGTATATACATAATGTAATACACAATACAACACCCATATCGTAATCATGCATATATAAAGTTATATCTACATATACACACATATAGATATAACCTATACGCAAGTGGATTGTCCAGACCCGTCAGGTCCCTAGTGACAGTAATGTGTTGTGAATGTGTATGACCATGTACTGACACGCCCCCGATGTGGATCTACCAGGAACTTTACGGCTGACAGAAACTGAGTAAATGTCGACAGCACGGAATAGAAAGCGGGCAAAAACAATAATAATCTTGGAACCCCAAGGGGTCTGAGGGAAGCATACATCTACAATTGTAATAACACTCCCCCTACTAATATATATATATAAAATATCTATATATATACCAATACCGGTACAAGGCAATAACAGCCTGTTAATTCTTTTACCCAGGAATTACCGTTGATGCTGACAGGGCATCGACCGACCGCCGTGTCTCCCCTAGCGTGTTTACTTGTTTTTAAGCACATAAAAGTAACCTGCTAATACTTAGTTGTTTGAATCAAGTACCGGCAAGCGTCGGCGAAACCGACAGTTATCCCCACAGGAGCCTTTGACAAAGCCCTCACACCTGTCGACACATGTCAACAAACCAATAGTTGGTAAATAAAAAGGGAAACAGTGCATTTATGTATTACAACAAGGATTCTGCGTCCATTATCAATCCTAATGCTATATGACACCCATATAGCATTAAAACACTCTGTGCCCCCCTTCCTTCTTAGTACACAGCAAGTCCCGGTGGGGGACTTAGGAAAATGGCGCTGACCCCTCTGTGAGGGCAAAGCTCCGCCCCTTCCCGGCGGCTCGACAAAAAAAATATATATAACCCTATACTGAGCTGGGGGACCCTATACACAGGGAGATTTCACCTCTGGGAGTGCAAAAGAACCCAAACACTATGTCCCCCACTGTGTTTGTGCTTGGCGGGGACAGCAGGGAAAAATGGCGCTGACTCTGTGTGTGAGGCTAATCTCCGCCCCTCTCGGCGCGCTATAGCCCCCCTGTATATCTAAAAGCAATCAGGCCGAGCACTAAATATAGGGTAAAGACTCTATATTTACCCAGCACCATGCTGCTCAGGGCGCCCCCCCTGCGCGCCCTGCACCCCAGGCAACCGATCAGCATGCGGGAGCCCCGGCGTGTCGCGCACCCGCCGCTCTCATGGCGGGTCCTCGTGTGCGGCGCCCGGGAGCTCTAAACTCAACTATCTATGCTGCCCAGGGCGCCACCACCCACCTGGCGCCCTGCACCCATGGCGGCTGACGGGGACCACAGTATAACGTGCCTGCGGGGGTCTGTATACGGAGCCCCCGGCAGCGCGAGTAAGAAACCTGTTAATAACTAACTCGCTGCCCAGGGCGCAAGCTCCCTGCACCCGTATAAGCGGAGGCGGGGAAATCGTTAAAGTATGCTGGCGGGGGATGAACCATGGTGCCTCGGCACCGAAATGCTTTTTTGCCAGATTTTTCACATTAAGAAGACCAGTAACTTGCTGCCCAGAGCACTCGCCCCCCAGCGCCCTGCACCCTGTGAGTGCCGTTGGTGTGTGGGAGCATGGAGCGCAGCACTACCACTGTACCTCCGTTACTGAAGTCTTCTGCCGTCTGAAGTCTTCTTTTCTTCCAATACTCACCCGACTTCTTTCTTCTGGCTTCTGTGAGGGGGGTGACGGCGTGGCTCCGGGAACAAGCAGCTAGGCGGCGGGCGCACCAAGTAATCGAACCCTCTGGAGCTAATGGTGTCCAGTAGCCGAGAAGCAGAGCCTTGAAACTCACAGAAGTAGGTCCTGCTTCTCTCCCCTCAGTCCCACGATGCAGGAAGCCTGTAGCCAGCAGGTCTACCTGAAAATAAAAAACCTAACATAAAGTCTTTCAGAGAAACTCAGTAGAGCTCCCCTAGTGTGTGTCCAGTCACTCCTGGGCACAAAGTCTAACTGAGGTCTGGAGGAGGGGCATAGAGGGAGGAGCCAGTTCACACCCAGTTTAAGTCTTTATAGTGTGCCCAGGCTCCTGCGGATCTGTCTATACCCCATGGTCCTTTTGGAGTCCCCAGCATCCTCTAGGACATATGAGAAATTTGTAAAAAATGCTAGCATATGTGCAGGGGGCGGGTACAAGTGCTCCCCCTGTACATCACGCAGGGAGCCATGTGCTGTGTGCTGGGCTGAGGAGAAAGGATGCTGCCCGAAGTGCAGCTGTCTGCAACGGGAAGGGGGGTCAGTGGGACACAGGGCCCCGCTGTGCCCCTCCAACAGGCCCAGTACCTGCTCTCCCACTCTTGCCTCAAGTGATTGTACAGCAGTACTCACTGTTGCACTGCTTGTAGGGTTGCCACCTCATCCCTTTAATTCTGGACACATATTAATTACACAGGTTATGTGGCTGGCTGACTCCAAGACTCCATTTCACCTGGTTTTAATCAGCCACAGAACCTGTGTAATTACTTTGTGTCCAGAATTAAAGGGATGAGGAGTTAGCCCAAACTGCTTGTATGACAGATGGAGCGGAGCAAGGGTGTAGGCATCTCACCAGCCGGTCACTGTCTTTTGGTGCAGGGTTCTGGAACAGCACTCATAAGCGGGTAAACATGTGGCTCTCAGTCCTCCACCATGTCGCTTTTACACAATGACATGATGGCACCTCACATACGCAGAAATACTATCAGCGGCCATCTTGGTTAGGGAATGTAGTTTCCCTAGATGAGCCATTTTGTTAAAGACTGCGCAGTATCGCACTCCACTTCTAACAGTAATTAGACTGAAGAAAAAAAGGTTTGATTCCGCACTAGTCAGGTTCGACTATTGTCGTAAGGTACCAGAATCTTATCGATATACAGGGAAGATTTCCCTAATTATTATTTTTACCTGGTGGTGCACCCAGAGTCAGGGAATATTTGGAGAAAAACGGAAATTGCAGAAGACTCTTGTGTGGGTGCACTCTTGTTTTTATATAGTTATCTGGCTAATTATTAAAGCTTAACTTTTATTTGATAAACATTATAAAATAAATCCACACTCTCATGTTCCACCACCGTTAATTAGTGACATAAAAGAAAGAAAAACACACTGTAGGTATAGGGTTATAAAATGAAAAAAATTGTTTTTGTAAATTATTTTAAATTTTTTTGTTAAAATTGAAAATGTTCTGGTTAGTCTGAGATGAGCGCCTGAAATTTTTCGGGTTTTGTGTTTTGGTTTTGGGTTCGGTTCCGCGGCCGTGTTTTGGGTTCGACCGCGTTTTGGCAAAACCTCACCGAATTTTTTTTGTCGGATTCGGGTGTGTTTTGGATTCGGGTGTTTTTTTAAAAAAACACTAAAAAACAGCTTAAATCATAGAATTTGGGGGTCATTTTGATCCCATATTATTATTAACCTCAAAAACCATAATTTCCACTCATTTTCAGTCTATTCTGAATACCTCACACCTCACAATATTATTTTTAGTCCTAAAATTTGCACCAAGGTCGCTGGATGACTAAGCTAAGCGACACTAGTGGCCGACACAAACACCTGGCCCATCTAGGAGTGGCACTGCAGTGTCACGCAGGGTGTCCCTTCCAAAAAACCCTCCCCAATCAGCACATGACGCAAAGAAAAAAAGAGGCGCAATGAGGTAGCTGACTGTGTGAGTAAGATAAGCGACCCTAGTGGCCGACACAAACACCGGGCCCATTTAGGAGTGGCACTGCAGTGTCACGCAGGATGTCCCTTCCAAAAAACCCTCCCCAATCAGCACATGACGCAAAGAAAAAAAGAGGCGCAATGAGGTAGCTGACTGTGTGAGTAAGATTAGCGACCCTAGTGGCCGACACAAACACCGGGCCCATTTAGGAGTGGCACTGCAGTGTCACGCAGGATGTCCCTTCCAAAAAACCCTCCCCAATCAGCACATGACGCAAAGAAAAAAAGAGGCGCAATGAGGTAGCTGACTGTGTGAGTAAGATTAGCGACCCTAGTGGCCGACACAAACACCGGGCCCATTTAGGAGTGGCACTGCAGTGTCACGCAGGATGTCCCTTCCAAAAAACCCTCCCCAAACAGCACATGACGCAAAGAAAAATAAAAGAAAAAAGAGGTGCAAGATGGAATTGTCCTTGGGCCCTCCCACCCACCCTTATGTTGTATAAACAAAACAGGACATGCACACTTTAACCAACCCATCATTTCAGTGACAGGGTCTGCCACACGACTGTGACTGATATGACGGGTTGGTTTGGACCCCCCCAAAAAAGAAGCAATTAATCTCTCCTTGCACAAACTGGCTCTACAGAGGCAAGATGTCCACCTCATCATCACCCTCCGATATATCACCGTGTACATCCCCCTCCTCACAGATTATCAATTCGTCCCCACTGGAATCCACCATCTCAGCTCCCTGTGTACTTTGTGGAGGCAATTGCTGCTGGTCAATGTCTCCGCGGAGGAATTGATTATAATTCATTTTAATGAACATCATCTTCTCCACATTTTCTGGATGTAACCTCGTACGCCGATTGCTGACAAGGTGAGCGGCGGCACTAAACACTCTTTCGGAGTACACACTTGTGGGAGGGCAACTTAGGTAGAATAAAGCCAGTTTGTGCAATGGCCTCCACATTGCCTCTTTTTCCTGCCAGTATAAGTATGGACTGTGTGACGTGCCTACTTGGATGCGGTCACTCATATAATCCTCCACCATTCTTTCAATGGTGAGAGAATCATATGCAGTGACAGTAGACGACATGTCCGTAATCGTTGTCAGGTCCTTCAGTCCGGACCAGATGTCAGCATCAGCAGTCGCTCCAGACTGCCCTGCATCACCGCCAGCGGGTGGGCTCGGAATTCTGAGCCTTTTCCTCGCACCCCCAGTTGCGGGAGAATGTGAAGGAGGAGATGTTGACAGGTCGCGTTCCGCTTGACTTGACAATTTTCTCACCAGCAGGTCTTTCAACCCCAGCAGACTTGTGTCTGCCGGAAAGAGAGATCCAAGGTAGGCTTTAAATCTAGGATCGAGCACGGTGGCCAAAATGTAGTGCTCTGATTTCAACAGATTGACCACCCGTGAATCCTTGTTAAGCGAATTAAGGGCTCCATCCACAAGTCCCACATGCCTAGCGGAATCGCTCCGTGTTAGCTCCTCCTTCAATGTCTCCAGCTTCTTCTGCAAAAGCCTGATGAGGGGAATGACCTGACTCAGGCTGGCAGTGTCTGAACTGACTTCACGTGTGGCAAGTTCAAAGGGCATCAGAACCTTGCACAACGTTGAAATCATTCTCCACTGCGCTTGAGACAGGTGCATTCCACCTCCTATATCGTGCTCAATTGTATAGGCTTGAATGGCCTTTTGCTGCTCCTCCAACCTCTGAAGCATATAGAGGGTTGAATTCCACCTCGTTACCACTTCTTGCTTCAGATGATGGCAGGGCAGGTTCAGTAGTTTTTGGTGGTGCTCCAGTCTTCTGTACGTGGTGCCTGTACGCCGAAAGTGTCCCGCAATTTTTCTGGCCACCGACAGCATCTCTTGCACGCCCCTGTCGTTTTTTAAATAATTCTGCACCACCAAATTCAAGGTATGTGCAAAACATGGGACGTGCTGGAATTTGCCCATATTTAATGCACACACAATATTGCTGGCGTTGTCCGATGCCACAAATCCACAGGAGAGTCCAATTGGGGTAAGCCATTCCGCGATGATCTTCCTCAGTTGCCGTAAGAGGTTTTCAGCTGTGTGCGTATTCTGGAAACCGGTGATACAAAGCGTAGCCTGCCTAGGAAAGAGTTGGCGTTTGCGAGATGCTGCTACTGGTGCCGCCGCTGCTGTTCTTGCGGCGGGAGTCCATACATCTACCCAGTGGGCTGTCACAGTCATATAGTCCTGACCCTGCCCTGCTCCACTTGTCTACATGTCCGTGGTTAAGTGGACATTGGGTACAACTGCATTTTTTAGGACACTGGTGAGTCTTTTTCTGACGTCCGTGTACATTCTCGGTATCGCCTGCCTAGAGAAGTGGAACCTAGATGGTATTTGGTAACGGGGGCACACTGCCTCAATAAATTGTCTAGTTCCCTGTGAACTAACGGCGGATACCGGACGCACGTCTAACACCAACATAGTTGTCAAGGCCTCAGTTATCCGCTTTGCAGCAGGATGACTGCTGTGATATTTCATCTTCCTCGCAAAGGACTGTTGAACAGTCAATTGCTTACTGGAAGTAGTACAAGTGGGCTTACGACTTCCCCTCTGGGATGACCATCGACTCCCAGCAGCAACAACAGCAGCGCCAGCAGCAGTAGGCGTTACACGCAAGGATGCATCGGAGGAATGCCAGGCAGGAGAGGACTCGTCAGAATTGCCAGTGACATTGCCTGCAGGACTATTGGCATTCCTGGGGAAGGAGGAAATTGACACTGAGGGAGTTGGTGGGGTGGTTTGCGTGAGCTTGGTTACAAGAGGAAGGGATTTACTGGTCAGTGGACTGCTTCCGCTGTCACCCAAAGTTTTTGAACTTGTCACTGACTTATTATGAATGCGCTGCAGGTGACGTATAAGGGAGGATGTTCCGAGGTGGTTAACGTCCTTACCCCTACTTATTACAGCTTGACAAAGGGAACACACGGCTTGACACCTGTTGTCCGCATTTCTGTTGAAATAGTTCCACACCGAAGAGCTGATTTTTTTGGTATTTTCACCAGGCATGTCAACGGCCATATTCCTCCCACGGACAACAGGTGTCTCCCCGGGTGCCTGACTTAAACAAACCACCTCACCATCAGAATCCTCCTGGTCAATTTCCTCCCCAGCGCCAGCAACACCCATATCCTCCTCATCCTGGTGTACTTCAACACTGACATCTTCAATCTGACTATCAGGAACTGGACTGCGGGTGCTCCTTCCAGCACTTGCAGGGGGCGTGCAAATGGTGGAAGGCGCATGCTCTTCACGTCCAGTGTTGGGAAGGTCAGGCATCGCAACCGACACAATTGGACTCTCCTTGTGGATTTGGGATTTCGAAGAACGCACAGTTCTTTGCGGTGCTACTGCTTTTGCCAGCTTGAGTCTTTTCATTTTTCTAGCGAGAGGCTGAGTGCCTCCATCCTCATGTGAAGCTGAACCACTAGCCATGAACATAGGCCAGGGCCTCAGCCGTTCCTTGCCACTCCGTGTGGTAAATGGCATATTGGCAAGTTTACGCTTCTCCTCCGACAATTTTATTTTAGGTTTTGGAGTCCTTTTTTTACTGATATTTGGTGTTTTGGATTTGACATGCTCTGTACTATGACATTGGGCATCGGCCTTGGCAGACGATGTTGCTGGCATTTCATCGTCTCGGCCATGACTAGTGGCAGCAGCTTCAGCACGAGGTGGAAGTGGATCTTGATCTTTCCCTAATTTTGGAACCTCAACATTTTTGTTCTCCATATTTTAATAGGCACAACTAAAAGGCACCTCAGGTAAACAATGGAGATGGATGGATACTAGTATACAATTATGGACGGACTGCCGAGTGCCGACACAGAGGTAGCTACAGCCGTGAACTACCGTACTGTGTCTGCTGCTAATATAGACTGGTTGATAAAGAGATGTCGTAGTATGTATGTATGAAGAAGAAAGAAAAAAAAAACCATGGTTAGGTGGTATACAATTATGGACGGACTGCCGAGTGCCGACACAGAGGTAGCCACAGCCGTGAACTACCGTACTGTACTGTGTCTGCTGCTAATACAGACTGGTTGATAAAGAGATGTCGTAGTATGTATGTATAAAGAAGAAAGAAAAAAAAACCACGGTTAGGTGGTATACAATTATGGACGGACTGCCGAGTGCCGACACAGAGGTAGCCACAGCCGTGAACTACCGTACTGTACTGTGTCTGCTGCTAATATAGACTGGTTGATAAAGAGATGTAGTAGTATGTATGTATAAAGAAGAAAGAAAAAAAAACCACGGGTAGGTGGTATACAATTATGGATGGACTGCCGAGTGCCGACACAGAGGTAGCTACAGCCGTGAACTACCGTACTGTGTCTGCTGCGACTGGATGATAAATAATGATATAAAAATATATATATATCACTACTGCAGCCGGACAGGTATATATATTATATAATGACGGACCTGCTGGACACTGTCTGTCAGCAGAATGAGTTTTTTATAGAATAAAAAAAAAAACACCACACAAGTGAAGTCACACGACGAGTGTTTAACTTTTTCAGGCAATCACAATATAGTATACTACTAACTATACTGGTGGTCAGTGTGGTCAGGTCACTGGTCAGTCACACTGGCAGTGGCACTCCTGCAGCAAAAGTGTGCACTGTTTAATTTTAATATAATATGTACTCCTGGCTCCTGCTATAACCTATAACTGGCACTGCAGTGCTCCCCAGTCTCCCCCACAATTATAAGCTGTGTGAGCTGAGCACAGTCAGATATATAATATATACATAGATGATGCAGCACACTGGGCTGAGCAGTGCACACAGATATGGTATGTGACTGTCTTGTACTCCTGGCTCCTGCTATAACCTATAACTGGCACTGCAGTGCTCCCCAGTCTCCCCCACAATTATAAGCTGTGTGAGCTGAGCACAGTCAGATATATAATATATACATAGATGATGCAGGCATGCAGCACACTGGGCTGAGCAGTGCACACAGATATGGTATGTGACTGAGTCACTGTGTGTACCGTTTTTTTCAGGCAGAGAACGGATATATTAAATAAAACAACTGCACTGCTGGTGGTCACTGTGGTCAGTCACTAAACTCTGCACTCTCTTCTACAGTATCAGCCTCAGGTCAATCTCTCTCTCTCTCTCCTAATCTAAATGGAGAGGACGCCAGCCACGTCCTCTCCCTATCAATCTCAATGCACGTGTGAAAATGGCGGCGACGCGCGGCTCCTTATATAGAATCCGAGTCTCGCGAGAATCCGACAGCGTCATGATGACGTTCGGGCGCGCTCGGGTTAACCGAGCAAGGCGGGAAGATCCGAGTCGCTCGGACCCGTGAAAAAAAACACGAAGTTCGTGCGGGTTCGGATTCAGAGAAACCGAACCCGCTCATCTCTACTATCTATATAGACTTTTAGGGAGGTGTAGACTCTAGGGTTCTACACCCGATCCTCTCCAACCAGCACAAGCTAGGCTTGTTTTAATAGGACCTCAATGGGTAATTAGACTGGCAAGGCTGAAACTAGAGCATGGTCCAGTAGCAGGCCCACAGACTATCTTTCCTGACTCTGACTTCTCAGAGACCAGCCCTGGAACTACACATGGGCAGATCCTAGAACCGTAAATGGGATAAATAAGATCTCTTGCCAGACCAGTTTCACTCCAAATGGAGTTGGACACCCAATTTTTCTGTCTTAATTACCAATATACCTGAACATTTTCTGATTGATTGATTGATTGATTGATTGATTGATTGATTGATTAACATTTGTATAATTCTCAAAACACCCATTCACCAATATTGGGCTAAATGGCCAATATATACTGCAATACCACAAGCAATATTAGCAACTGCAAAATACAAAACAAAATGACACACTAACAAGGGGCCTATTTATCACCATCCGCATCCAGGATGCGGATTACAGGTGATAAAATCGCCCAAACTCGCACTGCGATAATTGATTACATCGCAGGGATGTATCAATTATCACATGCAGGGATAACCCCCCAGAAGATCAATATACTTACCAGTCCAAGGAGCTGGTCCGCGCTGCTTCTGCTGGGCTGCCGGGCGCCAGATCCTGTGTGCTGTGGTGACCCCCGGTGCTGTAAAGTACGCTGCCGCTTTGCAGCATCACTTTACTGCACCGGGTTCACATTGCAGCACATGGGGGACCCGGCGCCCGGCAGCGCTCAGCGGAGCAGCGGACACCGGCTCCCTGGACAGGTGAGTATGGTTTTTGTTTTTTCCTTTTTTTTTCTTCTCTTTTTACACTTTGATCAGCTTGTGTGTCCATCGGACACACATAGCTGATCACTGGAGCCGGGTCCCCGCTCAGCTTTCTCTGCCCCAAATGCCTCCCTATTGCAGTGCTGACCTGTGATCTCGCCAGCCTGAGCTGGCGAGATTATCACAGGGCACACTGCAGTATTTTTTCAAATTTTTTTTTTTTAGTAAATTTGTCCACATCACATTTCCCATTATAAGTATGGGGAATGCGATGAGGCTTACTAAAAAAAAGTGAATTAAAGGGTTTGGAGCAGTTTTTCATGAAAACTGCTCCAAATGCCCTTTAATACATTCAGGTGATACTAAAATAATGTGAAAAGGGCGTGAAAACACTTAAAGCAATTGCCTTCAGATTATAAGGTTTTAGAACGTATTCTGAACTATTCTCAAACGTGTGGGCAGAATTATTTTTGGGATGCCACAAAGCGTACTGTATGTTAGGGGTCCGAGCACCCCTAGCAAACTGAAGGACTTACTGTATTGTGGCGTTGGGCTCTTCTTGACTACAACATACTAGAGCCTAGCGCAAGGAGCTTGGACCACATGGTAAAGCTTTGGTAAATTGCACAGAGCCTTCCGCATGTTTCAGGAGTCTGCAGACCCCAGGGTTTAAAAGATGAACCGGTAGGTAACTGAGCAGGGCGACACCCCGCCTTGCTCCTTGTGCATGCCATCCTAGCCAACTGGTAGTTATGGCACTGATATCATGGTCCGTGTATGAGGTTTCAAATTCAAGTATGCCCTTAGAACAATAATCATTTTATAAATAAATTGTAACATGTCTGTCAGCTCTTGAAGTACTTCATTTTACAGTATTTTACATTCATAGAGTGAACATTATTGCTTTTTGGGTTCAAAGATCAAGTTTGTGGTTTTCGTGAAAAACCATTAAAAATACTATATTATGTAGCCATTTACTCTCCTCAAAATCTATTCACCTTGCTGGAATTAGCTCAAATGTTTAATCTGTGAAATTTTAGCTTGGAGAGAGATAAAGTGGAGAGAGATACAGTACCAAACAATCAGCAAATTGTCAAATTACAGGCTGTGTTTGAAAAAGGACAGTAGATTATTGGTTGGTACTTTATCTCTCTCCACTGTATCTCGCTTCAAGTTTTGATAAATGTCCTCCATGGAGTGGAGGCAGCCATTTTGCTGGCTGTACCAAATATTCATGAGAAGGCATCCTATAATTTTTAAAACCGGTGACATGCCTCAGTGATGTCACTGACTTGTTTATACTTGCCTGCTCTCCCGCAAGTAGCGGGAGGCTGCTGAATGTTCGGGCAGTCCCTTACAACCACGGAAGAGTGGCCAGATTTCCCGCATCCCAACCACTTCCGACTGAAGCGGGCAGGATGAGGAGATCATACAGGAAACTGTATTGCCGCAAGGAGAGGGCGGGGCAACATTATGCAAATTTGCATTATTTAGCCCCGCACTCCCACAGACCTACATTTGGGGGTGGGCCTAGTTATGTGCAGCCCCACCCCCTGATGCGTCTCCTCTCTGGGCATCTCCAGAAGAGGAGATTTTACATGTCGGCAAGTATGCCGTAGTTTATAGCAAATTCTCAGCCTAATTTTTGGTTCTAACCACAAAATGGCTGCCTCCACCATGTAATACAACAGGAACAGATTCAGATTTTTTTTGTGCTTTAATTATGAACTTAACACTGCTAAAATAAAACCTGTTGAGATAAAGGCTAAGCTGTGTAAATATATATATATATATATATATTTAGAACAGATGAATTGCACAGACAGGAGGAAGGTTAATCCCACAGACATGTAATCTCAGCCTAGAGGATGAAGATAACGATCTAATGGCTACACAGACAATAACCAGTTATGTGGAGAGAACTTTAGACATTTGACACGTGTCTAATAAGATCGTAACACAAATATCTGACTGCGATCTGTGTAAGCATAATCAAATAAGGGCACAAAAAAATGCCAAGAGGAAAAAATGTAGTGGGCGGTGTGCATAGGCTGAAGAGAAATGGAACAAGATTTTGACATCATTATCTCTCTGTTGTAAACAAAACATTTCAATTACTCTTAAAATGTAGTGTTCCAAAAGAAGATGCAGCGTTTTCACATATCCCAAAATCTGACAGCAGAGCTCCTTGTAATGATTATTACATTACATTTTATTTATAAGGTGCCACATGTGTTTCGCAGCGCCGTACAAAGGACAGTACAGGGAGACAACATAGCATTACAGTAAATAAATAAATAACAGAAATAGAGTACAGGTAACAGAGCACCACACGTTCTCAAGACATAATACAGCTAAGATGTAAGTATTGATGGAGTGATCATCGTACTACTAGAGGCTGGTGGCCATAGATGGAGATGAGCCTTTACTAGCAGGATAAAGATGGTCGTTGAGTAGGGGAGAGCTGCGAGTGAAATGTGTCGAGACGAGGGCTTAGATAACAAGAGGAAAGAGGGCCCTGCTCTGAAGAGCTAACAATCTAGTGGGGAGGGGCGACAGACAGATGACAAGAGGTGCAGGCAAGTGGGAGGTAGCCTGATGGCAGTATGCAAGCAAAGCTGAGAAGTTCACGGCATGAGGCAGGGGGGTGGAGGCATGGCTTCAGCACTGGGTTATGCATCGGGAGGGTATGCTTTGATGAATAGGTGGGTTTTTAGAGCCCGTTTGAAGCTTTGCAAGGTCGGGGAGAGTCTAATGGAGTGGGAGAGTGCGTTCCACTGAAGGGGTGCAGCACGGGCAAAATCCTGAACTCGTGCATGGGAAGCAGTGACCAGGGCGGTGGAGAGGCGACGGTCATTAGTCGACCGTGGGGGGCGAGAGGGAGTATGAAGGGAAAGGAGGTTGGAGATGTAGGGAGCAGTGGAATTAGAGATGGCCTTGTATGTGAGGGTGAGGAGTTTGAAGAGGATTCTGTAGGGGAATGGGAGCCAGTGTAGATTTTGTCGAAGGGGAGTGGCAGATGTGGTGCGGCGGGAGAGGAAGATAAGCCTAGCTGCGGAGTTCAGGACAGATTGGAGGGGAGCAAGATGGGAGCAAGCGAGGCCAGTGAGGAGGACATTGCAGTAAGGTGAAAGGGAGAAGAGAGATGGGGCAGTAGTTAGTGGGTGATGAGGGGTCGAGGTTGGGTGTTTTGAGAATAGGCGAGACCAGAGCATGTTAGAATGGTGAGGGGAAGATGCCGGTGGAGAGGGACAGGTTAAAGAAGTGAGCAAGGTGGGAGCAGGCAGTGGGGGAGAGGGAGCGGAGAAGACGGGAGGGAAGGGGGTCCAGGGGGCAGGTGGAGAGGATAAGATGAGGGAGTGGTCTTCCTTTTCTGAAGTGGGACAGAAGGAGAACAGGGTGGGATAGATGGAGGGGAGGGATAAAGGGGGCAGGGGGGTAGCAGAGGGGTGACGGCGGGAGATGTCGTGTTGGATGTCTTCAATTTTGGAGATGAAGAAGGAGGCAAAGTCAGTGGCAGTGAGGGAGGATGGGAGGGGAGGAGGAGGGGGGCGAAGGAGAGTGCTGAAAGTTTCAAAGAGACGGCGTGGACAGGAGGACTGAGAAGAGATGAGTGCTTGGAAAAAGGATTGCTTGGCGAGGGAAAGAGCAGAGCCGTAGGAGGACAGAATAAACTTGAAATGGAGGAAGTCCGGCAGAGAGTGAGATTTCCTCCAGGAGCGTTCAGCGGAGCGTGAGCATTTTTGTAAGAAACGTGTTAGTTTGGTGTGCCAGGGTTGGGGTTTGGAGCGGCGGAGGGGGACAGAGGAGAGGGGGGCCACAGAGTCGAGAGCAGCGGTTAGGGAAGAGTTATAGAAGGAGGCTGCCTGGTTGGGACAAGTTATAGTGGAAAGAGGAGATAGGAAAGTCTTGAGGGAGGACATGAAAGTGGGGTTGAGAGACCCGAGATTGCGTCTGGTGGTGGTGGGTCTGGGCGTGGAGAGGAGGAAGGAGGATGAGAGGGTGAAAGAAAGCAGATGGTGGTCAGAGAAAGGGAAGGAAGAGTTTGAGAAATCAGAGAGATCACATCGGTGGGTGAAGACAAGGTCGAGGGAGTGGCCGAGATTGTGAGTAGGGGTGGAGGTCCATTGAGAAAGTCCAAAGGAGGTGGAAAGGGCGAGAAGATTAGTGGAAGCGGCATTAATGATGTCAATAGGGATGTTAAAGTCACCGAGGATGACAGAGGGGAGGTCGGAGGAGAGAAATTGGGGAAGCCAGGCAGCAAAGTTGTCAAGGAAATTATGAACCTCTTCTTCATTTGTTCTCAGACTCCTGAAGAGTTAAATAAAAAAATAAAAAATTAAAAAAAGGCGACACGAAATGTGTTACCACTACAATTTATCAATGTGACCCACCGGAGAGGTCTTGTCTGGCGGCTCCTTTTCCTCCACCCTGCATCAGTGTAATGCCATATTTAACAATTTTGATTATCTCACCTCTGCTGCCAGTGCAGGGGGACAGGGCATCCTTAATGGTGTCATCATTACCCTGTGACAAATTGTGGCATTGTGCAGAGGGTGTCAGCTCACGATGGTGCAATTCACAGATGCAGGGCAGTAGAGAGCCTCGCTGGACCCAGGTACTTTTCTGGGGGTGTGGCCTAATCACAGGAGACGTGGTCATGCTCCCTTAGAAAAAAATACAGAAAAAATTGTATTTTAAACCCCTCCATGGCCACACTGCAGCCCAGCACACAGCAGTGTCTGCTGGGCTGAGGAGGAGAGCTGCAGCTGATGCTGCCATGTAAGAGGCCCCCACTGGATTGTCACTGGGCCTCTCCATCAGACCTGGGCCTGGGTAATTTATACCATCCCCCCCATTCTTGGCACCACTGCACAGATGTTAGCTTAGGTTACTGGACCAAGGAAAGAAGACACTCACAAAAAGGGGGTTTTGAACCAAGGTATTCCTGAAATAATTTCATGATTTCTTTTTTTATTACGGGACTACTGACCAGACCCAAACTGGAATATTTTTAGAGAAAATAGTCCAAAAATGGCTTCCTCTATGTGCCAGAGGTTTTGTGAGAAAATAGTCCAAAAATGGCTACCTTTATGTGCCAGAATATTCATGTGTTTGATGAGGTACACAGGGGGAGATTTATCAAACTTGGAGAGATATAAAGTATGAACCAATCAGCTCCTAGCTTTTTATTTTACAAACACGGCCTGTAAAAGTTTGGTTAGAAGCTGATTGGTTAGTACTTTATCTCTCTCCACTTTAACTACTGTACCTCCAAGCTTTGATAAATCTCCTCCAGAGTCTCCAGAATATATGGTTTTTAATTCCTGGCGAGTGGATCGTCAAAAAATTTTCAGCACACAAAATGTCAGCCACCCTTGTTTTTATGGGACGGCCCTGTCCATTTTAATTCATTAGCCTAGGCACTCAGTTGTACATTGCATTGCATACATCACTGCATACTTGCCTACCCTCCCGGAATGGCCGGGAGGCTCCCGAAAATCGTGTGGCCCTCCCGGCCCCCCGGAAAGGTGGGCAAGCCTCCCGTTTTCCCTGTCAGGCCCACCACTCCCCCTCTCGGCCACCCACAGCATAAAACAAGTGGGCCGCCGAGGGGATCCAATGACGCGATTCATGCCTATTTTCTCGGCATTGTATAGCGGGGGCGGAGCCGCGATGATGCAATGGTGATGCCACGCCTCCAGACTGCCCACTTCCCCATCATCACGCCCCCGGACAGCCCACATTGGCTCTGACCACGCCCTCAAACGCCCCATCATGCCGCCGGTCACGCCCCCATGCGCCTACAACGCTGCCTCCTCCCGGAGGAGGGGGCAGCAAGGTAGGCAAGTATGCATCACTGCTATCCATACATTAGTGTTAGTCATGTTTTTCTTCCTCTTTGTGTTTTTTTCTGTTTTTGCATCATATTTGTTTCTCACTTTATATTATGTGTACTGTGCTCTGACCTCTCCTTAGTTCTCCTGTGTTGTCCTGAAGATGTTCTCTATTGAATGGATGGTGTATGTGTGGTGCGTGCAATTATTTACACATATTATACCTCATCCCTTTGTATATTCTGTATGTTATTATTTAGAAACTGAGTGCCTAACCAAATTACATGGTACGCGTTTCCAGAATGGCTGGTGCTTATGGCTAATGAGCACCTCTGCCAGTCACTGGAATAGGATGTTATTTCTGTGAGTTCTGGTCTTTCATGTAGTTTTGTTTACCCTCCCCATTAGATGTATCTAACTTTTAGTCATTTTATAAGCTGGAGAGAAGTGTTGTATAATGTGATTTGCGCACTCCGGCAGTTCTGCATGTATTATAATGAATTATCGTGTTTGTCTGCCCTGCATATAAAGGGCTTTGTAGGTTGTAATCTATATTTTCCTACTGTTCTGTGCGAGATGTCTTCTCCGCTAGGGATCTGTGGAGGGTTTTACAATTCTCCACCTCTTTTTTCACCTATAACAACATTAACAGGCTTAAAAGGCTTTTGTATCAGAAGATTTTAACTCATTGGACTTTGCTGTTGTCATCCTTCATCATTTTTTAAATGCATTGCTTCATCTTTCTAAACCGCGTACATGCTTTTCAGCCATGTCTTTGTAAATACTGGACATTTTTTTTCTTCTTCCTATATGACAAGACATAAAGTTAGCCCTCTGGACTGCGCAGTATGTACCTGATCCTTTGCTACCCAGGAAATTGCTGTTGCACAGACAGAGAACCGTCCGCTCTCTTATCTCCCCCCCCCCCCCCATAAAAAAGCTGCATATTAGGCGGTCTGTTGATACTCGTGAGGTGTCCGCTTTTGGCTTTGTAACTGATTCACAGTCAGGGCCCTCTGGTATCTGAGGATAACATATGTAAATAACTCTGCCCCTGGTGAAATAAAGATATGTCTACTTGGGATGTAGTTATGTGACCCCAATGGGTGACATGCTGACCAACAGGGACTATTCCCACTCGTGGGTATCCACGACACCCACAGAGTGGGAACAGAACCTGTGACGACCTGCAAGTCGTTTGTTGCGCTCGCCCCCCATCCCCGTCGGCATTCTGCTGCCGGGATACCAGCGTAGGGATGCTGACCACTGGGATCCCGGACGCCGGTAACGCGATACACACCCGTCTACTTGCCTGAAGGTGTATACAAGCCAAGTCTACTGAGGGTGGAAACCTTCTTTAATAGTAAATTAATTGTATTGTGCCACAGACAGAATGCCCTTACAAATATACAATGGGGATGATGTACAAATAAATGAGAACTGTCTTGGTTGTTAACTGTAATAACATGTATGTAACATTTCATTTTACTACACTGTAAAGGTGAGCACACACTGTGCCATACGCTCCATGAGCGATATCGCACAGTGTGTTTCCTTCCCTCCCAGACCACCTGATATAGGGGGTCATTCCGAGTTGTTCGCTCGTTGCCGATTTTCGCAACAGAGCGATTAAGGCAAAAATGTGCATGCGCATGGTACGCAGTGCGCATGCGCTAAGTATTTTAGCACAAAACTTAGTAGATTTACTCACGTCCGAACAAAGAATTTTCATCGTTGAAGTGATCGGAGTGTGATTGACAGGAAGTGGGTGTTTCTGGACGGAAACTGACCGTTTTCTGGGAGTGTGCGGAAAAACGCAGGCGTGCCAGGATAAAACGCGGGAGTGTCTGAAGAAACGGGGGAGTGGCTGACCGAACGCAGGCCGTGTTTGTGACGTCAAACCAGGAACGAAACGGGCTGAGCTGATCGCAGTGTAGGAGTAAGTCTCGAGCTACTCAGAAACTGCTAAGAATTATTTATTCGCAATTCTGCTAATCTTTCGTTCGCTAATCTGCTAAGCTAAGATACACTCCCAGAGGGCGGCGGCCTAGCGTGTGCAATGCTGCTAAAAGCAGCTAGCGAGCGAACAACTCGGAATGAGGGCCCTTGTGCGTACACACTGAGCGATACCGCAAACAATATCGCTCAGTGACATCACGCCGCGGCCGGCCCATACATGCAGTTTTGGCCACCATAGCCAAAACTGACCTGCATCATGTACGGCCGACAGAGGGGGTTGTTAACGACCCTTGGAAACGCGCATCGGCCATCATTTGCGGCATACACACTGTGCCATATTTTAGTCAATATCGCTCAGAAAGGGGGAAATGAGCGATATTCACTATATCGCACAGTGTGAATGCACCTTAAGTCACAAGGCAACAATCAGCGTGTGACTGTAGATGTGTTAGCTAAACTACAAATATTTGATTAATACCTGCCTACTGTACAGACCTCTCATTCAGGAGATCTTGGAGGGTAAGTCCTGGTGATCTTGGAGGCAAGTTTTGGGTCAAGGCCACACGTTTTGCAGATCCGCCCCCTGCACCCCCGCTGTGTAATGCTGTGATTTGCCACATTATGCAGCTAATCGCTACGATTCGCATTATCAAGCTCCCATCTGCCCATTATATTGGGGATGCGGGCAGGATGCCAGAGGGCCGGGATTCAAATTTGGGAGTCATCTAGACATTCTGGCAGAGTAATCAAGTACAATATGTGTAATATGTATTTAATAAAGGTTAGTAATAGTAATAATAATGCTTATGTTCTATGTGCTTGAGTCTGTCCTCATGCTATATTACGTATGTACGGTTCCGGGTGTATTTCCAGAACATTTGATTGTTGTGTTATGTGTGCTGTCTTGCAGCCCCAAGCAACACGTACTGTATATAGCTTCTGTGGCTTTGTGTGTTCTGCCGAAACAGTGCTGGGGCTGCCGCTGGTGTGTGTGTTTGCATTTAATGTGTTGATCTGTGTGGGCCTGCCTTCAGAGATGATATGAAATGTGTACTGAGATTTCCATAAGATGAACAAGGCAGTATAGGCAGGATTACCTCCATCTCATCAGAAAACATTAGGTGAGGAGGGCATTTAATAAAACTGAGACAACTGGGGACACCACCTTTAATATTGAATAGCCGAGGAGAGGAAAACAGGATCATCTTCCTACATCTTTTCCTCAGACGCTCCTTTTCCATCTTCCCGACTACAGACTGGCAATGGGAGTTTAACCCTTCCAGAGCTGCAGCATCCTGTGTTGTTAAATCCTCCTACAGCAAAAGATGTGGCGTATCTTGCCCAGAATCCCTGTCACCAACACAAACTGCTGTCCCCAGTACTAAAAGGATTAATGTTCTGTGGCTGTAATGGGGAGACATCAATCTCTTTCCTTCTCCTGTGTTAAAAACTCTTGCCAGGTCTAAGGTGGCATTAAATCCTCTGCGGCTAATGGTCTGTGGCAAAATATGAAAAACTAAAAATATAAATAGAGATAAAAGCAACTTTCATTTGGAGCAGCCACAAGCCAAACACAACAAGGTAGATGTTTCATAGGCCCTATGTGAGAGAACCGAACAACAAAGAGAGAGAAGACAACACAGCTTAGCTTCTTACAGGCAGATATGTGTCTTAAATGGCAATCAGACCTGTAGTATCTTATTTCCCCATGGGGTTGCAATGTGGCTGGTTGAGTAATCTTTTCAGATATTCCCGGATGGATCTAGAATGCGTATGAGGAATGATAGCCATAACACTTGATCACCCATCCAAATTGCAATTTTTTTTGCTTACAGAGGATCTGTCAAGATGAATTAACATTTGAATTTTAATTATTTGCTTATGTAACGTTCTTCATTTCTCAATGCCGGTAGCGTTTTCTGAAAGCATTTTGTCTACAGTACATGTCGAATGCAGGATAGTGTGTCTAAAAATGAGTGCATGGTTTTTGTTGCCGTCATTTTCAATATAGTACAAATAGACATTTATAGGTGTATACGTTAATGGGCGGTTTGTCAAGGATGTCAGTCATCGGTAGTTATGACTGACAGATTTAAAATAGCAACAGGAATCAATGCTAAACGAGTTTGATGTAGAATTGATCTTGATGCCTTTTTAAAACTATGCAAAACTGCTTTGACAAACCAACCTTTTGTAATTATACCCCTTAGAACAGTACTTTCATTCTTTATTTTGAGGCTGTCTTGAGACTTTCCATTTTAGATTGATTTAAATTACGCAACTCTACAACCTAGCTTCAAACATTTGTAGGAACATCTAACTCAAATATTGATTGGGTCTCATGATTTAATTATGTATGAAATCACAGCTTATATGGAGCAATGGGTTAGACTGCTAGTAGCAATCTTTGTGCATCCCACCTACAGAGGAGGAATGAAAGAAGTATTTTGCAGATCTGAGAGATTGACAATAGCACACAATGACCACATCACAAGATACAGGGGCGGATCCAAAAGAAAATGAAAGGGGGGGCACCATGATAGGGGAACGGTAAAATTTATATTTACATGCACCTAAGGCACGTGTGCTCCCAGATAGGGGGTGTGGTATCACAGGGGGCGTGGCCTCAGAATACACCATCAGGTAATGATTGGCTGTAGGAGCGCATCCTGGTTTATTGCCAATGTTTCACCCTGATGAAAAGGCTGATTGGGCCTTGAAATGTTGGTTTCCTGTTCCATTAGTTATGGGAGCCTGGAAGGCACCTCAGCACAATATAATTATTAAAGTTTTTAGTTGGTGGTGGCAGGTGCAGCATACCTTGTTTTGGGCACTGCACTGAGACTCAGACTGCAGGACACGAACTGCCCATCTTTGATTAGCAGAAGCAGCCAGCTGGATCTGCAACAAGCACCATAAGACATCTGCAGGACAGCCCTGTCACAATCACACGGGCCGCCTTCTCAAAGCTGAGACTAAGTTTGACTGCACCTAGCATTATGGTAAAGAGAGTGGAGGAGGAAGCGCTGGGAAACTGTGCAGTGCAGTGAGAGCTAATGAAGTTACAGTCTTACTCGATGCTGGCATTTGAACCCCGCGCCTGGGCTGGACTCTGGCCGGCTGGCAGTGGGGGAGGTAGGTTGCGGTGTGAGCAGGGGTAGGCTGAAGCTGCAGCTCCAGCCTCCCTATTGGTTACCACACGGACTTGCTGTTAGAGCCACGGCGAGTCCTAGTGCCTGTCAACTCTTTTATCAAATCTGACTGACGGAAATAGCAGTAGTGCTGCTGCTGTTCTCCTTTTGAAAAAAAAAAATGAAGTCAGAAATGACAGGGGGGGGGGGGGGGGCACGGGCCCGAGTGCCCCCCCCCCCCTGGATCCACCTATGACAAGATACCTCCTATGTTCTGTCCAGCGGATAACACCACCACCTTAATCTATTCACTAAACTTTCAATACTATATTAAATGGATCACTAAGCCACAAAGCTGAAATTTTCAGATAGGAACCATAAAGTTAAAGCATTGATCAGTGTTATCTGGTCATTATGCTGAATAATTGCTGAAAAGTTAAATATTTATTTTCCATTCCATTACAGAAAGATGTAGCTCCTCCCACATCTGCAGGAGCAGGTCATCATACCAGTGGCATCACAATGGGGGTGCGAGGGATGACACCAAAATGCCGGCTCCTGCTCAGTAACTGGAGCTGGGTGCTGCATTTTAACATTACTTGCAGCAACCCGGCTCCTGTCACCATGCAGAAGCCAGCACTGCAAACAAGACATCCTCCGGGTGCAGCACATACCTCCCGGACCCCGGAGTGACAAAAACGGGGGTCGGGACAACTGACAACGCCCCCATACCGATATGCCAAGCCCCCCTTTGAGCGTCGATCAGGGGAGAGACGCCTCTGCATCATACCTCCCAAATTTGGAGCGCTGGGACAGGGGGTGTGGCCAAGATGGGGATATGGTCATGTCTTGATGGATGTGTGGTAAAACTTCTTTTAAAGAGCTATTTTGTCCCTTAACACCAGAGCCGGATTAAGGGAGTGGCGACAGGGGCGGCTTTCCAGGGCCCCCACATATTAGGGTCCCCCACAGATGGCTTTTAAATCAGAGCAGCCGCCGCGGAACTCCATGTACAAACGCTGGCTGCTCAGTCAGTATCTTGCGGGATGTCTCTTTACTATCCCGCGAGACACTGACTGAGCCGCCAGCTTGTGCTGCTGTAGCTGGCCAGACTTATCCTGCTCCATGAGTGTGTGTGTATGTGTGAGTGTGTCTGTGTATGTGCGTGGGGGGAGGGTGTATTTCGTAGTGGGGGCCCCCACATGTTCATTGTCCAGGGCCCCGACACCAGCCTTAATCTGGCCCTGCTTAAACCCCTCCTCTCCAAATAAACACCTATTTATTGCCATGAGTGCAAGGTGTGCCTGCCATTCCTTGATTGGCAGAGCAGCAGTGACTGTGGTATACTGTACTTCCCAATCTTCTGACCTGTGGGACAAAGCTAGAATGGGATGGCTCAGCAGATCCTATACTCCTGTGTGGGGTTTTCCACCCTCCAGTGCCTGCAGGTGGGGAAGATTGGGAAGTACAGTATACGAAAATGAGACATTTGTGTGTCCCAAAAATAAATGTTTTTGCAGGACACTGTAGCACAATCCCCAATTCTGGTTCAGTCCAATCAATTTCGGGATGTGTAGCAACGTTAGGACAGATTCATATGTCATATCCTTATGGGCTCTGATACAGGTCAAAAAGTTGAGACCGGAGTTGACTTGTTGAGACAACAATGGCCCTGCCCATAAATACTAGAGATGAGCGCCTGAAATTTTTCGGGTTTTGTGTTTTGGTTTTGGGTTCGGTTCCGCGGCCGTGTTTTGGGTTCGAACGCGTTTTGGCAAAACCTCACCGAATTTTTTTTGTCGGATTCGGGTGTGTTTTGGATTCGGGTGTTTTTTTCCAAAAACACTAAAAAACAGCTTAAATCATAGAATTTGGGGGTCATTTTGATCCCAAAGTATTATTAACCTCAAAAACCATAATTTACACTCATTTTCAGTCTATTCTGAATACCTCACACCTCACAATATTATTTTTAGTCCTAAAATTTGCACCGAGGTCGCTGTGTGAGTAAGATAAGCGACCCTAGTGGCCGACACAAACACCGGGCCCATCTAGGAGTGGCACTGCAGTGTCACGCAGGATGTCCCTTCCAAAAAACCCTCCCCAAACAGCACATGACGCAAAGAAAAAAAGAGGCGCAATGAGGTAGCTGTGTGAGTAAGATTAGCGACCCTAGTGGCCGACACAAACACCGGGCCCATCTAGGAGTGGCACTGCAGTGTCACGCAGGATGGCCCTTCCAAAAAACCCTCCCCAAACAGCACATGACGCAAAGAAAAAAAGAGGCGCAATGAGGTAGCTGTGTGAGTAAGATTAGCGACCCTAGTGGCCGACTCAAACACCGGGCCCATCTAGGAGTGGCACTGCAGTGTCACGCAGGATGTCCCTTCCAAAAAACCCTCCCCAATCAGCACATGATGCAAAGAAAAAGAAAAGAAAAAAGAGGTGCAAGATGGAATTGTCCTTGGGCCCTCCCACCCACCCTTATGTTGTATAAACAAAACAGGACATGCACACTTTAACCGACCCATCATTTCAGTGACAGGGTCTGCCACACGACTGTGACTGATATGACGGGTTGGTTTGGACCCCCCCCCAAAAAAGAAGCAATTAATCTCTCCTTGCACAAACTGGCTCTACAGAGGCAAGATGTCCACCTCATCTTCACCCTCCGATATATCACCGTGTACATCCCCCTCCTCACAGATTATCAATTCGTCCCCACTGGAATCCACCATCTCAGCTCCCTGTGTACTTTGTGGAGGCAATTGCTGCTGGTCAATGTCTCCGCGGAGGAATTGATTATAATTCATTTTAATGAACATCATCTTCTCCACATTTTCTGGATGTAACCTCGTACGCCGATTGCTGACAAGGTGAGCGGCGGCACTAAACACTCTTTCGGAGTACACACTTGTGGGAGGGCAACTTAGGTAGAATAAAGCCAGTTTGTGCAAGGGCCTCCAAATTGCCTCTTTTTCCTGCCAGTATAAGTACGGACTGTGTGACGTCCCTACTTGGATGCGGTCACTCATATAATCCTCCACCATTCTATCAATGTTGAGAGAATCATATGCAGTGACAGTAGACGACATGTCCGTAATCGTTGTCAGGTCCTTCAGTCCGGACCAGATGTCAGCATCAGCAGTCGCTCCAGACTGCCCTGCATCACCGCCAGCGGGTGGGCTCGGAATTCTGAGCCTTTTCCTCGCACCCCCAGTTGCGGGAGAATGTGAAGGAGGAGATGTTGACAGGTCGCGTTCCGCTTGACTTGACAATTTTGTCACCAGCAGGTCTTTCAACCCCAGCAGACCTGTGTCTGCCGGAAAGAGAGATCCAAGGTAGGCTTTAAATCTAGGATCGAGCACGGTGGCCAAAATGTAGTGCTCTGATTTCAACAGATTGACCACCCGTGAATCCTTGTTAAGCGAATTAAGGGCTGCATCCACAAGTCCCACATGCCTAGCGGAATCGCTCCGTGTTAGCTCCTCCTTCAATGCCTCCAGCTTCTTCTGCAAAAGCCTGATGAGGGGAATGACCTGACTCAGGCTGGCAGTGTCTGAACTGACTTCACGTGTGGCAAGTTCAAAGGGCATCAGAACCTTGCACAACGTTGAAATCATTCTCCACTGCACTTGAGACAGGTGCATTCCACCTACTATATCGTGCTCAATTGTATAGGCTTGAATGGCCTTTTGCTGCTCCTCCAACCTCTGAAGCATATAGAGGGTTGAATTCCACCTCGTTACCACTTCTTGCTTCAGATGATGGCAGGGCAGGTTCAGGCGTTTTTGGTGGTGCTCCAGTCTTCTGTACGTGGTGCCTGTACGCCGAAAGTGTCCCGCAATTTTTCTGGCCACCGACAGCATCTCTTGCACGCCCCTGTCGTTTTTTAAAAAATTCTGCACCACCAAATTCAAGGTATGTGCAAAACATGGGACGTGCTGGAATTTGCCCATATTTAATGCACACACAATATTGCTGGCGTTGTCCGATGCCACAAATCCACAGGAGAGTCCAATTGGGGTAAGCCATTCCGCGATGATCTTCCTCAGTTGCCGTAAGAGGTTTTCAGCTGTGTGCGTATTCTGGAAAGCGGTGATACAAAGCGTAGCCTGCCTAGGAAAGAGTTGGCGTTTGCGAGATGCTGCTACTGGTGCCGCCGCTGCTGTTCTTGCGGCGGGAGTCCATACATCTACCCAGTGGGCTGTCACAGTCATATAGTCCTGACCCTGCCCTGCTCCACTTGTCCACATGTCCGTGGTTAAGTGGACATTGGGTACAACTGCATTTTTTAGGACACTGGTGAGTCTTTTTCTGACGTCCGTGTACATTCTCGGTATCGCCTGCCTAGAGAAGTGGAACCTAGATGGTATTTGGTAACGGGGGCACACTGCCTCAATAAATTGTCTAGTTCCCTGTGAACTAACGGCGGATACCGGACGCACGTCTAACACCAACATAGTTGTCAAGGACTCAGTTATCCGCTTTGCAGTAGGATGACTGCTGTGATATTTCATCTTCCTCGCAAAGGACTGTTGAACAGTCAATTGCTTACTGGAAGTAGTACAAGTGGGCTTACGACTTCCCCTCTGGGATGACCATCGACTCCCAGCGGCAACAACAGCAGCGCCAGCAGCAGTAGGCGTTACACGCAAGGATGCATCGGAGGAATCCCAGGCAGGAGAGGACTCGTCAGAATTGCCAGTGACATGGCCTGCAGGACTATTGGCATTCCTGGGGAAGGAGGAAATTGACACTGAGGGAGTTGGTGGGGTGGTTTGCGTGAGCTTGGTTACAAGTGGAAGGGATTTACTGGTCAGTGGACTGCTTCCGCTGTCACCCAAAGTTTTTGAACTTGTCACTGACTTATTATGAATGCGCTGCAGGTGACGTATAAGGGAGGATGTTCCGAGGTGGTTAACGTCCTTACCCCTACTTATTACAGCTTGACAAAGGGAACACACGGCTTGACACCTGTTGTCCGCATTTCTGGTGAAATACCTCCACACCGAAGAGCTGATTTTTTTGGTATTTTCACCTGGCATGTCAACGGCCATATTCCTCCCACGGACAACAGGTGTCTCCCCGGGTGCCTGACTTAAACAAACCACCTCACCATCAGAATCCTCCTGGTCAATTTCCTCCCCAGCGCCAGCAACACCCATATCCTCCTCATCCTGGTGTACTTCAACACTGACATCTTCAATCTGACTATCAGGAACTGGACTGCGGGTGCTCCTTCCAGCACTTGCAGGGGGCGTGCAAATGGTGGAAGGCGCATGCTCTTCACGTCCAGTGTTGGGAAGGTCAGGCATCGCAACCGACACAATTGGACTCTCCTTGTGGATTTGGGATTTCAAAGAACGCACAGTTCTTTGCGGTGCTTTTGCCAGCTTGAGTCTTTTCAGTTTTCTAGCGAGAGGCTGAGTGCTTCCATCCTCATGTGAAGCTGAACCACTAGCCATGAACATAGGCCAGGGCCTCAGCCGTTCCTTGCCACTCCGTGTGGTAAATGGCATATTGGCAAGTTTACGCTTCTCCTCCGACAATTTTATTTTAGGTTTTGGAGTCCTTTTTTTACTGATATTTGGTGTTTTGGTTTTGACATGCTCTGTACTATGCCATTGGGCATCGGCCTTGGCAGACGACGTTGCTGGCATTTCATCGTCTCGGCCATGACTAGTGGCAGCAGCTTCAGCACGAGGTGGAAGTGGATCTTGATCTTTCCCTAATTTTGGAACCTCAACATTTTTGTTCTCCATATTTTAATAGGCACAACTAAAAGGCACCTCAGGTAAACAATGGAGATGGATGGATTGGATACTAGTATACAATTATGGACGGGCTGCCGAGTGCCGACACAGAGGTAGCCACAGCCGTGAACTACCGCACTGTACTGTGTCTGCTGCTAATATATAGACTGGTTGATAAAGAGATAGTATACTCGTAACTAGTATGTATGTATAAAGAAAGAAAAAAAACCACGGTTAGGTGGTATATACAATTATGGACGGGCTGCCGAGTGCCGACACAGAGGTAGCCACAGCCGTGAACTACCGCACTGTACTGTGTCTGCTGCTAATATATAGACTGGTTGATAAAGAGATAGTATACTCGTAACTAGTATGTATGTATAAAGAAAGAAAAAAAAACCACGGTTAGGTGGTATATACAATTATGGACGGGCTGCCGAGTGCCGACACAGAGGTAGCCACAGCCGTGAACTACCGCACTGTACTGTGTCTGCTGCTAATATATAGACTGGTTGATAAAGAGATAGTATACTCGTAACTAGTATGTATGTATAAAGAAAGAAAAAAAAACCACGGTTAGGTGGTATATACAATTATGGACGGGCTGCCGAGTGCCGACACAGAGGTAGCCACAGCCGTGAACTACCGCACTGTACTGTGTCTGCTGCTAATATATAGACTGGTTGATAAAGAGATAGTATACTCGTAACTAGTATGTATGTATAAAGAAAGAAAAAAAAACCACGGTTAGGTGGTATATACAATTATGGACGGGCTGCCGAGTGCCGACACAGAGGTAGCCACAGCCGTGAACTACCGCACTGTACTGTGTCTGCTGCTAATATATAGACTGGTTGATAAAGAGATAGTATACTCGTAACTAGTATGTATGTATAAAGAAAGAAAAAAAAACCACGGTTAGGTGGTATATACAATTATGGACGGGCTGCCGAGTGCCGACACAGAGGTAGCCACAGCCGTGAACTACCGCACTGTACTGTGTCTGCTGCTAATATATAGACTGGTTGATAAAGAGATAGTATACTCGTAACTAGAGATGAGCGGGTTCGGTTTCTCTGAAACCGAACCCGCACGAACTTCATGTTTTTTTCACGGGTCCGAGCAGACTCGGATCCTCCCGCCTTGCTCGGTTAACCCGAGCGCGCCCGAACGTCATCATGACGCTGTCGGATTCTCGCGAGACTCGGATTCTATATAAGGAGCCGCGCGTCGCCGCCATTTTCACACGTGCATTGAGATTGATAGGGAGAGGACGTGGCTGGCGTCCTCTCCATTAGAAATTAGATTAGAAGAGAGAGAGAGATTGTGCAGAGTCAGACAGAGTTTACCACAGTGACCAGTGCAGTTGTTGTTAGTTAACTTTTATTTATTTTAATATAATATATCCGTTCTCTGCTATATCCGTTCTCTGCCTGAAAAAAAACGATACACAGCAGCAGCCAGTCACACAGTGTGACTCAGTCTGTGTGCACTCAGCTCAGCCCAGTGTGCTGCACATCAATGTATAAAAGGCAAAGCTTATAATAATTGTGGGGGAGACTGGGGAGCACTGCAGGTTGTTATAGCAGGAGCCCCCAGGAGTACATAATATTATATTAATTTAAAATTAAACAGTGCACACTTTTGCTGCAGGAGTGCCACTGCCAGTGTGACTAGTGGTGACCAGTGCCTGACCACCAGTATAGTAGTATATTGTTGTATGTATTGTATACTATCTCTTTATCAACCAGTCTATATTAGCAGCAGACACAGTACAGTGCGGTAGTTCACGGCTGTGGCTACCTCTGTGTCGGCAGTCGGAACTCGGCAGGCAGTCCGTCCATCCATAATTGTATTACAATATATACCACCTAACCGTGGTATTTTTTTTTCTTTCTTTATACCGTCGTCATAGTGTCATACTAGTTGTTACGAGTATACTACTATCTCTTTATCAACCAGTGTACAGTGCGGTAGTTCACGGCTGTGGCTACCTCTGTGTCGGCAGTCGGCAGGCAGTCCGTCCATCCATAATTGTATTATTATTATAATATATACCACCTAACCGTGGTTTTTTTTTCATTCTTTATACCGTCATAGTGTCATACTAGTTGTTACGAGTATACTACTATCTCTTTATCAACCAGTGTACAGTGCGGTAGTTCACGGCTGTGGCTACCTCTGTGTCGGCAGTCGGCAGGCAGTCCGTCCATCCATAATTGTATTATTATTATAATATATACCACCTAACCGTGGTTTTTTTTTCATTCTTTATACCGTCGTCATAGTGTCATACTAGTTGTTACGAGTATACTACTATCTCTTTATCAACCAGTGTACAGTGCGGTAGTTCACGGCTGTGGCTACCTCTGTGTCGGCAGTCGGCAGGCAGTCCGTCCATCCATAATTGTATTATTATTATAATATATACCACCTAACCGTGGTTTTTTTTTCATTCTTTATACCGTCGTCATAGTGTCATACTAGTTGTTACGAGTATACTACTATCTCTTTATCAACCAGTGTACAGTGCGGTAGTTCACGGCTGTGGCTACCTCTGTGTCGGCAGTCGGCAGGCAGTCCGTCCATCCATAATTGTATTATTATTATAATATATACCACCTAACCGTGGTTTTTTTTTCATTCTTTATACCGTCGTCATAGTGTCATACTAGTTGTTACGAGTATACTACTATCTCTTTATCAACCAGTGTACAGTGCGGTAGTTCACGGCTGTGGCTACCTCTGTGTCGGCAGTCGGCAGGCAGTCCGTCCATCCATAATTGTATTATTATTATAATATATACCACCTAACTGTGGTATTTTTTTTTCTTTCTTTATACCGTCGTCATAGTGTCATACTAGTTGTTACGAGTATACTACTATCTCTTTATCAACCAGTGTACAGTGCGGTAGTTCACGGCTGTGGCTACCTCTGTGTCGGCAGTCGGCAGGCAGTCCGTCCATCCATAATTGTATTATTATTATAATATATACCACCTAACTGTGGTATTTTTTTTTCTTTCTTTATACCGTCGTCATAGTGTCATACTAGTTGTTACGAGTATACTACTATCTCTTTATCAACCAGTGTACAGTGCGGTAGTTCACGGCTGTGGCTACCTCTGTGTCGGCAGTCGGCAGGCAGTCCGTCCATCCATAATTGTATTATTATTATAATATATACCACCTAACCGTGGTTTTTTTTTCATTCTTTATACCGTCGTCATAGTGTCATACTAGTTGTTACGAGTATACTACTATCTCTTTATCAACCAGTGTACAGTGCGGTAGTTCACGGCTGTGGCTACCTCTGTGTCGGCAGTCGGCAGGCAGTCCGTCCATCCATAATTGTATTATTATTATAATATATACCACCTAACCGTGGTTTTTTTTTCATTCTTTATACCGTCGTCATAGTGTCATACTAGTTGTTACGAGTATACTACTATCTCTTTATCAACCAGTGTACAGTGCGGTAGTTCACGGCTGTGGCTACCTCTGTGTCGGCAGTCGGCAGGCAGTCCGTCCATCCATAATTGTATTATTATTATAATATATACCACCTAACCGTGGTTTTTTTTTCATTCTTTATACCGTCGTCATAGTGTCATACTAGTTGTTACGAGTATACTACTATCTCTTTATCAACCAGTGTACAGTGCGGTAGTTCACGGCTGTGGCTACCTCTGTGTCGGCAGTCGGCAGGCAGTCCGTCCATCCATAATTGTATTATTATTATAATATATACCACCTAACCGTGGTTTTTTTATACCACCTAACCGTGGCAGTCCGTCCATAATTGTATACTAGTATCCAATCCATCCATCTCCATTGTTTACCTGAGGTGCCTTTTAGTTCTGCCTATAAAATATGGAGAACAAAAAAGTTGAGGTTCCAAAATTAGGGAAAGATCAAGATCCACTTCCACCTCGTGCTGAAGCTGCTGCCACTAGTCATGGCCGAGACGATGAAATGCCAGCAACGTCGTCTGCCAAGGCCGATGCCCAATGTCATAGTACAGAGCATGTCAAATCCAAAACACCAAATATCAGAAAAAAAAGGACTCCAAAACCTAAAATAAAATTGTCGGAGGAGAAGCGTAAACTTGCCAATATGCCATTTACCACACGGAGTGGCAAGGAACGGCTGAGGCCCTGGCCTATGTTCATGGCTAGTGGTTCAGCTTCACATGAGGATGGAAGCACTCAGCCTCTCGCTAGAAAACTGAAAAGACTCAAGCTGGCAAAAGCACCGCAAAGAACTGTGCGTTCTTTGAAATCCCAAATCCACAAGGAGAGTCCAATTGTGTCGTTTGCGATGCCTGACCTTCCCAACACTGGACGTGAAGAGCATGCGCCTTCCACTATTTGCATGCCCCCTGCAAGTGCTGGAAGGAGCACCCGCAGTCCAGTTCCTGATAGTCAGATTGAAGATGTCAGTGTTGAAGTACACCAGGATGAGGAGGATATGGGTGTTGCTGGCGCTGGGGAGGAAATTGACCAGGAGGATTCTGATGGTGAGGTGGTTTGTTTAAGTCAGGCACCCGGGGAGACACCTGTTGTCCGTGGGAGGAATATGGCCGTTGACATGCCAGGTGAAAATACCAAAAAAATCAGCTCTTCGGTGTGGAGGTATTTCACCAGAAATGCGGACAACAGGTGTCAAGCCGTGTGTTCCCTTTGTCAAGCTGTAATAAGTAGGGGTAAGGACGTTAACCACCTCGGAACATCCTCCCTTATACGTCACCTGCAGCGCATTCATAATAAGTCAGTGACAAGTTCAAAAACTTTGGGTGACAGCGGAAGCAGTCCACTGACCAGTAAATCCCTTCCTCTTGTAACCAAGCTCACACAAACCACCCCACCAACTCCCTCAGTGTCAATTTCCTCCTTCCCCAGGAATGCCAATAGTCCTGCAGGCCATGTCACTGGCAAGTCTGACGAGTCCTCTCCTGCCTGGGATTCCTCCGATGCATCCTTGCGTGTAACGCCTACTGCTGCTGGCGCTGCTGTTGTTGCCGCTGGGAGTCGATGGTCATCCCAGAGGGGAAGTCGTAAGCCCACTTGTACTACTTCCAGTAAGCAATTGACTGTTCAACAGTCCTTTGCGAGGAAGATGAAATATCACAGCAGTCATCCTACTGCAAAGCGGATAACTGAGTCCTTGACAACTATGTTGGTGTTAGACGTGCGTCCGGTATCCGCCGTTAGTTCACAGGGAACTAGACAATTTATTGAGGCAGTGTGCCCCCGTTACCAAATACCATCTAGGTTCCACTTCTCTAGGCAGGCGATACCGAGAATGTACACGGACGTCAGAAAAAGACTCACCAGTGTCCTAAAAAATGCAGTTGTACCCAATGTCCACTTAACCACGGACATGTGGACAAGTGGAGCAGGGCAGGGTCAGGACTATATGACTGTGACAGCCCACTGGGTAGATGTATGGACTCCCGCCGCAAGAACAGCAGCGGCGGCACCAGTAGCAGCATCTCGCAAATGCCAACTCTTTCCTAGGCAGGCTACGCTTTGTATCACCGCTTTCCAGAATACGCACACAGCTGAAAACCTCTTACGGCAACTGAGGAAGATCATCGCGGAATGGCTTACCCCAATTGGACTCTCCTGTGGATTTGTGGCATCGGACAACGCCAGCAATATTGTGTGTGCATTAAATATGGGCAAATTCCAGCACGTCCCATGTTTTGCACATACCTTGAATTTGGTGGTGCAGAATTTTTTTAAAAACGACAGGGGCGTGCAAGAGATGCTGTCGGTGGCCAGAAAAATTGCGGGACACTTTCGGCGTACAGGCACCACGTACAGAAGACTGGAGCACCACCAAAAACTACTGAACCTGCCCTGCCATCATCTGAAGCAAGAAGTGGTAACGAGGTGGAATTCAACCCTCTATATGCTTCAGAGGTTGGAGGAGCAGCAAAAGGCCATTCAAGCCTATACAATTGAGCACGATATAGGAGATGGAATGCACCTGTCTCAAGTGCAGTGGAGAATGATTTCAACGTTGTGCAAGGTTCTGATGCCCTTTGAACTTGCCACACGTGAAGTCAGTTCAGACACTGCCAGCCTGAGTCAGGTCATTCCCCTCATCAGGCTTTTGCAGAAGAAGCTGGAGGCATTGAAGAAGGAGCTAACACGGAGCGATTCCGCTAGGCATGTGGGACTTGTGGATGCAGCCCTTAATTCGCTTAACAAGGATTCACGGGTGGTCAATCTGTTGAAATCAGAGCACTACATTTTGGCCACCGTGCTCGATCCTAGATTTAAAGCCTACCTTGGATCTCTCTTTCCGGCAGACACAGGTCTGCTGGGGTTGAAAGACCTGCTGGTGACAAAATTGTCAAGTCAAGCGGAACGCGACCTGTCAACATCTCCTCCTTCACATTCTCCCGCAACTGGGGGTGCGAGGAAAAGGCTCAGAATTCCGAGCCCACCCGCTGGCGGTGATGCAGGGCAGTCTGGAGCGACTGCTGATGCTGACATCTGGTCCGGACTGAAGGACCTGACAACGATTACGGACATGTCGTCTACTGTCACTGCATATGATTCTCTCAACATTGATAGAATGGTGGAGGATTATATGAGTGACCGCATCCAAGTAGGCACGTCACACAGTCCGTACTTATACTGGCAGGAAAAAGAGGCAATTTGGAGGCCCTTGCACAAACTGGCTTTATTCTACCTAAGTTGCCCTCCCACAAGTGTGTACTCCGAAAGAGTGTTTAGTGCCGCCGCTCACCTTGTCAGCAATCGGCGTACGAGGTTACATCCAGAAAATGTGGAGAAGATGATGTTCATTAAAATTAATTATAATCAATTCCTCCGCGGAGACATTGACCAGCAGCAATTGCCTCCACAAAGTACACAGGGAGCTGAGATGGTGGATTCCAGTGGGGACGAATTGATAATCTGTGAGGAGGGGGATGTACACGGTGATATATCGGAGGGTGAAGATGAGGTGGACATCTTGCCTCTGTAGAGCCAGTTTGTGCAAGGAGAGATTAATTGCTTCTTTTTTGGGGGGGGTCCAAACCAACCCGTCATATCAGTCACAGTCGTGTGGCAGACCCTGTCACTGAAATGATGGGTTGGTTAAAGTGTGCATGTCCTGTTTTGTTTATACAACATAAGGGTGGGTGGGAGGGCCCAAGGATAATTCCATCTTGCACCTCTTTTTTCTTTTCTTTTTCTTTGCATCATGTGCTGATTGGGGAGGGTTTTTTGGAAGGGACATCCTGCGTGACACTGCAGTGCCACTCCTAGATGGGCCCGGTGTTTGTGTCGGCCACTAGGGTCGCTAATCTTACTCACACAGCTACCTCATTGCGCCTCTTTTTTTCTTTGCGTCATGTGCTGTTTCGGGAGGGTTTTTTGGAAGGGACATCCTGCGTGACACTGCAGTGCCACTCCTAGATGTGCCCGGTGTTTGTGTCGGCCACTAGGGTCGCTAATCTTACTCACACAGTCAGCTACCTCATTGCGCCTCTTTTTTTCTTTGCGTCATGTGCTGTTTGGGGAGGGTTTTTTGGAAGGGCCATCCTGCGTGACACTGCAGTGCCACTCCTAGATGGGCCCGGTGTTTGTGTCGGCCACTAGGGTCGCTAATCTTACTCACACAGCTACCTCATTGCGCCTCTTTTTTTCTTTGCGTCATGTGCTGTTTGGGGAGGGTTTTTTGGAAGGGACATCCTGCGTGACACTGCAGTGCCACTCCTAGATGGGCCCGGTGTTTGTGTCGGCCACTAGGGTCGCTTATCTTTCTCACACAGCTACCTCATTGCGCCTCTTTTTTTCTTTGCGTCATGTGCTGTTTGGGGAGGGTTTTTTGGAAGGGACATCCTGCGTGACACTGCAGTGCCACTCCTAGATGGGCCCGGTGTTTGTGTCGGCCACTAGGGTCGCTTATCTTACTCACACAGCGACCTCGGTGCAAATTTTAGGACTAAAAATAATATTGTGAGGTGTGATGTGTTCAGAATAGGCTGAAAATGAGTGTAAATTATGTTTTTTGAGGTTAATAATACTTTGGGATCAAAATTACCCCCAAATTCTATGATTTAAGCTGTTTTTTAGGGTTTTTTGAAAAAAACACCCGAATCCAAAACACACCCGAATCCGACAAAAAAAATTCGGTGAGGTTTTGCCAAAACGCGGTCGAACCCAAAACACGGCCGCGGAACCGAACCCAAAACCAAAACACAAAACCCGAAAAATTTCCGGCGCTCATCTCTACTCGTAACTAGTATGTATGTATAAAGAAAGAAAAAAAAACCACGGTTAGGTGGTATATACAATTATGGACGGGCTGCCGAGTGCCGACACAGAGGTAGCCACAGCCGTGAACTACCGCACTGTACTGTGTCTGCTGCTAATATATAGACTGGTTGATAAAGAGATAGTATACTCGTAACTAGTATGTATGTATAAAGAAAGAAAAAAAACCACGGTTAGGTGGTATATACAATTATGGACGGGCTGCCGAGTGCCGACACAGAGGTAGCCACAGCCGTGAACTACCGCACTGTACTGTGTCTGCTGCTAATATATAGACTGGTTGATAAAGAGATAGTATACTCGTAACTAGTATGTATGTATAAAGAAAGAAAAAAAAACCACGGTTAGGTGGTATATACAATTATGGACGGGCTGCCGAGTGCCGACACAGAGGTAGCCACAGCCGTGAACTACCGCACTGTACTGTGTCTGCTGCTAATATATAGACTGGTTGATAAAGAGATAGTATACTCGTAACTAGTATGTATGTATAAAGAAAGAAAAAAAAACCACGGTTAGGTGGTATATACAATTATGGACGGGCTGCCGAGTGCCGACACAGAGGTAGCCACAGCCGTGAACTACCGCACTGTACTGTGTCTGCTGCTAATATATAGACTGGTTGATAAAGAGATAGTATACTCGTAACTAGTATGTATGTATAAAGAAAGAAAAAAAAACCACGGTTAGGTGGTATATACAATTATGGACGGGCTGCCGAGTGCCGACACAGAGGTAGCCACAGCCGTGAACTACCGCACTGTACTGTGTCTGCTGCTAATATATAGACTGGTTGATAAAGAGATAGTATACTCGTAACTAGTATGTATGTATAAAGAAAGAAAAAAAAACCACGGTTAGGTGGTATATACAATTATGGACGGGCTGCCGAGTGCCGACACAGAGGTAGCCACAGCCGTGAACTACCGCACTGTACTGTGTCTGCTGCTAATATATAGACTGGTTGATAAAGAGATAGTATACTCGTAACTAGTATGTATGTATAAAGAAAGAAAAAAAAACCACGGTTAGGTCACTGGTATATACAATTATGGACGGGCTGCCGAGTGCCGACACAGAGGTAACCACAGCCGTGAACTACCGCACTGTACTGTGTCTGCTGCTAATATAGACTGGTTGATAAAGAGATAGTATACTACTAATATTATATACTGGTGGTCAGGTCACTGGTCACTAGTCACACTGGCAGTGGCACTCCTGCAGCAAAAGTGTGCACTGTTTAATTTTAATATAATATTATGTACTCCTGGCTCCTGCTATAACCTATAACTGGCACTGCAGTAGTGCTCCCCAGTCTCCCCCACAATTATAAGCTGTGTGAGCTGAGCAGTCAGACAGATATATATAATATTATATATAGATAATAGATGATGCAGCACACTGGCCTGAGCCTGAGCAGTGCACACAGATATGGTATGTGACTGAGTCACTGTGTGCTGTGTATCGCTTTTTTCAGGCAGAGAACGGATTATAAATAAAAGTGGTGGTCAGTCACTGGTCACTATCAGCAAAACTCTGCACTGTACACTACTGAGTACTCCTAATGCTCCCCAAAATTAGTAAATCAAGTGTCTCTCTAATCTATTCTAATTCTAAACGGAGAGGACGCCAGCCACGTCCTCTCCCTATCAATCTCAATGCACGTGTGAAAATGGCGGCGACGCGCGGCTCCTTATATAGAATCCGAGTCTCGCGATAGAATCCGAGCCTCGCGAGAATCCGACAGCGTCATGATGACGTTCGGGCGCGCTCGGGTTAACCGAGCAAGGCGGGAAGATCCGAGTCGCTCGGACCCGTGAAAAAAAACATGAAGTTCTGGCGGGTTCGGATTCAGAGAAACCGAACCCGCTCATCTCTAATAAATACAGAGGATTCCGACCGTCTGCACTTCAATGGCTGTTGGGATTTTGGCATCGGGATCCCGTCAGTCGGGAATATAACTGCAAACCATGCAGAGGCACCGCCCTTCTAACGTAGCGACTGCTGCAGATGAATGAGACAGAAATGTTTAGTATCCTACAACAACAAAAAACAAACTTAAAGCTAGTGTATTTTCTGTACATTGTTGTTCAGCTCAGTAATAGACAGCCTTTTATTTATCTTCTTCTCAAACCTGTAGTCATAGCAGCCAGTCTTAATGCCACGCCAGGAGTCCAGATATGCCCTTTTGACTTGCTCAAAATAGGGTTATGTAAAACTAATATTGACCAGGAGTACAAAGAATTGCGACAGGAAGCTACAGTATGAGGTAGAGCAAGTCACTGATAGAGCACCCACACTGTTAAGACTTCATCTGCACAGAAATTAAATTTGCGCTAGTCAGTAATTAGCTTGCAGGGTCTTAGTGCTGCATACTAATTAGATTACCTCCCGTGGGACAATTACATGTCTTAGTAGCAGGGAGTTACAGATAGGCCACAGTTAGCTTTAAAAAAAACAACATTTTAAATTGCTATTTTGGGCTCCCGACAACATTATATGTACACATGACACATAATTGCCTCTGGAAGAAGAAAATAAGAAAACTAATATAAACCGCACTGCTCCGGACAAGTATACAGACGTGTCCTCATCAGCGGCGGCTGCCCCTTGACTGCAGCGCTGTCCAAAGGCTGCAGAAGGGAGCTGGCCAGGACATATGAACATACATGTGAAGCTGTATGTAACATATGTCCTGGCTTCCTTCCCCGATAATCAGCAGCCGCTGCAGCATGCCACATACTGATCAGCCTGTCATTTAGCCTGCCCCATGACTCCCATTGGCTGGTTTCACAGGAGTCCGGGGGCGGGCTAAATGACAATTGGCAGGCTGAGCAGTGTGCGGCATTCTGCGGCGGCAGCTGATTCCTGGGTAAAGAAGCCAGGACATATGTTACATACAACATTACATGTATGTTCATATGTCCTGGCCAGCTCACTCCTGCACACTTTGGACGGTGCTGCAGCCCAGGGGCAGCAGCGGCCGCTGGTCCTCAAGCTATTGCTGCAAGCGCACCAAGCAGCCCTTCCCAGTGCACCAGGTTACGTATAACTCGGCTTGCTCCAGTCGTCTTTTTCACTCAAATGTATGTGTGTCTTAGTTGCACAAATTAAATATTCAGATGCCAAAAAAACCTCGAGATTGCACTGATTGATATGCAACACTTGTGCATCTGTGTGCGACTGAGTCTGAATATGTACATGAAGTGCTGTGATGCAGAGCCCTCTGATTTCTTTCACGCCAAGTTCCATTGTGTTTCATCTGGGACTTTGTACTTTTTAAAAACTAATTCCTGAGCTGTTAAGTGGCAGCTCGGCGACTCTGGTACAGGTTGTAGTAGCGTGTCTATAATGGGAGCCCTGCGGGATTAAAAATTCTGAACACTAGGAGGTGCGCAGTTCTCTGGGAAAATTGCGTGGCGTACATTTTCCCAGAGACCTGTGCTCCCCCTAGTGTTCAGAGTCACTGTTATTGCTGCTGCCTGCTAGAGAGGGGGGTCCCCGGATGGAGACTGCACATGGTCCTCTCCTCTCTTAGGGGGTAATTCAGACCTGATCGTAGCAGCAAATTTGTTAGCAGTTGGTCAAAACCATGTGAACTGCAGGTGGGGCAGATATAACGTGCAGAGAGAGTTAGATTTGGGTGGGTTATTTTGTTTCTGTGCAGAGTAAATACTGGCTGCTTTATTCTTACACTGCAATTTAGATTTCAGTTTGAATACACCCCACCCAAATCTAACTCTCTCTGCACATGTTATATCTGCCACCCCTGCAGTGCACATGGTTTTGCCCAACTGCTAACAAATTTGCTGCAACGATCAAATCTGAGTTACCCCCGTAATACGCCTCTGACAGGATGAGTGATGTTTCGCTGTGTCTGCATAACGAATTGTGTACGGGTGATAGATTGACAATGTATTTATCAACAGTAAATAGGTCAACACCATATGGCTGACATGCATTAGCTCGAAAGGTACAAAAGATCCACAGTGCTTAATGTTGACAGGTACAAAAAGTCAACAGGTTCAAATGGTCGTCATGACAATGGCCGACACATGTTTTTGGTGTTTTTCACTTTTTTTCTCAACATTTGCTTAATTTACTATCGATGACGTGGATATCTATTGTGAATAGCAACTTGTCCAAAGTGTGGTAAGCGAAACGAGTCGACGAGGGTAAGCGTTTGTACTGATGGTGATCACATAGCATGAAATATACAAGATTTGGCTCCACCCCCCCCCCCCCCCCCCAAACATGTGTTAACCATTTGTGTGTGCCGATCATTGTCATGTCGACCTTTTGACCCTGGCAATCTTTTATACCTGTCCATAACATTGTAGAGCCATTGATCCACACCTGTATGTGGGCTTCACCAGTATGTATTATTAAACACAGGTTTTATTTGTGTTTATTAGGGGCATTTTTACCTTTATTAAGGGATTTGTACTGATAATAATAAACTCAAAATATTCTGTATCGCCTGCAAAGACGATTTTCGATACAAGCTCTTCCCTGCTATTTGCACACAGTAAATTGATCACTAATGAAATCATTCCCCTTCGGGTTTGGAACCTGCACCGCTACTGCACATGCGAGCCCACCAGTTAGCATACATGCCCGTAGAGATTACTGGGAACCCCAGAAAGAAATTGGCATAATGTAGCCCATAGAATACAATGGCTAACATAGAGGTTCTCAAATGCGGTCCTCAAGGCACCCCAACAGTCCAGATTTTATATATATATATCTATGCTTAACCACAGGTGACTTAATTAGTACCTCTGTCATTTTTATTTAACCATCCGTGCTGAGCCTTGGATATACTTAAAACCTAGGGGGTAATTCAGAGTTGATCGTAGATGTGCTAAATTTAGCACATATACAATCACTTTCACAGACGTGCGGGGGGACGCCCAGCACAGGGCTAGTCCGCCCCACATGTCTGGCTCTGCCCCCCCCCCCCCCCCCGCACAGGTACAAAAGCATCGAACGGCGGGGATGCTTTTGTACCTGACGAGTAGCTCCCTACCTGTGCAGCCCCTGCGTGCTGACAGGGAGCTTCTCAACGCATCCTGGATCGCATCGGCTCTCCAGACCGCACCCCGCAAATGGCGTTCTAACGCAGTTGGCACGCCCCCTCCTTCCCCGCAACCGCCTCTGCCTGTCAATCAGGCAGAGGCGATCGCAGCCCAGATGCTGATAGCATCTCACTGGGCTCCGGGGGTACGCACGAGCAGTGCAGCCCCTGCACGTGCGCACTCCACAAAAAGATTCAGACTGCGATCGCTTCCGCTGCATCGATCCAGTCTTAATCACCCCTCTGGACCGTTGGGGTGCCTTGAGGACCGCGTTTGAGAACCTCTGGGCTAACACCATCTAAAAAGGTTGGTGTCCAGTTCTGGCAAAGCTACTCTTTGTGGTGCTTGGTACATTTCACAATTTAGCAGCTACACTAGAAACCTATGTGTGCTGCTGTGGTCCCTCATTCTTTAATCCTACAGATACTTAGGGGTATTTTTACTAAAGGTTGATTTTGATCGATCTGAAATCGATTAAAATCAACCTTTAATAAATATACCGCTTGCTTTTTGCTGGTATCCCCTGCAAACTGACTTCAGTAAATAAACTGCAAAGAATAATACCATGGCTAGTCTGATGCCTACAAGGTTAGAATGCTTTAAAAACCACATTTATACTGTGTCGGCATGGCGGGTCCGACATCCCACTGTACACACAGCCATTGTAGACATTGTGACCATCAACAATTTAACAAGATCCTGATACCAAAACTTAGCACAAAGGTTCTCAAACGCGGTCCTCAAGGCACCCCAACGGTCCAGGTTTTAAGTATATCCATGGCTCGTCACAGATGGTTTAATCAAATTGACTGAGGTGCTAGTTAAGTCGGATGCGGTATGATATACTGGCAGACAGGATACCGTCAGTGTCATCCCGTCTGCCGGTATACCGGCAGTGAGTCCACTCGCGTGTCGGGTTTCTGACCGCCGGTAGAATGTTGCATGTTGGGGTCCGGTGTCGGTCTCCTGAACGCCAGGATCCCAACCACCGGCATTTTGAATACATCTCATTAAGTCACCTGTGGCCAAGCATGGATATACTTAAAACCTAGGTTGTTGGGATGGTGCCTTGAGGACCGCGTTTGAGAATCTCTGGCTTAGCAAAATTGTAGCAATATACAGAATGTAAAAGAAAAGAAAATCTACAAATTATGTACAGACCTTTTCTAGAAAAATATTTAAACTATTTTAGCAATAATGTTACGTCCCACACACAACTTAAAGCATACTGAAAATAACCCAATGCCCCCAAACACAAGCGATAAACCTCACATTTACCATTAACCCAACTCTCCCACGAGGGTTCTGGTTAATCGAGTCTCCATACATCCCCTCTGCTTCCTCCTCTCCTCGACTTGCTGACTGTTCCAAACTCCATTGGGTAATTAGATTGTGGGCTGCGTATCCCCCACCTTTATATTTAGTTATACTGCCAGCGTTAGTCCAGAGTAATATCTTCAGGAATATAAAGACCCCAGGGATGATAGAATTATACACAGATTACTCTGCACAATTGGCTTTCGGCAGCCATTTATTTCATAGAAAATATATTTATTTCAGTGGTGAAAGAGAAGGGAAGCCTATGGTGACTGAAAAGTTACTGTGTCTCAGGGGAGTCACAAATTATCATTTTATCGCTACTTTGGGAATATTAACTCATGCAGTTCCGTAGTGGGCCTGCCTGGACTATAGATTCTGCAAACGCTTTATGTGAATATAAAGAGGTAATGTAGCACACTACGGCTCATTACAATCTACCGTGCTACCTGTTGCCTTATAGGTAATTGTCTGCACTTAGTCTAATATTAGGGCAATAGATGTTGTCTGAATCAAAATATAATTCATTATAAATAGGCGATGTTACCATAGTGGACAGTATAGTGGATATATATAGTAAGGAATAGATATGAAATAAGTTTGAATGTATGAGGTAATGTTTAGCTGATTTAAGAAATTAGGTTTGTGTATGTGTTTATATAGATATACTGTATATTTGTGTTTTACTGCAAGATGGTAAAAAATAGTGTAGGGAACAGGTTTATTCTGCTCTAGTCATAAATAAGGCCAGAGAGGTTACAGTAAGATCAAGAGTCATTGTAGAGAAAAGGTATTAGGCCATAAATGATAATAGGTATGTGACAGAGCTCTGTTGGTCATTGGAATTCACAGGTGTGCTTACAGTAGATCAGAATCTACTGGTTTGTCTATTGTCCAGTGAAGGTTAAAAGCTAGGGAGCATAAATTAACTACTATGAAAAGAGATCACATCCATTGATAAAACATTGTGTAACCGACCCCAGGAAAACTTGTCAATACAACAGAACTTTGGATGAAAAGACATTCCAGATTTTACAATACTATACTTGCTTAAGGCAGTGTGGACACCACACTTTTATGACACCATGCCTCTGTGAACAGGACACGACAGCCCAGTTCAATGTTTGTTTTATTACACCTTGGAATCTGACAAACCTATAATTACCTATTCCATTGGAAACTATGAGAATATGATAGTTTGAATTGGTAAAATATGAGATAAAAGGACCAGACTTGTAGTTAGGAGTTAGAAGGAAGAGGGAGAGGGAGAAGAAGAAGGAGAAGGAAGGAAGTCAGTCAGGAGGAGAAGTCATGGAGAACATGCAGAAGGAATGATTCTTGGGATGGCAATCTTTAACTTGCAAGTATAAATATGATAATAATTGAAACTGTTTGTGAAACTTATGTCATGTTGTTTTATGTTATGTAACGAAGGAAACATAGCATAGCTTAATATAATTATAATTAGTATATATATCACTACTGTGTATATCTTATTCTGTACGATTTGATCTGCCTGTAAATAAAGAATCATATAAAAAGAGCGGTAATATTCAAGCTTGAACTCTCTTTAAGGAATCTTAACTTCATAATTTCATAAGTCATATATATATATATATATATATATAAGGACTGCATATATTTATCAGCCAATTAATTTGTAAGCCTGACATAATATATTTGCAGATATATATGATAACGCATATTAATTTAAATATATCCATATATTAATAACCATATATGTTATATTGAATATTAATATTCATAAATAAGATTCCATAAAGCAATATTGGCGACCACGATTTGGACTTGTTATTACTGAATCTGATTATCTGATTTATAATATTTATGAGGAGTAGCAAATGCTATAAGCTGGCTACCAAATCTGCAGAATCACGGTGGGGATGTATCTATGAAAATTTATTACCATTGTGTAATGTCAATTTTGTATTCTGTATAACCTAGGATAAATGTGTTAGTGCAATATACGTTATTTTAACTAACATAATATCTATTAGGAAGCAGCACCAATGGCTGTAAGCCTGCTGGCAAAGTACAAGATCACAGTGGAATAGGTTACAAATGAGAATAAAGAATTTAAAGGCCTAGAATAGAAAATGTGCACAGTGGAAATGAGTATTTCCAAATAAATGTATAAATGTACCAGGTATTAGAGTTTAACCTTAAGACACCGGTCAATCTTAAGGAGAGGATACCTTCAGTACTAAAAACAAAGAATATATAAATTTAGCATTGTAAATGATTGCAATGTTAAAAATGCAAAAGTTTTCTGTAGCATTAAGAAAAATGCGCAGAACTGCGGCTTTAGAAGCCAAACAGAAATGTAAAGAAGGATCAGGTTCACGTCTTCGTAAGGCGTGCCTGACCATTAATGCAAAAATGCATTCATTATTTAAGTCCCTTAAACAGAAAAATAAACAGAAAAAGTTTGGGGCAGAAGCAAAAAGCCTGGCAGATTGTAAGCAAACTGTCATGACCTCTCAGGAGGAGATAAAAGAAAGTACAAGGGAGAATATTGTAGATGTAGGTGAGACTCAGGACAGCATTGTCCATGTGCAGCACACAGAGTCTGCTATGGTCACACAGACCACCAGCAGAACAGCCTCTTTGGTAAATGAAGAAAGTAGCAATGTGCAGGATGTGTCTATCATCAGACAGCACATTAATGTAAAGGAGGTAGCAGCAATAGGAGATGTCCCCTATACTTTTTCTAGCAAGGGGGAGGATCATTTTAACTCAGGTTATGTGTGTTCTATTGAATGCACTCTCAGAGTTCCCAATGTGGATGAAGAATTTGTTATGCCCTTAGGCAAAGGTGAATTGTCAGCAGACTTAAACACTGATAGCAGCAGTACAGTGCACACAGGGGTGGAGAAGTTCCCCATGGTGAAAACTCCCATGGCAACCAGAGTTGCAAACCTTGAAATGTATTCACCTGGAAACATGTTTAAAGGGAAAATCCATGAAATGAATTCAGGAATGCATGTTTACAAACAAAGTTCCCAAACTTTTGTAACCCCCACACAACACTCAGGGAAATCTAGTGATGGTGCAAATGTTTGCATGCTCTCAGAGAGACCACATGCAGAATGTCATTCTGCCACCCACACACCAATTAACAATGACAAAAAGGATCACCAGGATGAGAATGTTTTTATGCCCTGGTGCCATAACCATTTTATTACAGGTGTGGAAAGACAGAAAGCCCTGGGACCTGCAATACATATTTGGCAAAGTCTAACAAGTTTCTCTCCCCACAAAAGTAGGTTTTTTCAGAAGCTCCAAGATTCTTCCAGACTAAGGAGCCATGCCAAGCAGCAAACGCTATGGTTGAAGACAGTCTGGGCCCTGGCTGCATCACAAGGGAGTATGGTCACAAGTGAATACGGTAGTATCATTCCTTTACTTGTTAGATCCAATGTAGCCATTGTTTGCTTTGATGTTCAAACAGCCACAGTTTCCAAATAAAATCTGCATCATATCTGCAGCGACAATTGTGCTGTCATTGACACACAATGTGACAGGAAAGATTGGCACAGGCCAGAAACAATTGTTTGTTTGTTATTCAATCTTTAAAGACACATTTGTAAATTCTGTACCTGATAACATGCAGCAGATAGGACAGAATGCATAGCAAGCTATGTTAAATCACTGTATAAATATCTGTGATATTCATTGTATGTATTTTTGTTTGATTCATAGTAATCCTGGCAACCTGTATACAGAATGGTGCAAAACTCCAAAAAGACTCCAATTTACAAGGGAAAAGGTCTTCATTAACCCTTTCATCGCTGCTATCCAGCAAAATCTACATAGCATCCCTAAAGACTGATATATGGACAAATCCTCAAGGAGTTTTCCAGTTTCACAAGAAAGGGGAAGGTTTTCATTAACCCTTTCATCACAAGTAATCATTACTTGTCTTTCAAACTACATGTACACTCCCACAACAGTGTACAGTACATCTCATCACTATGATTATACAGAACTGTCTCATCCCTTCATATACCTTAATCAAATATATGTAAACATTTGTCTGATATATATATATATATATATATATATATATATATTATGTAATTGTATTATATACCTTGTAAATATTTTATGTTTTTTTTAATATTACACAGTAGATACTACCTATGCTTCCTTCGTAAAAGCTTCAAAAGTAATTAAATATCTAATACAGGATGGTATACCGCGTTATAACAAATTGGGACAAGATTATTAAGTGGGATGAATAATTCTCTTAATAAAGACTGTAACAAGTCAAAGGGAATTATTTGTAGCGTAACAGGGTCAACTGTATATGCACATGGCTGCATATAAAATAATATTGGATGGAATTAGATATATTTAAAGCCATTCCTAAATGATATTTAATATCTGTTTGAAGCAAAATTATATTCATTTATTGTATTGATAGGATGTTACTATATACACATCAAAAGCATTTTAAATAATTATTAGTCAAAATATAGGTAGGATAGAAAACGCCTTTATATGGGTTAAACTGGTATAAGTTTATTTAAGATTGAGATGTATAAATAGGTTCAAGGTAGAATAAGGAGACTTAAGACTGCATGGTAATTTATTCAGTGAGGAAATACAGAACAGAGTAGGTGTACTACTCACAGCCATTTGTGGTACTATTGCCCGAAGACAATTAAGACCTACTATTAACAAGCAAAGAAAGAAAGAAAGACTGGTTCATATATGACTGTTCTATTCAAAATCACAACCTGTTTTGTGCAAAGCAATATGGACACTGGTCACAACTGCGGTATTGGATAAACGCAAAGGAAACAGAACTGCTAAATACTGTATAAAGACCATTACCGAGGGTCATCACAAGTACTGAGTTGCAAACTCAAGATCATAGTACGCAAAATACACAGCCCTCTGCGTCAAACAGCGAAATGGCAAGCAAAGGAGCAGCTGCTATGAAGAATTCTACTTTAACTGCCTCCATAATGCAGACGCAAGGCGTCTCCAATTGCAAGCAAACCACGCAGATGACAGTCTTATCCCAGTAAATTGCTACAGCCAAGAACAGCAAAAATGTCCAAATGTACTGATCCAGATACAGAAAAAAGGTCTACAATTGGGCTATGGTATTCCAAATGTCTGTAGAAATTAGTTTTCCTCATGAATACTGAATAAAAACCTCAGTCTTGGTCTGCTTTAGTTAAAAAGTAGAATAAGGTTAGGTAAGCTAAGAATTTTTAGAGATTTTTAAAATCACAATGGTTATTATTATTACACTTATGGTATATATTAGGGTTACAACAAAAGTTATGTTTTGAAGAAATATTTTGAAATGTATTTGGAAGCAATTACGCTAGTTTAATGTGTGGCCAATCAAAATAATTTCTCATGGCCACAAGGGGGCGACTGTTGCCTTATAGGTAATTGTCTGCACTTAGTCTAATATTAGGGCAATAGATGTTGTCTGAATCAAAATATAATTCATTATAAATAGGCGATGTTACCATAGTGGACAGTATAGTGGATATATATAGTAAGGAATAGATATGAAATAAGTTTGAATGTATGAGGTAATGTTTAGCTGATTTAAGAAATTAGGTTTGTGTATGTGTTTATATAGATATACTGTATATTTGTGTTTTACTGCAAGATGGTAAAAAATAGTGTAGGGAACAGGTTTATTCTGCTCTAGTCATAAATAAGGCCAGAGAGGTTACAGTAAGATCAAGAGTCATTGTAGAGAAAAGGTATTAGGCCATAAATGATAATAGGTATGTGACAGAGCTCTGTTGGTCATTGGAATTCACAGGTGTGCTTACAGTAGATCAGAATCTACTGGTTTGTCTATTGTCCAGTGAAGGTTAAAAGCTAGGGAGCATAAATTAACTACTATGAAAAGAGATCACATCCATTGATAAAACATTGTGTAACCGACCCCAGGAAAACTTGTCAATACAACAGAACTTTGGATGAAAAGACATTCCAGATTTTACAATACTATACTTGCTTAAGGCAGTGTGGACACCACACTTTTATGACACCATGCCTCTGTGAACAGGACACGACAGCCCAGTTCAATGTTTGTTTTATTACACCTTGGAATCTGACAAACCTATAATTACCTATTCCATTGGAAACTATGAGAATATGATAGTTTGAATTGGTAAAATATGAGATAAAAGGACCAGACTTGTAGTTAGGAGTTAGAAGGAAGAGGGAGAGGGAGAAGAAGAAGGAGAAGGAAGGAAGTCAGTCAGGAGGAGAAGTCATGGAGAACATGCAGAAGGAATGATTCTTGGGATGGCAATCTTTAACTTGCAAGTATAAATATGATAATAATTGAAACTGTTTGTGAAACTTATGTCATGTTGTTTTATGTTATGTAACGAAGGAAACATAGCATAGCTTAATATAATTATAATTAGTATATATATCACTACTGTGTATATCTTATTCTGTACGATTTGATCTGCCTGTAAATAAAGAATCATATAAAAAGAGCGGTAATATTCAAGCTTGAACTCTCTTTAAGGAATCTTAACTTCATAATTTCATAAGTCATATATATATATATATATATATATAAGGACTGCATATATTTATCAGCCAATTAATTTGTAAGCCTGACATAATATATTTGCAGATATATATGATAACGCATATTAATTTAAATATATCCATATATTAATAACCATATATGTTATATTGAATATTAATATTCATAAATAAGATTCCATAAAGCAATATACCACATCCGCTATCAATGTGGCCATACATGAGGTACTGAATGTTAATTTTTATTAGGCTTCAGCCAGGACTGATAGCGCCCAGTTATCATTGTTTTGACGTATATTTGGCTTCTGGACCTGCTGACTTCCTCTTTCATTGCTGTTGCCATTTCTGTTTGGCTGTTGGACCCACTGAGCCCAACCTGTCAGCATCCAAGGTCATGGGGGAGATGTATTATTGTACCACATATCGTACCACTAAGGGCTTGATTCTGCATTGGATGTAAAGCAAAAAAAAAATAACTAAAAATAACTGTGCAGTTGGACATACCATGATGTAATGTAAGGGGTGCAAAATGCATTTAATGTTTTTGCATGCAGGGTAAATCATAGTTGCCTACCCTCCCTCATTCTGCAGGAGACTCCCTGAAATAGTAGCAATCTCCCTCACTCCCTGAATAGTCCAGCAATCTCCCTGATTACACCTTATCCCATTATGAAGCTGTTACATTCTTGGGGGGGGGGGGGGGGGGGGAATAAATTAGCGATGCATACATTCAAATGGGAACATCAGTGCCATTTCCCTGCATTGGTTATAAGACACAATGATCCCCATGGCTACATGCATTTTAATTAAATATGGTTTCTCGTGGCCATTTACAGTATATGGAAGCACTTGTAAAACACAATACACAATCAATTCCTGAAAAATATCAGTGTCTTTTCTTCAACAAGTAGATCTTACAAACTTTGGGGCTCATTTACATTAGGATGTAAGTCATTTTCATGACACGCCTCTCAGATGTAGCAGTACACGTCCGCGCTTATAGGTGTTACTTTCACATCTCCCTGAAGGAGAGAGAATTGACTGCATAGGAAAGGAATGAGTTAAACATCTTGTGAGGGGTGGACCTAGCTGTGAGGAAAGTACAGCCTTTGGAAAAAGGGGAGGGTTTAATATATATAGGTAAGGCTAGGCCATTTTGCTCTCTCTTGTTGGTGAATTGCCTTTGGGGTGAGTGCTGTAGTGCAGAGCTTCCCAATTTTATTGTCGGTTTTCGAGTTGTTTTTTTGAGTGTATTCAGCTTCCCTGCATCCCTACATTACAAATGGCTTCCCGACCTCGTCGTTCCACTAGGACCCCGGCCCGTTATCGAGCATCGGGCGCTGGGTCCGGGCCCGAGGACGGCCTTGCTGGCCCTGGGGACGGCGTCCCGTCCCCTGGGGCCTTCACGGGCTCTGGCAGCGGGACGGAGCGGCATACACGGCCGTCCTTGGCGCTGGGGGCCAGGCCGGTTTTGCCGGCCGGGCACGGGCAGCAGGGACGGACGAGGGGGCAGCCGAGACGCCCGGAGGTGGACGGGCAGCAGCCCTCACCTCCGAGCACAGTGTGTGGAGCCTCGAGGTCGGGCGCCCACGGGCACGCGCAGGTGCGCCGCGGGGGGGGGCGCCCGTCGTTGCTGGAGCCGCTCTCGTCTACAATCTCTTCCCCCTCGCCGCGGCCGCGAAGCGGTGCCGGCCGGGGGGGGGACGGGTAGGCGTGAGGCGGCGGTTAGCCGGACGAGGCCCGTCGCGGGGCCTCGTCCGACAGGTTTACCAGTGGATGCAGCGGGGAGTGTTACGGCGGGGAGAGGCGGGACGCGCGCACGTGCGCGCAGCGGCGCCGCTGGTCTCCCTGTCTCCCCTGCTCACTCCCCAACAGCCGGAGGGCGGAGGGGAGCGGGGTAGAGGGAGTGTCAGAGAGTGGGTCAGGGCCGGAATGAGTCACGCCGCGGCGCCCTCCCAGCGGGCGGAGGGAGCTCTGGCCTGCGGGGGGAGGGTGCGCGCGGTGGGAGGGAGAGCGACAGCAGCGCTGGCTCCGGCGGGCAGGTCAGCGGAGTGGGCACAGTTTGGTGGGGGTCAGGCTGGGCGCAGGGCGTCGGGGCCCCAGTTGGCGCCGGTCAGGCGCCCGGCGAGCAGGCGCGTGCCCACACCGGCTGGGGAACCCGCGGGGGGTGACGCTGAGTTCTGGGGGGGTCATGACCCCTCCGGAACACTGGCGTCGGCCCTGGCCACGGTGGTGGCGGCGTTGGGGCCGCGGCCGCGTCCCCGGGAGTGGCAAACAGTTCCGGCGCGCCGGCAGCGGCTGGCGGGTCCGGTACGCGGACGGTGTCGGCAGCGCAGCGGGTTGCTCGCACCTGCAGAGAGCTCGGAGCGGCCGCGGCGCAGCTCGACCGTCGAGCCGGGCGGGTCGAGCAGGGGCATTTAACGGCGACGCCTGCCCCCCGGGGTGCTAGGCATTCGCCGCGACTGCTGTCTGGGTCCTCTGCTCTGTTTTCTTCTGCAGGTGAGCGCGGAGACGTGGAGATGTCGGAGTCCGAAGATGAGGAGGTTGGATTTGCCACGCCGGAGGATTCTGTGTCGGAGCAGTCGACGGCATCAGGTGAGGTGGTACAGTCTGTATCGGGCTCCTCCACGCGCTCTAGTTCTTGCAGCTCTTCCTCCTCTTCCTCTTCTCTGTCGTCGCAGGCGTCCGAAGTCAGTAGTACGACTAGGGCGAGGAAGCGTGCGATGAAATTCGCCAAGAGGGCGGCGGGTCAGCAGGAAAAGCGGAAGAGGCGCAAGCGGCTTAGCAGGGACGCTCGCAGGGCCAAGAAACGCCGCGATTTGCCCGGGGTTGTCCGCTGCGACTACACTGCCATGATGCGGGGGCTGAGGGACAGCTGCCGTAGGAAGATCCGCAGGGGGGACTACGTCGATGTGTTCGTCTTGACAAAGGACGCGAAGAAGGACTATAAGTCGGCGGCAGCAAAGAAGGGCATCGGGGCCGAGGCCTTCCGGACCTTCAACAATTGGCTGGCCGGCTTTTGGGTCTTCGCGGCTTGTTACCTAGAAGATAGGCCGGACGAGCACATGAACATCATTCGGTACCTGCATCTCATCCACGATATGCAGCGCACATCGTCGGGCACTGAGTGGCGTAGGTATGACGAGGAATTCCGGGAGAAACAGGACGGGTTGCAGGTCATGGACTTTGGGTGCAAGGACGTGGAAGTCTGGCTCAAAGTCACTCGGGCTTCGCAACAGGCTAAGGAGCCCCGGAACGGGGGGGCGGACGGGCACCGCGCAGGGTCGTCCGCCCAAGGGTCCGGCGCGGGCGGTGGATCGGCCAAGCCAGGTAGGTCGGCCGTCCGTGCAGGGGGGCAAGCCGCCGCAAAAGGGAAATGTTTCGCGTTTAACAACGCGGCCTGTTCCTTCGGCAAGCAGTGTCGTTTTCGACATTCGTGCTTGCAATGTAGCGGTTCCCACCCAGCCTCCTCCTGCTTTAAAGGCAGTCGTCAGGGTCCCCGGGGTAAGCAAACTTACCCAAGACCGGGCGTGGGCGGGAGCGCTCCGCAGAGCTCCAACGCCAATTAATTTGGATACGATGGGCAAGTGGTTGGATTGGTATCCAAATAGGGCGGATGCGAAATTTCTGTTTTCCGGTTTTCGTTTTGGTTTTCGCTTGCCTGTTGCGAGCGAGGTGTCGGTTCGGGCCCAGCGGAACCTCCAGTCTGCCCGAGCCTTGCCGTTGGTGCTGCGGGAGAAAGTGGATAAGGAGGTCAGGTTGGGCAGGATGGAGGGACCGTTTATCTCACCCCCGGTGGATGGTTTGGTCATCTCCCCAGTGGGGGTGGTTCCCAAGAAGACTCCAGGCGCTTTTAGGCTCATTCAGCATCTTTCTTACCCGTCGGGGCGTCGGTCAATGACGCGATACCGCCGGCTCATTGCTCGGTGGTGTATCAGTCGTTTGACGAGGCATTGGAGCTGGTCCGCAGTTACGGGACTGGGGCCCTCATGGCTAAGATTGATGTTGAGTCCGCTTTTCGGTTGCTGCCGTTACATCCGGACTCGTTCCGTTTTATGGGTTTTCGGATTGAAGCGGAGTATTTCATCGACAAATGTTTGCCGATGGGATGTTCCGTTTCATGCTCGTTTTTCGAACGGTTTAGCACGTTTCTACATTGGTGCGTGGAGTCTTCGTCAGGGGGTCACGGGGTCGCCCATTACCTCGATGATTTCCTGTGTGCGGGTCCAGCAAATTCACCGCGGTGCGGCGACTTGCTTTTCAGCATCCGAGCTCTGTTTTTCCACTTCGGCGTTCCCGTGGCCGAGGATAAAACAGAGGGACCGGTCTCCTGTTTGTCATATTTGGGGATTGAAATTGACACGGTGGCGAGAGGTGGTGAAGCTCCGCAACGCTATTTGCCGGTTCGAGGGGTCGCGTAAAGTCACGCTGCGGCTGGCGCAGTCCTTGCTGGGCATGTTGAACTTTGCTTGTCGGGTAATCCCGATGGGCAGGGTTTTCTGACGGAAGCTAGAAAGGGCGACTGCGGGGTGTGCCAGACCACACCATTTCGTACGCCTGTCCTCCGAGATTAAGAGGGATTTGGCCGTATGGGCCTCGTTCCTGGAGGACTTCAACGGGGTGTGTATATGGCAGGCACCAACGGTCGACAGCGCTAGGTTGCAGCTGTTCACCGACGCAGCAGGTGCCTCTGGATTCGGTTGCTATCTGGAGGGATCTTGGTGCGCGGCATCGTGGCCGGCTGAATGGCATCGCAAAGGTTTAACTAAGGACCTCTTGCTTCTTGAGCTTTTCCCCATTATGGTGGCGCTGGAGGTCTGGGGCGATCGGCTGGCCCATCGCAGCATCTTGTTTAGATGTGACAATATGGGCGTGGTGCATGCGATAAATAACCAGAGGGCAAAGTCGCTGGTGGTTCTGAGGGTGCTGGGACAGTTGCTATTGACATGCCTGTGTAGGAACGTGTGGTTCCGCGCGCAGCATGTGCCTGGTCTGGAGAACGGAATTGCCGACGCATTGTCGCGAGGGCAGTGGGAAAGGTTTTGTTTGTTGGCACCCGAGGCCGACGAGCATGGTTTTCATTGTCCCGGTTATGTCTGGCAGGTGATCGGGCCGGACTGGAGGGTCTAGCGTTGCGGTCAGTCGTGCCAACCACGCTGGAGGCCTACGGGCAAGCTTGGAGAGAGTGGGAGGAGTTTGTTCGAGGACGAAATCAACAAGGTAAGAGCTAGCATCGGATGATGCTTTCTTTTATTTGGCAGCTTTACGTTTCGGGTAGGTCCAGAGCGGTGGTATCCCGGTACTTGGCTGGTATTTTGTTTTTCAGCAAAATCAAGGGCGTCCCTGACGTGACGAAAAGTGGGATTCTGCTGAAGGCGATGAAAGAATGGGCGTGCGTCGCGCCGGCGCCGCCTGACAAGAGGCGGCCCATTGATGCGGCCTTGCTGCCGGCTGTCATCAGGGCGGTTGGAGGTATCGCGTCGTCCATGTTTGAGTCGCTGTTGTTCAGTTTGGCGTTCTCAATGGCTTACCACGGGGCCTTTAGGGTTTCGGAATTGGTAGCGCCTTCTAAGCGAGCAGATTCGCGCATGCTTGTCGGGGACGTGGTGGTGGGTGAGAGGTCCTTGCTATGCAGATTGCGTCGCTCTAAGACGGACCAAGTGGGGAGAGGTCGATGGGTCACCTTGGTTCCGGCACTTGAGGAGAGCATTTTCCCAGTAAGCTTGGCAGTGCAATATAAGGCAGTACGGCCCGAAGGTCGGGGGTCATGGCTGCTGCATTATGACGGGCTGCCGGTGACGAAATATCAATTTCGTTGGATGCTGGGTCGCTGTCTGGCGAGCTTGGGCCTTCCACCCGCTGCTTTCGGGATACATTCCTTCCGCATAGGGGCTGCGACGTTGGCTGCGGCGGCGGGATTTTCCATGGCTGAAATCCAGGCGGTGGGGCGATGGAAGTCGTCAAGTTACAGACGATATATTCGCCCCGTTGCATGAGATGTTGGCTTGCGCGTGGTGTCTTGTTTAATTATAGTTGTTATAATCATGTTGTTACAGTTCAGTACGTTCTAGTATTGTGCGTTTGTTTGTCTTCCCGTTTTATCCTACTCAGGGATTAGCCACTGCCGTTGCTGGCATGAGCCGGCAGCGGGGGTCTGGAGTTCTTTTGCGATTTTTTGCCTGACTTGACGGACTGAATTCTAATCCACAATTCGGCTGATCAGTTCTAATCAAAGTCCCTCAGCAGGTTTTTACGCTTTCACCTCCAGCTGAGTTCTTACTAGAGATGTGCACTTGAAATTTTTCGGGTTTTGTGTTTTGGTTTTGGGTTCGGTTCCGCGGCCGTGTTTTGGGTTCGACCGCGTTTTGGCAAAACCTCACCGAATTTTTTTTGTCGGATTCGGGTGTGTTTTGGATTCGGGTGTTTTTTTCAAAAAACACTAAAAAACAGCTTAAATCATAGAATTTGGGGGTCATTTTGATCCCAAAGTATTATTAACCTCAAAAACCATAATTTCCACTCATTTTCAGTCTATTCTGAATACCTCACACCTCACAATATTATTTTTAGTCCTAAAATTTGCACCGAGGTCACTGGATGACTAAGCTAAGCGACCCTAGTGGCCGACACAAACACCTGGCTCATCTAGGAGTGGCACTGCAGTGTCACGCAGGATGGCCCTTCCAAAAAACACTCCCCAAACAGCACATGACGCAAAGAAGAAAAAAAGAGGCGCAATGAGGTAGCTGTGTGAGTAAGCTAAGCGACCCTAGTGGCCGACACAAACACCTGGCCCATCTAGGAGTGGCACTGCAGTGTCACGCAGGATGGCCCTTCCAAAAAACACTCCCCAAACAGCACATGACGCAAAGAAGAAAAAAAGAGGCGCAATGAGGTAGCTGTGTGAGTAAGCTAAGCGACCCTAGTGGCCGACACAAACACCTGGCCCATCTAGGAGTGGCACTGCAGTGTCACGCAGGATGGCCCTTCCAAAAAACACTCCCCAAACAGCACATGACGCAAAGAAGAAAAAACTGTCAGCAGCTCAGCTCAGCAGCACCGCAGACTGCTACAGTAAGCTACTATAGTAGTATGTATCAAGAAGAAAGAGAAAAAAAAACCACGGGTAGGTGGTATACAATTATGGATGGACCAGCGACTGCCGACACAGAGGTAGCTACAGCCGTGGACTACCGTACTGTGTCTGCTGCTAATATAGACTGGATGATAATGAGATGAAATTAATATATATATATATAATATCACTAGTACTGCAGCCGGACAGGTATATATATTTATTATGTAATGACTGATGACGGACCTGCTGGACACTGTCAGCTCAGCAGCACCGCAGACTGCTACAGTAAGCTACTATAGTAGTATGTATAAAGAAGAAGAAAAAAAAAAACCACGGGTAGGTGGTATACAATTATGGATGGACGAGCGACTGCCGACACAGAGGTAGCTACAGCCGTGGACTACCGTACTGTGTCTGCTGCTAATATAGACTGGATGATAATGAGATGAAATTAATATATATATATATATATATATATATAATATCACTAGTACTGCAGCCGGACAGGTATATATATTTATTATGTAATGACTGATGACGGACCTGCTGGACACTGTCAGCTCAGCAGCACCGCAGACTGCTACAGTAAGCTACTATAGTAGTATGTATCAAGTAGAAAGAGAAAAAAAAAACCACGGGTAGGTGGTATACAATTATGGATGGACCAGCGACTGCCGACACAGAGGTAGCTACAGCCGTGGACTACCGTACTGTGTCTGCTGCTAATATAGACTGGATGATAATGAGATGAAAATAATATATATATATATATATATATATATATATATAATATCACTAGTACTGCAGCCGGACAGGTATATATATTTATTATGTAATGACTGATGACGGACCTGCTGGACACTGTCAGCTCAGCAGCACCGCAGACTGCTACAGTAAGCTACTATAGTAGTATGTATCAAGAAGAAAGAGAAAAAAAAAAAACACAGGTAGGTGGTATACAATTATGGATGGACCAGCGACTGCCGACACAGAGGTAGCTACAGCCGTGGACTACCGTACTGTGTCTGCTGCTAATATAGACTGGATGATAATGAGATGAAATTAATATATATATATATAATATCACTAGTACTGCAGCCGGACAGGTATATATATTTATTATGTAATGACTGATGACGGACCTGCTGGACACTGTCAGCTCAGCAGCACCGCAGACTGCTACAGTAAGCTACTATAGTAGTATGTATCAAGAAGAAAGAGAAAAAAAAAAACCACGGGTAGGTGGTATACAATTATGGATGGACCAGCGACTGCCGACACAGAGGTAGCTACAGCCGTGGACTACCGTACTGTGTCTGCTGCTAATATAGACTGGATGATAATGAGATGAAATTAATATATATATATATATATATATATATATATAATATCACTAGTACTGCAGCCGGACAGGTATATATATTTATTATGTAATGACTGATAACGGACCTGCTGGACACTGTCAGCTCAGCAGCACCGCAGACTGCTACAGTAAGCTACTATAGTAGTATGTATCAAGAAGAAAGAGAAAAAAAAAAAACTACGGGTAGGTGGTATACAATTATGGATGGACCAGCGACTGCCGACACAGAGGTAGCTACAGCCGTGGACTACCGTACTGTGTCTGCTGCTAATATAGACTGGATGATAATGAGATGAAATTAATATATATATATATAATATCACTAGTACTGCAGCCGGACAGGTATATATATTTATTATGTAATGACTGATGACGGACCTGCTGGACACTGTCAGCTCAGCAGCACCGCAGACTGCTACAGTAAGATACTATAGTAGTATGTATCAAGAAGAAAGAAAAAAAAAAACCACGGGTAGGTGGTATACATATACAATTATATATATATTATATACAATTATATATATATATATTAAACTGGTGGTGATTAATTAAACTGGTGGTCAGGTCACTGGTCACACTATCAGCAACTTGCAACTGCAAGTAGTACTCCTAAGCAGACAATCACAATATATACTGGTGGTCAGTGTGGTCACAATGGCAGTGTGGCACTCTGGCAGCAGAGTGCCAGCAAAAGTGTGCACTGTACGTTAAAATATGTACTCCTGCTCTCAGACTCTAACTGCTCCCCACTGTCAGTGTCTCCCCCACAAGTCAGATATACAGTCACACTATCACTTCAGCAAGTAGTAGTACTCCTCCTAATGCTCCCCAAAATTACTAAAATAAATAATACTGTGTCTCTCTCTACTCTAGTAGTCTCACTCTCTATAAACGGAGAGGACGCCAGCCACGTCCTCTCCCTATCAATCTCAATGCACGTGTGAAAATGGCGGCGAAGCGCGGCTCCTTATATAGAATCCGAGTCTCGCGATAGAATCCGAGCCTCGCGAGAATCCGACAGCGGGATGATGACGTTCGGGCGCGCTCGGGTTAACCGAGCAAGGCGGGAAGATCCGAGTCGCTCGGCCCCGTGTAAAAAAAACTGAAGTTCGGGCGGGTTCGGTTTCCGAGGAACCGAACCCGCTCATCTCTAGTTCTTACATGTTTTTTCCCTTTTTATACCCCCCCCCCACCCGTTTAATTTCTTATTTTAAGTTGATTTTTCCCATTGTGTGTTTATGTCCGCTTCAAATTGGCTAGAAGCTTGTGCAGCTCGGCTAGGCCGTGACTTCTGCAATAAACGAAAACTCAATTTTTTCTTTTGGCAGATCCTTCAGGTTAAATGCATTTAATAAATAATGGATAGATAATTAGTAACCAATTTTACCTCTTTTCCTCCTCTTCAGGCTGGTTTGAAGATGACTTGACTATTTGGGTGGTTGGCCACTCTTATGTGTATTGGGCCGCCAAGTTTTTGGCCTCGGAGGGGGCTCAGATGTTCCCTAGGTCTCAGGGAGTTCGTTGGCTTGGTTGGCGAGGAATGATGTGGAAAGATCTGAGGAGTAGACTAGTCAGTCAGGCCGGCAAGCATGGAGTCCCTAGGGTGCTGGTTGTCCATCTAGGTGGCAACGACCTGGGGAAGAGGACATCTTTGGAGTTGCGGTGGGCCATGATACAGGATCTGGCATGTGTGGCCGCGGCATGGACCAATTGCGTATTGGTGTTCTCCTTGATGGTGCCAAGGTTGAGTTGGCGAGGTGTGGCGGACGGTCGCCTGATTGATGAAGCCAGAAAGAAGGTGAATGGGGCGGTGGCGAAGTGGGTGTTGTCCCACGGAGGCAAAGTAGTTCGCCACCCTAGGATTCGGTTCCGAGACAGTCACCTTTTTCGGCCTGATGGTGTGCATCTATCCAATGAGGGGATGATGCTTTTCCTGGAGGATCTGTGTCTAGTGTTGCAGGAGTTAGGGTGAGGTTATGGTGGCGGTGCGAAGACTCTGGGGAAGAGTCTTTCGCTGTTGGCGGAAAAGAACGTCAGTTTGTAGTTGTATGGTAAGCTGTAGTGATTTACAGTTTGGTGTGGTTTAGGTGCACTCACCTCCATCGACTTATTGGCTGCTCGACCACCCATCCGGGAGGCAGCGGCAGGGCACCCATCAGGGTGGGTAGTCACTGTGGGGGTTGAGTTGTCACCTATTACCGATTTTGATAGTTTGTAGTTAAATTAGGATGTTTTCGAATTTTAGCATTTTAAGGTTAGCGTTAGTTTAATAGAGCCGTTCTTTTTTCTGCCACCATATGCCGGCTGAATCGGCATCTTAACAAAGTTTTCATTTACAGGTTTGCTATGGTTAGGGTCAAATAAATAGCTAGCAATTTTTCTGCCAAATTCAAGTCTCCGTGTCTTTATTTCTTGGTATTAGAGGTAACGAATGCTTTACTTTGAATGAAGGGGTCCACCAAATATCACTAGGATGTTTAGGAGAGAGAATTGACTGCATAGGAAAGGAATGAGTTAAACATCTTGTGAGGGGTGGACCTAGCTGTGAGGAAAGTACAGCCTTTGGAAAAAGGGGAGGGTTTAATATATATAGGGAAGGCTAGGCCATTTTGCTCTCTCTTGTTGGTGAATTGCCTTCCCGCCCTCCCGCCCTGTTGGTAGAGGTTCTGGCACGGAGTGCCTTGGCGTTGAATTGTTGGCTGGGTTTATCGTTGGCTATTTATTGGCGGAAAAGAACGTCAGTTTGTAGTTGTATGGTAAGCTGTAGTGATTTACAGTTTGGTGTGGTTTAGGTGCACTCACCTCCATCGACTTATTGGCTGCTCGACCACCCATCCGGGAGGCAGCGGCAGGGCACCCATCAGGGTGGGTAGTCACTGTGGGGGTTGAGTTGTCACCTATTACCGATTTTGATAGTTTGTAGTTAAATTAGGATGTTTTCGAATTTTAGCATTTTAAGGTTAGCGTTAGTTTAATAGAGCCGTTCTTTTTTCTGCCACCATATGCCGGCTGAATCGGCATCTTAACAAAGTTTTCATTTACAGGTTTGCTATGGTTAGGGTCAAATAAATAGCTAGCAATTTTTCTGCCAAATTCAAGTCTCCGTGTCTTTATTTCTTGGTATTAGAGGTAGAGATGAGCGGGTTCGGTTCCTCGGAATCCGAACCCGCCCGAACTTCATGTTTTTTTTCACGGGTCCGAGCGACTCGGATCTTCCCGCCTTGCTCGGTTAACCCGAGCGCGCCCGAACGTCATCATGACGCTGTCGGATTCTCGCGAGGCTCGGATTCTATCGCGAGACTCGGATTCTATATAAGGAGCCGCGCGTCGCCGCCATTTTCACTCGTGCATTGAGATTGATAGGGAGAGGACGTGTCTGGCGTCCTCTCCATTAGAATAGAGATAGATTAGATAGAGAGAGAGAGATTGTGCAGAGTCGCAGACAGAGTTAGTTTACCACAGTCAGTGACCAGTGCAGTTGCTAGTTAACTTTTATTTAATATAATATATCCGTTCACTTCTCTCTGCTATATCCGTTCTCTGCCTGAAAAAAAAAACGATACACAGCACAGTCAGTCACACAGTGTGACTCAGTCTGTGTGCACTCAGCTCAGCCCAGTGTGCTGCACAGTCATCAATGTATAAATTAAAAGCTTATAATTAATTGTGGGGGAGACTGGGGAGCACTGCAGGTTGTTAGCAGGAGCCAGGAGTACAATTATATTAATTAACAGTGCACACTTTTGCTGCAGGAGTGGTGACCAGTGCCTGACCACCAGTATAGTATTGTTGTATACTACTAATATCTCTTTAAATATCAACCAGTCTATATTAGCAGCAGACACAGTACAGTGCGGTAGTTCACGGCTGTGGCTACCTCTGTGTCGGCACACGGCAGGCAGTCCGTCCGACCAGAATTGTATTATTTATTATTATATACCTACCACCTAACCGTGTTTTTTTTTTCATTCTTTATACCGTCATAGTGTCATCCTAATTGTTACGAGTATACTACTATCTCTTTATCAACCAGTGTACAGTGCGGTAGTTCACGGCTGTGGCTACCTCTGTGTCGGCACACGGCAGGCAGTCCGTCCGACCAGAATTGTATTATTTATTATTATATACCTACCACCTAACCGTGGTTTTTTTTTTCATTCTTTATACCGTCATAGTGTCATCCTAATTGTTACGAGTATACTACTATCTCTTTATCAACCAGTGTACAGTGCGGTAGTTCACGGCTGTGGCTACCTCTGTGTCGGCACACGGCAGGCAGTCCGTCCGACCAGAATTGTATTATTTATTATTATATACCTACCACCTAACCGTGGTTTTTTTTTTCATTCTTTATACCGTCATAGTGTCATCCTAATTGTTACGAGTATACTACTATCTCTTTATCAACCAGTGTACAGTGCGGTAGTTCACGGCTGTGGCTACCTCTGTGTCGGCACACGGCAGGCAGTCCGTCCGACCAGAATTGTATTATTTATTATTATATACCTACCACCTAACCGTGGTTTTTTTTTCATTCTTTATACCGTCATAGTGTCATCCTAATTGTTACGAGTATACTACTATCTCTTTATCAACCAGTGTACAGTGCGGTAGTTCACGGCTGTGGCTACCTCTGTGTCGGCACACGGCAGGCAGTCCGTCCGACCAGAATTGTATTATTTATTATTATATACCTACCACCTAACCGTGGTTTTTTTTTCATTCTTTATACCGTCATAGTGTCATCCTAATTGTTACGAGTATACTACTATCTCTTTATCAACCAGTGTACAGTGCGGTAGTTCACGGCTGTGGCTACCTCTGTGTCGGCACACGGCAGGCAGTCCGTCCGACCAGAATTGTATTATTTATTATTATATACCTACCACCTAACCGTGGTTTTTTTTTTCATTCTTTATACCGTCATAGTGTCATCCTAATTGTTACGAGTATACTACTATCTCTTTATCAACCAGTGTACAGTGCGGTAGTTCACGGCTGTGGCTACCTCTGTGTCGGCACACGGCAGGCAGTCCGTCCGACCAGAATTGTATTATTTATTATTATATACCTACCACCTAACCGTGGTTTTTTTTTTCATTCTTTATACCGTCATAGTGTCATCCTAATTGTTACGAGTATACTACTATCTCTTTATCAACCAGTGTACAGTGCGGTAGTTCACGGCTGTGGCTACCTCTGTGTCGGCACACGGCAGGCAGTCCGTCCGACCAGAATTGTATTATTTATTATTATATACCTACCACCTAACCGTGGTTTTTTTTTTCATTCTTTATACCGTCATAGTGTCATCCTAATTGTTACGAGTATACTACTATCTCTTTATCAACCAGTGTACAGTGCGGTAGTTCACGGCTGTGGCTACCTCTGTGTCGGCACACGGCAGGCAGTCCGTCCGACCAGAATTGTATTATTTATTATTATATACCTACCACCTAACCGTGGTTTTTTTTTCATTCTTTATACCGTCATAGTGTCATCCTAATTGTTACGAGTATACTACTATCTCTTTATCAACCAGTGTACAGTGCGGTAGTTCACGGCTGTGGCTACCTCTGTGTCGGCACACGGCAGGCAGTCCGTCCGACCAGAATTGTATTATTTATTATTATATACCTACCACCTAACCGTGGTTTTTTTTTTCATTCTTTATACCGTCATAGTGTCATCCTAATTGTTACGAGTATACTACTATCTCTTTATCAACCAGTGTACAGTGCGGTAGTTCACGGCTGTGGCTACCTCTGTGTCGGCACACGGCAGGCAGTCCGTCCGACCAGAATTGTATTATTTATTATTATATACCTACCACCTAACCGTGGTTTTTTTTTTCATTCTTTATACCGTCATAGTGTCATCCTAATTGTTACGAGTATACTACTATCTCTTTATCAACCAGTGTACAGTGCGGTAGTTCACGGCTGTGGCTACCTCTGTGTCGACACACGGCAGGCAGTCCGTCCGACCAGAATTGTATTATTTATTATTATATACCTACCACCTAACCGTGGTTTTTTTTTTCATTCTTTATACCGTCATAGTGTCATCCTAATTGTTACGAGTATACTACTATCTCTTTATCAACCAGTGTACAGTGCGGTAGTTCACGGCTGTGGCTACCTCTGTGTCGGCAGTCGGCAGGCAGTCCGTCCATCCATAATTGTATTATTATTATAATATATACCACCTAACCGTGGTTTTTTTTTCATTCTTTATACCGTCGTCATAGTGTCATACTAGTTGTTACGAGTATACTACTATCTCTTTATCAACCAGTGTACAGTGCGGTAGTTCACGGCTGTGGCTACCTCTGTGTCGGCAGTCGGCAGGCAGTCCGTCCATCCATAATTGTATTATTATTATAATATATACCACCTAACCGTGGTTTTTTTTCCATTCTTTATACCGTCGTCATAGTGTCATACTAGTTGTTACGAGTATACTACTATCTCTTTATCAACCAGTGTACAGTGCGGTAGTTCACGGCTGTGGCTACCTCTGTGTCGGCAGTCGGCAGGCAGTCCGTCCATCCATAATTGTATTATTATTATAATATATACCACCTAACCGTGGTTTTTTTTCCATTCTTTATACCGTCGTCATAGTGTCATACTAGTTGTTACGAGTATACTACTATCTCTTTATCAACCAGTGTACAGTGCGGTAGTTCACGGCTGTGGCTACCTCTGTGTCGGCAGTCGGCAGGCAGTCCGTCCATCCATAATTGTATTATTATTATAATATATACCACCTAACCGTGGTTTTTTTATACCACCTAACCGTGGCAGTCCGTCCATAATTGTATACTAGTATCCAATCCATCCATCTCCATTGTTTACCTGAGGTGCCTTTTAGTTCTGCCTATAAAATATGGAGAACAAAAAAGTTGAGGTTCCAAAATTAGGGAAAGATCAAGATCCACTTCCACCTCGTGCTGAAGCTGCTGCCACTAGTCATGGCCGAGACGATGAAATGCCAGCAACGTCGTCTGCCAAGGCCGATGCCCAATGTCATAGTACAGAGCATGTCAAATCCAAAACACCAAATATCAGAAAAAAAAGGACTCCAAAACCTAAAATAAAATTGTCGGAGGAGAAGCGTAAACTTGCCAATATGCCATTTACCACACGGAGTGGCAAGGAACGGCTGAGGCCCTGGCCTATGTTCATGGCTAGTGGTTCAGCTTCACATGAGGATGGAAGCACTCAGCCTCTCGCTAGAAAACTGAAAAGACTCAAGCTGGCAAAAGCACCGCAAAGAACTGTGCGTTCTTTGAAATCCCAAATCCACAAGGAGAGTCCAATTGTGTCGTTTGCGATGCCTGACCTTCCCAACACTGGACGTGAAGAGCATGCGCCTTCCACTATTTGCATGCCCCCTGCAAGTGCTGGAAGGAGCACCCGCAGTCCAGTTCCTGATAGTCAGATTGAAGATGTCAGTGTTGAAGTACACCAGGATGAGGAGGATATGGGTGTTGCTGGCGCTGGGGAGGAAATTGACCAGGAGGATTCTGATGGTGAGGTGGTTTGTTTAAGTCAGGCACCCGGGGAGACACCTGTTGTCCGTGGGAGGAATATGGCCGTTGACATGCCAGGTGAAAATACCAAAAAAATCAGCTCTTCGGTGTGGAGGTATTTCACCAGAAATGCGGACAACAGGTGTCAAGCCGTGTGTTCCCTTTGTCAAGCTGTAATAAGTAGGGGTAAGGACGTTAACCACCTCGGAACATCCTCCCTTATACGTCACCTGCAGCGCATTCATAATAAGTCAGTGACAAGTTCAAAAACTTTGGGTGACAGCGGAAGCAGTCCACTGACCAGTAAATCCCTTCCTCTTGTAACCAAGCTCACGCAAACCACCCCACCAACTCCCTCAGTGTCAATTTCCTCCTTCCCCAGGAATGCCAATAGTCCTGCAGGCCATGTCACTGGCAAGTCTGACGAGTCCTTTCCTGCCTGGGATTCCTCCGATGCATCCTTGCGTGTAACGCCTACTGCTGCTGGCGCTGCTGTTGTTGCCGCTGGGAGTCGATGGTCATCCCAGAGGGGAAGTCGTAAGCCCACTTGTACTACTTCCAGTAAGCAATTGACTGTTCAACAGTCCTTTGCGAGGAAGATGAAATATCACAGCAGTCATCCTACTGCAAAGCGGATAACTGAGTCCTTGACAACTATGTTGGTGTTAGACGTGCGTCCGGTATCCGCCGTTAGTTCACAGGGAACTAGACAATTTATTGAGGCAGTGTGCCCCCGTTACCAAATACCATCTAGGTTCCACTTCTCTAGGCAGGCGATACCGAGAATGTACACGGACGTCAGAAAAAGACTCACCAGTGTCCTAAAAAATGCAGTTGTACCCAATGTCCACTTAACCACGGACATGTGGACAAGTGGAGCAGGGCAGGGTCAGGACTATATGACTGTGACAGCCCACTGGGTAGATGTATGGACTCCCGCCGCAAGAACAGCAGCGGCGGCACCAGTAGCAGCATCTCGCAAACGCCAACTCTTTCCTAGGCAGGCTACGCTTTGTATCACCGCTTTCCAGAATACGCACACAGCTGAAAACCTCTTACGGCAACTGAGGAAGATCATCGCGGAATGGCTTACCCCAATTGGACTCTCCTGTGGATTTGTGGCATCGGACAACGCCAGCAATATTGTGTGTGCATTAAATATGGGCAAATTCCAGCACGTCCCATGTTTTGCACATACCTTGAATTTGGTGGTGCAGAATTTTTTAAAAAACGACAGGGGCGTGCAAGAGATGCTGTCGGTGGCCAGAAAAATTGCGGGACACTTTCGGCGTACAGGCACCACGTACAGAAGACTGGAGCACCACCAAAAACTACTGAACCTGCCCTGCCATCATCTGAAGCAAGAAGTGGTAACGAGGTGGAATTCAACCCTCTATATGCTTCAGAGGTTGGAGGAGCAGCAAAAGGCCATTCAAGCCTATACAATTGAGCACGATATAGGAGATGGAATGCACCTGTCTCAAGTGCAGTGGAGAATGATTTCAACGTTGTGCAAGGTTCTGATGCCCTTTGAACTTGCCACACGTGAAGTCAGTTCAGACACTGCCAGCCTGAGTCAGGTCATTCCCCTCATCAGGCTTTTGCAGAAGAAGCTGGAGGCATTGAAGAAGGAGCTAACACGGAGCGATTCCGCTAGGCATGTGGGACTTGTGGATGCAGCCCTTAATTCGCTTAACAAGGATTCACGGGTGGTCAATCTGTTGAAATCAGAGCACTACATTTTGGCCACCGTGCTCGATCCTAGATTTAAAGCCTACCTTGGATCTCTCTTTCCGGCAGACACAGGTCTGCTGGGGTTGAAAGACCTGCTGGTGACAAAATTGTCAAGTCAAGCGGAACGCGACCTGTCAACATCTCCTCCTTCACATTCTCCCGCAACTGGGGGTGCGAGGAAAAGGCTCAGAATTCCGAGCCCACCCGCTGGCGGTGATGCAGGGCAGTCTGGAGCGACTGCTGATGCTGACATCTGGTCCGGACTGAAGGACCTGACAACGATTACGGACATGTCCGTCTACTGTCACTGCATATGATTCTCTCAACATTGATAGAATGGTGGGAGGATTATATGAGTGACCGCATCCAAGTAGGCACGTCACACAGTCCGTACTTATACTGGCAGGAAACAAGAGGCAATTTGGAGGCCCCTTGCACAAACTGGCTTTATTCTACCTAAGGTTGCCCTCCCACAAGTGTGTACTCCGAAAGAGTGTTTAGTGCCGCCGCTCACCTTGTCAGCAATCGGCGTACGAGGTTACATCCAGAAAATGTGGAGAAGATGATGTTCATTAAAATGAATTATTAATCAATTCCTCCGTGGAGACATTGACCAGCAGCAATTGCCTCCACAAAAGTACACAGGGAGCTGAGATGGTGGATTCCAGTGGGGACGAATTGATAATCTGTGAGGAGGGGGATGTACACGGTGATATATCGGAGGGTGAAGATGAGGTGGACATCTTGCCTCTGTAGAGCCAGTTTGTGCAAGGAGAGATTAATTGCTTCTTTTTTGGGGGGGGTCCAAACCATCCCGTCATAATCAGTCACAGTCGTGTGGCAGACCCTGTCACTGAAATGATGGGTTGGTTAAAGTGTGCATGTCCTGTTTTGTTTATACAACATAAGGGTGGGTGGGAGGGCCCAAGGATAATTCCATCTTGCACCTCTTTTTTCTTTCTTTTTCTTTGCATCATGTGCTGATTGGGGAGGGTTTTTTGGAAGGGACATCCTGCGTGACACTGCAGTGCCACTCCTAGATGGGCCCGGGTGTTTGTGTCGGCCACTAGGGTCGCTAATCTTACTCACACAGTCAGCTACCTTCATTGCGCCTCTTTTTTTCTTTGCGTCATGTGCTGTTTGGGAGGGTTTTTTTGGAAGGGACATCCTGCGTGACACTGCAGTGCCACTCCTAGATGTGCCCGGTGTTTGTGTCGGCCACTAGGGTCGCTAATCTTACTCACACAGTCAGCTACCCTCATTGCGCCTCTTTTTTTCTTTGCGTCATGTGCTGTTTGGGGAGGGTTTTTTGGAAGGGCCATCCTGCGTGACACTGCAGTGCCACTCCTAGATGGGCCCGGTGTTTGTGTCGGCCACTAGGGTCGCTTATCTTACTCACACAGCGACCTCGGTGCAAATTTTAGGACTAAAAATAATATTGTGAGGTGTGATGTGTTCAGAATAGGCTGAAAATGAGTGTAAATTATGTTTTTTGAGGTTAATAATACTTTGGGATCAAAATTACCCCCCCAAATTCTATGATTTAAGCTGTTTTTTAGGGTTTTTTGAAAAAAACACCCGAATCCAAAACACACCCGAATCCGACAAAAAAAATTCGGTGAGGTTTTGCCAAAACGCGGTCGAACCCAAAACACGGCCGCGGAACCGAACCCAAAACCAAAACACAAAACCCGAAAAATTTCCGGCGCTCATCTCTAATTAGAGGTAACGAATGCTTTACTTTGAATGAAGGGGTCCACCAAATATCACTAGGATGTTTAATGTTTTCTAAAAAGTAGGTAAGTATGGGGTAAATACTGTCTACTTTTGCATGTAGCCCACATATACTGAACAGCTTTACTTTTACACTGCAATTTAGTTCTGAGTTTTTGGACACTTCCCTCTCACATCTAAATCTCTTAGCACCAGGGACATGCAGTGAGGTAAATGGCTGGGGAGGCACTGGCTAGTATTAGAGCCAGATTTACACACCATAAATGAGCCAAAGGGTGCATGTGGGCATTATACACAGGGGTAGCAGTGAGTACTGCTAGAAATTTGGTGAGTTTTGATCAGAGATGTGCTGAACAGGTAGGCAATGGGAGGGGGGGGGGGGGTCACTGCATCACCTGTCATAGACTTCTTACTTCAGAGTTTTTACTATAAAAATGATTAGAATAATACAAGGTACATATTTAGATCTTATACCCCTTATACCAGGGATGGGGAACCTTCGGCCCTACACACACCAGCATCAGGGGCGTAGCTATGCACATTGGGGCCCCATAGGACAGTTAGTCACCCCTCCCACTCCCCCAAGCCCCCCCCCCACTCCCCCCGCCAGGCCCCGCCTGACTGACAGTCGGGGTCCGGGGGTTAGGGTTACTCAGAGATCATCCCGCCACCATACACCCCCTCCCGTGGACTAACTGCAGCGGGTGTGGGCACTCACCATGGGGCGCCGCTGCTCTCCTGGCTGGCTCCATCTAGATGACAAGGAGGTGAACGCTGAGAGGAGGAGTGGTGCCCGTGGTCCAGTGATGTCCCTGCAAACTCGGCCATGCCTCCTCCCAGCGTTAGGACTCAGGAGAAGTGGAGCCAGCAGGGTGAGCAGCAGCACAGCCAGCGCATTTCTAAGGTACAAAAAGCAGCCAGCAGGGATCAGCAGCTAGGTGCAGGGGAAGGACTGGGCCTCAGAGACGGCTCGGGCCCCATAGCAACTGCATCCCCTGCACCTGTGGTAGCTACACCCATGACCAGCATGCCTTGCTACAGTTTTGCTATTTGGCCATGCTAAAACTGTTGCAGGGCACCCTGGGATGCGTAGTTCAACAACAGATAGAGGGCCAAAGGTTCCCCATCCCTGCTTTATACATTCAAATCTCTGGTGTATATGTTAATATGGGTGGTCTTCAGTTTGCCGGCGGCCGGGCTCCCGACGGCCAGCACACCGGCACCGGCATACCGACTGCTGGCATACCGACTGCCGACATACCGACACCTTCTCTCCCTCTTAGGGGTCCTTGACTCCCCTGGAGGGATGATAGATAGCATGGCGCGGGTAGCATGCCACCGTGCCTGCAGCGTGGCGAGCGCAGCGAGCCCGCAAGGGGCTCATTTGCGCTTGCCCAGCTGTCTGTATGCCGGCGGTCGGGATTCCGGGGCCGGTATGCTGGCCGCCAGGAGCCCGCCTGCCGGCATACCATAGTACACCCGTTAATATGACAGGAAAGGCTCTGACTCACCTGCCTCACCCCACCTCACTGCATGTCACTGCTCTGCACATGTTACATCTGCCCCAGCTGCAGTGCATCATGGTTTTTCCAAGGTGCACAGTTAATTGCTCTGTTGTGCTTTACTCCAATCTCAAAATCAGGGGTCTATTTATGAAGCAGTGAAAAGTGTGGAGAAGTGAGCCAGTGGAGAAGTTGCCCATGGCAACCAATCAATGTTGAGGTAACATTTATAAAATGCATTCTAGAAAATTATACAGAGCAGCTAATTGGTTGCCATGGGCAATTTCTCCACTGGCTCACTTCTCCACACTTTTCAGACCCCTTAGTCCCTAAACCTCATCTTGCTCTGCCTCAATGAAAGGTGCAGCAGGCTGGCCCCAATGCGCATGCACGACATCTGTCAAACATTATGAGATCTCATGAGCATACTCACAGTCACAGACGCCGCTGCTGGACACTGCATACAGTATATCAGCAGGTAATGCTGCCCATGTGTGAAAAAACGTTTAGTCACAGAAGTGCGCACAGATGTGTGCTTAGTGGTTTTTTAGTAATCGCTGCCAGATTGCCGTCGACATAAACAGCACGGCTATAGCAAAATCGTAAATTTTTTCAGATGCTGTATCTAAAAATAGGATTTTGATAACCTACCGGTAAATCCTTTTCTCCTAGTCCGTAGAGGATGCTGGGGACGACATCAAGACCATGGGGTATAGACGGGAAGAGTGCGGATGACCCTGCTGCAGCGATTGACCAAACTTTAGGTCCTCATCGGCCAAGGTATCAAACTTGTAGAACCTAGCAAATGTGTTTGACCCTGACCAAGAAGCTGCTCGGCAAAGTTGTAATGCCGAGACCCCGCGGGCAGCCGCCCAGGATGAGCCCACCTTCCTAGTGGAGTGGGCCTTTACCGACGTCGGTAAAGACAATCCAGCCGTAGTAAAAGCTTGCTGAATCGTATTTCAAATCCAACGTGCAATAGTCTGCTTGGAAGCAGGACACCCAATCTTGTTGTGATCATACAGGACAAACAGAGCCTCTGTTTTCCGTATACGAGCTGTTCTAGCAACATAGATTTTCAACGCTCTAACCACATCTAGAGACTTTGAATCAGTGAATGTGTCAGTAACTACTGGCACCACAATAGGTTGGTTTATGTGAAAAGCAGAAACCACCTTAGGAAGAAAATGTTGTTGAGTTCGCAACTCTGCCCTGTCTTCATGGAAAATCAGGTAAGGGCTCTTGTGAGACAATGCCCCCAATTAAGACACCCGCCTTGCGGACGCCAATGCCAAAAGCATCACCACTTTCCAAGTGAGAAACTTAAACTCTATCTTTTGTAGAGGCTCAAACCAATCCGATTGAAGGAACTGCAATACCACGTTAAGGTCCCATGGTGCCACTGGAGGCACGAATGGAGGCTGGATGTGCAGAACCCCTTTCACGAAGGTCTGAACCTCTGGAAGAGTGGCTAATTGTTTTTGGAAGAACACTGACAAGGCCGAAATCTGGACCTTGATTGATCCCAATCGTAGGCCCGCCTCCACACCATCCTGCAAAAATTGGAGAAACGTCCTAAGTGAAACTCTTCCGAAGGAGCCTTCTTGGATTCACACCAAGACACATATTTTCTCCAAATACGGTGGTAATGTTTTGACGTTACTCCCTTTCTGGCCTGAATAAGGGTGGGGATGACATCCTTAGGAATACCCTTCCTGGCTAGGATACGGCGCTCAACAGCCATGCCGTCAAACGTAGCCGCGGTAAGTCTTGGTACACACACGGCCCCTGCTGCAGCAGGTCCTCCTGAGGAGGAAGAGGCCGAGGATCTCCTATGAGTAACTGCTGAAGATCTGGGTACCAAGCCCTTCTTGGCCAGTCTGGGGCAATGAAGATTGCTCGAACCCTTGTCTTTCTTATGATCCTGAGTACTTTTGGGATCAGCGGAAGTGGAGGGAAAACATACACTGACAGAAACACCCAGTGGGTCACCAGTGGATCCACTGCTACTGCTTGAGGGTCTCTCGACCTGGAACAGTATCTCTGAAGCTTCTTGTTGAGACGAGACGCCATCATGTCTATTTGAGGAAATCCCGAAAGACTTGTCACCTCTGCGAAGACTTCTTGGTGGAGGCACCACTCTCCTGGATGGAGATCGTGTCTGCTGAGAAAGTCTGCTTCCCAGTTGTCTACTCCCGGAATGAATGTTGCCGACAGAGCTTGTAGATGTTTTTCTGCCCAGCGGAGGATTTTTGTTTTGCCTCTGCCATTGCTGCTCTGCTTTTCGTTCCGCCCTGCCTGTTTATGTATGCGACTGCTGTTACATTGTGCGCCTGGATCTGCACAGGACGGTCTTGAAGAAGATGTACCACTTGTTGAAGGCCGTTGTAAATGGCTCCTAGCTCCAGAACGTTTATGTGAAGGCAGGCTTCCTGTTGTGACCAACGTCCCTGGAAGTTTTCTCCCTGAGAGACTGCTCCCCAGCCTCGGAGACTTGCATCCGTGGTTACTAGGACCCAGTCCTGAATCCCGAACCTGCGTCCCTTTAGCAGGTGAGAGCTGTGCAACCACCACAGGAGCGAAATCCTGTTTTTTGATGACAGGATTATCTTTCTGTGCATGTGTAGGTGTGACCCCGACCATTTGTCCAACAGGTCCCACTGGAATACTCTGGCATGGAACCTGCCAAACTGTATGGCCTCGTAGGCCGCCACCATCTTCCACAACAACCGAATGCACTGATGGATCGACACACTTGATGGTTTCAATATCTGTTTTACCATTTTCTGGATTTCCAGAGCCTTTTCCAGCGGAAAAAATACTCTCTGAACTTCTGTGTCCAGAATCATGCTGAGGAAAGACAACCTTGTCATCGGTTCCAACTGTGACTTTGGGTAATTTATGATCCACCCGTGTTGTTGCAGTATTGACAGGGAGAGGGATATGTTTTGTAATAACTGCTCCCTGGATCTCGCCTTTATCAGGAGGTCGTCCAGATAAGGGATTATATTGACTCCGTTCTGACGAAGGAGGACCATCATCTCTGCCATCACCTTGGTGAATACCCTCGGCGCCGTGGAGAGACCGAAAGGTAACGTCTGGAATTGGAATTCGCGAATCTCAGATAAGCCTGGTGAGGAGGATAAATGGGAACATGCAGGTAAGCATCCTTTATGTCCACCGACACCAAGTAGTCCCCCTCCTCCAGACTGGCAATCACCGCCCGAAGTGATTCCATCTTGAACTTGAACCTTTTCAGGAAGAAATTCAGATCTTTTAGATTTAAGATCGGTCTGACCGAGCCGTCCGGCTTCGGAACAACCCCGCCCTTGTTGTGACAACGATACCAGGACTATGACCTGGTCTTGACATAATTTTTAGATTGCCGCTGTTACTGCTTCTCTCTCTGGTGGAGAAGCTGGCAAGGTCGATTTGAAAAATCGGCATGGGGGAACGTCTTGAAACTCTAGTTTGGGATACCATTTGCAACACCCAGGGGTCCAGGCCAGATAGAATCCAATCCTGGCTGAAGAGTTTGAGACGTTCCCCCACCCGAGTGGCCTCCCGCAAGGGAGTTCCATCATCATGCTGGGGATTTGGCAGAATTAGGGGTAGACTTTTGCTCTTGGGAACCTGGAGCCGGTGTGGGCTTCTTTCCCCTTCCCCTTCCTGCAAAGAAGGGGGAACCTCTCGTCTTTTTGTATTTATTGGGCCGAAAGGACTGCATGTGCGAGTGATAGGTCTTTTTTGCCGGTGCAGGCGCAGAGGGCAAAAATGTCTGCTTACCTGCGGTAGCCGCCGAGACTAACGCATCCAGGCCATCACCAAATAAGGCCTCACCTTTATATGGGAGAGCCTCCATGTTTCTTTTGGAATCTGCATCCGCGTTCCACTGGCGAATCCATAAGGCCCGCCTAGGCGATACTGCCATGGTAGCGGCTCGTGAACTCAAGAGTCCAATATCCTTCATTGCTTCCAGCATGTAGGCGGCAGCGTCCTTGATATTCCCTAACTTAAGGAGTATCTCATCTTTATCAATCGTGTCAATTTCTGATGACACGCTTTCTGACCCTCACCCATGCACAGGAAATAGTGGGCCTGAGCAGTGTACTATTGGTAACATAAATGGATTTCAATGTCGTTTCCATTTTGCGGTCTGCCGGCTCTTTGTCAACCTGGAAAGTGCACTGTCTAACACAGTGGGTGACTAGTGATGAGCACCGGAAATTTTTCGGGTTTTGTGTTTTGGTTTTGGGTTCGGTTCCGCGGCCGTGTTTTGGGTTCGAACGCGTTTTGGCAAAACCTCACCGAATTTTTTTTGTCGGATTCGGGTGTGTTTTGAATTCGGGTGTTTTTTTCAAAAAACCCTAAAAAACAGCTTAAATCATAGAATTTGGGGGTAATTTTGATCCCAAAGTATTATTAACCTCAATAAGCATAATTTCCACTCATTTTCAGTCTATTCTGAACACCTCACACCTCACAATATTATTTTTAGTCCTAAAATTTGCACCGAGGTCGCTGGATGACTAAGCTCAGCGACCCAAGTGGCCGACACAAACACCTGGCCCATCTAGGAGTGGCACTGCAGTGTCACGCAGGATGGCCCTTCAAAAAACTACTCCCCAAACAGCACATGACGCAAAGAAAAAAAAAAAGAGGCGCAATGAGGTAGCTGTGTGACTAAGATAAGCGACCCTAGTGGCCGACACAAACACCTGGCCCATCTAGGAGTGGCACTGCAGTGTCACGCAGGATGGCCCTTCCAAAAAACACCCCCCAAACAGCACATGACGCAAAGAAAAAAAGAGGCGCAATGAGGTAGCTGTGTGACTAAGATAAGCGACCCAAGTGGCCGACACAAACACCTGGCCCATCTAGGAGTGGCACTGCAGTGTCACGCAGGATGGCCCTTCCAAAAAACACCCCCCAAACAGCTCATGACGCAAAGAAAAAAAGAGGCGCAATGAGGTAGCTGTGTGACTAAGATAAGCGACCCAAGTGGCCGACACAAACACCTGGCCCAGGCATCTAGGAGTGGCACTGCAGTGTCACGCAGGATGGCCCTTCCAAAAACTACTCCCCAAACAGCACATGACGCAAAGAAAAATGAAAGAAAAAAGAGGTGCAAGATGGAATTGTTCTTGGGCCCTCCCACCCACCCCTATGTTGTATAAACAGGACATGCACACTTTAACCAACCCATCATTTCAGTGACAGGGTCTGCCACACGACTGTGACTGAAATGACGGGTTGGTTTGGACCCCCACCAAAAAAGAAGCAATTAATCTCTCCTTGCACAAACTGGCTCTACAGAGGCAAGATGTCCACCTCATCATCATCCTCCGATATATCACTGTGTACATCCCCCTCCTCACAGATTATCAATTCGTCCCCACTGGAATCCACCATCTCAGCTCCCTGTGTACTTTGTGGAGGCAATTGCTGCTGGTCAATGTCTCCACGGAGGAATTGATTATAATTCATTTTAATGAACATCATCTTCTCCACATTTTCTGGATGTAACCTCGTACGCCGATTGCTGACAAGGTGAGCGGCGGCACTAAACACTCTTTCGGAGTACACACTTGTGGGAGGGCAACTTAGGTAGAATAAAGCCAGTTTGTGCAAGGGCCTCCAAATTGCCTCTTTTTCCTGCCAGTATAAGTACGGACTGTCTGACGTGCCTACTTGGATGCGGTCACTCATATAATCCTCCACCATTCTTTCAATGGGGAGAGAATCATATGCAGTGACAGTAGACGACATGTCCGTAATCGTTGTCAGGTCCTTCAGTCCGGACCAGATGTCAGCATCAGCAGTCGCTCCAGACTGCCCTGCATCACCGCCAGCGGGTGGGCTCGGAATTCTGAGCCTTTTCCTCGCACCCCCAGTTGCGGGAGAATGTGAAGGAGGAGATGTTGACAGGTCGCGTTCCGCTTGACTTGACAATTTTGTCACCAGCAGTTCTTTGAACCCCAGCAGACTTGTGTCTGCCGGAAAGAGAGATCCAAGGTAGGTTTTAAATCTAGGATCGAGCACGGTGGCCAAAATGTAGTGCTCTGATTTCAACAGATTGACCACCCGTGAATCCTTGTTAAGCGAATTAAGGGCTCCATCCACAAGTCCCACATGCCTAGCGGAATCGCTCTGTGTTAGCTCCTCCTTCAATGTCTCCAGCTTCTTCTGCAAAAGCCTGATGAGGGGAATGACCTGACTCAGGCTGGCAGTGTCTGAACTGACTTCACGTGTGGCAAGTTCAAAAGGTTGCAGAACCTTGCACAACGTTGAAATCATTCTCCACTGCGCTTGAGACAGGTGCATTCCACCTCCTATATCGTGCTCAGTTATATAGGCTTGAATGGCCTTTTGCTGCTCCTCCAACCTCTGAAGCATATAGAGGGTTGAATTCCACCTCGTTACCACTTCTTGCTTCAGATGATGGCAGGGCAGGTTCAGGCGTTTTTGGTGGTGCTCCAGTCTTCTGTACGTGGTGCCTGTACGCCAAAAGTGTCCCGCAATTCTTCTGGCCACCGACAGCATCTCTTGCACGCCCCTCTCGTTTTTTAAATAATTCTGCACCACCAAATTCAAGGTATGTGCAAAACATGGGACGTGCTGGAATTTGCCCAGATTTAATGCACACACAATATTGCTGGCGTTGTCCGATGCCACAAATCCACAGGAGAGTCCAATTGGGGTAAGCCATTCCGCGATGATCTTCCTCAGTTGCCGTAAGAGGTTTTCAGCTGTGTGCGTATTCTGGAAAGCGGTGATACAAAGCGTAGCCTGCCTAGGAAAGAGTTGGCGTTTGCGAGATGCTGCTACTGGTGCCGCCGCTGCTGTTCTTGCGGCGGGAGTCCATACATCTACCCAGTGGGCTGTCACAGTCATATAGTCCTGAGCCTGCCCTGCTCCACTTGTCCACATGTCCGTGGTTAAGTAGACATTGGGTACAACTGCATTTTTTAGGACACTGGTGAGTCTTTTTCTGAGGTCTGTGTACATTTTCGGTATCGCCTGCCTAGAGAAATGGAACCTAGATGGTATTTGGTACCGGGAACACAGTACCTCCAACAAGTCTCTAGTTGGCTCTGCAGTAATGATGGATACCGGAACCACGTTTCTCACCGCCCAGGATGCCAAGGCCTCAGTTATCCGCTTTGCAGCAGGATGACTGCTGTGATATTTCATCTTCCTCGCAAAGGACTGTTGGACAGTCAATTGCTTGGTGGAAGTAGTAAAAGTGGTCTTACGAGTACGACTTCCCCTCTGGGATGACCATCGACTCCCAGCAGCAACAACAGCAGCGCCAGCAGCAGTAGGCGTTACACGCAAGGATGCATCGGAGGAATCCCAGGCAGGAGAGGACTCGTCAGAATTGCCAGTGACATGGCCTGCAGGACTATTGGCATTCCTGGGGAAGGAGGAAATTGACACTGAGGGAGTTGGTGAGGTGGTTTGCGTGAGCTTGGTTACAAGAGGAAGGGATTTACTGGTCAGTGGACTGCTTCCGCTGTCGCCCAAAGTTTTTGAACTTGTCGCTGACTTATGATGAATGCGCTGCAGGTGACGTATAAGGGGGGATGTTCCGAGGTGGTTAACATCCTTACCCCTACTTATTACAGCTTGACAAAGGCAACACACGGCTTGACAAATGTTGTCCGCATTTCTGTTGAAATACTTCCACACCGAAGAGCTGATTTTTTTGGTATTTTCACCAGGCATGTCAATGGCCCTATTCCTCCCACGGACAACAGGTGTCTCCCCGGGTGCCTGACTTAAACAAACCACCTCACCATCAGAATCCTCCTGGTCAATTTCCTCCCCAGCGCCAGCAACACCCATATCCTCCTCATCCTGGTGTACTTCAACACTGACATCTTCAATCTGACTATCAGGAACTGGACTGCGGGTGCTCCTTCCAGCACTTGCAGGGGGCGTGCAAATGGTGGAAGGCGCACGCTCTTCACGTCCAGTGTTGGGAAGGTCAGGCATCGCAAACGACACAATTGGACTCTCCTTGTGGATTTGTGATTTCGAAGAACGCACAGTTCTTTGCTGTGCTTTTGCCAGCTTGAGTCTTTTCATTTTTCTAGCGAGAGGCTGAGTGCTTCCATCCTCATGTGAAGCTGAACCACTAGCCATGAACATAGGCCAGGGCCTCAGCCGTTCCTTGCCACTCCGTGTGGTAAATGGCATATTGGCAAGTTTACGCTTCTCCGACGACAATTTTATTTTAGATTTTTGAGTCCTTTTTTTACTGATATTTGGTGTTTTGGATTTTACATGCTCTGTACTATGACATTGGGCATCGGCCTTGGCAGACGACGTTGCTGGCATTTCATCGTCTTGGCCATGACTAGTGGCAGCAGCTTCAGCACGAGGTGGAAGTCGATCTTGATCTTTCCCTATTTTTGGAACCTCAACATTTTTGTTCTCCATATTTTAATAGGCACAACTAAAAGGCACCTCAGGTAAACAATGGAGATGGATGGATACTAGTATACTTATGGATGGACGAGCGACTGCCGACACAGAGGTAGCTACAGCCGCGGACTACCGTACTGCGTCTGCTGCTAATATAGACTGGATGATAATGATATAAAAAATATATATATATCACTACTGCAGCCGGACAGGTATATATTATATAATGACGGACCTGCTGGACACTGTCAGCACTGCAGACTTCTAAAGTAAGCTACTAGTATCAAGAAGATAGAAAAAAAAAAACACCACAGGTAGGTGGTATACAATTATGGATGGACGAGCGACTGCCGACACAGAGGTAGCTACAGCCGTGGAGTACCGTACTGCGTCTGCTGCTAATATAGACTGGATGATAATGATATAAAAAATATATATATATCACTACTGCAGCCGGACAGGTATATATTATATAATGACGGACCTGCTGGACACTGTCAGCACTGCAGACTCCTAAAGTAAGCTACTAGTATCAAGAAGATAGAAAAAAAAAACACCACAGGTAGGTGGTATACAATTATGGATGGACGAGCGACTGCCGACACAGAGGTAGCTACAGCCGTGGACTACCGTACTGCGTCTGCTGCTAATATAGACTGGATGATAATGATATAAAAAATATATATATATCACTACTGCAGCCGGACAGGTATATATTATATAATGACGGACCTGCTGGACACTGTCAGCACTGCAGACTCCTAAAGTAAGCTACTAGTATCAAGAAGATAGAAAGAAAAAAAAACACAACAGGTAGGTGGTATACAATTATGGATGGACGAGCGACTGCCGACACAGAGGTAGCTACAGCCGTGGACTACCGTACTGCGTCTGCTGCTAATATAGACTGGATGATAATGATATAAAAAATATATATATATCACTACTGCAGCCGGACAGGTATATATTATATAATGACGGACCTGCTGGACACTGTCAGCACTGCAGACTCCTAAAGTTAACTACTAGTATGAAGAAGATAGAAAAAAAAAAACCACCACAGGTAGGTATACAATTATGGACGAGCGACTGCCGACACAGAGGTAGCTACAGCCGTGGACTACCGTACTGCGTCTGCTGCTAGTATAGACTGGATGATAATGATATAAAAATATATATATATCACTACTGCAGGACAGGTATATATTATATAATGACGGACCTGCTGGACACTGTCAGCAGAATGCGTTTATAGAATAAAAACACCACACGACGAGTGTTTAACTTTTTCAGGCAGACAATCACAATATACTGGTGGTCACTGGTCACTGGTCAGTCACACTGGCAGTGGCACTCTGGCAGCAAAAGTGTGCACTGTTAAATATATGTACTCCTGCTATAACTGCTCCCCAGTCTCCCCCACAATTAAGCTGTGTGAGCAGTGAGCACTCAGCACAGTCAGATATACATAGATGATGCAGCACACTGAGGCTGAGCACAGATATGGTATACTGTGTCACTGTGTATCGTTTTTTTTTCAGGCAGAGAACGGATTATATTAAATAATAATAAAACTGCACTGGTGGTCACTGGTCAGTCACTAGTAAACTCTGCACTCTCTGAGTACTCCTAAGCTCAAGTAAATCAAGTGTCTCACTCTCACTATCTATTTCTATTCTAAACGGAGAGGACGCCAGCCACGTCCTCTCCCTATCAATCTCAATGCACGTGTGAAAATGGCGGCGACGCGCGGCTCCTTATATAGAATCCGAGTCTCGCGATGGAATCCGAGCCTCGCGAGAATCCGACAGCAGGATGATGACGTTCGGGCGCGCTCGGGTTAACCGAGCAAGGCGGGAAGATCCGAGTCTACCTCGGACCCGTGTAAAAAGCGTGAAGTTCGGGGGGGTTCGGTTTCCGAGAAACCGAACCCGCTCATCACTAGGGGTGACTCCCATTTTTTCCTGTCTTCAACCACGAAAGGATAAGCTATGTGAATCTTTTTGGGAATACGAAATTTTTTATCAGGATTCACCCACATCCCTTCAAACGGGTGGTCTTCTGTTTGCCGGCGGTCGGGCTCCCGGCGCTCAGTATACCGGCGCCGGGAGCCCGACAGCCGGCATACCGACACTTATTTTCCCTCGTGGGGGTCCACGACCCCCATAGAGGGAGAATAAAATAGTGTGGCGCGCGTAGCGCGCCACCGTGCCCGTAGCGTGGCGAGCGCAGCGAGCCCGCAAGGGGCTCATTTGCGCTCGCCAAGCTGTCGGTAAGCCGGCGGTCGGGCTCCCGGCGCCGGGATGCTGGTCGCCGGGAGCCCGACCGCCGGCCAGCCGTAGTGAACCCCTTCAAACAGAGCATTTAGTTTGTGTGAAGGAGGGAACGTGACTTTGGATTTCTTTTCCTTACATAAATAAGCTTTCTCCTGAGGTACAGGAGGGCTTTCTGTAACCTCCAACACGTCCCTTATAGCCACAATCATATATTGTATACTTTTTGCCAATTTATGATCTGTCTCTCTGGATTCACTATCGTCGACACAAGAATCAGAATCCGTGTCGGTATCAGTGTTCACAACATTTGCAAATGGTCTCTTATGTGACCCAGAGGGGCCGCCCGCATAAGGAATAACAGCATCCTGAAAAATCACATCTTCCACAAATTTTCTCCAGCATGCAGCCTTAGATTCAGACTTACCCAATCTACTGTTAATCAGATGCATACTGTCACGTAGCTCTTTCACCCATGCAGGCTCTTGGTGTGCCGGTAGCGCCACCACATTACAACTCTGTGTCCCTAAAATGGCTTCCTCCGTGGAGGAACTCCCTGCCTCAGACATGCCTCACACTTGTACAGCACTCACAGACACACTGGGACTTATTTGGGGACAGACCCACAGTAAAATCTGTCAGAGGGACACAGTATAGGAGCAGTCAGCCCACAACCCCAGCACCTGTATTTAATGTCTGTGAACACAGAATGCTCACTGACATGCAGCGCTCTTTACACAATAAAACACATTTGTAAAGCACCCAAATCGCTTTGTGCCCCCCTTATTTACACCCTGAATACTTGTAGTCAGAAGTGGAGGAGGACCAGCTATATCTCTGCAGCCTGAGGAGAGAGAGAGAAAATGGTGCTGAGCAGTGTGCTGGCTGCCTGAGGAAGAAGCTCCGCCCTTTTTACCTCAGAGACTGTTTGTAATATTTATACTGGCAGGGGTAGGGCTGTGCCTGGGCATCTTATGACCCCTATTAGCCAGTTTATAGAGGTATTTTGCTGCCCAGGGCGCCCCCCCCCCCCCCCCCCCCGCACCCTGCACCCTGCAGTGCCTGTGTGTGTGGGTAGCAATGGCGCGCTGCGCTCCCGCCAGCCGCGTCATACCTCAGCCGTCACTTACTTGATTGAAGTTCAATCTTCTCATACTCACCTGTCTTCTGACTTCTGGCTCTGTGAGGGGGGTGACGGCGTGCTGTGGAAGTGAGCATCTAGACACGGCTAGCGTTCAGTTCCCTTCAGGAGCTAATGGTGTCCTGTCAGCCAGAAGCAGAGCCATGAAACTCTAAGGAAGTTTGTTCTGCTTCTGCCCCCTCAGTCCCACGAAGCAGGGAGTCTGATGCCAGCAGATCTCCCTGAAAATAAAAAACCTAACATAAGTCTTTTCAGAGAAACTCAGTAGAGCTCCTCAGAGTGCATCCAGTCGACCTGGGCACATTTCTAAAACTGAGGTCTGGAGGAGGGGCATAGGGGGAGGAGCCAGTTCACACCCAATGAAAAGTCTTTAGAATGCCCATGTCTCCTGCGGATCCCGTCTATACCCCATGGTCTTGATGTCGTCCCCAGCATCCTCTAGGACGTATGAGAAATTGATTTTCTGCTTTCATACACGTGACTGATTGGTGTAAGTGTCAAATAGAGATAGGTACAGTATAGCGCATTTGACACTCGCCACCACGTTACACATCTACCCCAATGTGTTGAAAAGAGACTGTCTACTGTATTAACCACAGATGAGGTCAGTAAAGCAGCCTCCACCTCCTCCATTGCTCTGCACACTTTGGATTAGTTTCCCCCCCCCACTCTCTCATTACTGAGGTCAATCATCATGTCGGCACGACAATGTCAGCCATTAAGAGAAATCGAGATGATGCATCATGACAAAATATACCCAAACCCTCATTCCCTATCCTAGCTAATCCTCCTTCTTCTATCATGTTCTAATATGTCACGGCCATAACTAGGGGGGTGGCTAAGGGGTCACGTGCCCCAGGCGCCGGACTTGAGGGGGGCGCGGAGAACTCTTCCCAGCTCCCTCACCCAGTTGCTCCTCCCCACGTGCCCGACGCAACTGCTAAAGTTAAATAGGAAAACAATTAATAGGCCCCCAAAACCCTCCCCTCTCCTTTTACTCTCCATCACTTTGTCCAGTCACTGTGGTCCATGCTGTATTGCCATCATTATGCATTTCGCTGCGCTGGCGCTTTTCTGTATGTAGAAAATTGAGGGACACCACACTAGACCACTGATACTATGCTTATCAGCATAAAGAGACCAACATATGCTAAATACTATGGATAAATCCTAATAGATTTGTATATTGGTGGTGCACCCTGAGTCAGTATTGAAGTAATCAATTAAACACAGAGAGAGAAAGAAGACTCTTATGTGGGTGCACACTTGAAATGGTCAGAAAATGACTATAGTATTGAAATGTTAAAACATACAGTGGCGCCATTATTCCCTCACAGCTTTGCTGGAAGGAAGCTCCCTGGCTCTCCCCTGCAGTCCTGCACTACAGAAAGGGTAAAAAAGAGAGGGGGGGGGCACAATTTAGGCGCAATATATATATATTATAGGCAGCTATAGGGGAAAACACTCTGTATAGTGATATCCCTGTGTTATATAGCGCCCTGGTGTGTGCTGGCATACTCTCCCTCTGTCTCCCCAAAGGGCTTTGTGGGGTCCTGTCCTCTGTAAGAGCATTCCCTGTGTGTCTGCTGTGTGTCGGTACTGCTGTGTCAACATGTATGATGAGGATAATGATGTGGAGGCGGAGCAAATGCCTGTGAATGTGATGTCACCCCCTGCGGGGTCGACACCAGTGTGGATGGACTTATGGAAGGAATTACGTAACAGTGTCAGCTCCTTACATAAAAGGTTTGACGACATAGGACAGCCGGCTACTCTGCTTGTGCCTGTCCAAGCGTCTCAAATGTCATCAGGGGCTATAAAACGCCCGCTACCTCAGATGACAGATACAGATGTCGACACGGATACCGACTCCAGTGTCGACAATGATGAGACGAGTGTACCCTCCAATAGATCCACCCGTTATATGATTGAGGCTATGAAAAATGTTTTACACATTTCTGATGATACCCCAGGTACCACAAAAAAGGGTATTATGTTTGGTGAGAAAAAATTACCAGTAGTTTTTCCTGCATCTGACGAATTAAATGAGGTGTGTGAGGAAGCGTGGACTTCCCCAGATAAGAAATTGATCATTTCTAAACGGTTAATGGCTGCGTACCCTTTCCCGCCAGAGGATAGGTCACGCTGGGAAACACCCCCTAGGGTAGATAAAGCATTGACACGCTTATCAAAGAAGGTGGCACTACCGTCTCCGGATACGGCCGCCCTAAAAGAACCTGCTGATAGAAAGCTGGAAAGTACCCTAAAAGCTATATACACACACACTGGCATTATATTGAGACCCGCTATTGCATCAGCTTGGATGTGCAGTGCTGCTGCTGCGTGGTCAGACTCCCTGTCGGAAAACATTGATACCATGGACAATATTTTGCTTACGATTGACCATATAAAAGACGCGGTCTTATACATGCGTGATGCACAGAGGGATATTTGCCGGCTGGCATCAAAAATAAGCGCTATGTCCATTGCCGCCAGACGGGGGTTATGGACTAGGCAATGGTCAGGTGATGCCGACTCCAAGCGGCACATGGAAGTTTTACCCTATAAAGTGGTGGAACTTTTTGGGGAAGGTCTTTCAGACCTCGTTTCCACAGCTACTGCTGGGAAATCGACTTTTTTGCCACAGGCTACCCCACAGCAAAAGAAAGCACCGTATTATCAGGTACAGTCCTTTCGGCCCCAGAAAAATAAGCGGGCTAGAGGCTCATCCTTTCTGCCGAGGGGCAGAGGAAGGGGGAAAAAGCTGCAGCACACAGCTAGTTCCCAGGAGCAGAAGTCCTCCCCTGCGTCCGGTAAGTCCACAGCATGGCGCTGGGGCTGCTCAGGCGGAATCGGGAACGGTGGGGCACGTCTCAGGTTTTTCAGCGCACAGTGGGCTCTCTCACAAGTGAATCCCTGGGTCCTTCAAGTAGTATCTCAGGGGTACAGGCTGGAATTCGAGACGTCTCCCCCCCGCCGTTTCCTAAAATCTGCCTTGCCGGCAACTCCCTCTGCCAGGGAGGCAGTGTTGGTGGCTATTCAAAAACTGTATTCACAGAAAGTGATCGTCAAGGTACCCCTCCTTCAGCAAGGAAAGGGTTACTACTCCACAATGTTTGTGGTACCGAAACCGGACGGTTCGGTGAGACCCATCTTAAATTTAAAAACCTTGAACACTTATATCAAAAGGTTCAAGTTCAAGATGGAATCGCTCAGGCGGTTATTGCGAGCCTGGAAGAGGGGGATTACATGGTATCCCTGGACATCAAGGATGCGTACCTGCATGTCCCCATTTACCCTCCGCACCAGGAGTACCTCAGATTTGTGGTACAGGACTGTCACTATCAGTTCCAGACGCTGCCGTTCGGGTTATCCACGGCACCGAGGGTCTTTACCAAGGTAATGGCCGAAATGATGGCACTCCTTCGCAAGAAGGGAGTTTTGATTATCCCGTACTTGGACGATCTCCTGATAAAGGCGAGGTCCAAAGAACAGTTGATAGTGGGGGTGGCACTTTCTCAGGAAGTGCTACAACGGCACGGCTGGATTCTAAACATTCCAAAGTCACAGCTGGTCCCGACGACACGTCTTCTGTTCCTGGGAATGATTCTGGACACAGACCAGAAAAGAGTGTTTCTTCCACTGGAAAAAGCCGAGGAATTGTCATCTCTGGTCAGAGACATCCTAAAACCAGGAAAAGTGTCGGTACATCAATGCACACGAGTCCTGGGAAAAATGGTAGCTTCGTACGAAGCAATTCCATTCGGAAGGTTCCACGCAAGGACGTTCCAGTGGGACCTGTTGGACAAATGGTCCGGGTCCCATCTCCAGATGCAACAGCGGATAACCCTATCGGCCAGAACCAGGGTGTCGCTGCTGTGGTGGCTGCAGAGGGCTCATCTACTAGAGGGCCGCAGATTCGGAATACAGGACTGGGTCCTGGTGACCACGGATGCCAGCCTTCGGGGCTGGGGGGCAGTCACAAAGGGAAGAAATTTCCAAGGACTGTGGTCAAATCAGGAGATTTCTCTTCACATAAATATCCTGGAGCTAAGGGCCATTTACAATGCCCTAAGCCAGGCAAGACCCCTGCTTCAAAACCAGCCGGTACTGATCCAGTCAGACAACATCACGGCGGTCGCCCATGTAAACAGACAGGGCGGCACGAGAAGCAGGATGGCGATGGCAGAAGCCACAAGGATTCTCAGATGGGCAGAGAATCATGTGTTAGCACTGACGGCAGTGTTCATTCCGGGAGTGGACAACTGGGAAGCAGACTTCCTCAGCAGGCACGACCTCCACCCGGGAGAATGGGGACTTCATCCAGAAGTCTTCCAAATGCTGGTCAACCGGTGGGAAAAACCACAGGTAGACATGATGGCGCCCCGCCTCAACAAGAAGTTGAAAAGATATTGCGCCCGGTCAAGAGACCCTCAGGCGATAGCGGTGGACGCTCTAGTGACACCATGGGTGTACCAGTCGGTTTAAGTGTTTCCTCCTCTACCTCTCATACCCAAGGTACTGAGAATAATAAGAAGGCGAGGAGTGAAAACCATACTCGTGGTTCCGGATTGGCCAAGAAGAGCTTGGTACCCGGAACTTCAAGAGATGCTTACAGAGGACCCTTGGCCTCTGCCGCTCAGACAAGACCTGCTGCAGCAGGGACCCTGTCTGTTCCAAGACTTACCGTGGCTGCGTTTGACGGCATGGCGGTTGAACACCGGATCCTGAAGGAAAAGGGTATTCCGGAGGAAGTCATCCCTACCCTGAGCAAAGCCAGGAAGGATGTCACCGCAAGACATTATCACCGCATTTGGCGAAAATATGTTGCTTGGTGTGAGGCCATGAAGGCCCCGACGGAGGAATTTCAACTGGGTCGATTCCTGCACTTCCGGCAAGCAGGGGTGACGTTGGGCCTCAAATTGGGGTCCATAAAGGTCCAGATTTCGGCTGTCGATTTTCTTCCAAGAAGAACTGGCTTCACTACCCGAAGTTCAGACTTTTGTCAAAGGAGTACTGCATATTCAGCCTCCTTTTGTGCCCCCAGTGGCACCTTGGGATCTCAATGTGGTTTTGGCATTCCTGAAATCACATTGGTTCGAACCACTTAAGACTGTGGATTTAAAATATCTCACGTGGAAAGTGGTCATGCTGTTGGCCTTGGCGTCGGCCAGGCGGGTTTCACAGGACGGCTGGAGTCAGAAAGACTGACTCGCTGTTTATCCTGTATGCACCCGCTAAGCTGGGTGCTCCTGCTTCTAAGCAGTCTATTGCGCGCTGGATTTGTAGCACTATTCAGCTGGCGCATTCTGCGGTAGGCTTACCGCAGCCTAAATCTGTAAGGGCCCATTCCACACGGAAGGCGGGCTCATCTTGGGCGGCTGCCCGAGGGGTCTCGGCTTTACAACTTTGCCGAGCAGCTACTTGGTCGGGGGCAAACACGTTTGCAAAATTCTACAAATTTGATACCCTGGCTGAGGAGGACCTGGAATTCTCTCATTCGGTGCTGCAGAGTCATCCGCACTCTCCCGCCCGTTTGGGAGCTTTGGTATAATCCCCATGGTCCTTACGGAGTCCCCAGCATCCACTAGGACGTCAGAGAAAATAAGAATTTACTCACCGGTAATTCTATTTCTCGTAGTCCGTAGTGGATGCTGGGCGCCCATCCCAAGTGCGGATTGTCTGCAATACCTGTACATAGTTATTGTTACAAAAATCGGGTTTTGTTGTGAGCCATCTCTTCAGAGGCTCCATTTGTTATCATACTGTTAACCGGGGTTCCTATCACGTGTTATATGGTGTGATTGGTGTGGCTGGTATGAGTCTTACCCGGGATTCAAAAATCCTTTCTTATTGTGTCAGCTCTTCCGGGCACAGTTCCTAACTGAGGCTTGGAGGAGGGTCATAGGGGGAGGAGCCAGTGCACACCAGATAGTCCTAAATCTTTCTTAGATGTGCCCAGTCTCCTGCGGAGCCGTCTATTCCCCATGGTCCTTACGGAGTCCCCAGCATCCACTACGGACTACGAGAAATAGAATTACCGGTGAGTAAATTCTTATTTTCTGTTGCTGACTCTGACCCTAACCCAGACCCCTATACTAACCCTAATGCCTTAACCCTAAAGGTTATGACGAGGTGATGACCTAAAAACGTTGAAGCAGGAACAAACTGTTTTGTCATTTGAGCAGCAGTGCCGTGCTGTATGAAGGTGGTCACACATCATCCAAACCTGTTACATACACATGTATCTCTCTCTCTCTCTATATATATAAATATATATATATATATATATACTATTTATTTAAAACCCCTCTCTGCCAAGTCAGGGAAGGGGGTTGCGGCTGCCCCAGAGATATTGGTGTACCGGGCACCAAGACTTCTGTTACCGGCCCTGACTGCAGTTTCACAAATCCTCTCTCCTATTATTTCCTCTTTACCACTTCCTCTCTGGTCTGCACACATGAACTGCTTATGTAAGCAGAAACAAACCTCACACCAACAATTCATCTTTGTATGTCCCATTTCTCAACTTGCTCCTTCTTGTTGCAGCTGGTGACATATCATCCAGCCCACTTTCTGCTCAGGCTCCTTGTGCCACCTAGTAATTTTCCAAACACCTAAATACTTCCAACCCGATCCTTTTCTCATTTTCACTAACACAACTACTGCCTCTTCTAACTACCATTCCCTACCCTGATCAGGCTGCCACTATATCCAGCACAACACTCACATCAGACAATGCAGATCCAGTCACCACATATAGGAACCGATTTATTGAAGAAAATTTGTGGGATAATCCCAAAATACCCACAAATATTAAGGTGTCTATTTACTAAGCCTTCGACGGAGTTAAAGTAGATGGAGATAAAGTACCAACCAATCGGCTCCTAGCTGTCATTTTTTAAACCCAGCCTGTGACATGGCAGTTAGGAGCCGATTGGCTGGAACTTTGTCTCCGTCGACTTTATCTCCATCCAAGGCTTAGTAAATAGACCCCTAAGTATCCCCAGGATTTACAATGCAGCTACCCATTTTGACCGTAAAGGATTACTCCTAGGGGGGCTGCTATGCGGTTGGCTTTGCCAAGCTCCAAAATGCAAAACTGGCATTAGCCCAGGCTAAAGGACAGAGTGTGATTCCTGATTAGTAAAAAACAAAACAAATGCCAATCACTGAGCAACATCACCAAACAGGTATTTTCAACTGTAAACTTGTCATTTATTTTGTACTGTCTGGACATGGCTACTAATAACAGATGCACAGACAACATTTTTAAAGCTATGTGGCAAATGCTAGGAGCTTAGGAGACAAAATTTCAGAGCAAAATGCGATAATGACAAGGGATAACCTGGATATTGTGGCAATTACAGAGTCATGGTGCAATGAGAATCATGACTGGGACATAGCTATTTGGAAGGCATGCTGTTCCTTGTAGTGCCAATGGGAGATCCTGGGGGTGGCTCCCTGGTAAGTTAGCTCTCAGTCTGGAACTGTTTTAGTAATGGCCTTTATTATGAGGCATACTGTGACAAATTACATGGCCCAATGTGGGCACTGCTATCAAGTAGTTAGGACTGCTGTATCAGAGAAGCCGTGAAGTGGCCAGCAGCTAAACATGTGTTTGCAAACATTTGTGACGAATTCTCTGAATTTTATTACCAGATAGATTCAGGGATGGTTACAGGTAATTTTCAGTGTGCGGAAGGGAATTTGGGGGTGGGGATTTGCACCCCCCCTTCCTCTTTGTTTGTTTGTCTATGACCCCTCCCCCTTCCAGCACCTGATATATAATTATCTCCAGGTATGATTGAGCAGTTTCCAAATTGTTTGTCTGCTTGTGTGCATGAGGCATTGAATGGGAGCAGCATTTGGAAGGCATGCTGTTCCTTGTAGTGCCAATGGGAGATCCTGGGGGTGGCTCCCTGGTAAGTTAGCTCTTAGTCTGGAACTGTTTTATTAATGGCCTTTATTATGAGGCATACTGTGACAAATTACATGGCCCAATGTGGGCACTGCTATCAAGTAGTTAGGACTGCTGTATCAAAGAAGCCGTGAAGTGGCCAGCAGCTAAACATGTGTTTGCAAACATTTGTGACGAATTCTCTGAATTTTATTACCAGATAGATTCAGGGATGGTTACAGGTAATTTTCAGTGTGCGGAAGGGAATTTGGGGGTGGGGATTTGCACCCCCCTTCCTCTTTGTTTGTTTGTCTGTGACCCCTCCCCCTTCCAGCACCTGATATATAATTATCTCCAGGTATGATTGAGCAGTTTCCAAATTGTTTGTCTGCTTGTGTGCATGAGGCATTGAATGGGAGCAGCATTTGGAAGGCATGCTGTTCCTTGTAGTGCCAATGGGAGATCCTGGGGGTAGCTCCCTGGTAAGTTAGCTCTCAGTCTGGAACTGTTTTAGTAATGGCCTTTATTATGAGGCATACTGTGACAAATTACATTGCCCAATGTGGGCACTGCTATCAAGTAGTTAGGACTGCTGTATCAGAGAAGCCGTGAAGTGGCCAGCAGCTAAACATGTGTTTGCAAACATTTCTGACGAATTCTCTGAATTTTATTACCAGATAGATTCAGGGATGGTTACAGGTAATTTTCAGTGTGCGGAAGGGATTTGGGGGTGGGGAATTGCACCCCCCTTCCTCTTTGTTTGTTTGTCTATGACCCCTCCCCCTTCCAGCACCTGATATATAATTATCTCCAGGTATGATTGAGCAGTTTCCAAATTGTTTGTCTGCTTGTGTGCATGAGGCATTGAATGGGAGCAGCATTTGGAAGGCATGCTGTTCCTTGTAGTGCCAATGGGAGATCCTGGGGGTGGCTCCCTGGTAAGTTAGCTCTTAGTCTGGAACTGTTTTATTAATGGCCTTTATTATGAGGCATACTGTGACAAATTACATGGCCCAATGTGGGCACTGCTATCAAGTAGTTAGGACTGCTGTATCAAAGAAGCCGTGAAGTGGCCAGCAGCTAAACATGTGTTTGCAAACATTTGTGACGAATTCTCTGAATTTTATTACCAGATAGATTCAGGGATGGTTACAGGTAATTTTCAGTGTGCGGAAGGGAATTTGGGGGTGGGGATTTGCACCCCCCTTCCTCTTTGTTTGTTTGTCTGTGACCCCTCCCCCTTCCAGCACCTGATATATAATTATCTCCAGGTATGATTGAGCAGTTTCCAAATTGTTTGTCTGCTTGTGTGCATGAGGCATTGAATGGGAGCAGCATTTGGAAGGCATGCTGTTCCTTGTAGTGCCAATGGGAGATCCTGGGGGTAGCTCCCTGGTAAGTTAGCTCTCAGTCTGGAACTGTTTTAGTAATGGCCTTTATTATGAGGCATACTGTGACAAATTACATTGCCCAATGTGGGCACTGCTATCAAGTAGTTAGGACTGCTGTATCAGAGAAGCCGTGAAGTGGCCAGCAGCTAAACATGTGTTTGCAAACATTTCTGACGAATTCTCTGAATTTTATTACCAGATAGATTCAGGGATGGTTACAGGTAATTTTCAGTGTGCGGAAGGGATTTGGGGATGGGGATTTGCACCCCCCTTCCTCTTTGTTTGTTTGTCTGTGACCCCTCCCCCTTCCAGCACCTGATATATAATTATCTCCAGGTATGATTGAGCAGCTTCCAAATTGTTTGTCTGCTTGTGTGCATGAGGCATTGAATGGGAGCAGCATTTGGAAGGCATGCTGTTCCTTGTAGTGCCAATGGGAGATCCTGGGGGTGGCTCCCTGGTAAGTTAGCTCTCAGTCTGGAACTGTTTTAGTAATGGCCTTTATTATGAGGCATACTGTGACAAATTACATGGCCCAATGTGGGCACTGCTATCAAGTAGTTAGGACTGCTGTATCAGAGAAGCCGTGAAGTGGCCAGCAGCTAAACATGTGTTTGCAAACATTTGTGACGCATTCTCTGAATTTTATTACCATATAGATTCAGGGATGGTTACAGGTAATTTTCAGTGTGCGGAAGGGAATTTGGGGGTGGGGATTTGCACCCCCTTCCTCTTTGTTTGTTTGTCTGTGACCCCTCCCCCTTCCAGCACCTGATATATAATTATCTCCAGGTATGATTGAGCAGTTTCCAAATTGTTTGTCTGCTTGTGTGCATGAGGCATTGAATGGGAGCAGCATTTGGAAGGCATGCTGTTCCTTGTAGTGCCAATGGGAGATCCTGGGGGTGGCTCCCTGGTAAGTTAGCTCTTAGTCTGGAACTGTTTTATTAATGGCCTTTATTATGAGGCATACTGTGACAAATTACATGGCCCAATGTGGGCACTGCTATCAAGTAGTTAGGACTGCTGTATCAGAGAAGCCGTGAAGTGGCCAGCAGCTAAACATGTGTTTGCAAACATTTGTGACGAATTCTCTGAATTTTATCACCATATAGATTCAGGGATGGTTACAGGTAATTTTCAGTGTGCGGAAGGGAATTTGGGGGTGGGGATTTGCACCCCCCTTCCTCTTTGTTTGTTTGTCTGTGACCCCTCCCCCTTCCAGCACCTGATATATAATTATCTCCAGGTATGATTGAGCAGCTTCCAAATTGTTTGTCTGCTTGTGTGCATGAGGCATTGAATGGGAGCAGCATTTGGAAGGCATGCTGTTCCTTGTAGTGCCAATGGGAGATCCTGGGGGTGGCTCCCTGGTAAGTTAGCTCTCAGTCTGGAACTGTTTTAGTAATGGCCTTTATTATGAGGCATACTGTGACAAATTACATGGCCCAATGTGGGCACTGCTATCAAGTAGTTAGGACTGCTGTATCAGAGAAGCCGTGAAGTGGCCAGCAGCTAAACATGTGTTTGCAAACATTTGTGACGAATTCTCTGAATTTTATTACCAGATAGATTCAGGGATGGTTACAGGTAATTTTCAGTGTGCGGAAGGGAATTTGGGGGTGGGGATTTGCACCCCCCTTCCTCTTTGTTTGTTTGTCTGTGACCCCTCCCCCTTCCAGCACCTGATATATAATTATCTCCAGGTATGATTGAGCAGTTTCCAAATTGTTTGTCTGCTTGTGTGCATGAGGCATTGAATGGGAGCAGCATTTGGAAGGCATGCTGTTCCTTGTAGTGCCAATGGGAGATCCTGGGGGTCGCTCCCTGGTAAGTTAGCTCTCAGTCTGGAACTGTTTTAGTAATGGCCTTTATTATGAGGCATACTGTGACAAATTACATGGCCCAATGTGGGCACTGCTATCAAGTAGTTAGGACTGCTGTATCAGAGAAGCCGTGAAGTGGCCAGCAGCTAAACATGTGTTTGCAAACATTTGTGACGAATTCTCTGAATTTTATTACCAGAACGATTCAGGGATGGTTACAGGTAATTTTCAGTGTGCGGAAGGGAATTTGCACCCCCCTTCCTCTTTGTTTGTCTGTGACCCCTCCCCCTTCCAGCACCTGATATATAATTATCTCCAGGTATGATTGAGCAGTTTCCAAATTGTTTGTCTGCTTGTGTGCATGAGGCATTGAATGGGAGCAGCATTTGGAAGGCATGCTGTTCCTTGTAGTGCCAATGGGAGATCCTGGGGGTAGCTCCCTGGTAAGTTAGCTCTTAGTCTGGAACTGTTTTATTAATGGCCTTTATTATGAGGCATACTGTGACAAATTACATGGCCCAATGTGGGCACTGCTATCAAGTAGTTAGGACTGCTGTATCAGAGAAGCCGTGAAGTGGCCAGCAGCTAAACATGTGTTTGCAAACATTTGTGACGAATTCTCTGAATTTTATTACCAGATAGATTCAGGGATGGTTACAGGTAATTTTCAGTGTGCGGAAGGGAATTTGGGGGTGGGGATTTGCACCCCCCTTCCTCTTTGTTTGTTTGTCTGTGACCCCTCCCCCTTCCTGCACCTGATATATAATTATCTCCAGGTATGATTGAGCAGTTTCCAAATTGTTTGTCTGCTTGTGTGCATGAGGCATTGAATGGGAGCATTTGGAAGGCATGCTGTTCCTTGTAGTGCCAATGGGAGATCCTGGGGGTAGCTCCCTGGTAAGTTAGCTCTCAGTCTGGAACTGTTTTAGTAATGGCCTTTATTATGAGGCATACTGTGACAAATTACATGGCCCAATGTGGGCACTACTATCAAGTAGTTAGGACTGCTGTATCAGAGAAGCCGTGAAGTGGCCAGCAGCTAAACATGTGTTTGCAAACATTTGTGACGAATTCTCTGAATTTTATTACCAGATAGATTCAGGGATGGTTACAGGTAATTTTCAGTGTGCGGAAGGGATTTGGGGGTGGGGATTTGCACCCCCCTTCCTCTTTGTTTGTTTGTCTGTGACCCCTCCCCCTTCCAGCACCTGATATATAATTATCTCCAGGTATGATTGAGCAGCTTCCAAATTGTTTGTCTGCTTGTGTGCATGAGGCATTGAATGGGAGCAGCATTTGGAAGGCATGCTGTTCCTTGTAGTGCCAATGGGAGATCCTGGGGGTGGCTCCCTGGTAAGTTAGCTCTCAGTCTGGAACTGTTTTAGTAATGGCCTTTATTATGAGGCATACTGTGACAAATTACATGGCCCAATGTGGGCACTGCTATCAAGTAGTTAGGACTGCTGTATCAGAGAAGCCGTGAAGTGGCCAGCAGCTAAACATGTGCTTGCAAACATTTGTGACGAATTCTCTGAATTTTATTACCATATAGATTCAGGGATGGTTACAGGTAATTTTCAGTGTGCGGAAGGGAATTTGGGGGTGGGGATTTGCACCCCCTTCCTCTTTGTTTGTTTGTCTGTGACCCCTCCCCCTTCCAGCACCTGATATATAATTATCTCCAGGTATGATTGAGCAGTTTCCAAATTGTTTGTCTGCTTGTGTGCATGAGGCATTGAATGGGAGCAGCATTTGGAAGGCATGCTGTTCCTTGTAGTGCCAATGGGAGATCCTGGGGGTGGCTCCCTGGTAAGTTAGCTCTCAGTCTGGAACTGTTTTAGTAATGACCTTTATTATGAGGCATACTGTGACAAATTACATGGCCCAATGTGGGCACTGCTATCAAGTAGTTAGGACTGCTGTATCAGAGAAGCCGTGAAGTGGCCAGCAGCTAAACATGTGTTTGCAAACATTTGTGACGAATTCTCTGAATTTTATTACCAGATAGATTCAGGGATGGTTACAGGTAATTTTCAGTGTGCGGAAGGGAATTTGGGGGTGGGGATTTGCACCCCCCTTCCTCTTTGTTTGTTTGTCTGTGACCCCTCCCCCTTCCAGCACCTGATATATAATTATCTCCAGGTATGATTGAGCAGTTTCCAAATTGTTTGTCTGCTTGTGTGCATGAGGCATTGAATGGGAGCAGCATTTGGAAGGCATGCTGTTCCTTGTAGTGCCAATGGGAGATCCTGGGGGTAGCTCCCTGGTAAGTTAGCTCTTAGTCTGGAACTGTTTTATTAATGGCCTTTATTATGAGGCATACTGTGACAAATTACATGGCCCAATGTGGGCACTGCTATCAAGTAGTTAGGACTGCTGTATCAGAGAAGCCGTGAAGTGGCCAGCAGCTAAACATGTGTTTGCAAACATTTGTGACGAATTCTCTGAATTTTATTACCAGATAGATTCAGGGATGGTTACAGGTAATTTTCAGTGTGTGGAAGGGAATTTGGGGGTGGGGATTTGCACCCCCCTTCCTCTTTGTTTGTTTGTCTGTGACCCCTCCCCCTTCCTGCACCTGATATATAATTATCTCCAGGTATGATTGAGCAGTTTCCAAATTGTTTGTCTGCTTGTGTGCATGAGGCATTGAATGGGAGCATTTGGAAGGCATGCTGTTCCTTGTAGTGCCAATGGGAGATCCTGGGGGTAGCTCCCTGGTAAGTTAGCTCTCAGTCTGGAACTGTTTTAGTAATGGCCTTTATTATGAGGCATACTGTGACAAATTACATGGCCCAATGTGGGCACTACTATCAAGTAGTTAGGACTGCTGTATCAGAGAAGCCGTGAAGTGGCCAGCAGCTAAACATGTGTTTGCAAACATTTGTGACGAATTCTCTGAATTTTATTACCAGATAGATTCAGGGATGGTTACAGGTAATTTTCAGTGTGCGGAAGGGATTTGGGGGTGGGGATTTGCACCCCCCTTCCTCTTTGTTTGTTTGTCTGTGACCCCTCCCCCTTCCAGCACCTGATATATAATTATCTCCAGGTATGATTGAGCAGCTTCCAAATTGTTTGTCTGCTTGTGTGCATGAGGCATTGAATGGGAGCAGCATTTGGAAGGCATGCTGTTCCTTGTAGTGCCAATGGGAGATCCTGGGGGTGGCTCCCTGGTAAGTTAGCTCTCAGTCTGGAACTGTTTTAGTAATGGCCTTTATTATGAGGCATACTGTGACAAATTACATGGCCCAATGTGGGCACTGCTATCAAGTAGTTAGGACTGCTGTATCAGAGAAGCCGTGAAGTGGCCAGCAGCTAAACATGTGTTTGCAAACATTTGTGACGAATTCTCTGAATTTTATTACCATATAGATTCAGGGATGGTTACAGGTAATTTTCAGTGTGCGGAAGGGAATTTGGGGGTGGGGATTTGCACCCCCTTCCTCTTTGTTTGTTTGTCTGTGACCCCTCCCCCTTCCAGCACCTGATATATAATTATCTCCAGGTATGATTGAGCAGTTTCCAAATTGTTTGTCTGCTTGTGTGCATGAGGCATTGAATGGGAGCATTTGGAAGGCATGCTGTTCCTTGTAGTGCCAATGGGAGATCCTGGGGGTAGCTCCCTGGTAAGTTAGCTCTCAGTCTGGAACTGTTTTAGTAATGGCCTTTATTATGAGGCATACTGTGACAAATTACATGGCCCAATGTGGGCACTACTATCAAGTAGTTAGGACTGCTGTATCAGAGAAGCCGTGAAGTGGCCAGCAGCTAAACATGTGTTTGCAAACATTTGTGACGAATTCTCTGAATTTTATTACCAGATAGATTCAGGGATGGTTACAGGTAATTTTCAGTGTGCGGAAGGGATTTGGGGGTGGGGATTTGCACCCCCCTTCCTCTTTGTTTGTTTGTCTGTGACCCCTCCCCCTTCCAGCACCTGATATATAATTATCTCCAGGTATGATTGAGCAGCTTCCAAATTGTTTGTCTGCTTGTGTGCATGAGGCATTGAATGGGAGCAGCATTTGGAAGGCATGCTGTTCCTTGTAGTGCCAATGGGAGATCCTGGGGGTGGCTCCCTGGTAAGTTAGCTCTCAGTCTGGAACTGTTTTAGTAATGGCCTTTATTATGAGGCATACTGTGACAAATTACATGGCCCAATGTGGGCACTGCTATCAAGTAGTTAGGACTGCTGTATCAGAGAAGCCGTGAAGTGGCCAGCAGCTAAACATGTGTTTGCAAACATTTGTGACGAATTCTCTGAATTTTATTACCATATAGATTCAGGGATGGTTACAGGTAATTTTCAGTGTGCGGAAGGGAATTTGGGGGTGGGGATTTGCACCCCCTTCCTCTTTGTTTGTTTGTCTGTGACCCCTCCCCCTTCCAGCACCTGATATATAATTATCTCCAGGTATGATTGAGCAGTTTCCAAATTGTTTGTCTGCTTGTGTGCATGAGGCATTGAATGGGAGCAGCATTTGGAAGGCATGCTGTTCCTTGTAGTGCCAATGGGAGATCCTGGGGGTGGCTCCCTGGTAAGTTAGCTCTCAGTCTGGAACTGTTTTAGTAATGACCTTTATTATGAGGCATATTGTGACAAATTACATGGCCCAATGTGGGCACTGCTATCAAGTAGTTAGGACTGCTGTATCAGAGAAGCCGTGAAGTGGCCAGCAGCTAAACATGTGTTTGCAAACATTTGTGACGAATTCTCTGAATTTTATTACCAGATAGATTCAGGGATGGTTACAGGTAATTTTCAGTGTGCGGAAGGGAATTTGGGGGTGGGGATTTGCACCCCCCTTCCTCTTTGTTTGTTTGTCTGTGACCCCTCCCCCTTCCAGCACCTGATATATAATTATCTCCAGGTATGATTGAGCAGTTTCCAAATTGTTTGTCTGCTTGTGTGCATGAGGCATTGAATGGGAGCAGCATTTGGAAGGCATGCTGTTCCTTGTAGTGCCAATGGGAGATCCTGGGGGTAGCTCCCTGGTAAGTTAGCTCTCAGTCTGGAACTGTTTTAGTAATGGCCTTTATTATGAGGCATACTGTGACAAATTACATGGCCCAATGTGGGCACTGCTATCAAGTAGTTAGGACTGCTGTATCAGAGAAGCCGTGAAGTGGCCAGCAGCTAAACATGTGTTTGCAAACATTTGTGACGAATTCTCTGAATTTTATTACCAGATAGATTCAGGGATGGCTACAGGTAATTTTCAGTGTGCGGAAGGGAATTTGGGGGTGGGGATTTGCACCCCCCTTCCTCTTTGTTTGTTTGTCTGTGACCCCTCCCCTTTCCAGCACCTGATATATAATTATCTCCAGGTATGATTGAGCAGCTTTCAAATTGTTTGTCTGATTGTGTGCATGAGGCATTGAATGGGAGCAGCATTTGGAAGGCATGCTGTTCCTTGTAGTGCCAATGGGAGATCCTGGGGGTGGCTCCCTGGTAAGTTAGCTCTCAGTCTGGAACTGTTTTAGTAATGGCCTTTATTATGAGGCATACTGTGACAAATTACATGGCCCAATGTGGGCACTGCTATCAAGTAGTTAGGACTGCTGTATCAGAGAAGCCGTGAAGTGGCCAGCAGCTAAACATGTGCTTGCAAACATTTGTGACGAATTCTCTGAATTTTTATTACCAGATAGATTCAGGGATGGTTACAGGTAATTTTCAGTGTGCGGAAGGGAAGTTGGGGATGGGGATTTGCACCCCCCTTCCTCTTTGTTTGTTTGTCTGGGACATAGCTATACCAGAATACAATTTATTTAAGAAGGATAGAATGGGAAGAATAGCAGTAGGGGTAGCAATATATGTGAAAAAAAGCATAAATGCTACTTTAATACAAAATATTGAAAACAAAACTGAGGCCCTTTGGGTCACCACAGAAACCGGGGAGAGGGACATTATTTGCATTGGGGTGAGCTATAGACCACCAGGCTGGGGGCAGGATTTGGACAGGAACCTATTGTTGGACATCACTAAAATGGCTTTAAAGGGAGAAGTCATTATCATGGGAGACTTAATTTACCTGATGTAAATTGGGAGGGGTCTTTTGCAAGTTCAGCTACAAGTGGCAAATTTCTCAATTACTTACAGGGAGCATCTCTCAAGCAATTGGTGAGGGAGCCCACTCGCAAAGACTCAATATCAGATTTAATTCTTACAAATGGTGACAGGATATCAGACATATATGTGGGTGAGCACCTGGGATCCAGTGATCTTCAAGCAGTATGGTTTAGTATAAAGACAGGATCCAACTCCTGTCACACAAAAATAAAGGTGTTGGATTTTAGAAATGCTGACTTTGTAAAAATGAGGAGATGTTTAAGTGAGTCATTGGCGGACTGGAGGAATTTGGAAGGAGTGCAGGAGAGGTGGGAAAAACTGAAAAGTGCAATACTAAAGGCAACAGACCTTTGTATCAAAAGGGTTAGGAAAAGCACCAGGAAAAGGAAGCCAATGTGGTTCACAAAAGAAGTATCAACTAGTGTGAAAGCAAAAAGGATGGCTTTTAGGAAATACAAACAGACACAAAATAATAACGACAAAGAGGTGTATCTTGACAGACGGAAGGATGCTAAGAAAGTGATCAGACGTGCAAAGGCAGCAGCTGAGGAGAAAATGGCCCAGTCAGTAGATAAAGGGGGCAAAACTTTTTTTAAGTATATAAGTGAAAGGAGAAAATTAAATTGAGGAATAATAAGACTTAAGACAGACAGTGAGCATTTGGTGGAGGGAGACAAGGCAATAGCAGATCACCTAAATATTTTTTTTTGCTCAGTATTTACTACAGAAGGAGAAGGGAAGGGGCCACAGGTAAGTTGCAAGGACATTCATAAAAATAAGATAGATGAAAGTACATTTACAGAGGAGAAGGTCCTAACAGAACTTTCTAAACTAAAAGTGGATAAATCAATGGGGCCAGATGGAATACACCCAAGTATACTAAAAGAGCTAAAAGATGTGCTGGTGACACCTTTGACAGAATTATTTAACCAGTCACTAAATACGGGTGTCATTCCAGACGACTCGAATAGAGCAAATGTAGTTCCACTGCACAGAAGTGGAAGCAAGGAAGAAGCAAGTAACTACAGACCAGTAAGCCTTACATCAGTAGTAGGGAAAGTAATGGAAAAACTATTAAAAGAAAGAGTTGTGGAATATCTTAAATCAAACAACTTACAGGATCCAAAACAGCATGGATTTACTGGTGGGAAATCATGCCAAACAAATCTTATTGACATTTTTGACTCTGTGACGAAAATAATAGATCAAGGGGGAGCTGTAGATTTAGCATATCTAGACTTTAGTAAGGCATTTGACACTGTCCCACATCACAGACTGCTAAATAAACTTGAAAGCATAGGGGTGGATTATAAAACAGTTAAATGGATAAGAATCTGGTTGCAGGATAGGAAACAGACAGTTGTAGTAAATGGAGTGCAATATATGGAGGGAAATTTTACCAGTGGAGTACCCCAGGGATCTGTACTTGGACCAGTTCTCTTTAATATCTTTGTTGGTGACATTGCAAATGGTATTGAAGGGAAAGTATGCCTTTTTGCAGATGATACAAAGATATGCAACAGGGTAGACACACCGGGAGGGGTAAAACAAATGATTGATGACCTAAATAAGCTTGAGAATTGGTCAAGAACGTGGCAACTGCAGTTTAATGCCAAAAACTGCAAAATCATGCACTTGGGTCTCAAAAACCCAAAAGCTAAATATAGTATCAAGGGCACTATAATGGAAACTACCGAGGAGGAATGGGATTTAGGAGTCACTATTTCAAGTGACTTAAAGGCAGGAAAGCAATGCAACAAAGCAATGAGAAAGGCAAGTCAGATGCATGGTTGCATAGGGAGAGGAATCAGCAGCAGGAAAAAAATAAGTAATAATGCCACTGTATAGGTGTCACAACTGAGGGCCTGAGCTGACGGGAGGCAGCCTCAGTTGTAGGGGCTGAGATGTACCGGAACCTGGGAGGTTGTATCAGACCCCTGGACATGTAAGTAACATGAATAATAACTGCCCGAAGGCGTGACCACGACAACTTGGATAAAAGTCAATGATGTTTATTATGACAACTCCGCAACACAGCAGCAGTAAAAGAAAACGTAAAAGTCAGCAAAGAATAAATACAGTTCCTGGGTACTACAGGATGGCAGGAGCCACAGGGCACTGGTAGTGTGAGATAGTTCTTATGATCTTCTAGATGGAAAGTCCTTACCAGGCCCGACTGTAGCAATGGAGATAACCCAGGTTTGTGCCAGCTGGTGTTCCAGGAAAAGCTGGGTTGCTGAAGATAAAACAGCTGCTGTGGATACTGGCTGGAACCAGACTGTTGTTAGCACGGAGTGGATACTGGCTGGAACCAGTTAAATAATAAATGAACTTGGGAGCGATGAAATATGAACTGAAATGTAGAACTTGAAGGCGGAGAAATAATAATACCGGTGGAGAGTGGTAAAGTGTAGAAAGGACACCGGCCCTTTAAGGGAAGCTGTACTCTGCTGGAAGCTGAGCTGGAAGCAGATAATGTTGTAGCTGGAAACAGATGAATCCACAATGGATTGGAGAGTCAGGCTACACCGCAGGTGGAATGCTGGTGCGGGTCTCTATGGTGGAAGTCTTGAGACAGGAGCTGGAACCTGGAAGACAATCACAGGAGAGAGACAAACAGGAACTAGGTTTGACAACCAAAGCACTGACGCCTTCCTTGCTCAGGCACAGTGTATTTATACCTGCAGCAAGGAAGGGATTGGCTAGGCAATTATGCAGATTATCAATACTGAGAACAGATTGGTGGAAATGATCAGCTGACAGAATCCAAGATGGCTGCGCCCATGCAGACACTTGGAGGGAAGTTTGGTTTGTAATCCATGTGGTAATGAAAACAGTAATGGCGGCGCCGGCCACCGGAGACAGGAGGCGCCAGGCTGACAGATGCACATCCAACCACGCGGACACAGCGGAGGCCGCGGCTGACGTAATCGCCACTCAGACACTCTGCATGCAGAAGTTCAGGGACGGCGGCGGAGGCTGCGGGAGACGCCATGCCAGGTGTAATATGGCGTTTACTGTGACAGCGTCCCAGAGTGACAGGAGAGGATACAGGAATGTACACATCAGGATAACAGATGGGATCCGGTCCTGGAGCGCTGAGCCAGCCTTAGGAGGCATCTGATGTGTAAGAAATGGCGTCCAGATACCCGGATCGTGACAGCACCCCCCCCTTTAGGAGTGGCCCCAGGACACTTCTTTGGCTTTTGAGGAAACTTGGAATGGAATCTCCGGACCAAGGCAGGAGCATGGACATCAGAAGCATTGGTCCATGAACGTTCCTCAGGACCATAACCCTTCCAGTCAATAAGATATTGTAGTTGACCGTAACGGTGACGTGAGTCCAGGATCTTGGCCACTTCATACTCAACGCCTCGTTGAGTTTGGACTTTCGGAGTTGGAGGAAGTGAGGAATGAAACCGATTCAAGATCAGCGGTTTCAACAGGGAAACATGGAATGTCCTGGGTATTTTTAAGAAGGGAGGCAACTGGAGTCTGTAAGCAACAGGATTGATGACTTGTTCAATCTTGAAAGGACCGATATAGCGAGGTGCAAACTTCATACTGGGAACTCTTAACCTCAAATTCTTCGTGGATAACCATACCCGATCACCCACCTTGAGAGCAGGAACTGCTCGACGCTTCTTATCCGCAAACTTCTTGTACCTGAACGATGCCTTGAGCAGAGCTGATCGTACGCTCTTCCAGATATTGGCAAACTGATGCAAGGTGATATCCACTGCGGGAACAGAAGTTGCTGGAAGCGGTTGGAACTCAGGGACTTTAGGGTGGAATCCAAAGTTAGTGAAGAATGGTGTTGAAGCAGATGAAGAATGATACTGGTTGTTATGACAGAACTCGGCCCAGGGAAGTAATTGAACCCAGTCATCTTGAGAGGAGGACACATAGATGCGGAGGAAGGCCTCCAAGTCCTGATTCACCCTCTCGGTTTGACCATTGGTCTGAGGATGGTAAGCCGTGGAAAACTTTAGTTTGACTTGGAGGACTTGACATAAACTTCGCCAGAATTTGGCTGTGAATTGAACTCCTCGATCTGAGATAATTTCTTCAGGAAGACCGTGGAGTCGGAAGATCTCTTGTATGAATACTTGAGCCAACTTGGAAGCTGACGGAAGACCGGTGAGAGGAATGAAGTGTGCCATCTTGGTGAACCGGTCAACTACCACCCAGATGGTATTGAACTTGTTGCACATGGGTAAGTCTGTAATGAAATCCATCGACAAGTGGGTCCATGGTCGACGGGGAACGGATAGTGGAACCAGTTGCCCCGCAGGCGACTGGCGGGATACTTTATGTTGGGCACACTTTGGGCAAGATGCAATAAACTCCAAGACGTCCTTTTTCAGAGTTGGCCACCAATAGGACCTAGAGATAAACTCCAGGGTTTTTTGGATACCTGTATGTCCGGCAAAACGGGAAGCATGGGCCCAATGCATGAGCTTCTTCCTTAGCATCGGCTTCACAAAACTTTTCCCTGATGGGGGCGTAGAGTCCATCCCTACCGTGGAGAATGCCAACGGATTTATAATAGGATGCTTGTCTGAAGACTCTGACTCATTTTCTTGCTCCCATGAGCGGGAAAGGGCATCGGCCTTGCGATTCTGAGAGCCCGGACAGAACTGGAGTTTAAAGTCGAACCTGGAAAAGAAAAGTGCCCATCTGGCCTGACGAGGGTTGAGACATTGTGCGCCCTTCAGGTATAAAAGGTTCTTGTGGTCTGTAAGTATGGTGATTGAATGAGAAGCTCCCTCCAACAGATACCTCCACTCTTCTAGAGCGAGCTTGATGGCTAGCAACTCCTGGTCGCCAATGGCATAGTTGCGCTCAGCTGGGGAGAACTTCCGGGAGAAGAAACTGCAAGGGTGTAAATGGCCATCTTTAGCCCTCTGAGATAACACCGCTCCTACTCCAACGGAGGAGGCATCCACCTCTAAGATGAAAGGAGAGTCGATGTCAGGCTGTTTCAGAACAGGCGCAGAGATGAACCTTTGTTTTAAAAGATGAAATGCTTGCATGGCTTCTTCAGACCACTTGGACGGGTTAGCACCCTTCTTAGTGAAAGCAGTAATAGGCGCCACAATGGTGGAAAAGTCTCGTATAAACTTTCGGTAATAGTTGGCGAACCCTAAGAACCTCTGGACCCCTTTGAGGGTTAAGGGTACCGGCCAATTTTGGATTGCTTGTAGTTTCTCAGGATCCATCTCTAGTCCGGAACCGGACACAATGTACCCTAGAAACGGAATGGACTTGACTTCAAAGACGCATTTTTCTAATTTGCAATAGAGATGATTGACACGGAGACGGGACAGAACCTCTTTAACCCAAAAACGATGTTCCTCTAAATCGTTGGCAAAAATGAGGATATCGTCTAGATAGACCACGACATGACGGTATAGAATGTCTCTGAAGATCTCATTGACAAAATGCTGGAAGACAGCTGGAGCATTGCTCAATCCGAAGGGCATGACGAGGTACTCATAATGTCCGTCACGGGTGTTAAAGGCAGTCTTCCACTCGTCACCCTCACGGATCCGGATGAGATTGTATGCACCTCGCAAGTCCAGCTTTGTAAAGATGGTAGCTCCGCTAACTCTGTCAAAGAGCTCAGTAATCAGGGGTAAAGGATAACGGTTCTTGATGGTAATGTCGTTCAAACCTCTGTAGTCGATGCACGGCCGCAGACCACCATCTTTCTTTTTTACAAAAAAGAAGCCTGCGCCGGCTGGAGAAGAAGAAGGTCGAATGAACCCCTTTGCTAGGTTCTCTTTAATATATTCCTCCATAGAATGCGTCTCAGGCAGAGACAACGGATAAGTTCGGCCTCGAGGTGGAACCTTCCCTGGAACGAGATCAATCAGACAGTCCCATTCTCTATGAGGAGGAAGGATATCAGCAGAAGCTTTACTGAACACATCCGTGAAATCTTGATATGGAGGAGGTGGAACATCAGACGACCTGGGGGAGGAAGAACAAACAGGCAATACTTTAAACAAACATGTCTCAGCACAGGAGGAACCCCATGCCAGGATTTGCGTAGTCGTCCAATCAATTGTAGGATTGTGAAGACGGAGCCATGGAAGGCCCAGGACCACAGGATGTGTGGCTCTTGGAATCACTAAAAAAGAAATAAGTTCGGAATGAAGAACTCCCACTCGCAGACGAACTGGTAGAGTCCTTAAAGAAATAACTGCATCAAAAATTTTGCTGCCATCCACGGCAGTTAAAGAAATGGACGAAGGAAGTCTCTCGGTGGGTAGGGACCACCGTTTAACATAGGCTTCGGTAATAAAGTTCCCAGCTGCTCCGGAATCAAGGAGGGTTGTGACGTTCCGATAACGTTGAGCAACTTGAAGCGAGACTGGGAGATTACAATCTTGAGGAGATGGAGAGGAGATCATTACTCCTAGCCGGCCCTCTCCTTGGCGAGCTAGGATTTGGAGTTTCCCGGACGTTTGGGACAGGCATTAATGGTGTGAGACGGAGCTGCACAATAGAGACAGAGAGACTCGGAGAGACGTCTTCGGCGCTCAGCAGGAGTTAAACGGGAACGGCCAAGTTGCATGGGCTCATCTTTAGATGGTGACAGTTGACGAGGAGGAGGAGCAGAAGATTTTGGAGCAGATGATCTTCCACGCTCAGTTGCTCTCTCTCTGAAACGTAAATCAACTTTCGTGCAGAGTGAGATTAGCTCATCTAACTTAGAAGGTAAGTCTCTGGTAGCTAACTCATCTTTAATACGCTCAGATAAGCCATGCCAGAATGCAGCATACAGGGCCTCGTCGTTCCATGCCAGTTCGGATGCCAGGATCTGGAACTGTATCAGATATTGTCCTACAGTACGTGACCCCTGGCGTAAACGGAGAATCTCGGATGAAGCTGAGGTTACCCGGCCTGGCTCGTCGAAGATGCGCCTGAATGTTGACACGAAGGCAGTGTAGGAAGATAGCAGGGTGTCGGACCTCTCCCATAACGGTGATGCCCAATCAAGGGCTGAGCCACTGAGAAGAGAAATAATGTAGGCAATTTTTGTACGGTCACTGGGAAAATTGCCAGGTTGTAGCTCAAACTGAATCTCACACTGGTTGAGAAATCCCCTGCAGAATCTTGGAGATCCGTCAAATTTTGCTGGCGTTGGAAGATGAAGACGTGGAGCAGAAATGGGTAAGGTGGGTGGGGTTATAGCTGGAGTCACTGTGGTTGACGCACCAGACGCGCCTGATCCACGGAGAGTTGTCTGAATCCCATCCAGCCGAGTAGAGAGATCCTGGAGACAGCGGATGATGTGGCCCTGTGCAGCCTCCTGATGTTCTAGTCGGGCTGCCAGTTCTTGCATCGGCCTGGCCGCTTGATCCTGGTCTCCGGCTGGATTCATTAGGTCAGTGCTTACTGTCACAACTGAGGGCCTGAGCTGACGGGAGGCAGCCTCAGTTGTAGGGGCTGAGATGTACCGGAACCTGGGAGGTTGTATCAGACCCCTGGACATGTAAGTAACATGAATAATAACTGCCCGAAGGCGTGACCACGACAACTTGGATAAAAGTCAATGATGTTTATTATGACAACTCCGCAACACAGCAGCAGTAAAAGAAAACGTAAAAGTCAGCAAAGAATAAATACAGTTCCTGGGTACTACAGGATGGCAGGAGCCACAGGGCACTGGTAGTGTGAGATAGTTCTTATGATCTTCTAGATGGAAAGTCCTTACCAGGCCCGACTGTAGCAATGGAGATAACCCAGGTTTGTGCCAGCTGGTGTTCCAGGAAAAGCTGGGTTGCTGAAGATAAAACAGCTGCTGTGGATACTGGCTGGAACCAGACTGTTGTTAGCACGGAGTGGATACTGGCTGGAACCAGTTAAATAATAAATGAACTTGGGAGCGATGAAATATGAACTGAAATGTAGAACTTGAAGGCAGAGAAATAATAATACCGGTGGAGAGTGGTAAAGTGTAGAAAGGACACCGGCCCTTTAAGGGAAGCTGTACTCTGCTGGAAGCTGAGCTGGAAGCAGGTAATGTTGTAGCTGGTGTGACAAGAACACTGGGATAGTGTTTGAGGGCAGGTATATTTGTCCCAGGTTCTTGTCTTACATGTTTTAGAAAATGTTAACTTCTAGGAAAAATGCTTTTTGTTTTGTCTGAACCTTTTCAGTTTGCTGTAAAAGCTGGGTAAAGGCTCTGAGAGAGAGATAAGGCGAGTTCTAGACATTGGGCCCAGTTCGGGTCTTTGGCCTCACAGAGGGCTAATCAGGGTTTCAGCTGTGTAAGAGTGTTATAGTGCTTCTAACCTGATTAGTATGGGCAGACTGCCTGGGAAGGCTGCAGGATCTGTGTGTGAGAGACACGTTTTCTGATGCAAGTAAGCTATACAGTATGTACTGAAGAACTCTGTGTTTTGTTTAGTGACAGTTAGGAATATCTTATGTTTAGTTAGTGCCGGACAGGCAAGGTATTTTTATTTTGGGGTTTGTTTTATTTTCTGTTTCAATAAAACTGGCCGGGGTCAGTTGTACCAGAAACTGGACTTGTGTTGTTCCTCAGCTGCTGCGTGCGGCCATATTCCCCAGGAAAAGGCGCCTTGCACCCCTACAGTGTTACAACTTGGTGGAGAATGCGAGCACACCGTTCTGCGCATAAGTGAAAGCAGCAGCTTTGTGAGGCCTGCAGAAAACGGTGGTTTATGCAGATACAGCCCAGTGTGAAGTTACTGAGACTCACCCCTGAGGGTTTGATATATGTCCTGGGTGAAAGCAGCTACAAAGCCGCCTGAAAAATCTGTCGACATGGAGGATCTGCTTAAAGCCTTGCTGCAAGCTACAGCGGCTCAGCAGGAGGCCAACCGACAGCAGCAGGTGGCAATGGAGGAAAATAGGAGACAACAGCAGGTGGCAATGGAGGAAAATAGGAGACAACAGCAGGTGGCAATGGAGGAAAATTGGAGACTACAGCAGGAGGCCAACAGACAGCAGCAGGTGGCAATGGAGGAAAATAAGAGACAACAGCAGGCAGTTGTTGATGAACTTTACAGGCAACAGCGTCAGGATAGAGAGGCCTTAGCAGAAGTGGTGCAGAGACTTGCAGCTCGGGTTGGAGATGTGGCCGTCAGTGCTCCAACCAGCTCTAGTTCTATACGGGCCAGTCACTTCCTGCAGAAAATGACAGAGGCTGATGATGTGGAGGCCTATCTGACCACGTTTGAAAGGACTGCCGAGCGTGAGAACTGGCCGAAAGCACAGTGGGCCAGGATGCTGGCACCTTTCCTGTCAGGTGAGCCCCAAAAAGCTTACTTTGATTTAAGCCCTGCTGAGGCTCGGGACTATGATAAACTAAAGACTGAGATCCTGACCCGCCTGGGAGTCACGCTGTCAGTACGAGCACAACGGGTGCACCGTTGGCTGTACGCCATGGAGAAGCCTCCGCGCTCCCAGATGCACGACCTTATTCAGCTAACAAAAAAATGGCTACAGCCAGAGACATTAACTGGTCCCCAGATGGTGGAAAGAGTCGTCATGGACCGCTACTTGAGATCTTTGCCCATGGTCCTGCGCAAGTGGGTGAGCCATGGAAACCCGGGTACTGCTGACCAATTAGTGGACATGGTAGAGAGGTATTTGGCAGCAGAGGAACTACTGATGACCACCCAGCAACCCATAGATCCTCGACAGCGCCCTTCAGTAAAGACTGGTAAGACTGTTCCGTGGGAAAACGTTGCTGAACGGTTAAGAGAACGCAAGGCTGGAGAGACTGTAAACACTGGCCCTGGAAACAGGCCAATGGGGCTAGAACGGTCTATGCTGCCCAAACGGGTTGATAATCGTGTGATTAAATGTTTTAGGTGTGGTATGCCAGGTCATGTTATTGCCAATTGCCCAGTCACGCAAGAACCCATGCAATGTGATGCTGCCTTTGAATGTCGCAGAATGTCTTTCTTTGCTAGGTTAGCCTGTACTGTGGTACCTTCACCTGAGCTGGAAAAACAAATGTGTGATGTGTTCTTAGAGGGTAACCGGGTAGAGGCCTTGCTAGATTCAGGAAGTTTAGTTACCCTCGTGAAAGCTGGGTTAGTGAACCCCTTAAAGGTCCAGCAAATACCTATTGGGGTAACTTGCATACATGGGGATACCCAACATTATGCCACTGCTCAGGTGAATATAGAAACTTGTTGTGGGTCAGCAATAGTTAAAGTGGGACTGGTCCCTACCTTGGTGCATGAGGCCATAATAGGGAGGGATTTTCCTCATTTTTGGAAACTGTGGGAATCACGGTTATCTACAGATGTGAGAAGTAAAAAGCCAGTTGATAATACCGGTGATTTTATGGATGTACGTGGGTCTTCGGAACTTTCTGGCCCTTTGCCTTTTGCTAGTTTGGCTGGGGAAGTGACAGATGGGGAGTCCAGTGAGGACCCTCTTGCTGGGAACAGAGACATAGTAGTTAGAACTGAAAGCGTGCCTGACCTGGAGGTAAAGAAGGATCTGTTTGCGTCTGAACAGTTAAAGGATCCTACCTTAATAAAGGCTAGAGAGAATGTTAAGATTGTTAATGGGGAACCTGTGGTACCAGGTGACAGGGTTACGTATCCCCACATGGCCATCTGTAATGAGCTCTTGTACCACATTGTCAAAAGGGGTGAGGATGTGGTGGAACAGTTGGTAGTTCCCCAGCCTTATCGGAGAACGGTACTAGATTTAGCTCATAGTCACGTTACCGCAGGACATTTAGGGGCAGAAAAAACCACTGAAAGAGTTTTACAAAGGTTCTTTTGGCCAGGGGTTTATAAAGAAGTGTCTGAATATTGTTCTTCCTGTCCTGAATGCCAGTATCATGCCCCTAGACCCCATTTCAGGAGCCCACTAGTTCCCATGCCTATTATAGAGGTCCCGTTTGACAGAATAGCCATGGATCTCGTGGGGCCCTTGTTAAAGTCTGCTCGGGGCCATCAGTATATCCTGGTAATTATGGACTATGCCACTCGATATCCTGAGGCTGTCCCTTTACGCACTATCACAACCAAGGCGATAGCTAGGGAGCTGGTGCAGGTATTTAGTAGAGTGGGAATACCAAAAGAAATTTTGACTGACCAAGGTACTCCATTTATGTCAAGGATCATGAAAGAATTGTGCAAGTTATTTAAGGTCACTCACCTCAGGACGTCCATCTACCATCCCCAAACTGACGGGTTGGTGGAAAGGTTTAATAAAACATTAAAAAGTATGTTAAAAAAGGTTGTTGAGAGAGATGGGAAAAACTGGGATTGTTTGTTGCCCTACTTGTTAATGGCCATCAGAGAAGTTCCTCAGTCCTCTACGGGGTTTTCTCCATTTGATTTGTTGTATGGTAGACACCCCAGAGGGCTGTTGGATATTGCCAAAGAGACGTGGGAAGGACAGCCCACTCCTTATAGAAGCGTTATTGAGCATGTAACACAAATGCAGGATAGGATTGCAGCCGTGGTACCTGTTGTCAGAGAGCACATGGAACAGGCCCAAAGTGCTCAACAGAGGGTCTATAACCGGAGTGCCAAGATACGGGAATTTGCTCCTGGAGATAGAGTTCTTGTTTTGGTACCCACTGTGGAAAGCAAATTCCTAGCTAAATGGCAGGGTCCATTTGAGATTAGGGAAAAAGTTAAATGAGGTGTCCAAGTTTGACGCATACCCCATGCCCCGTGTGGATGAGCTTGTAGAAAGGCTGGGAACAGCCAGGTTTCTCACCACATTGGACCTGACCAAAGGTTACTGGCAAATACCTTTATCTGATAGCGCCAAAGAAAAAACAGCCTTTTCGGTTCCGGAGGGGCTGTACCAGTATAAGATGTTACCCTTTGGGTTGCATGGGGCTCCAGCAACCTTTCAACGGGCGATGGATAAAATTTTGAGGCCCCATAGAAAATATGCAGCTGCCTATTTGGATGATGTGGTAATTCACAGTAAAGACTGGGGGTCCCATTTGGTTAAAGTACAAGCAGTACTGGACTCAATCAGAGAGGCAGGGTTAACTGCTAACCCAAAGAAGTGCTGCCTCGCAATGGAGGAGGTCAAATACTTGGGCTTCACCATAGGCAGAGGTCTGATTAGGCCCCAATTGAATAAAGTTGATGCTATTCAAAACTGGCCTCGTCCAGTGAATAAAAAACAGGTAAGGGCTTTTTTGGGAATTACTGGGTACTATAGACGGTTTATTCCCAATTTTGCGACCACAGCGGTGCCGTTGTCAGACCTTACCAAAGGGAAGCAGTCAAATGTGGTGAAATGGAACCCTGATGCAGAAAAGGCGTTCCAAGCGTTAAAAGTGGCTTTGTGTTCACAACCGGTGTTGATAACACCAGATTTTTCAAAAGAATTTGTGGTACAGACAGATGCCTCAGAGGTAGGGATAGGTGCTGTGCTGTCCCAAACCAGAGATGGGGACGAACACCCTATCATTTATTTGAGTAGGAAACTCAATGAGCATGAAAAAAGGTATGCCATTGTGGAAAAGGAGGCTTTGGCCATTAAGTGGGCACTAGATACCTTGAGATATTACCTCTTGGGTAGACAATTCAGACTAGTGACGGATCATGCCCCTTTAAAATGGATGTATGTAAATAGAGGCAAGAATGCTCGGGTAACTAGATGGTTTCTAGCGTTGCAGGATTTTAAGTTTACTGTTGAACATAGACCGGGAACACAATTAGCCAACGCAGATGCATTGTCTCGCATCTTCTGTTTGGGGGCTACAAGTGTTCCGGCCCCTAGGTCGAAACAGGGGAGGGGGATATGTGACAAGAACACTGGGATAGTGTTTGAGGGCAGGTATATTTGTCCCAGGTTCTTGTCTTACATGTTTTAGAAAATGTTAACTTCTAGGAAAAATGCTTTTTGTTTTGTCTGAACCTTTTCAGTTTGCTGTAAAAGCTGGGTAAAGGCTCTGAGAGAGAGATAAGGCGAGTTCAAGACATTGGGCCCAGTTCGGGTCTTTGGCCTCACAGAGGGCTAATCAGGGTTTCAGCTGTGTAAGAGTGTTATAGTGCTTCTAACCTGATTAGTATGGGCAGACTGCCTGGGAAGGCTGCAGGATCTGTGTGTGAGAGACACGTTTTCTGATGCAAGTAAGCTATACAGTATGTACTGAAGAACTCTGTGTTTTGTTTAGTGACAGTTAGGAATATCTTATGTTTAGTTAGTGCCGGACAGGCAAGGTATTTTTATTTTGGGGTTTGTTTTATTTTCTGTTTCAATAAAACTGGCCGGGGTCAGTTGTACCAGAAACTGGACTTGTGTTGTTCCTCAGCTGCTGCGTGCGGCCATATTCCCCAGGAAAAGGCGCCTTGCACCCCTACAGTGTTACACTGGAAACAGATGAATCCACAATGGATTGGAGAGTCAGGCTACACCGCAGGTGGAATGCTGGTGCGGGTCTCTATGGTGGAAGTCTTGAGACAGGAGCTGGAACCTGGAAGACAATCACAGGAGAGAGACAAACAGGAACTAGGTTTGACAACCAAAGCACTGACGCCTTCCTTGCTCAGGCACAGTGTATTTATACCTGCAGCAAGGAAGGGATTGGCTAGGCAATTATGCAGATTATCAATACTGAGAACAGATTGGTGGAAATGATCAGCTGACAGAATCCAAGATGGCTGCGCCCATGCAGACACTTGGAGGGAAGTTTGGTTTGTAATCCATGTGGTAATGAAAACAGTAATGGCGGCGCCGGCCACCGGAGACAGGAGGCGCCAGGCTGACAGATGCACATCCAACCACGCGGACACAGCGGAGGCCGCGGCTGACGTAATCGCCACTCAGACACTCTGCATGCAGAAGTTCAGGGACGGCGGCGGAGGCTGCGGGAGACGCCATGCCAGGTGTAATATGGCGTTTACTGTGACAGCGTCCCAGAGTGACAGGAGAGGATACAGGAATGTACACATCAGGATAACAGATGGGATCCGGTCCTGGAGCGCTGAGCCAGCCTTAGGAGGCATCTGATGGGTAAGAAATGGCGTCCAGATACCCGGATCGTGACAATAGGTCATTGGTACAGTCTCATCTGGAATACAGTATTCACAGAAGGATATCAATACATTAGAGAGTGTACAAAGAAAGGCAACTAAAATGGTGCATGGCCTACATCACAAAACTTACCCGGAAAGGCTAAAAGATCTTAACGTATAGTTTGGAGGAGAGAAGGGAAAAGGTCTTAACAAAGTAACATAGAAACATAGAATTTGACGGCAGATAAGAACCACTTGGCCCATCTAGTCTGCCCCTTTTTTGTTTTATCCTTTAGGCAATCTCAACCCTTTTTTAACCTTAATTCTTTGTAAGGATATTCATATGCCTGTCCCAAGTATGTTTAAATTGCCCTACAGTCTTAGCCTCTACCACCTCTGATGGGAGGCTATTCCACTTATCCACTACCCTTTCTGTGAAGTAATTTTTCCTTAAATTTCCCCTGAACCTCCCCCCCTCCAGTCTCAATGTATGCCCTCGAGTTCTAATACTTCTTTTCCTTTGAAGAATGTTAACTTCCTTCTGAAAATGGAGCCACAAAACAAAATAGATTTGTGTAGGACATTTGATTGTTGAAACCTATGAAAGCCTTAAAAACAAAAAAAGAATCAAAGTGTGTGTGTGTGTGTGTGTGTGTGTGTGTGTGTGTGTGTGTGTTTGTTTGTTTGTGTGGGAAGTGGGGGGCGGGGGTTTCCTTAGCAATAGGGTCTTTGGTATTTGTCAGGAAAGTGACAACATTACTTCCTTACAGAAGTCCCAGACAGAGTTGCTAAAACTCTGTAACCTCTGATAGAGGAGAGAATATGAGGACAGCAGAGTGGAGAAGTAAGACACACAAAGGAGCAACCCGTTGTCACTTAAAATCTTGTTTGGCCGGGTGCCAAAATATTGGCGAAAGAGATCTTGTTGATACAATTCTACCAGCAATACCTGATTCTGGGGAATATAACAAATGTTTGAAATGGTTTTCTTTTTGATTAACATGTAAAGAAAAACAACTTATCAAGTTAATAAAGACAGATAGTCCCTATAATACTTCAAGTAGACAGGAAGTCCCTATAATACTTCAAGTAGATAGGAAGTCCCTATAATACTCCAAGTAGACAGGAAGTCCCTAACTATAATACTTAGATATCCAGTTTCCTAATTCAGCTCTTCATCAGAGAAATTACCAGTCTTTTTCTCTCCAGGCGGCTCCCTATACACCATCTGAGGGAAATTGTATCATCTTTATAGCACCATTAAACCATTCTCAGATCAGTGGCATAACTACTGCGCCCGCAGCCCTCACGGTGGCTTGGGGGCGAGGGGCTGCGGGGGCGCCGCCACTGCTTTGGCACAGATTGACATGCGGACAAGCGTCCACATGTCAATCTGCTCTCACTAACCCTCCGCTGCTGTAAGGAGGGACACGGAGCGCGCAGCGCGCACCTCTCCTGTGTCCCTCCTGGGTCTCCGGCGAGTCTAATAAAGGAAGTGCCGTTCGTGAGCTCTGATTGGCTCACGAACCGGCATTTCCTTTAACAGACCCGCCGGAGACCCAGGAGGGACACAGGAGAGGCGCGCGCTGCGCCCTCCGTGTCCCTCCATCACAAAACAGCGGGGGAGCCGGGGGGGAGGAGCACTGGGGGAGCATATGCAGCACAGGGGGAGGTGGCTTATGTGGCACTGAGGGAGCATATGTGGCACTGGGGGGGTATATGTGTACCTGGCACATGGGGGGGGCTATATTTGGCACTGGGGCATGTGAGTACCTGGCACTGTGGGGGAATATCTGGCACTTGGGGCATATGTGGCACTGGGGGGGTATATGTGTACCTAGCACATGGGGGGGCTATATTTGGCACTGGGGGCATGTGAGTACCTGGCACTGTGGGGGAATATCTGGCACTGGGGGCATATGTGGCACTGGGAGCACAGCCCTAGCAACAAGCACTACCCCCTAGCAACGAGCATGACACCCAGTGCATGAAACCCCTGGCAACGAGCATGACACCCAGTGCATGAAACCCCTGGCAACGAGCATGACACCCTGAGCATGAAAACCCCTGGCACCGTGCATGGAACCAAGAGCATAAAACCCCTGGCAACGAGCAGGTAATTTAAAAGTAATTAGAAGCCTTACTGTAGGACTTAATGTGTAATGGGCATTACGGTGTGTGGCATACTGTATCACGGACATTGCGGTGTGTGTCATAATGTGTCACAGGCATTACGGTGTGTGGCATACTATATCACGGGCATTGTGGTATAATGTCTCAGGGGCATTGCAGTGTGGCATAATGTATAACTGGTATTGCGGTGTGTGGCATAGGGTATAATGGGCGGTATGTGTCACAGGCATTACGGTGTATGGTATACTTGATAAAGCTAAATATTTATCGTATATAATACCCTTTATGAGGTCTAAGAACACTGTACGCTATTTATGTATGAAGTACCGTAAGGGTACGCTAGTTGCGTAACAATCGCTTTGCCGTGATCGAGACGCTCAAGCGTCACGTTCACTCACGGCCAAGAGATCACAGGCAGGCACGTTATTGGCTGTTGACTAAAGTAATGATTCGCTATAGCGTAGCGAACGCTCGGGACCACGAGGAGATCACCAGCGGCGCTGACGCTCACTATATTAAACCTTTGTATCTAAACCATAAACAGTGTATTGTGCAGTAAAACCTTAGTGTAATGTTAGAGAGTAAATGCAACACAGTATAACCTTATTACCTTAAAAGCTGTTTGAGCGTCACCGACGCTCTGAGAATACTTAATACTATAAGAAACACACAGATACCGTGCTCAGGGTCCAACGCCTAAAATATATATTATGAATGCTATACTTGCAAAAGAGTTAAACACAATACAAGTCATACACTACAATATAACATAGACCACCTAACCAGATAACTACACAGGAAATACAATACAATACAATTTAAGGGAAAATGAGAGAGAAAGAGAAGGAGAGAGAGAGAGAGAAATTGAGAGAGATTGGCCCACAATAACAAGAAGATCAATATAGTTGCGGAGAAACACTTACGCACAAGGGGAAACGATCGCATGCGCCTCGATATCCAGCTCCCGATTATCAGCAATGAGAACCGTTGAAGAGAGTGAACTGGATATGGTCGGCCTGCCTATTTATGCCCCACACACAATACAATTCAATGGTCCCTACAATCTCATTGTTCATTGGACACAGGAATTCGGCTTCGCATTATAACAAAAGGTCATAGGTTGATTCATACAGGTGGGCTGTGACTATTTCCAACTGCTCAGGTGGGAGGGAAACTGGGTTTCCCGCCGCATGGGTAATAAAGTGCAAATAAAGTAAATGTTCATAAACTTCTTATGTCCATAACTATTCGCACGAGCGATTGATCTGCTTCAAACCAACACCGGAATATTTCTAATTAAATATTCTTCCGATGGATACTAAACACCACTGTATTACTCCTGTCTGACCCTTCGTATCAAACAAAGAGGGATTTCTCTGTTCATGAACATTCTATATTAACCAAACTTTCAGAATCTATCAAAGGGACCATGATCTACAAAATACATTATTACTGAAAATATGTAACGAATGAGTCGCACGCTACGATTACATAAACTCTACCGTAAATACGCATACCGTGCGCCTGCGGGTGCCCGCGACTGTGAGTATGTGCACGTACGGGAGAGCGTACGCATGCGCAGCGCGGACCAGTATGAGGTGCAAATATGGCAGTGTGTGTAGAGATATTTTTCTGACTTTGACAGTCCACCCTTTGGCAGTCAATAATAACTGCCACCTTCTGAAAACATTTCAAAAAGAGAAAAATATATGTTAGGGGTTAATACATTTACATGGTTGGGTAAGGGAGGAGAGGAGATGGTAGGAAAAGGGCATGACCTAGTGAGATAGCAGAAGCATGTGTGTATGAATCCGTGCTTGGGGGTCATGTATCATCGTGCCGTACGTGTTTTAAATCAAGCTTCGAGGTATTGCGAAGTATACATGTGAATTCCTTCTTATCCCGTGGTACGGGTCTGTGGATGGGCTGTCAAACTTTACCGAGCTCTTTTCGGCTTTGGTTGTAACAAAATGGGGGAGCACATTTTAGTTGATGATACATGAATGGGGGAGATATGTGATTGCTGATATCTGTGCCTGTATTCCCTATCGACTATGTGTGTCATTACTTGTGGGTTGTAGAAATGAAGAAAAGACATAATTACGGTAAATGCGGTGGTATTCTATGTCAGGTAAATGTACAGTCGTCGATTGAGGTTTTGTTCGGTATCAGTTGAAAGTCGTCTTCTTTGCGCTGTTTTGCCCATTAGGTGCGAGCAAAAAGCTTTGTCAATGCCAATAGATTTACAAAAATGTTGGGCTAGCGTGAGTTTAAGAATTCTAGGGAAACTGGGGATCCATGGCAAAGTTCATCAAATGTCCGTATCTAAAGTGGTCAAAACTTCTTCTTTGGTCAATCCGTTGTCTGTATAGTGTCTTGTCAACTTCCTCGTCCAAGGGGGTCTTTTTGTCTTGGAGAAAAACAGAAAAACAGGTGAATGAAACGGACCGTAGAAATCGCATTTTCATCACATCATTGTTTCTACATTTGGGTCATAAATCAAGTCCAGGTTAATTACAGTTTCCTCACTCCTTAAACTCATTACCCTAGTACGATGATTGCACTTCATTAAAGCCTGACCGCATCTAAATATCAATCCAATCGATATGACAACACCTAAGATACATAGGAGAAACTTCCCAACATCCATTATGACTCCTTGAGCCCAGTCTCCTAAACCAGAAAACCAATTTCGCGGGTTCAACCATGACACCCAACCAGTCAGCTCATTACCTACAGCAGCAAGAGTGAGATTGTGTCTCCTGCGAAATTCCCACTTCAATTGGAGAATATCGTCCATCTTTTGGTCTATGACCTCGACCGGATCCTCGGTGCTATTTGTAATATATGTGCAACATTTCACGCCGTATTGTGTTGCCAGTGTGACACAATATCCGCCTGTCACTGCTGTGAGGTAATTGAGAACCATTCTATGCTGTACCAGTTCTGTTTTGTAAGCCTGAAGTTCTCTTCCAGTATACCTAAACGTGTCATCATACATTTCAGTGATATTATCTAACAAATTTGCGAGCGCCGATATGTATTTATAATTCAGCACTCCTCTAGCGGTGCGGGTGAAATCTAACGCGATTAAGAATTGAATCCCGGTGGATTCACTTATCAGATCAGAGGCCGGATGCTCTGTCTTCTCTATCAGGTGCCTTTTAACAACGTGCTCGTAATGGGTGTGAGTATAAGGAGCTTGGGCACCACGGTGTATATCTTTCATTTTGTCATGTGATACAGTCATTACTTCAGGCAGTACTTTTCCAATATAACACAATCCTTCAGAGTTTGGGGCAAGCCACTTGTACGCCTTTCTCCCGCATATGAAATATGCATCATCGGGGAGAACATATGGGACGGAGTAGGACATAACCATATTACACACCTTCCATGTGAATTCTCCTAACCCTAATTCTTCCATCTGCTTAGTACACGTATCAGGTTGTACGATATGTGCACAGTATCCTGGTGATACCTCTCCAACTCTAGTAATCTTATTTCCTAAGGTATACCTATACCGGAAAGATTTTCCTCTACTGGCTATGTGGCGTACAAGCTCTGTATCTGTAGGCATTCTATCTGCTCTATGCGAAAAGGTCATGGTGTGGTTACTCCATGACACTTCCCAATTTCCCGGTTTTCGGGGATTGGAGATGTTGAAACATAATAGGGACCTATCCACATGGTATTGGTGGAGCTTCAAACTAGGAGGGCTGGAGATATTAAACCTCCGGTCCACCGGTCTCCCACCATTTAACTCAAGTACCTCCTCTATCGTTAAAGGAAATGGTACTAGCCCTGATTTGCTATGACCCTGAGGTACTTGAGAGCATACCCAACAATCTGTTTTGTTTAACACATTACCCACTAAGGAGTGATAGTCACTCAATGGATGCCGGTCCATATGGATATTAAAACTGGATTGGCATTTCTTAATGCACCCATCCTCAATGACATTGTTACAGAGCCTACAGATACAGTTTTCTTCAGCTAACAATCCTTCACAATTCCTTCTATGGTCAATGCTATCGGATCGTTTTCTGATACTCGCCTTTGCTTGTTGATTATGTTGTTCTCGGAAAACTACGCCTCCATCTCTGTCATCAGAACCCATTCCAGAACCTCTCTCGACCTCCATGGTACTCTCGCCGGAACAGACTGCTCTGGTCAACATCATGGTTAACAGGAAAATCCGGATCACAGTCTCTTGGGGCAAGTCCATCTTATAGGAGGAGACGAAGAAAAATGAGAGGGGGAAAAAATAATTGAGGGAGATGGGATGGGAAATTGGAGAAAAACAATAAAAGGGAACAGGGGATCGACAACTGCTTTTGGTCTTGTGATTTTCAATGCTCAGGTGCCGCCTCAGTCCTCCTGGAACAGACACTCTAGTGATACAACCTCTACCGTCTGTTCCTTATCACAGGACTTCTCTGGATCAACGACCTTTTTACAGTGGGACGAATGAACCCAAGTCTCTCTCTCAGCAACCTTCAATGCTGTAGTGCTAGTCAATAAGACCTGGTATGGTCCTTCCCATCTGTCAATAAGGCAACCTGAGCGTAGAAAATTCCGTATCATTACATAATCCCCAGGTTCAATGTCATGACAATTACTATCTGGTAAATCAGGAATCACTAACTTCAGATTATCATTTTGATTCCTCAACTGTTTACTCATGTTAATCAAGTATTTTACAGTTACTTCATTGTTACACTTCAAATCATCCTGAGGGTTAATCATAACATGCGGTTGTCGACCAAACAAGATTTCAAAGGGAGACAGATTAAGAGGGGACCTGGGAGTGGTTCTGATGCTGTACAGTACAATGGGTAAAGCTTCTGGCCATGTCAATCCTGTCTCTGCCATCACTTTACTCAATTTATTTTTAATAGTGCTGTTCACTCTTTCGACCTTCGCACTCGCCTGTGGACGGTACGGAGTGTGCAGCTTGCTATCAATTCCCATCAATTTACACATTCCTTGAAAGACATCACCTGTAAAATGGGTACCCCTATCACTTTCGATAATTCTAGGGATACCATATCTACATACAAATTCCTGCACAATTTTCTTCACAGTAAACATAGCGGTATTTGTGGCCGCCGGAAATGCTTCGACCCAATTTGAAAAAACATCTATACAAACAAGTACATATTTCAAATTTCGACAAGGGGGTAATTGAATAAAGTCAATCTGTATTACCTGGAAAGGGCCGCCGGCAGGTGGGATATGGGATGGTTCTGTAGGTATTGCCTTTCCAATATTCTTTCTCAAACAGGTAAGGCACGACATGGCTCTTTTACTCGCATGAGAGGAGAATCCTGGGGCGCACCAATATGCTCTTACCAACTTGCACATCCCTTCCTTGCCTAGATGAGTCAGCCCGTGAGCTGCTTCAGCCAAACATGGAAGATATGCTCTGGGGGCCACTGGTTTACCATGTCCATCCATCCAGAGTCCTGAGGACTCCTGGCCATATCCCTTTGCCTTCCAGACTGCCTTTTCCTGTGTGGAACACAAATTTTGCATCTCACACAACTTCTGTGTGTTGATGGTATTAAATACCATCAGTTGTGTGGTGTCTGTCTGTCTGGGGGTAGCAGCTGCTAACTTAGCTGCTTCGTCTGCTCGGCTGTTACCAAGCGATACTGGGTCTTGGCTATATGTATGTGCTTTACATTTGATAACAGCCACTCTGTCGGGTTCCTGTATCGCTGTTAGAAGCCTTTTTATGTGAGCTGCATGCGCTACCGGTGTACCAGCTGCCGTCATGAAATTTCTGAGGCGCCATAGGGCTCCGAAATCATGGACTACCCCGAATGCGTATCTAGAATCGGTGTAGATATTGGCTGATTTGCCCTTAGCCAATTCACATGCTCTGGTTAGGGCGACCAGTTCAGCAACCTGGGCTGAGTGAGGTGGGCCTAGCGGTTCCGCTTCTATGGTGCCTTGGTCATCTACGACTGCGTATCCAGTACACAAGTCTCCCGAGTCTGACTGTCTATGACAACTACCGTCCGTGTAGAACGTAAGTTCTGCATCTTCCAGTGGGTTGTCACTGATGTCAGGCCTTGCGGTAAAATTTTGGGTCAAATATTCTATACAATCATGAGTATCTTCCTTTGTATTAAATCCTCCTTCCCCAGTACTCTCATCCTCCACCCTTTGGGTCTGTCCAGACACACTTGGGAGATATGTTGCAGGATTTAATGCACTGCATCTCCTTATGGTGATGTTTACGGGGGCCATTAGTGCCAATTCCCATCTTGTAAACTGCGCTGATGAGACGTGCTTGGTTTGGGCAGAATTTAACAAGGCTGACACTGCATGCGGTGTATGAATTGTGAGGTTGTGACCTAGCACGACGTCTTCGCTTTTCGTTACTAGCAATGCTATCGCAGCAACGCTTCGCAAGCATGTGGGGAGGGATCGCGCTACCGTGTCTAGCTGAGCGCTGTAATATGCTACTGGCCTGCTGGCATCACCGTGCTTTTGGGTTAGTACGCCTGCCGCGCAACCAGCACTTTCTGTTCCGTATAGTTCAAAGGGTTTCCCATAGTCCGGCATACCTAATGCTGGTGCCTGCGTTAGGCACTGTTTAAGTCTCTCAAATGCTGCCTCAGACTCGTCTGTGTGCGAAATCCGATCAGGTTTGTTTGAGGAGACTGGCTATGTGGCGTAAGGTAACCTTTGCATCCTGCAAAGGTAACGCTAGGATGGAAAACCCTGGGATCCAGTTACGGCAATACCCACACATTCCTAAAAATGTTCTGATCTGTTGCTGGGTTTGTGGCAGAGTCATGTCTCTAATTGCTTGAATTCTATCAGCGGTCAGGTGTCTCAGTCCTTGTGTTAAACAGTGTCCCAAATATTTTACCCTAGTTTGGCATAATTGCAACTTGTCTTTGGAAACCTTGTGTCCTGTGTCTGAAAGATGAAACAGGAGCTGTTTCGTATCCTTCAGGGATGCCTCCAATGAATCAGAACACAGTAGTAGATCATCCACGTACTGTATTAATACTGATCCACTCACTGGTTGGAAAGACTGTAAGCAATCATGCAAAGCCTGAGAAAATATACTTGGGCTATCTATGAATCCTTGTGGTAATCGAGTCCATGTGTATTGGACTCCTCTGTATGTAAATGCGAACAAATATTGACTGTCAGGGTGCAGAGGTACCGAATAGAAAGCGGAGCAGAGGTCAATAACAGTGAAAAATTTCGCAGTGGGAGGGATTTGCATTAGGATGACAGCTGGATTTGGCACTACGGGGAACTGACTCTCAACTATTTTGTTAATTCCCCTTAGATCCTGCACTAGCCGGTAACCCCTCCCCCCACTCTTTTTCACAGGGAAGATGGGACTATTAGCAGTGCTGGACGTTCTTACCAGAATGCCCTGTTGTAGCAAGCGCTCTATTACTGGGTAAACTCCTAACTCCACCTCTGGCTTCAGAGGGTACTGTGGGATTTTTGGAGCTATCCTACCATCTTTTACTTGTACAACTACCGGAGCTACGTTTGCCATTAATCCAGTGTCCTGTCCATCTTTTGTCCAAAGTGACTCTGGTATCTGAGATGTCATTTCTTCTACTTGGGAGGGAGTCCTATTTGTCATAGTGGTATGTGACATTAATTTTGACGGGGAGTCTAACATGTCTCGTACTTCCTGAGCGTGATTCTCAGGTATGTCCAAGAATACACCTTCAGGAGTACAATAAATGACGCACCCCAATTTACACAGTAAGTCTCTTCCCAGGAGATTGGTCAGTGCCGATGCAGCCAGCAAAAAGGAATGCTTGGTATGTAAAGGCCCTATTGTAATCTCTGCTGGTTTGCTAACAGGGTAATGCTGGACTACTCCTGTTACTCCCACGGCTGGAATTGTCCTACCAGTGGTCCTCATGCCCACTGTCGAATTTATCACTGATTTGGCCGCCCCTGTGTCTACAAGAAAGTTTAATGATTTACCAGCTACATTGATTGCAATTTCTGGTTCACTTCCAAGACTTGCAATCAATTTTACTGGCTGCAGATTACAGGTATGGCCACACCCCTATTGGGTATGGTGACCTCCCTGAATCCCGCTGGCAGCAACTACTTGTGGGGGAGTTAGCTGGGAACTACCAGAGGTTTGCCAATCTCTGTTTGGGGGGTATCTTTTTGTTTCCCCTGCATGTGGCTCATAACTCCGTTTCTGCGGACCTTGCTCCCAATGTCGTGTCGTTGTCTAGGGGGTTGGTATGAGTTTCGTACATTCTTTACTCTACAATCTCGTGCCATGTGTCCCTGTTTATGACAAGAATAACAAGTAACCACACTTGACTTACCCACAGGGTTTGGTGATACAAACAAAGGCTGCCTTGTGGTCAGGGCCTGTATACTTACGGCCATTAACTTATCACTTTGTTGTTCCCTGTGTCTGGTGATGTTCCTATCGTGATCAATAGCAGCCTCTCTCAAAGTAGCCACAGACAGACCTCGCCAACATGGTTGTGTGGTCTGTACCCTAGTCTTCAATGACTCTTTTAAACCATCCATCAGTACCGATACTGCTACTTCTTGATGGTTTATGTTTGTTTTGATGTCCTCTATGCCTGTGTATTTTGCCATTTCTGATAATGCTCTGTGAAAATACTCTGCAGCTGTCTCTGACTCCTTCTGTTTAATGGAGAATATCTTGTTCCATCTGACTACCGCTGGGAAATATTCTTTTAACTGTAAGTTTATTCTTTTTACATTGTCTTTGTTGTACACATCTGTAAGAGGTACATCCTGATCTAATCCGCAATCGGCTAAAAATTGAGTTGCGTCAACATTGGAGGGTAAACATGCTCTCAGCAATATCTGCCAGTCTTTATTGTTGGGCTCTACAGTGTTACCTAAGTCTCTGATGTATTTTTGACTGGCAACTAAATCTTTTCTAGGGTCAGGGAATTCAGACACGATGGTCCTTAATTCCATTCTGGAAAATGGGCTATACATGGCAATGTTCCTCACAGGGGTGACCCCTGTTGTGTCAGTTTTTCCATTTGGGACAGCTATTACCCTAACAGGATTAACTCTAACAACATCACTCTGTGTGGGTTCTACAGCCTGTGGTGAAATGGCTTCAGCATAGTGTATGGTGCCGTACTTACCTGTAGACACGACCTCACCTATCCCTCCGCTAGGGGCCTTTGTTACTAATCTCGTGGGTGGAGCTGTGCCTACTGTGGTCTCTGCTATGGTGGCTGCTAGAGAGAGCGCTGAAATTGTTGCCGATTCGTCTTCTTGATCACACTCCTGAGGAAAGTTCAAAACAGGGTACAACTTGCACGGGTTAATACTTGCGTTGGTTAATTGGTTAACATTATCTTTAACATCTATACAGTTGCTAAGTGTTTGTGTGTTACACCTTAGTGCGTCATTCTCCGCAACCAATTTCTCTCCTGATATGTATGGTGGCGGTGGGGCCGTGGCTATCAGTTTTCTGATTGAGCCAGATCCCGCCGCCTGAGCCAATCCTCTCTGTATGTCACCTTCCTGCTGCCACAACTGCAAATAATCATAATGCTTGATTCGTCTCTTTGCTGATTTAATGAGACATATCCTTCTCCTTAAATTCGTTAACACCTCTGTGCTGAAGCTACCTACTCTTGGGAATTTCTCCCCGTCATGTACTGTCATTCTCTCCCATTCATCACATAAAGCTTCTGTGTGACTTCCGTATTTCTCACACATTACATACCTTGCCGACCCAATTGGTCGGTTCACTGAATCAACCCGAACCGAGGTTGATCGCCCCCTACCTGAACAAGTGGCCCCCATAGTTCGAAGGTGTTGCTTTAACCAACCCTTACGCAAACCAAATGTCCAAAATAGGCTGACAGTGGCGGTTTACCGAGTACCCCACTCACTCGCCCACGCCGACCAATACGACCTGATCACACCGATATGGTGCTGGCGTACTCGACCTAGGGCCCCTGCGACCTGAACCTCTATTTACTGGAACCTGTGAGGGTGCTCCGAAGAACACTTACTCTTTCCAGTAACTATTGGTTGCTGGATAGTTCCTGAGTGAGCAGCGAACTTCCCTTAAAATAAAAAAAGTTACACAAATCACGTTAGAATGTACAAATAGCGTTTATGACCTTCGTACACAAATAGTACCGGTCAGGTTTACTAATGCACACAATTACGTGCGGTACAATCATTTAGTACACAAGCAACTAATCTTATGTACTGAGCGACCAGTGGAATCGAAAATTTTGGCTGTGAATTCCTTCAGCCAGAGCTTATATGGCCTATATGGGTGTTGCACCAACCCTTTCTTGGTGTTGTGCCTGTGGACTGTATAGCGGACTTCCTTGTCTGCTGTACCTGAACCTGTTGGTCTGCTATGACCTCCTGGTCTGTTACAGTATGACCTCCTGGTCTGCTACACTCTAATGCTCAAATTGTATATTTAACCAGGGATGCCTCCCTAGCCACCATGTACGTCACTTACACGCATGTACCTCACGAGAACTCGACTTTTCTTGTGGTTCAACCTGTAAAATTGTATACAACACACTCACTCACCACATGTACACTTTTGTTTCTGTTTCTATTTCTATTTCTGCGCAGAAATTTCTCTTTAGACCAGATGTGTTACAAATTAGGAGAAGGATCTATTAATTTAAATTTGGAATTAAAAAAAAATTTGCGCGATTTATCGCCTGGCGTTATTTACCGCGTGGCGCTACTTATCGCGTTGAGAGGAGAGAAAAAAAAAAAACTTGTGATTTGAGTTACGTGGGCGTACCCGTACGCTCCGTTGCGTAATATACGCTGCGTGCGTCGGCCCTTGGATTGCGTACGCAAGTCTCAGTCTTTTGTTAGAGACACGTGTACGCAAAGCAAAGATCCACCGTAACACAATTTATACGTTTATCAACTATAGAACTGGCAAACAGGAGAGTGACATACGAAAATACACCAATGAAAAGGAAATGCAGATATATATGTGTGCGTGCGTGTGTACGCAAGACAAAAAATAAACAGTTTTAAAAAGACACTATTGTTTTGTTCTTACCTCCGGTTCCCGGATTCCTTCAGCACCCTTTACTAAGAGAAGCAGACGCTTATCCAAACAGCACTACGAGGAATATGATCTCCCGCCCTTTGCTGCTGGATAATGTCTGCTGAAATTACCTAGTGCAGATATGTGAAGGACAGGACGAGCCGCCAATTGTTAAAGCTAAATATTTATCGTATATAATACCCTTTATGAGGTCTAAGAACACTGCACGCTATTTATGTATGAAGTACCGTAAGGGTACGCTAGTTGCGTAACAATCGCTTTGCCGTGATCGAGACGCTCAAGCGTCACGTTCACTCACGGCCAAGAGATCACAGGCAGGCACGTTATTGGCTGTTGACTAAAGTAATGATTCGCTATAGCGTAGCGAACGCTCGGGACCACGAGGAGATCACCAGCGGCGCTGACGCTCACTATATTAAACCTTTGTATCTAAACCATAAACAGTGTATTGTGCAGTAAAACCTTAGTGTAATGTTAGAGAGTAAATGCAACACAGTATAACCTTATTACCTTAAAAGCTGTTTGAGCGTCACCGACGCTCTGAGAATACTTAATACTATAAGAAACACACAGATACCGTGCTCAGGGTCCAACGCCTAAAATATATATTATGAATGCTATACTTGCAAAAGAGTTAAACACAATACAAGTCATACACTACAATATAACATAGACCACCTAACCAGATAACTACACAGGAAATACAATACAATACAATTTAAGGGAAAATGAGAGAGAAAGAGAAGGAGAGAGAGAGAGAGAAATTGAGAGAGATTGGCCCACAATAACAAGAAGATCAATATAGTTGCGGAGAAACACTTACGCACAAGGGGAAACGATCGCATGTGTTATGATTCCCGTACTCCAGACCAGAAGAGATCTTATGGCAGAGGTCTGAGTACTGGGAAGATATGCTGGTTGTGGGAGCAGGAGAGCCTAGTAACCCCTGGCGCCCTAACTCCGTTGTCTCGCCCGTGTTATCAGAAATCCCTTGCGAGACTATGGTTGCTTGAGCCCATGGCAGCCGCGTTCGAAGGGCGGATTATGTCTGCCCAACCCCGATGCCCCCGCAGGTCTTAATGGGAGACAAAGGGAAATCCGAGACAGGGTGATAACAAGGGGCCCTCTGACTAAGCAACCAGGCCAGGGGTTACAAGCTAACTAACTTTAACCAAAGGTATGTGCGGACTAGCCGCCAGGGAAAAGGACAACCAAAGAACCACTGATCCGTTACTCCTATCCAGCACCGCTGGATACCAGAGTGGATCTGTGGGAGCGGAATCCTCCGCAAAAGCTCCAGAACACAAATTAACTAAATAATAAACAGTTAGCGGACAAGCCGCAACACACGGCTGAGCCGCGACTCACGAACACCACAGGATGTTAAAGGTGCTCGGTCAGACTCCAGGAATAGATGGCAAACTTCAGAGTACAGGATCTCTGAGGACAGGAACAACCGGATTGAGCAGGACTGGAAACTCTCTGTAGCAGACACAGGCAAACAGGAAGCTATCACCGGCGTCTGTAAGAAGTCCTGAGGGTGCCTTTATTCAGGAACCCTCCAATCAAGATCCAGACAGGGTAATCAATGGAAATGCACATAATCAGGTAATTTAGGACAGACCCAGCAACGGGGAACGCGGCTGAACGTGGCGTCCCTGTTGCTAAGGTCAGAGCGGCTCTGTGCGCCCGGCGTCTAGCGTTGCCAGGGAGCCGGCGGCTGAACGCGCACGGCGTCCCTGGTTGCTAGGCGCCGGGCCGCACCGACGAGCGGACCCCGGCGCCTAACAGCATGCGCCTCGATATCCAGCTCCCGATTATCAGCAATGAGAACCGTTGAAGAGAGTGAACTGGATATGGTCGGCCTGCCTATTTATGCCCCACACACAATACAATTCAATGGTCCCTACAATCTCATTGTTCATTGGACACAGGAATTCGGCTTCGCATTATAACAAAAGGTCATAGGTTGATTCATACAGGTGGGCTGTGACTATTTCCAACTGCTCAGGTGGGAGGGAAACTGGGTTTCCCGCCGCATGGGTAATAAAGTGCAAATAAAGTAAATGTTCATAAACTTCTTATGTCCATAACTATTCGCACGAGCGATTGATCTGCTTCAAACCAACACCGGAATATTTCTAATTAAATATTCTTCCGATGGATACTAAACACCACTGTATTACTCCTGTCTGACCCTTCGTATCAAACAAAGAGGGATTTCTCTGTTCATGAACATTCTATATTAACCAAACTTTCAGAATCTATCAAAGGGACCATGATCTACAAAATACATTATTACTGAAAATATGTAACGAATGAGTCGCACGCTACGATTACATAAACTCTACCGTAAATACGCATACCGTGCGCCTGCGGGTGCCCGCGACTGTGAGTATGTGCACGTACGGGAGAGCGTACGCATGCGCAGCGCGGACCAGTATGAGGTGCAAATATGGCAGTGTGTGTAGAGATATTTTTCTGACTTTGACATACTATATCACGGGCATTGTGATATGTGGTATAATGTCTCAGGGTCATTGCAGTGTGTGGCATAATGTATTATGGACATTGCGGTGTGTGTCATAATGTGTCAGGCATTACGGAGTGTAGCATAATGTATAACGGGCATTGCGATTCCTGTCATAATGTGTCACAGGCATTACGGTGTGTGGCATAATGTGTCGGGGGCATTACGGTGCGTGCATATTGTGTCATGTGCATTATTGTGTGCGGCATAATGTCTAAGGGCCATTGCAGTATGTGGCATAATGAATACTGGGCATTACTATAAGGAGGAAAAATGACAAATAATGTAAGGTGCATGAATCAGGATTATTTTTCTTTCCTGTGGTGGCTAACGTCTGGGCGTGCAGGTTGCAAAACTGGGGTATAAAGTAGTCCTTTTCCTGCAATGCCACGCCCCTTTATGTGAAGCCACACCCATTTCAACGAAGCCACACACCCTTTTTTGCGGTCCCTTCACTAGTGCCAATTATGGGGGATGGGGGAATGGGGGGGAAGAATTTTTTGGCTTGGGGGAGAAAAATTTCTAGTTATGCCACTGTCTCAGTATTATAGAATTAAGCATTTAATAAGCGATTTGATTATATTACTGTATATACGATTTAAAGGTTTGCTTTTTTATTGGTCTTAGTTGTGCTATATACTGTATAGCAGAGGTGGTTCTGTCTGGGCTTTCACAATTAAATTGCTGTCATTAATAAAATGCTTGTTACAAACCTAGACAATAAAAGGTTAGAGCTGGGGCCACTGGTTCCGTGTTAGCACTGTAAGCATTTTCTAATGAAGAAGAGACTCATATAACTGCAGTAATTTGCTATATTCCTCATCCATCCTATTCGCCTCACACACGTTTCACTATTTGCCAAAATACACAGGTATCCAGGAAGCATGTAAAGCGGTATCAATTAAAAATATCATTTAAGCCTTCAAAGCAAAGAGAAACAGTTGCTGACCGTCAGTAATGGTGCGTACACTCTGGGCGATATATCGCGGGTCTGTCGGCCAGTGTGTACAAACGATGTGTGTATGAAGAACGGTATGTCTGTGAACAACGTCATTCACAGACATATCGCGTCGGCCCTGCAGCACAGCCGACGGCCAATATATGTAATGATACAGTATATACGATTAGGATGCTGGCAGTCAGGATTCTGGTATTGGCATTGTCATCCTCTGATCAGTGTCGGGATTCTGGCATCGGTATTCCAACTGCCGGCATCCCAAATGCTGGTATGCTGACCGGATACCAGTAGTAAAGGCAGGAGTGGCTCTTGCTGCAGTCAAGCAGGAGTTTTGCCCGTCGCGCCACAGCCATAAGGGCGCTGCCGCAGCTGCGCCGCCTGCTTACACGGCGCCATTATGTTTAATATGTAAATGCCGCTCAGCGCAGTCAGCGCTGACCCTCCCACTTTTCCATGCTGCCATACACGTACCGCATGGCATTGTGGGAGCAGCCGCAGATGCTGTAGTGTCTGTGCAGCGCTATGGGACCGAGGAGCAGGCGGAGACAGCAGTAGCAGTCGGGAAGCAGGAGCGGGGCTGGTATTTTTTTTCTTTCTTAAATTTGTGTTTGTAAGCGGCACTACTACGGGGTATAACTACAGGGGGCACATCTACTAGGGGAAAATCTACTGGGGGCACAACTACTGGGGGCATATCTACTGGGTGCACAACTACAGGGGGCAAATCTACTGGGGGCACAGATACAGGGGGCAAATCTACTGGGGGGGAATTTACTGGGAGCATAGCTACAGGGGGCGAATCTACCGGGGGCACAACTACAGGGGGCATAACTGTGGCCACGCCCCTCCCCTATGAAGCCATGCCCCTATTTTTGACGTGCACCTTCGCTGCGCACTAACCCTGTTTTGCCTGTCGGGGGGGGGGGGGGGCAAAGGAAACTTTCGCCCTGGGCGCTACGAGGTCTAAAACTGGTCCTGAGTAAAGGTGCAAAGTTATCACCTTGATGTAAGAAAAAAAGTTTCACTGATTAAGTTGGTGGCGGGCTGTGATGTGGATATAGACGTATCATGATTTCTCCTATTGGTAACTATATGTGTTTGAGACCCGGATTTAATATGGCCTGGGAGGCGGAGTCTCCTAACATGCGTATTTGTTTTTGTTTTAGACACATTGTTAACCTATGGCGATTGATGTTGATACAACTGTTATGTGTTGCTGATCTTGAGAAAGGTTCGTCATCGAACCGAAATGTCGACAACAAGGCTTTTTTGACGACTTCAATAAAATTTCTCTCTTTTATGCATGGACTAATTTGTATACACGCGTGAGTGCACCCTCCACACTGTGGAAACATTGCTATTCGAGTGGACCGACTGCGTCTATTGGGAGCACCCGCCACGTTGGAAATTATGAGATGAGAGTGCAGGATCTTTTCGTATATATATATATATATATATTTTTGTAGTGGTCGAAGTGGGAATTTTGAAGTGAGGGTATGGAAATTTAAAGGGGTATAGTTTCCACTCCGGGTGTACTGTTGCGCACGTCAAAGGCACGCGCGCTTAAAAAGGGGCGTGTCCTTAAGAGGCACTGGATGAGAGGGAGGACACATGGTGGAAGAAGGACGGAGGGGGATGGGGGCATTGGGTGGGAGGAGGACATAACAGGGATAGGGTCAGAAGAAAGGAGGGATGCTGGGTGGGAGAGGATGCAGGGCGGGAGAGGGACATATTGGGGATTGGGACACTGCGTGGGAGAGGGTTGCAGGGTGGGAGAGGGGCCCCAGGTGAGAGGCGGGTGTGCAGTGTGGGAGAGGACGCAGGGTGAGAGGGGGTGTGCAGGTTGGGAGAGGATGCAGGGTGAGAGGGGGTTTGCAGGGTGAGAGAGGACGCAGGGTGAGAGGGGGGTGTACAGGGTGAGAGGGGGTGTACAGAGTGAGAGGGGGTGGACAGGGTGAGAGAGGACGCAGGGTGTGAGGGGGTTGTGCAGGGTGAGAGAGGACGCAGGGTGAGAGGGGGGTGTACAGGGTGAGAGGGGGGTGTACAGGGTGAGAGGGGGTGGACAGGGTGAGAGAGGACGCAGGGTGTGAGGGGGTTGTGCAGGGTGGGAGAGGAACATATACGTATGATGATTTTGAATTAATATTAAAGCCTACCAGACCAGTAGGTGCACTGCATTGCTCTAGCGGCGGCAGGAACCGGGTGCACCGTGCACCCCACGATGTGGGAGCCCGGTGGCGGCGGCAGGAACAAGAACAGTGAGCACCTCAAGTGGAAGCCCGGCAGCAGCAGGGACGAGAGACGGTGCATCACACATGGGCGCCCGGCGGGGCTACAGCAGGGACAGGAGCAACATCTATAAGTGCAGCAGGCTGGCCACTTCCTCCGCCTCCTGCTGCGCTCAGCTGCCCTGTCCTGTCTTCTATGCTGCGCTGGCGGCTACGAGTTTGCCTGCCAGTGCCGCGGGGATCCGTGAGCGCTGCAGCTCGGATCGGTGAAGATCCGACCTGTGACGGCTGACAGGGGGACCTTTTAGAAAGGGGGGCCCGGGGTACTTACCCCCAGAAACCCCCCCTTAATCCGGCTCTGCCACTGCCTCTCCCTCCGCCTCTAGTGTCCCGGCTAATGCTGACCCCACAGCGCGGTGTGGCATTCTCCATCTTCAGCGCTGCCTGCTCTTCTCTACTGCAGACAGCGCTGTCCTGTGCCCGCTGCCTCTCCCTCCGCCTCCAGTGTCCCGGGGGGTGTTACTACTCGCAGCTTTCCGCGCTGCTGATTTAACACCGGCTTTGGGGGGAAAGGCGGCGGAGATGTATATACAGTACATTTTGTTGGTGGCTGGATGTGCCCCAGCTCATAGTGCGCTGTGTGCAAGGCACACAGCGCACATACCTAGTTACAGCACTGGTACCAGGGCATTCTGTGACCAGTAGTGCTACACATACCAGGTTACCATTTCTCTCTCTGTCATAGCGAGGAACTCTTGTCCATGGGGGGCTTCTAATCATGTCGCGTGGCTTCCGAGCACTCACCCAGATACATCCTCTCCTGAGACTCACACCTGTAACACACTCTTCTCCTGGCATCACCCTTTCACTGGATTCTGAGTACTGCTGCTCTCACACTTCGGTCTCTCACTCTGTCAGGTGCATTGCTGTGTCTGGCTGCTCTCCCCATATAAACATGTGAGGAGCTCTCACTGAGGCTACATCTTTCCAGCTCACGCACCACGCTTCTCTCAGCTAACACACATGCTTCTGCTAGCTAATACTCCAGGCTTCTGGGCTGCAAAGACCATGCTGCTGCTGAATGACAACCTTTTGTAACCTTTTATTCCCGGGGAGACATTCCATCTGGGATTTCCCGCCCTGAGCTGCAAATTGGTGAGCCCTGCCTTTGCTTTTTGCAGGCTGATCTGTCTTTCTGTGAGCTGGGCTGTTAACCCCTTCTGTGCTGCAAGCTGTAGGCTGCTGGCTCAGTTCTATGTAGCTCCAGCAACCCTTTTACTTTTTTTACACAGTCATGCTGGCACCTGTAGTGCCACAGTTGCTTTGTGCTTGCGAGCCCTTGCAGTTCCAGAGTATTACATGTACACTCAGGGTAATGCATGCGCCGCAGAGGTTTACAGAATACTTTGCGCATGCGCAGAAGAAAATGAATGCTCAACTGCGCAAACATTGGCACTGAGTGTAATTTGCGTACACCTCTAACTCAGACCCTCTGTTCGGTTGTTAGTTGGACCTAGGTTGAACGAGATGTTACGGATTTGCCTTATTATTTCTATCCTTAAGGCAGTTGACTCTATCAACAATGTCCAATTAGCTCTAGCTCGTCCCCCTCAGTACACATGAGATACTGTGTCCAATCAGCTCGCCCCCCTCAGTATACAAGAGATACTGAGGGAGATGTATGAAAAACTACATAACAGTCGTTATGCGCCTGGGGCCGTATCACCACATTATCGTGGTGATACGGCCGGACCCTCCGCCACAATGTATTATATGTGTGGCTGCCGATGTGGGTGGGCGTTTTCTCACCTGTCCCGCGATAGCGCTCCTTCCACATTGGCACGGCTGGTATCACTGCCGATGGCTTTTGCGCATGCATCCGTCTTCGTTCTTCCTGCTTGCGCCGCTGGCGGCCTCCAGCACATGCGCAATTCATCTAAGTCCTCCGGGGATCTGAGACCAGCTTGTCAGCGTGCATTCGCTGTCTCCCCACATCCCAGCAACCTGTGCAAGGTGACCCGGCGCATGCGCAGAGAAGCCCGGGGGCTGGCAATAAAGTTTAATAAATTAAAAAAAAAACACATGAAAGCAGCAACAGTGCTGCAGCGCCAGCCCTGACCTGGTGAAGTGGGAGAAGGGACATAATGAGCGGTGAGTGACAGTCCCGCTGTTAATACATCAGGGGGCCAGCAAATAGGTATATGCACAGCGCCCCAGATGAAGCGGCCCCATGCGCCTTGCGATTGCCTTAAACTCCTGCTGTGAGCCGCATCATACATAGCGGTGATTCAGCAACAGCGGGAGTTAGCGTGCGCTATGTGCAAAAAGCACATACAGTAGCACACGTTCTTACTTCTGCCCCACTGTGTCCAACCAGCTCGCCCCTCTCAGTACACATGAAACACTGGGGCAGATGTATTAAGCCTGGAGAAGTTATAAAGAAGTGATAAATGGAAGGTGATAACACACAAGCCAGTCAGCTCCTAACTGTCGTTTTTCAAATCTGTAATGATTGGCTGGTACGTTATCACCTTGCACTTATCACTGGTTTATCACTTCTTTATCCCTTCTCCAGGTTAATCGTCAATCAGCTCTCCCCTCAGTACACATGAGATACTTTGTCCAATCAACTCAACCTCCTCAGTATACATGAGTGAGTTTACTTTAATGTGGGATAAATCAATGAATACATTTTCTTATACACCCTCTCCTAGGACCCTTATCCAAGCCTCTTCGTTTATGACAATCTAATCACATCTTTGGGCTAGGTGAGTGCTTGGCGAGGCATGCATTAACATGGAAAGTAATATATACAGACCCTCCAACATGACCCGCCCCACTAGGTACAAAATGCTCTGTTCCTGGACTTCCCTCATAATTTATGATTTCCATCACCTGTGTTGAACTAGTTAAATGATAAGAAAGCTGTTTCTTCACAGGTGATGGCAATAATAAATTAAGAGGGAAGACCAGAAACAGAGCATTTTGTACCTAGTGGGGCGGGTCATGTTGGAGGGTATGATATATATAACTCTCCCCTACCCAGGATTCTCTCTCAATAGACATGACATTGGTTGGTTACAAGCTAGTATCTAGCCATCATATGTGCAATGCATATATACTCTACTAACTTATTACAGGATGCAGTCAATTTACCTACAATTAAAATCCAGACGGTTAAAACACTGACAACCATTGACCGATGGTCAAAATACTGACTTGGTCATGTGAATGCCAAATTGCTTTCTCACAAATATTTAAAATGCCCACTCTAATATATATTGTAAACGCCTGCACATCTTATTACCATGTGCCATGAATGTGCACTATACATAGCAAAACACTGCATCCCATAAGAGAAAACAATACACCCACACATTATCTGAGTTCCAAAGCTCATTGATGTATATATTTGTTATTAAAAGGATATGGATTCAATATATATTACAATGTACAGTATACCTATAATTACATGATTACAACTCACACAGTAAGCAGTTAATACATACAGTTACATACAGTTACATACAGTTAGTTACTTCCCAGCATACAATACCATTATCCTTAAGTTATATAAATTTGTCTTTCCATATTACTCTCTCTCTCTCTCTCTCTCTCTCTCTCTCTGTAAAGTAATGCTGGGACTCCATCTTCCTCTGAGACCAAAACAGGAACTAACCTCCTGTGTGGTCAGCAGTGTGTTATCTGGTTTCTGGGGGAGGGGACTCATGATGAGTCACTAGTCTCTTTGTATATGCTAATCAGGTTCAGCCTTGAAGACATCCAAAGGGCTGGCCTGAGTTTCCTGTCCACTACCTGTTTGGAATATGTATTGTTCTAATAAAAGGGATTTTAGCTTTTATACATTTAATCATAATTATCCGCTGCAATGTCCCACAACTTCACAACAAGCATCAAATGAATCTACACATCAATCTGGTTGCTTCAATAGTAAACATGACCGGTCTATCTGGTTTCGTTCAAATAATACACATACATGATATTACTTCATTATATATAATTTTAAATCATCATGATGTCTGGCGCTTGATATTTTTATAATTATGTACTGTATGAAATAAGTGTCGAATCCATCTCTGTGACATGTCCGTGTAAATGCGTGTGTTACCATATATTGCTGTGCTCGCTGCGCGTATTTGCAAGTATAGCGACTCATAATGTGTGTCGTTTGTAAGTTCTTTTTGTGTAATATTTTTTGACTTCGACAGTTCACCCTTTGGCAGTGAACAATAACTGCCATCAATTATTAACATAAGAAAAAAATATTTCATACAATAATTGGAGACCTAGACACAAGTATGTATGCATTTCGCAAATCAGACACTTGACTATATTTGGGGAAGACAGGGAGGAGGACGAGACATCCTCTATATGCACTCGGCGGTCACGGGACCACTGGTTGGGTGTGGGACAACATTCAACCTATAGAGTATTCTGGGACAGTGCTTTGGCCTATAATGTCTGATTTGCGACAAACATTTCACACATACATGTACCTACGTCTTTGTACACTGATGTTTGGATTCGATTGAGGTTCTGCTGGGTAGATGAAGAAGACACAAACAAATCGTGACAGTGACATATAAAATTTTCATGATCTACATATTCCTATCATTTTCTGAACACTGTTTCCATTTTTGGAACGTATGCTAGGTCTGTTTAATCATTGAACAAGGGTTATAAGTAGTGTCCTTCCTAAATAACATAAACCTTCAGAGTTCAGGGAGAGCCACTCATAAACCTTTCTTCCACATATATTAATGAGCTCTTTATCTGCAATGTGTGAATAGCCATTGTCTGATTATTCCTGATTACCTCTGAACTCCATAACTACTAGAACTTTGATTTTTCTCTGATTTTAACAAACTGATCGGCTAATCCTGGGATCCTATAAGGAGATCACTCCTTCCTACAGAACCAGTTCCAGTCCCACACTCAACTCCTCATTAAAAAAAAACCTCGCAAAAATAGAATATCCTGAAAAATAAATGTTTGTCAGCGGGAAAGAGAGAAAAGAGAAATAGGACAAAACAACTCTTGTTCATAACAAATCAATTACAATGACTGGTCTTCTGCAGTCCTTTAGTATGCTCAGGTATTGTACCACCCTGTGTGAACGCAAAAGATGAAGAGGAAACTGTAGAGAAACAGAATAGAGGTTGGTGACAGATGAGTTTGTAGAGGTGAAGAAGATTTTATAAAAATTTGACAACTGGATTGGGCACTACGGGGAAGTGATTCTCTACTTGGTCTACTCCCCTTAAAAAAAATTCTGTGTTTCTTATCTCTACTGGGACTATCCCAGCCATCAATCCAGTGTCCTGTCCATCCTAAGTTCATAGGGAACCCGATATCTGTGAGATAATTTCCTCTACCTGTGATGGACATGCATCTAGAAAAGTAGAATGCGACATTAGTCTTCGTTTTGTCAAAGGGTAATGTTGCATTTATTTTGTTCTTCCCATTAGCCGAATCTATATGGCTTATGATTCCTTACTATATGTCCCTTGGTCCCGTCTATGTGTTTAATAATGTGGCTTGTGTTTTCTGTCTAGGGGATCTATATTGACTATGTGTCCTACTATATCTACAATCTCTGACTAAATGCCCTTCCTTCCTACAAGTGTAACATATTATTGACCATTAGGGATCTGGGGTTTGGACTGTTTGTGCCAGTATACTTACCGTCCTCAACCTCTCCACCTGTTGTTCTCTGCGCCTAGCACTATTCTTGTGATGTTCAATAGCACACTATCTAAGATTATCTATGTGACCCCTTTCCAATTTTGTAAGGAAGTCTGCACCCTGACACTCAATGCCTTATTGAGCCCGTCCATTTGCACAGAGACAGCCACCTCCCATTTGCCGAATTAGTGTTTACCAGTGGTCTTATCCAGATGGAGAGTTTTCCATTACTGCAAGAGACAAAAACAAAAAAAAAGTTTTACAAGCTTCTAGGTCATGCGAAGTATTTCATTCAATCCTTCTCATCCCGTATTAAGGGTCTGTACATTGTCCAACAAACATTTCCAAGCTCATCTTTACTAGGGGCATTACTAGGAATGAATACTTCTTATATGGAAACTGAAAGAAATACCCAGGGGTTACCTTGTCTCTGTCCACTTTCCTACTGGCAAATACTAATGTGCGGACAGATTTTTCTCCATTTCTGACGTTACTTTCTTGATTATTTTTTTTTTTTTTTATATATATGTACACGAATGATACCATACTTACCTGTTCCACTGGTCTCAGCCACTTCCCCCACAGGCTACTGCTCTTCTGTTACCGGTTGGATACTCCTCTGGGTGCATGAGAAATGGCTGAAAACGATCAGGTCACCTTCTCCTCCTAAATAAAACTTCAACATTCATTAGTACATTTATAGGTTACAGTCATATTTTTCATATTTTTATTATTTTCTATAGTTTGTATGCTGGCCGTAACTGCTTCCACATCTACATATGGCGGTGTACTTGCATTCTCTTTTTTTTTCTTCCTACTTGTTTATTGTTGCTACAAGTTCAAACAGTTCTTATATTTCCATTCTTGTCTTATATGACTTTGGTTAAACATACCACCTGCAATACCTTAGGATCAAACTCACCAACCCCTCTTGCTGCCACAGGTTTAAACAATTTGTATGTCTGACCCTTTGTTTTCGGGATTTTATCAGACATATTCTTATCCTTAAGTTCTGCAATACCACTGGTTCAAAGCTGCTCACCTTAGGGAATGGTACCCTATCTTTGTAAGTCATACATTCCCATTCAGACAAATAGTCTTCAGCGTGTGGACCATATTTCCCACACATAATACTTTTTCCTTTAAACTTCGCTGACCCCCTGGGCCGCGGCTCTTCAACCTGAACCCTGGTTAAACGTCCCTTACTTGAGCAACTGGCTCCCATAATTGTGGGCCTTTTCCCACAAACACCAAAATACTCAATATAAGGTGACGGTGAAAGTTCTCCGAGCGCTTTTCACCCGCTCACGCCCACGTTGGCCAGTACTACGATACACTGTTGATAGCGAAGACAATGTACCCAACTTAGGGCTTCTATCAGACCTTACAACACCGTAATTTATTTCGGTGGAAGTTCTGTTTGGAATATTTTCCTGAGAGAGGCAGCGAAAAATTCCTTTTCGGTATCTTTCAACTGGAATTGTTTGTAGGGTGAAAAACAGAGAAATTAGATAACTATCCTTCACCCTTTCCAGTGAAGCCCACCAGGGAGATTTCCCGACGTTGTCAAAGAAAAACCCCTTTTGTCTATGCAATCACGTCTGCGTATGCTCTCCCACAGCGCATATGACACAATGGTATCACGTTGTGCTGTGCAGAACACACGGACATGCGATGCAATAGCACAGCCTATAGATACTAGTTATCTATATGCCCTACGATTGCTGTAGACCACCTAGCCTAGATCACTCCAGACCACTTCAGCACTTAGTTGTATGGGATCACTAAGACCACTTCAGACCACATCAGTTCTAATCACGCAAGGTTGCGATCCCTACGCCGCCGGGCCTCTACTAACCCGGTGTTACCACTTCAGACCACTTCAGTATCCGGGTTCAGTTCCACTCTGTCCGCTTTCACTCACTCAAATACACTTTGGTTTTTCTGTACAGAAAATGTTAATTCATTCAGATAGGCAGCTTTACCCCAGAGGCAATACAGTTTTTAAACTAAATTTAGAGTAACCTGCTTTTGAAATCTGATAGTTATGTGCTATTGTATTAAATTTCTACTATCCCACCTTTGAACTAAACAACACTATTGTGTAATTTGTACTTAGCGCCCAACTCTTACGCACTTTGCGTACACACGTGACCGTGCGTGTCTCTTACGCTGCGTGTGCAGTACTGTACTTTGTCCGAGACACGTGTACAAAACCATGCGTCCGCAATAAAACAAATCACACAGCTCTAAGTATAAATGTGAACAATACTAATTACTATTGCCCACTAGACACAACTTGTTCTGTATAAACTTTTATGCAGACCTGCGTTTGTGTCTTTATGCTTACTTCCTTAAAATACTGTTATTTCAAATTTACCTATATAGCAACAAATGTATCCTATTTCACACAGATCTATAATGACTCTAGCATTAATCAATAATTTAAATGATATGATTCAGATTGGATAGCTATCTTGCAGAACATACACTGATATAAATATACACATAATTATTATATTATATATATGTACCATTCACTGGTCTCCTATGAGACTCATTTACCCATTCAGTGCTTCTAATTTGCATATCAAAGCTATGTGCTTTTGCCTGCCTGTAAAAGTGGTTTTTCACTGCTAAGAAAAAGCAGTTACACAGGTTAATTAACATTTCAATGGCTATCCTAAACTAGCAAGCAGATTTAACTAAATCCTGGAGGAAAAAGAAAAAAAAACTTTGTTTATATCTGTGTGTAATTCTTACATCAAGTATTCATCTCACTATTAACTCTCACTAGGCCCAATTGAAACTATTTGTAATTGACTATGGCATGGGTTAAATAAATGCATTGGTAACTCATAAATGGTGTTTGAAGTGACCAAGGAAAGCTGATTGTTCTGAGCAGAGTTAAAATCAGCTATTTAGAAAATGACCTTCCTAAGATGGCCACTGCTCCTCCCCCTTCCACATCCATGAGGATTACACAAAATGGTGGACAGGCCATGTGGTTAGTCCAAAATGGAGGACAGACCATGCGGCTTCCTTTGTCACAAAGAAATCACACACCATACAAGCACCAGAAGTTATTTTAGGCCTGAGTTAAGAAAAAAAACTATATCAAGGCTATGCAGCAACTTTTAAACCTACTTAACAGATAAACAATCCAATCTGAATCAAACACAATATGACTTATTTGAACCTTGTTTTGCAACAATAAAAATACATTTTAGCATCTTAAATATTATGAGAAACGCATTGTCCCTTGAAATTTCATATAATTGGCTTACTGATAACACAACAATACTTTAACGTGGATGTTATTTTCATCAGCTTCGCGATGCGTCCATCGAGCCGGTCAATTACAGCCGCGTTTGTAATGTACAGTGCATCATTAAGACCCTGATATCCCGTGAGAGCCCCCATCTGTGAATGCCAAATTGCTTTCTCAAAAATATTTAAAATGCCCACTCTAATATATATTGTAAACGCCTGCACATCTTATTACCATGTGCCATGAATGTGCACTATACATAGCAAAACACTGCATCCCATAAGAGAAAACAATACACCCACACATTATCTGAGTTCCAAAGCTCATTGATGTATATATTTGTAATTAAAAGGATATGGATTCAATATATATTACAATGTACAGTATACCTATAATTACATGATTACAACTCACACAGTAAGCAGTTAATACATACAGTTACATACAGTTAGTTACTTGCCAGCATACAATACCATTATCCTTAAGTTATATAAATTCGTCTTTCCATATCACTCTCTCTCTCTCTCTCTGTAAAGTAATGCTGGGACTCCATCTTCCTCTGAGACCAAAACAGGAACTAACCTCCTGTGTGGTCAGCAGTGTGTTATCTGGTTTCTGGGGGAGGGGACTCATGATGAGTCACTAGTCTCTTTGTATATGCTAATCAGGTTCAGCCTTGAAGACATCCAAAGGGCTGGCCTGAGTTTCCTGTCCACTACCTGTTTGTAATATGTATTGTTCTAATAAAGTGATTTTAGCTTTTATACATTTAATCATAATTATCCGCTGCAATGTCCCACAACTTCACAACAAGCATCAAATGAATCTACACATCAATCTGGTTGCTTCAATAGTAAACATGACCGGTCTATCTGGTTTTCGTTCAAATAATACACATACATGACATTACTTCATTATATATAATTTTAAATCATCATGATGTCTGGCGCTTGATATTATTATAATTATGTACTGTATGAAATAAGTGTTGAATCCATCTCTGTGGCATGTCCGTGTAAATGCGTGTGTTACCATATATTGCTGTGCTCGCTGCGCGTATTTGCAAGTATAGCGACTCATGTGTCGTTTGTATGTTCTCTTTATGTAATATTTTTTGACTTCGACAGTCAAAATACTGACATTAAAAATGTTGATACGGTCAAAATACCAACATTTAAAATGTCGACAGGTCAAAAAATCAACATGAGTTTTTCATGAAACCGACTTGTTCCTACTTTACCATCCCAGTGGACGTGGAGGGGAAATATAATAGTGTGCCGAGCACAGTGAGGGCACGGGGGAACACCCATATGTCGACATACACACCCATTTTTTTTAATTTGTGTCGACATTTAAAATGTTGACAGGTCAAAAAATCAACATGAGTTTTTTAGGATTTTTGCATGAAACCGATTTGTTCCTACTTTACCATCCCAGTGGACGTGGAGGGGAAATATAATAGTGTGCCGAGCACAGTGAGGGCACGGGGGAACACCCATATGTCGCCATACACACCCAATTTTTTTAAATTGTGTCGACATTTAAAATGTCGGTATTTTGACCGTGTCGACGTTGTAAATGTCTGTATTTTGACCATGTCAGTATTTTGACCTTGTCGGTATTTTGACCATCGGGATTTTGATTGTAGGTAAATCATACTGATCCCCTTATTACAGGTTGGTTTGGGACATGGCCTGAAAAATTAACCCATTGTGTCACTGCCTTACAGGTGACTGGCTTATCATGTAGATTCATGCAGACCTTCCTGGTAAATTAGGGCCGAATAACAAGAGACATTGAATATAAATACTGTCACTACACATTCTAAGGGAGGTAATACTAGCACTTGATGCGGGTGTGGATCGTTGGGTCGACAGTAACTAGGTTGACAGTCATTAGGTCGACCACTATTGGTCGACACCTGAAATAAGTTGACACGGTCATTAGGTCGACATGGAAAAGGTTGACATGGAAAAAGGTCAACATGAGGGTCATTTTCCTCGTAAAGTTACCGGGAACCCCAAATAGTGCACAGTGTTCCCTAGCATGGCGAGCGAACTGCGGGCAAGGTTACTATTTCCAATCATAGTCCTCGTGGATCGTAAAGTATGGAAAAGTTTTAAAAAAATTAAAAAGTGAAAAACTCATGTCGACATTTCCATGTGTTGACCTTTGCCACGTCGACCTAATGCATGTCGACCAACAGTGTCGACATAAGTGTTGTAGACCTAAAGACTGGATACCCTTGATGCAGACCCCAAATATGAACAGCAACCTTACTGACATGCCCGGTACCCAGAGGCGGATTGGCCGTAGGGCTTACAGGGAAGATTCCCGGTGGGCCAACGCACCCATGGGGCCTGTTTTGTTTGAGGACATGTAGTCCTTTTTATAGACATAATCAATAAGATGCTAAATAATTTGCATATATGAAAATTACTTTGCCACTTAGCCTGTGATTGCAGATGATCTAGTGTATGCTCTGTCTGCCTGCTTGGCTGACATATAAGATTGAGTGAATAGTGATTGGGATACGGTTGGTGTAATAAGCAAGAAAATATATCTTTCTAAAGAATTATATAGTTTCCTAAATTCTGAAGGTGTATCATATAATGTGCTCATAATATTTAATTTTATTTCCTTTTAACTTCCCCCTTGATGCTGGACATGCCCACTATCTGGAAAGTCTTGGGGGGAGGGTGCTGCTGCCATGGCCCATGGCTAGACCTTACACCTCTGGTGCTGCCCAAGTGGGGCCACTAGTACAATTTTTTCCAGGGCCGCTTTTTGTTCCCAATCCGCCCCTGCCGCTACCGATCTGTATATGAACATGGACCTCTTTGGGGACACTACGTGCGTATTGCCAAGACCCATTCAGTAACTCTCAGTAATTCCTGGTGTTATGCTGGATTGCTCAACATCTATATCCCTTTATACTGTATACAGCTTCCTAATGGAGACAACACTGTACTCACCAACCTCACTTTATAATGCGTATTACACTCTTCATTTCCTCATTCCCTCTCTATTACCAGCACCATCTGTCTAGATTCTCATCAATAGCTCACATAAATAGTTCCATATACTCATACTGACGTCCAATCATTTATAGAAAATATATATAAATCTCACATAAATTATGCATATGTAAACATCTGCAAATGCAATAGGATCCAGGCCTTGCTCAAGTCAATAAACTAAATTGGTGTTAAAGTATGTACCACAGACACACTTTATATCCAGTAAGTTGGCAAATGCTGATAATGTTATGATACTGGGCTTATTGTAGCTCTATTACCATGACAGCAAGAAGTGCTCAAAGACAACCTCAACGCCAGCCCAGCACAAGGGGTACCATCATAATGGCTATTAAAGCACACAAGCATACTAGCATACTTATTACATAGTTGCTGAGCTTATGGCTGTTCGGCACAGCGGTGGGCGATGGTGGGGGAGGTTTGGTATAGGGGCAGAGAGGAGGGGTGACACTAAACAAAAGAGGCTGTGGGTGGGGGGCGCTTTGTGTTTGCTTTAAGCAATGGCCCCGCTATGCAATGCTGAGATTGTACAATGGGGGGGAGGGGGGCCTAGCTACGATGATGCGTTTCAGCGCGAATCGTATCATCTGCCACCCAGTCTGCCCACTTTACTCAGTAGTAAAGTGGGTGGTGCGGTGCGGGTGACTCTGGCAGACTTTCCCAGGGGGGTGGGAGTGCCACCCAATTTTCTGGATCCTCCGGGCCGTTCTGCAAGAGTAGTCAAGTATGCTGTATTATATAAAATACAACTAACTGAAAGACTACAGCAAACCAAAGTTACCAATGTATTCACTACACCAGACCCAACAACTACAACCTTGTCCCAGATTAGCTATAGTGGCCTACTTATTAACATTGTTTCTTTCAAATGCCCTTTAATGTATTAAAGGGCATTCGGAGCAATTTTCATGCAAAAACTGCTCCAAACCCTTTAATTCACATCGCATTCCCCATACTTATAATGGGAAATGCGATGTGGCCGAATTTACAAAAAAATTGTTTTCTAAAACACTGCCGTGTGCCCGGTGATATGAACGGCATCTCAGGCTGGCGAGATCACAGGGCAGCACTGAAATCTGCATCCTGTGCACAGCTTTCTCTGCCCTCTGGCAGAGAAGGCTGTGCGGGGACCAGGCTCTAGTGATCAGCTATGTATGTCCTATGGACGCACAAGCTGATCACAGTGTTAAAAAAAGAAAAGTAAAAAAACAACAACAAAAAAACAACCATACTTACCTGTCCCAGGAGTCGGTCATCGGTGCTTCTGTGTGGGCTGCATATGCTGCGCTGTGACCCTGTTGCAGTAAAGTGACGCTGCAAAACGGCAGCTCACTTTACAGCACAGGGGGTCACAGCCAGGGCAGTAGAGAGCCTGGCCGGGCCCAGGCACTTTTCAGGGGGCATGGCCTAATTACAGCAGGCATGGTCATGCACCCTTAGAGAAATTACAGAAAAAAATGGTATTTTAAGTGCCTCAATGGCCACACTGCAGCCCAGCACACAGCAGCTTGTGCTGGGCTGAGGATAAGAGCTGCAGCTACTGCTGCCATGTAAGGGGGAGGGGGCCCAAGGCCCTCACTGGACCCTCTCTGGGCCCCTCCATCTAACCTGGGTCCGGGTAATTTGTACCCTCTCCCCCCTCCCTCTCTCGACACCACTGGTCACAGCGCAAGGACCTGGCTCCTGCGACTAGTAAGTATAAAATTCAGGGGGAGGGGGGGGGGGTTTGCGGGCGCAGGGGGTAGTAGTGAAGGGGGGTAACCCGGCGGTGGCGGTAGCGACAGATGGCGGCGCATGCGCAGCAGAATATCTGGGTGTTTTTTATGAAAAATACCCCAATGATACTGCAGAAAGGCATACCAGGGACAGAGTTTGCCCGCAAGCTTTGTCCCGGCATGCGATAATTGAAACATCTGTGGTACCCTCAGGTTAACCCCTTATGGCAATGTGCTTACCAGAAATCCGCTTCGCGATGATACTTCTATTCTCTTCGCGGAGAGGTCTGAAGGTATGAGTAACACACTTTTGAATATGGAAAACAACGTTCATTAATAATGCAGGTGTATTTATTTCAAGAACCAGTGCATGCGATATAGCCTGTACACTAGTACAGTAGGTACTCAGTATAATACAACAATGACGCCTTTAAGCACAAACAAGACACTAATCAATTATCACAACTATGCTTAATTACTGTATAAACATAAGCATCGGGTACCCAAACACACATAACCTGAATAGTGTCCAAATGTTGCTTTTATACCTGTGCACAGGATTTTTGGATTGCAATCCTTTGATAACTTGATTTCCATGTAATATGTAGGGACTGGCAAGTATAGTGTAAATGTCACCAATTGCTGTATCTTGGAGGAGCCCCAACAGATCACTATTTAAATTGGAGATCCCAAACTGGAAGTCTGTTGAATTTCCTCTCTGTATGAGGGATATAGTCTTGTTAATCTCTATTTGTTCTCAGGTGGTGCCCGCAGTGTGGAGGATCACTTCTAAATGCTCAATGTATAATCAATGTCAGTTTCACTGAGATAGCAGTGATTTACCTTGTAAGGCAGTGTTCAGTCATTCGTGACCAGAGTCTCTCTCTTAAATAGGCTGCCAGCCCTGTAGTCCACGGAGGGGCAGAGGGGGGCCTTTATATTACTTCACTCTTCTTTAGAGGCTAATTATGAGTCTTTACACCAGGACGCAGCTGTTTAGTATAGTGTATGAGACTGTCCCAGTCATTAGGCTACTCCAGAACTCAGTGGCTAACTTAGCCAGACTCACGTGTCCTATGACTGTAGTGATGATCTGTTTACTCAGGGGGACACCCAACACGAACTCCGTTGTCTCACATGCAGCGCTGTTTCTCCTCTGTGCATAAGAACTATTGCTGTCACCGTCTGAGCTGCAATAAATCACAGCCTGTGGAATGTTTACTTCAAACCACGCTGATCACTGCTTGAATCCCTCAGACCCTCTACGTATCACTTTGGCAGATGCAGGCTTTCTCAGCATACTGGCGTCTGACGTCACATCCCCCTCTGCAGCCTATAAATCCTCTGCCCTTTTTCCCGCGCTCCTCTCAGGCACAGTCAGATTCTCCTGGGTCTCAACACCCTCCAGATTGCTTCCGTTGTGCACAGCCCCTGTTGTCTAGCACCCAGGCTGCAATTGCAGAAGCCCAGACTGTCACAGTTCATTAAGTTCACAAGTGCCATAGCCAAGCCACAGCTTGTAACCCTTTCCTATGTTTCCATGAAAGGGGTATCCCTCAGGACTGGGATGCCACAAATTTCCCCACTGAAATGAGGCGTGTCCTCACGCCTTATAACACAGAGACCTGCCAAAAGTTAATGACTAAAAGTACATTAATATCTGTATCGGGCCGGCAGTTGGCCCCGCGTGGAGCGGGTCGACCGTCTCTCCTCTGATGGGCCAATTACCTCACTTTGATCAATTGACTCAGTTACATCAGGAACAGGCACATTCGATACAAGGGGACAGACATCTACCACATTATCATTACCAATGTCAGACATAGAACAGGGTACAGTTGCAGACCTGATCGTAGGGTGTAACAGCCCCCACACTGGCCGAAACACATTCAACATTTCAGCAGTAGGATCGCTATTGCACGGGGACTCAGGTGTACTCGACCTCTCCGCCTCTGTGAGCTGTGGTTCCACCGCCTCTCGATGACTAGACGAGTATTTCTTTGGCTGGTTACGATGAACAACCATTGACTTTTTGTCACCACTTATGGTACTATACTCGTTAGCAGGGCCATACCTCTCTGGATACAGATATGACATGGGATTTTCGCCCACACCTCTCTTCAGGCTGTGGAGGGACAGCGTTCCTTCTATCAGTGGCACTTTCGACTACTCTCATCCTATCTCCACCTTTGCAGTATTGGTCGTTTCTCTGACAGTTGTGTGGAGGACCTCCATAACGTGGATAGCACCAATGTTGATCGCGATCTGTCGCATACTTGTTGCCTTTTACTGGAACACCACTGGGACCAGTCACGTTAATGGCTTTGATGCCTTTCTTCCCATTCGCCAATTCAAACTCGACCATGTTGTTGCTTCTCAGGCTCCGGAAGCACTCTTTCGGGTTGGTCTTCTGAATGCCAGTATAGTGCACGTATACTCTTTGTTTAGTTTCCACTCGCTTTATAAAACCATAGCCATGTGATACACTGAACCACATGACGTTGCCTGCAATTCTTCGTGCGCTGGCTTGCTGAACATCACCATCAGATAATATGCCACACACGCTAACCTGGTTCTGCACTACTGTATTTGTACCAGTATCCCTTGGCTGTCTTTTCCTGGGCGGTCCTACTCTCTCCGCTCTTCTTGAAGGCTGTCGACAGTTCCATTCAATGCGCCCACTTCGTCTGCATCGTCGACATATCGGTCGTCCCAGTGAGTCAAAAAGGTCTCTGAGGCATCGACCTGGCTCTCTTGGAAGGTCCCATCGCGACCTGTTTCTTCCTCCTTGATCTTGTCGCCGATCTTTGCACCCAGCTCTCAGTTGATTCTGCTGAAGGTCAGTCAACACCTGTCCCTGTAGGGTTCTTATCGTCACGCTGAGGGCCCTCTGTGTATCAGATGGTGCTGTGATAAGTTCTGTCTTTAAGGCTGAGATTAGCTCGGTTGGGCAACTTTGAAGTATATTCATCCCCACAATGATAGGAGGAATAGTCGGATCATCCACATCAGTGATCAGGCACCCTTGATTAATCAGCTCGGCTTGTCCAATCTTGACGTGTAGTTCGCAGTAGCCCCTGCACTGGATATCAAGCCCGTTGCTGGCCATCAGCCTCAGCCATGATGGGGGAGGAGGGATCATGTCCATCGTGCCCCAATGCTGGTAGTATGCCCTTGCCTGGATGGTGGACACTTGTGATCCTGTGTCGAGCATGGCTAGTACAGGGGTTCCATTAATCCAAATGGTGATGACAGGGCACCGGCCCACGTATTTGGGACACCAATCTTCTGGGGTTGGACCTACAGGGTTGATTCTCCCCGAGGGGTGGTCCCTGGCCTCGGGGAGTTGTCGTTTAACGGCTCCGACAGCTGGCAATTCCGTTCTACATGGCCACTTCGGTTACATCTTCGGCAAATAGGTCGGCCTAATGAGTCAAACTGGTCAGTATCTCTTCTACCTCTTCCTGGAGGGGGTTCCCACCAATCGTTTCGTCCTTCCCTCCGACCTGCCCTCCAATTGGACTCATTCCTTTCTGGAGGCGCCCATCTTCTTAACCTCTGTAGCTCCCGACTCATGGTATCCATTTCTACGGTTAATTCTTCTATTCGACCTTTCAGGTCGTTCGCTGAATCGACTTGGGAATTCTGTCCCATCTGTACAACTGCTCGTTTTGGTTCAGAGGCCTCTCGCATTGGCTTTTGGAGGTCTTCATCATCCTTCTTCTCTTGGAAACCTGGCATCTCTGGGAAGTGAGCTTTATTAGGCCGGGGTGGGCCAATCACTTTAATAGCAGCCTCCGTGAAATCTAGAAATTAATCTCTAGGGAGTTGGAGTCTCAGTAATCGCAGTTGGGCACCGATTCCTTCTCCGTTTGCGCCTTCCATGAACTGGTTGATTAGCGTCTCATCCTTCTCTTTCACTTCCGAGGGGTCCATCTCTTGTATTCTCTTCAGTGCCTCTTGTAAGCTCAAGGCAAAATCTCGTAGTGACTCCCCGGAGTGTTGCTTTCTGGCATAGGAGTCAGATTTTAATTCTGCCACCGTGCTTGTGTCGAATATTGTCGCTAAACGCTGGAATATTTGGTCTACATCTGTTTTCTCTGTGTCTGGCCACGATAATACCTCTCTTAGAGCTGAGTCTTTTAGTTGGCCGATTAATATTTCGACTTGTTGTTGGTTAGCCAGGGGATAGAGCCTAAACATAGATTGTAACTTGTTCTTGAATACTGTCCATGAACTTGAGTCTTTCTTGTTGTTATCCCCTGAGTATGTAGGAAGCCATGATGCTCCAAAGTAATATGGGAGTGTAATAGGATTCACACTGGCCATTGCTGGTGCTGTGGTTATTCTTGTTCCTGACGTACTCGGCTGTGGCGTTGCCGGTGTCTCTTTGTTTTGGTCTGTCACGGACATGTTCTTTTCCCCGTTCGTTATCCTGTTCGTGACGCCAAATTCAACTTGTGGTACCCTCAGGTTAACCCCTTATGGCAATGTGCTTACCAGAAATCCGCTTTGCGATGATACTTCTATTCTCTTCGCGGAGAGGTCTGAAGGTATGAGTAATACACTTTTGAATATGGAAAACAACGTTCATTAATAATGCAGGTGTATTTATTTCAAGAACCAGTGCATGCGATATAGCCTGTACACTAGTACAGTATAATACAACAATGATGCCTTTAAGCACAAACAAGACACTAATCAATTATCACAACTATGCTTAATTACTGTATAAACATAAGCATCGGGTACCCAAACACACATAACCTGAATAGTATCCAAATGTTGCTTTTATACCTGTGCACAGGATTTTTGGATTGCAATCCTTTGATAACAACTTGATTTCCATGTAATATGTAGGGACTGGCAAGTATAGTGTAAATGTCACCAATTGCTGTATCTTGGAGGAGCCCCAACAGATCACTATTTAAATTGGAGATCCCAAACTGGAAGTCTGTTGAATTTCCTCTCTGTATGAGGGATATAGTCTTGTTAATCTCTATTTGTTCTCAGGTGGTGCCCGCAGTGTGGAGGATCACTTCTAAATGCTCAATGTATAATCAATGTCAGTTTCACTGAGATAGCAGTGATTTACCTTGTAAGGCAGTGTTCAGTCATTCGTGACCAGAGTCTCTCTCTTATATAGGCTGCCAGCCCTGTAGTCCACGGAGGGGCAGAGGGGGGCCTTTATATTGCTTCACTCTTCTTTAGAGGCTAATTATGAGTCTTTACACCAGGACGCAGCTGTTTAGTATAGTGTATGAGACTGTCCCAGTCATTAGGCTACTCCAGAACTCAGTGGCTAACTTAGCCAGACTCACGTGTCCTATGACTGTAGTGATGATCTGTTTACTCAGGGGGCCACCCCACACGAACTCCGTTGTCTCACGTGCAGCGCTGTTTCTCCTCTGTGCATAAGAACTATTGCTGTCTCCGTCTGAGCTGCAATAAATCACAGCCTGTGGAATGTTTACTTCAAACCACGCTGATCACTGCTTGAATCTCTCAGACCCTCTATGTATCACTTTGGCAGATGCAGACTTTCTCAGCATACTGGCGTCTGACGTCACATCCCCCTCTGCAGCCTATAAATCCTCTGCCCTTTTTCCCGCGCTCCTCTCAGGCACAGTCAGATTCTCCTGGGTCTCAACACCCTCCAGATTGCTTCCGTTGTGCACAGCCCCTGTTGCCTAGCACCCAGGCTGCAATTGCAGAAGCCCAGACTGTCACAGTTCATTAAGTTCACAAGTGCCACAGCCAAGCCACAGCTTGTAACCCTTTCCTATGTTTCCATGAAAGGGGTATCCCTCAGGACTGGGATGCCACACATCCATGCAATGTACTTAATTATCGCAGTGCAAGTTTGGTCTAGTTTATCACCTCATCAGATGCGGATAGTGATAAATAGACCCTATAGTCATCACTGCCAGGGTGATAGTTCAGCTGAGCCATCCTTTGGTTCCTTCACTCCCCAGCAGGCAGTGACCGAGGGGGAGATATATCAAACCTTGTTTGTATAGAGCAAAGGTGGCAAAGTTGCTTTTAGCAACCAGTTTTTTGCTATCATTTTATTGAATGTACTTGATAAATGATAGAGAGAAGCTGATTAGTTACTATGGGACACTTGTTCTATTAAGAAGGTTTGTCCAATGTTATCCCACTTTTAGTAGGCATACAAAGAGACAAAATCAGAGATGGGGAGGAGCCCCGAGAGGACACTCTGCATGCCACTTTGGGAGAGGGGCGGAACTCTCCCTTCATTAGGTCCCACCCCCTTCACTGGAAAATGCCACAATTTGCAGATCGGCTAAGAATAGCCACTCTTCCGTTGGTGTGGGGGACAACTGGAAAAATGATGAGTCTCTCGCAACTTTTGGTGGAGTAGGAAGTATTAAAAAATATCTAGCTTTCCATTGGGGTCATTTACCAAGAACTTGACTTAAACGGTGCAGATAATTTGTTTATTGCTAAATTATGTTCTCTCAGCATAAACAGGTGTTTCCTATGTGTGACACTGCTGCAGTTTGGATGGCATAACACAAAGATGCAGGCCTTGCACAAAAGGAAATGTCAGTACCACATATGACCTACTTTTGCAGTGTCGGACTGGGGCATGAAGGGCCCACCAGGGGAATGCAGTGCTAGGGGGCCATGTTTAGGGGTGTGGTCAGTTTTCAAAGGGTGTGTGGCCAGCAATCATAGAGGTTTGGATAACCATTAGAGAGTGCATAGTCTGGGCCCCATGATAAATATAATACCCTCCAACATTTCACACATAAAAATCGGTACAAATTTGAAAAGGGGGCGTGGACACGTATAAAGGGGGCGCGGTCACGTCCCTTTTCCTATACTTTCAATGGAAGTTTGGAGAGCCAAAAATCGGTACAGACCATTAAAAAATGGTACTGTACCTTCCAAAAAGGTACAGTTGGAGGGTATCAAATAAATATATATATATATATATATATATATATATATATATATATAAATCCAACAAGCGGTAGCACTCACATCTTCATGATAAACAAACGCTGGGGTGTCCACTCGAATACCACGGTATCCAAATTTGTAGATAAAAATCAGAGGGGGCACTCTCCAGACTTTTTTGATATAAACAACTGTTCATTTATTTGTGATATACTTTACATGATCAGCATAATGGCAAGAATTTCCTCAGAGGAAATTCTTGCCATTATGCTGATCATGTAAAGTATATCACAAATAAATGAACAGTTGTTTATATCAAAAAAGTCTGGAGAGTGCCCCCTCTGATTTTATCTATCTATATATATATATATATATATATATATAGATCCAGAGAAGTTGCACTCGCATACTGAACTGTCACAACTGCTGGGGTGCAATAGCCAGAGATCAGTCCCCTCCAGAAGCTGTCTCAAACATAGAAAAAGTGACAAGGAACGCACTCACCAGGCTTCTTCAATAGTGAAAATTAGATTTCTTTAATTCAGCTCACATAGTTTACAGGGTCAGACCCTGACCCTGTAAACTATGGGTCAGACCCTGACCCTGTAAACTATGTGAGCTGAATTAAAGAAATCTCACTTTCACTATTGAAGAAGCCTGGTGAGTGCGTATCTTGTCACTTTATATATAGATAGATAGATAGATAGATAGATACAAACAGAAAACCCAGCACTTACCAGAGTAAGCTCACTTATCCTCAACAATTCAATAAACAAATGATGGGGGTTTAGTTAGTGGATTGGCCAATGCACGGAAGCCTGCAAACCGATCGCCAAGGTACCCCACCTTCATGCAGGTCCTACACTATCACAGAGTCTTAAAACCTGACTACTTCACTGCTGTTGCACACATCATCTGCCTGCTAGATTTAATGTGCACCTGCCCAAACTTTGTGGCTTTTAAAGGTACACTAGTCACCTTACATTGGCTTAGATAGATTGCTAAGGAACAGCTGAGACAGGTTCAGGATAATAGAGTCCACACAGGGGTGCATGAGAAAGCTAGTGGCCATGGTTAAGAAGAGTTAAGCATAGATTAACCCCGTCATATACACAAATAGAAAACTACAGCACTCGCCACCCCAGAAGCGGGGTACAGCAAAGCACCAACCACTCATAGGGTGGGGTGCACGTAACACAGCACTCGCCACCCCAGAAGCGGGGCACACAGCTACACTTACCACTCACAGGGTGGGGTGCATGTAGCCCATGACCACATCACTCTAATACATACAAACAGAAAATCCAGCACTCACCAGAGTAAGCTCACTTATCCTCAACAATTCAATAAATAAATGATGGGGGTTTAGTTAGCGGAAGCCTGCAAACCGATCGCCAATACTACTGCAAACCGATCGCCAATACTACTGCTAGTGCATGCATTATAATGTACCAGATTAATAACAGCAATGCACTGAAGAAAATACAACATAGTCCTGTGCAGTATAATGTAACATATGTATAATATATATATCAAGTGCAGTGTCTGGAACCTGACCCCTAAAGGAGGCTTGGGTGCCCAGGCAGTGGGGCCCACTAGGTGTTTCCCCTGTACCCCTGTGGGCCAGTCTGACCCTGTACTTTTGGACCAGCATCTGCATTCTTAAGTTTCCTTGAGGGAGATGTATCAAAGTTTAGAAAGAGAGAAAATGTAGAGAGTAAGGGGTCTCTATATACTAAGCTTTGGAGAGAGATAAAGTGGACAGAGATAAAGTACCAGCCAACCAGCTCCTAAATGTCAAAGACTGTAACAGGACAGTTAGGAGCTGATTGGCCGGTACTTTATCTCCGTAACTCCGTTCCCACTTTATCTCTCACAAAGCTTTGCACATAGACCCCAAAGTACTAACCCGCCAGCTACTAACTGACATTCTTTAAACACAGGACCTAATTCAGACTGGAACGCTGCAGCGGAAGAGTTTGAAGTCTGAGGCTCAGTGAGGTGTGCGTACACGCAGAAGCATCACTGCACGTGCGCACACAGTGAGATGCGAAGGCGAGTCTGCGGGAGCTGATTGGCTGGTACGTTATCTCTCACCAGTTTATCTCTCAACAAGGTTTGATACATCTCCCCTTGTCTGGATTTTGAATTGCACGCATCTTAGTATACATGCAAACTTAAATCTCGCATACAGATGCACCTGGAGCAAAAATGCAACAATCATCACCATCATCAAATGCAAAGCTTGCTGCACTGTGATTTGTAGGTACAAAACTGACATAGTAGGTAATATTCCAAGATCCATGTTATTCCCCATAAGATGCATCTCAATGAGGTGGATAACACCTTACGCCAGACATGTCCAAACTGCGGCCCTCCAGCTGTTGAGAAACTACGCATCCCAGCATGCACTGACACAGCTTTAGCATTCTCTGACAGCAAAACTGTGTCAGGGCATGCTGGGATATGTAGTTTCACAACAGCTGGAGGGCCGCAGTTTGGACATGCCTGCCTTACGGTACTGGATTTGCACATCTCCAAGCACAAGGGACTTCAAGCGCAAGATGTAATATGAATGTACATTGGGGGTCATTTGACCCGTTCCCACGCAGCGGTTCTTTGCTGCTGTGCAAACGGGTCGGGACTGCAGCTGCGTGGCACCCGCAATGCGCACGCGCATTGTTGCCTGGCAACGGTCATCGCCGGGCAGCGACACCGACAGCGCTGAAAGTGATCACAGCGGCAATTGCTAGAAGATTTATGGCGAGGAGGCGTGTCGGGGCGTCTACTCACCGTTTTCCAGGCGTGGTGAGGCAAACGCAGGCGTGTCCAGGCGTTTGGAGGGCGGATGTCTGACATCAATCCCGGGACCTTCGTTGCTGGATCCGTGGCACAGGATAAGTAGGTCTGACCCTGGTCTTGTTTTGCAGGGAACGTTTTTAGCATAGCAGGGTGCACAAGCGAACGCAGCCCTGCTATGCTAAAATACACTCCCCCATTGACGGCGTAAAGTTAATCGAACGAGCAACAAAAAGTTGTTCAACTCGGAATGACCACCCTTGTGCGCAAATGCAGTGTGTCGAAATACCAACGCCGGAATCTCAACAGTGCTCAGAATGCCGGTGCCGGCATCCCGAATAAGATCGCAATCCCGGCGCCGGCATCCCACCAACTGAGATCCTGAAAGAGTGACTGCCGACCCGCCGGGTTTTACCAAGGTGCAAAGTTACTTAAATATAAATATATTTTTTGCTTTGCTCCCAATTCAGAATTAGTCTCAAGGGGGCAGATGTATTAACCTGGAGAAGGCATAAGGAAGTGATAAACCAGTGATAAATGCAAGGTGATAATGCACCAGCCAATCAGCTCCTGACTGTTAATACATACTGGAGCGGATTGGCTGGTGCGTTAATTACCTTGCCCTTATCACTGGTTTATCACTTCCTTATATCTTCTCCAGGTTAATACATCTGCCCCTATGTGTGCTGAGAGTATACATTGAAACATTTTAGCTATTTTTTTTATATTAAATAACAAACTTTGAAGAGCAAAATTCAAATTCACTAGTGTTCCCAGGTCAAGTTAAAAGGAAATTGTGAAAATACTTTAAATCGTTTAAACTCTTTTTAAATAGTATTTTAAAAATAAAAAGTATTTAAAAACACTAATTTTAATGCAAACAGCGAATGCAAGCCTCAAGTTTCAAACCACAAATTAAAATTTGTCGATTGTTTCACAAACATGTTAGTGACTATTGAAGTAGTTTGAAATGTTCGAGCCACCCAACAAATGAATGGTATGACAAGGAAGTGGCACCTGCATATGCAGTAGATGTACAGCACAGACAGGACAGATGAGTCTAATACTGCTACAGCCTTTTATTTTATAGGCCTGTACTGTAAACATAGCACAGTGTTTCTTCCGTTATATAAACAGACAAAATGAAATTTGTATTGATCAGGACATATGTCTGATTGATGAAGTCCAATAGAGCTACACGGGAATGTCCTGGTCAATTGACCTTAATTGAGTCTTTCTGTCTTTCTCTGCTCTAGGTGGTTTCATCTTTGACGTCTGGATGTCGGGACTCCAGACAAAAAAAAACAGCAGATGTAGAGGCCCATCTTAACGTATTGTTATTATATATTGATAAGATGCCACAAAGGGTAAAAAGCGCTGTACAAAGACAATACAGCAAAACAGGACATTGCATTACATTATATAATAAAGTACAGTAGCAAATAGTAGAAGAGACAGCAATACGAGGTGTGAAGGAGAACCTCAGAACCTCACCATGACTCGAAGAATAGGAAAGTGAGGGGAGCAGAAAAGAAATCAGCACAGGTTGGAGCATGGGCATAACAAACAGGGCCAGGGCGGAGGAGCTGGACGTAGATGTTCTGGTTCCCCTGCATGTGATGAAGAGGCAGAGCCGGATTAAGGCTCTAGGGGGCCCGGGGTACTTAAGACAAGGGGGGGGGCCCACCCTGGCTCCCCTTTCAGCCCCTGGATGAAGGTGGGCAGAGACTGGAGAAGGCTGTACTCCTGCACGTCTCCACCGTGGCATTGCTGGGGGGCTTGGTGCCACAGGGGTCACAGGCCATGCAGCAGGTGCCCAGCATCTCATAGTGGGCAGAGGTGCCCGCCGAGCGGATCAGCACCAGGATGAGGATGACCAGCTGCAGCACCATCACCACCCCCAGGGCACCGGCCGCAACCAGGCACTTCCTGACCACCAGCCGGCACGGAGCTGGCCGTTTCAACCCAATACAGAAGTGATAATAAGAGCAGAGTACCTGGGTGGCCGGCGCTGCGACTGTCACTGTCCGCAGCTGTAGTGTAGCCGGGAGCCGCTGTCCAATGTGCTTCTAATCCAACAAAACACCACTCAGCTCTGGCGCACAACCCCTGGGCTGGCTCTCTCTTGTCTGACTCTATCAGACTGTCTGTGAGGAGCAGCCTGTATACGCTCCGATCATGCTCGCGGGTGGCCACGGCTGTTGCAGGGATGGAGACAATGCTGTCTCCGTCTCTGAACGATAGAAAAAAAAATCATGCAAATGGCAGGCACAGGGGACCCCTGAGATCATGTGTCCCATGGGCCCCACCTTTAATCCGGCTCTGTGAAGAGGGAGTGTGGCCGACGGAAGCAATGAATATCTGAGCACCAGCAACGTCCTATGGATGATCAGGGCGGCTCTGCTGCAGCTGTCCAGGCTGCAGGGTGCTGATTCGGGCGCCTTGCAAGCCAAATACAGGTACAGGTAGAGTCATTCTACTCTGGACATGCAATTACAGACATTGAGGCGTCTCATTGGTTCTCACACTCCTTTTCTGCATTTATTTTAGACTGGTGAACAAAAATGTGCTGGTAGTGCTGTAATAAAGGATGCAGACAATCTAGATTAATCTTCAAAAAAATCAGGTACATAAACGTGCAATTTAAGTAGATGGAACAAATGGCCTGATTCAGAAGGGGATGCAAATGTAGCCTCCGCTGCATCTTGGTATGCAGTGGCTGTGCAAAAATATGCAAATGCCACAGGAGGTGTCTCTTTCAGCACTGAGTTGATCATTGACTCACACTCAGGGACCTACCCTGAGGGTGAGTCAATGGTAGAGAAAATGAGGCAGTGAAGTAGAAGGGCAGAGAAAAAGAGGGTGAAGTAGAAGGGCAGAGAAAATGAGGCAGTGGTCGGTACAATGGGTGGTTATCCACTTGGGTTCCCAGGCCATGTCTGCTGGTCATAGAGCATACCTCCCAATTTATGGAGCAGTAGATTCGGGACCTCTGCACGTCAGCCTGAAAACGGCCCCCTGGAAGAACAAGCAACTCTACCAATTTCTCAGGTACCTCCTTCCTGGCCGAATAATTAGTGAGTAAAGTAGGCAGTCAATGACGTGATTCTCACTGAATCGCATCATTGTAGCCACATCCTGTGCAGTATAATGCTAGTAATCTCGGTATTGCAGATCGGGGGCGTGGCTACAATGACACGGGTGTGGTCAACTCGCGTCTCCAGTCCGCCTACACCCCGCACCCTTTGGTGCACCATAAATCAGCCCCTCCCCCCGCTGAGCGGACCTGGCTGCTCTTTCCCGGAGAGTAGCTAGGATGTCGGCAACTATGGGACAAGGGCACCAGACCAGAGGGGGGACCAATCTTGCAACCCAGTCACCCCTGGGAGGCATCCTGTTTAAAAGACGTGCACTGCTGTAATACCCCACTATGTGAGTTATTATGCTGACACTGTTGATCATGCTACAGCACAGATATATACAGTATGTCATAACACAGACAGAACACAATTCCCAGCAGCCTCTGCAGCTACTCAGGAGGTCAGGTGCACATCACATGACCGTTGTAGGGTGGTACAGTGACAGCTGAAAGTGAGAGGCAGTTTAAGCAGTTAAGCACGGCCATCTTGGGAATCAGATGGTGGACTGTGGTGGCCGGTGTGTGACGGGAGAGCAGCACAGATTATGGAAGGCTAAATTCTGTTCCTGGTGAGCGGAGTTCCTCAATGCGACAGCTGGTGGGAGAAGCAGAGGAGGTGATTCCAGGACGTACAGGAAGCCTAAACCTCACAGTGCAAAGCCCTACACTGCTAGAGAGGAGGAGGAGAGACATTGCCATAGTGGCTGAGACATTGAGAACATCGCAGAGCAGATTACCCACCTTCAGCACTGTGACTGCAATAGTGACTCTGCTGCTGAATACAAGTCAGAGTGACAGGCAACACAAAGAGAGAGAGACTTCTGTACCACCTGTCACTTGTGTGTTATATGTGTTGACGTAGCAGGATTTCTCCAGTCCCCCCCCCCCCCTCATATCTGACTAAAGGTGGGTACACACTGGAAAGATTTATCTGCAGATCAATTTATCTGCAGATATATCTATGGACGGATCGGGCAGTGTGCTGTGCATACACACTGCCCGATCCGTCGTGGACTGACGTCATGAACTGGGCGGGTGTATACACACGCCCGCCCAGTTCAGCTGTCAATCACCGCCGGCCGCCGCATCATGTGTACGGGCGGTCGGCCGACCGCCGTGCACACACAGCAACGCGCCAATATATCGGTACATATATTGACCGTCGCCTGTGCTGCGGGGCCGATGCGATACGTCTGTGAACGACGGAGTTCACAGACGTATCGGCCGTACACACTGGCCGACGGACCCGCGATATATCGGCCGTTCAAGAGAACAGCCGATATATCGGCCAGTGTGTACGGGCCTTAAGACTCCTAATATCAGCTGGAAGTAGATACTTTTGTTGCGAAAGTCACATGGAGAAAGTTACAAACCTACCACTGACTGAGCTGAACAGTGTAGTCTTTTAATACAAAGAAAGGACATTTTCCCCTTTGCACTATAACCAGCAAAATGTACATATTTAGCATCAGACTGGAACCTGGGAAAACTGGATAAGGAGCTAGAGGGATTACACCTGAGTACTCCAATGTGAGCTATTTAATGTAAGGTGACCATAATGGCCCTCATTCCGAGTTGTTCGCTCGCAAGCTGCTTTTAGCAGCTTTGCACACGCTAAGCCGCCGCCTACTGGGAGTGAATCTTAGCTTATCAAAATTGCGAACGAAAGATTAGCAAAATTGCGAATAGACACTTCTTAGCAGTTTCTGAGTAGCTCCACACTTACCCGGCAACTGCGATCAGTTCAGTCAGTTTCGTTCCTGGTTTGACGTCACAAACACACCCAGCGTTCGCCCAGACACTCCTCCGTTTCTCCAGCCACTCCCGCGTTTTTCCCAGAAACGGTAGCGTTTTTCGCACACACCCATAAAACGGCCAGTTTCCGCCCAGAAACACCCACTTCCTGTCAATCACATTACGATCACCAGAACGAAGAAAAAACCTTGTAATGCCGTGAGAAAAATACCTAACTGCATAGCAAATTTACTTGGCGCAGTCGCACTGCGGACATTGCGCATGCGCATTAGCGACTAATCGCTCCGTTGCGAGAAAAATATACGAACGAACAACTCGGAGTGACCCCCAATATCCCTTTAATCTGGGACACCTATGATTTACACAGGTTCTGCGGCTGGCTAAACTCTAGCCTGAATTTCAGCTGGTTTTAGCCAGCCACAGCACCTGTGTAAATCATGTATCCCAGATTAAAGGGATATCATCCTATTTAATGGATATAAGCTTTAGTAGTATGATCCATGCATGATCATTTCTATTTTTCTTTTTTTAGTTTGTTAAGTTGTCAGATATTGAAATGTATTCTTCTGCTTTGTAGTCATGCATGCTTGAGTCATATCAGAGAGAGTGCTTCATCATACCTCCCAACATGACCCTCTCCAGAAGGGACACAATGCTCTGCTTCTGGACTTTCCCCTTAATTTATGATTGCCATCACCTGTGCTGAAACATCTTTCTTAGCCATTAACCTGTTCAACACAGGTGTCGGCAATATTAAATTAAGGAAAAGTCCAGAAGCAGAGCATTGTGTCCCTCCTGGGGAGGGTCATGTTGGGAGGTATGCTTCATCAAGACATTCTAGATTACAGGTTCTCAAACTCGGTCTTCAGGACCCCACACAGTGCATGCTTTCCAGGTCTCCTCGCAGAATCGCAAGTGAAATAATTAGCTCCACCTGTGGACCTTTTAAAATGTGTCAGTGACTACTTAATACTAGAGATGTGCACTTGAAATTTTTCGGGTTTTGTGTTTTGGTTTTGGGTTCGGTTCCGCGGCCGTGTTTTGGGTTCGACCGCGTTTTGGCAAAACCTCACCGAATTTTTTTTGTCGGATTCGGGTGTGTTTTGGATTCGGGTGTTTTTTTCAAAAAACACTAAAAAACAGCTTAAATCATAGAATTTGGGGGTCATTTTGATCCCAAAGTATTATTAACCTCAAAAACCATAATTTCCACTCATTTTCAGTCTATTCTGAATACCTCACACCTCACAATATTATTTTTAGTCCTAAAATTTGCACCGAGGTCGCTGGATGACTAAGCTAAGCGACCCTAGTGGCCGACACAAACACCGGGCCCATCTAGGAGTGGCACTGCAGTGTCACGCAGGATGGCCCTTCCAAAAAACACTCCCCAAACAGCACATGACGCAAAGAAAAAAAGAGGCGCAATGAGGTAGCTGTGTGAGTAAGATAAGCGACCCTAGTGGCCGACACAAACACCGGGCCCATCTAGGAGTGGCACTGCAGTGTCACGCAGGATGGCCCTTCCAAAAAACACTCCCCAAACAGCACATGACGCAAAGAAAAAAAGAGGCGCAATGAGGTAGCTGTGTGAGTAATATAAGCGACCCTAGTGGCCGACACAAACACCTGGCCCATCTAGGAGTGGCACTGCAGTGTCACGCAGGATGGCCCTTCCAAAAAACACTCCCCAAACAGCACATGACGCAAAGAAAAATTAAAGAAAAAAGAGGTGCAAGATGGAATTGTCCTTGGGCTCTCCCACCCACCCTTATGTTGTATAAACAGGACATGCACACTTTAACCAACCCATCATTTCAGTGACAGGGTCTGCCACACGACTGTGACTGAAATGACGGGTTGGTTTGGACCCCCACCAAAAAAGAAGCAATTAATCTCTCCTTGCACAAACTGGCTCTACAGAGGCAAGATGTCCACCTCATCATCATCCTCCGATATATCACCGTGTACATCCCCCTCCTCACAGATTATCAATTCGTCCCCACTGGAATCCACCATCTCAGCTCCCTGTGTACTTTGTGGAGGCAATTGCTGCTGGTCAATGTCTCCACGGAGGAATTGATTATAATTCATTTTAATGAACATCATCTTCTCCACATTTTCTGGAAGTAACCTCGTACGCCGATTGCTGACAAGGTGAGCGGCGGCACTAAACACTCTTTCGGAGTACACACTTGTGGGAGGGCAACTTAGGTAGAATAAAGCCAGTTTGTGCAAGGGCCTCCAAATTGCCTCTTTTTCCTGCCAGTATAAGTACGGACTGTGTGACGTGCCTACTTGGATGCGGTCACTCATATAATCCTCCACCATTCTTTCAATGGGGAGAGAATCATATGCAGTGACAGTAGACGACATGTCCGTAATCGTTGTCAGGTCCTTCAGTCCGGACCAGATGTCAGCATCAGCAGTCGCTCCAGACTGCCCTGCATCACCGCCAGCGGGTGGGCTCGGAATTCTGAGCCTTTTCCTCGCACCCCCAGTTTCGGGAGAATGTGAAGGAGGAGATGTTGACAGGTCGCGTTCCGCTTGACTTGACAATTTTCTCACCAGCAGGTCTTTGAACCCCAGCAGACTTGTGTCTGCCGGAAAGAGAGATCCAAGGTAGGTTTTAAATCTAGGATCGAGCACGGTGGCCAAAATGTAGTGCTCTGATTTCAACAGATTGACCACCCGTGAATCCTTGTTAAGCGAATTAAGGGCTCCATCCACAAGTCCCACATACCTAGCGGAATCGCTCCGTGTTAGCTCCTCCTTCAATGTCTCCAGCTTCTTCTGCAAAAGCCTGATGAGGGGAATGACCTGACTCAGGCTGGCAGTGTCTGAACTGACTTCACGTGTGGCAAGTTCAAAGGGCAGCAGAACCTTGCACAACGTTGAAATCATTCTCCACTGCGCTTGAGACAGGTGCATTCCACCTCCTATATCGTGCTGAATTGTATAGGCTTGAATGGCCTTTTGCTGCTCCTCCATCCTCTGAAGCATATATAGGGTTGAATTCCACCTCGTTACCACTTCTTGCTTCAGATGATGGCAGGGCAGGTTCAGGCGTTTTTGGTGTTGCTCCAGTCTTCTGTACGTGGTGCCTGTACGCCAAAAGTGTCCCGCAATTCTTCTGGCCACCGACAGCATCTCTTGCACGCCCCTGTCGTTTTTTTAAAAATTCTGCACCACCAAATTCAAGGTATGTGCAAAACATGGGACGTGCTGGAATTTGCCCAGATTTAATGCACACACAATATTGCTGGCGTTGTCCGATGCCACAAATCCACAGGAGAGTCCAATTGGGGTAAGCCATTCCGCGATGTTCTTCCTCAGTTGCCGTAAGAGGTTTTCAGCTGTGTGCGTATTCTGGAAACCGGTGATACAAAGCGTAGCCTGCCTAGGAAAGAGTTGGCGTTTTAGAGATGCTGCTACTGGTGCCGCCGCTGCTGTTCTTGCGGTGGGAGTCCATACATCTACCCAGTGGGCTGTCACAGTCATATAGTCCTGACCCTGCCCTGCTCCACTTGTCCACATGTCCGTGGTTAAGTGGACATTGGGTACAGCTGCATTTTTTAGGACACTGGTGACTCTTTTTCTGAGGTCTGTGTACATTTTCGGTATCGCCTGCCTAGAGAAATGGAACCTAGATGGTATTTGGTACCGGGGACACAGTACCTCCAACAAGTCTCTAGTTGGCTCTGCAGTAATGATGGATACCGGAACCACGTTTCTCACCACCCAGGATGCCAAGGCCTCAGTTATCCGCTTTGCAGTAGGATGACTGCTGTGATATTTCATCTTCCTCGCAAAGGACTGTTGGACAGTCAATTGCTTGGTGGAAGTAGTAAAAGTGGTCTTACGATTTCCCCTCTGGGATGACCATCGACTCCCAGCAGCAACAACAGCAGCGCCAGCAGCAGTAGGCGTTACACGCAAGGATGCATCGGAGGAATCCCAGGCAGGAGAGGAATCGTCAGAATTGCCAGTGACATGGCCTGCAGGACTATTGGCATTCCTGGGGAAGGAGGAAATTGACACTGAGGGAGTTGGTGGGGTGGTTTGCGTGAGCTTGGTTACAAGAGGAAGGGATTTACTGGTCAGTGGACTGCTTCCGCTGTCGCCCAAAGTTTTTGAACTTGTCACTGACTTATTATGAATGCGCTGCAGGTGACGTATAAGGGAGGATGTTCCGAGGTGGTTAACGTCCTTACCCCTACTTATTACAGCTTGACAAAGGCAACACACGGCTTGACAAATGTTGTCCGCATTTCTGTTGAAATACTTCCACACCGAAGAGCTGATTTTTTTGGTATTTTCACCAGGCATGTCAACGGCCATATTCCTCCCACGGACAACAGGTGTCTCCCCGGGTGCCTGACTTAAACAAACCACCTCACCATCAGAATCCTCCTTGTCAATTTCCTCCCCAGCGCCAGCAACACCCATATCCTCCTCATCCTGGTGTACTTCAACACTGACATCTTCAATCTGACTATCAGGAACTGGACTGCGGGTGCTCCTTCCAGCACTTGCAGGGGGCGTGCAAATGGTGGAAGGCGCATGCTCTTCACGTCCAGTGTTGGGAAGGTCAGGCATCGCAACCGACACAATTGGACTCTCCTTGTGGATTTGGGATTTCGAAGAACGCACAGTTCTTTGCGGTGCTTTTGCCAGTTTGAGTCTTTTCATTTTTCTAGCGAGAGGCTGAGTGCTTCCATCCTCATGTGAAGCTGAACCACTAGCCATGAACATAGGCCAGGGCCTCAGCCGTTCCTTGCCACTCCGTGTGGTAAATGGCATATTGGCAAGTTTACGCTTCTCCTCCGACAATTTTATTTTAGATTTTGGAGTCCTTTTTTTACTGATATTTGGTGTTTTGGATTTTACATGCTCTGTACTATGACATTGGGCATCGGCCTTGGCAGACGACGTTGCTGGCATTTCATCGTCTCGGCCATGACTAGTGGCAGCAGCTTCAGCACGAGGTGGAAGTGGATCTTGATCTTTCCCTAATTTTGGAACCTCAACATTTTTGTTCTCCATATTTTAATAGGCACAACTAAAAGGCACCTCAGGTAATCAATGGAGATGGATGGATACTAGTATACTTATGGATGGACGAGCGACTGCCGACACAGAGGTAGCTACAGCCGTGGACTACCGTACTGTGTCTGCTGCTAATATAGACTGGATGATAATGAGATGAAATCAATATATATATATATAATATCACTAGTACTGCAGCCGGACAGGTATATATATTTATTATGTAATGACTGATGACGGACCTGCTGGACACTGTCAGCTCAGCAGCACCGCAGACTGCTACAGTAAGCTACTATAGTAGTATGTATAAAGAAGAAAGAAAAAAAAAAACCACGGGTAGGTGGTATACAATTATGGATGGACGAGCGACTGCCGACACAGAGGTAGCTACAGCCGTGGACTACCGTACTGTGTCTGCTGCTAATATAGACTGGATGATAATGAGATGAAATCAATATATATATATATAATATCACACTAGTACTGCAGCCGGACAGGTAGATATATTTATTATGTAATGACTGATGACGGACCTGCTGGACACTGTCAGCTCAGCAGCACCGCAGACTGCTACAGTAAGCTACTATAGTAGTATGTATAAAGAAGAAAGGAAAAAAAAAAAACCACGGGTAGGTGGTATACAATTATGGATGGACCAGCGACTGCCGACACAAAGGTAGCTACAGCCATGGACTACCGTACTGTGTCTGCTGCTAATATAGACTGGATGATAATGAGATGAAATCAATATATATATATATAATATCACTAGTACTGCAGCCGGACAGGTATATATATTTATTATGTAATGACTGATGACGGACCTGCTGGACACTGTCAGCTCAGCAGCACCGCAGACTGCTACAGTAAGCTACTATAGTAGTATGTATAAAGAAGAAGAAAGAAAAAAAAAAAAAAAAACGGGTAGGTGGTATACAATATTACATATATATATTATATACAATTATATATATATATTATATATATTAAACTGGTGGTGATTATTAAACTGGTGGTCAGGTCACTCGTCACACTATCAGCAACTTGCAAGTAGTACTCCTAAGCAGACAATCACAATATATATTATACTGGTGGTCAGTGTGGTCACAATGGCAGTGTGGCACTCTGGCAGCAAAAGTGTGCACTGTACGTTATATGTACTCCTGAGTCCTGCTCTCAGACTCTAACTGCTCCCCACTGTCAGTGTCTCCCCCACAAGTCAGATATACATTATACAGTCACACTATCTATCTATCACTTCAGCAAGTAGTAGTACTCCTCCTAATGCTCCCCAAAATTACTACTGTGTCTCTCTCTACTCTAGTCTCACTCTCTTCTCTATAAACGGAGAGGACGCCAGCCACGTCCTCTCCCTATGAATCTCAATGCACGTGTGAAAAATGGCGGCGACGCGCGGCTCCTTATATAGAATCCGAGTCTCGCGATAGAATCCGAGCCTCGCGAGAATCCGACAGCGGGATGATGACGTTCGGGCGCGCTCGGGTTAACCGAGCAAGGCGGGAAGATCCGAGTCGCTCGGCCCCGTGTAAAAAAAAATGAAGTTCGGGCGGGTTCGGATTCCGAGGAACCGTACCCGCTCATCTCTACTTAATACACCTGTGCACCTGCTGGGTTACCTGCAAAACATGCACTGTGTGGGGTCCTGAGGACCGAGTTTGAGAACCTCTGCTCTAGATCAGAGCTGGCCAAACCAGTCCTCGAGATCTACCAACAGTTCACATTTTCCAGACCACCTAGCTGGTACACAGGAGTAGTCATTACTAATTAAGATGTGCTGCAGTCATTCCTAACTGACAATTCTATAGATCTCCAGTAGGCCTGGAAAACATGAACTGTTGGTAGATCTCGAGGACCGGTTTGGCCAGTCCTGCTCTAGATAAATAAATTCCTACAATTAAATCGTAGAATTATTGGGCCTAATTCAAAGTTGATCACAGCAGCAAATTTGTTAGCAATTGGGCAAAACCACTGGAATTTAGATTTCATTTTGAACACACCCCACCCAAATCTAATTCTCTCTGCACATGTTATATCTGCTCCACCTGCACTGCACATGGGGGGTCATTCCGACCCAATCGCATGCTGCAGTTTTTTTCACAGCGGTGCGATCGGGTCAGAACTGTGCATGCGCCGGCACTGCAGTGTGCCAGCGCATGCCAGACGGCCTACGGCCATCGTTGCCTGTGGCCCGTCCCCCCCCCCCCCCCCGCGCGGTCCGGCCAAGCCTGCGTTGGCTATTTGCCCGCCGTTGTCGGGGCACAGTGCGGCCAACGCAGGCTTGGCCGGACCGTGCGCGCGGGGGGGGGGCACAGGCAACGATGGCCGCAAGCCGTCTGGCATGCGCTGGCGCACTGCAGTGCCGGCGCATGCACAGTTCTGACCCGATCGCACCGCTGTGAAAAAAACTGCAGCATGCAATTGGGTCGGAATGACCCCCCATGTGCAGTGCAGGTGGAGCAGATATAACATGTGCAGAGAGAGTTAGATTTGGGTGGGGTGTGTTCAAAATGAAATCTAAATTCCAGTGTGAAAATAAAGCAGCCAGTATTCACCCTGCACAGAAACAATATAACTCAACCAAATCTAACTCTCTCTGCAAATGTTATATCTGCCCCCCTGCAGTGCACATGGTTTTGCCCAACTGCTAACAAATTTGCTGCTGCGATCAACTCGGAATTACCCCCATGGTTTTGCCCATCTACTAACAAATTTGCTGCTGCGATCAACCCGGAATTAGGCCCTTAGGGCCTAACTCAGACCTGATCGCTGTGCTGCAAATTACACAGTACTGCAATCAGTCGCCGTCCAGGGGGAGTGAAAATTCCCCCCAGTGCGAATGCATGTGTACGCTGATCGAAAATTCCCCTCAGTCAGTGGACAGCCGCAAATCCGTTTGCAGTTCACCATCAAATGATTTCCCCATTCTGTGCAGTCTGTGCGTAGCTCAATACTTACTCCTCCAGCAGGGCTGTCTTTTCGTGTGGGCTCAATGGGCACTTGCCCAAGGGCCCCAGGAGTATAAGGGCCCTGTGCTGATAGCTGAGGGTCCACCCTTTCCAGGGGTACCAGATTTTTGAAAATTGGCCCTGGGGAACCGGAGATATCCAACTTCAAAGCAGTGGTCCCCATCCGAGCCTGTTAATTGCTATTCCAAGCCAGATATTTCGGGTTCTGTTTAATTTATAGTTTTTCTTAGGGTATACTCAAAAGGCTGGGACTCTCCCCTTTTGGTGGACACTGGCAGCGTGTCTCTACGATTCCCAGAACCAGAGATATCAGCCTTCAAGTAGCTGGTCCCTGCTCCAGCTCCACACTCCTAATATGCAGTTTTATATTTTCGTCGGTGGATTGCTCTGACTCGTGTATTCTGATCCCAAGTCCCCGGTACCTCCTGACAGGTGGGGCTCTTTAGTGATTTTATCCCATTCAAAGCTAAGAAATCTTTCTCTGACGTCCTAAGTGGATGCTGGGGACTCCGTCAGGACCATGGGGATTAGCGGCTCCGCAGGAGACAGGGCACAAAACTAAAGCTTTAGGATCAGGTGGTGTGTACTGGCTCCTCCCCCCATGACCCTCCTCCAAGCCTCAGTTAGGCTTTTGTGCCCGTCCGAGCAGGGTGCAATCTAGGTGGCTCTCTTAAGGAGCTGCTTAGAAAAAGTTTTTAGGTTTCTTATTTTCAGTGAGTCCTGCTGGCAACAGGCTCACTGCATCGAGGGACTTAGGGGAGAGAAGTTCAACTCACCTGCGTGCAGGATGGATTGGCTTCTTAGGCTACTGGACACCATTAGCTCCAGAGGGAGTCGGAACACAGGTCTCACCCTGGGGTTCGTCCCGGAGCCGCGCCGCCGACCCCCCTTGCAGATGCTGAAGATTGAAGGTCCAGAAACCGGCGGCAGAAGGCTTTTCAGTCTTCATGAAGGTAGCGCACAGCACTGCAGCTGTGCGCCATTGTTGTCACACACTTCACACCAACGGTCACGGAGGGTGCAGGGCGTTGCTGGGGGCGCCCTGGGCAGCAATGTATAATACCTTATTCTGGCTAAAAATACATCACATATAGCCCCTGGAGGCTATATGGATGTATTTAACCCCTGCCAGGTCTCAGAAAAACGGGAGAAGAAGCCCGCCGAAAAGGGGGCGGGGCCTATTCTCCTCAGCACACAGCGCCATTTTCCCTCACAGAAATGCTGGTGGGAAGGCTCCCAGGCTCTCCCCTGCACTGCACTACAGAAACAGGGTTAAAACAGAGAGGGGGGGGCACTTATTTGGCGATATGTATATATATATTAAAATGCTATAAGGGAAAAACACTTATATAAAGGTTGTCCCTGTATAATATAGCGTTTTTGGTGTGTGCTGGCAAACTCTCCCTCTGTCTCCCCAAAGGGCTAGTGGGGTCTTGTCCTCTATCAGAGCATTCCCTGTGTGTGTGCTGTGTGTCGGTACTTGTGTGTCGACATGTATGAGGACGATGTTGGTGAGGAGGCGGAGCAATTGCCGGTAATGGTGATGTCACTCTCTAGGGAGTCGACACCGGAATGGATGGCTTATTTAAGGAATTACGTGATAATGTCAACACGCTGCAAGGTCGGTTGACGACATGAGACGGCCGGCAAACCAATTAGTACCTGTCCAGGCGTCTAAAACACCATCAGGGGCGTTAAAACGTCCTTTTTACCTCAGTCGGTCGACACAGACACGGACACTGACTCCAGTGTCGACGGTGAAGAAACAAACGTATTTTCCTTTAGGGCCACACGTTACTTGTTAAGGGCAATGAAGGAGATGTTACATATTTCTGATACTACAAGTACCACAAAAAAGGGTATTATGTGGAGTGTGAAAAAACTACATGTGGTTTTTCCTGAATCAGATAAATTAAATGAAGTGTGTGATGATGCGTGGGTTTCCCCCGATAGAAAATTATTGGCGGTATACCTTTTCCCGCCAGAAGTTATGGCGCGTTGGGAAACACACCTTAGGGTGGATAAGGCGCTCACACGCTTATAAAAACAAGTGGCGTTACCGTCTCCAGATACGGACGCCCTCAAGGAGCCAACTGATAGGAGGTTGGAAAATATCCTAAAAAGTATATACACACATACTGGTGTTATACTGCGACCAGCGATCGCCTCAGCCTGGATGGGCAGCGCTGGGGTGGCTTGGTCGGATTCCCTGACTGGAAATATTGATACCCTTGACAGGGACAGTATTTTATTGACTATAGAGCATTTAAAAGATGCATTTCTATATATGCGAAACTCTGGCATCAAGAGTAAGTGCGATGTCCATATCTGCCAGACGATGTTTATGGACACGACAGTGGTCAGGTGACGCAGATTCCAAACGGCACATGGAAGTATTGCCGTATAAAGGGGAGGAGTTATTTGGGGTCGGTCCATCGGACCTGGTGGCCACGGCAACAGCTAGAAAATCCACCTTTTTTACCCCAAGTCACATCTCAGCAGAAAAAGACATAGTCTTTTCAGCCTCAGTCCTTTCGTCCCCATAATATCTGCCCAGGGATAGAGGTAAGGGAAGAAGACTGCAGCAGGCAGCCCATTCCCAGGAACAGAAGCCTTCCACCGCTTCTGCCAAGTCCTCAGCATGACGCTGGGGCCGTAAAAACAGGTGCGGTGGGGGGGTCGTCTCAAGAGTTTCAGCACGCAGTGGGCTCACTCGCAAGTGGACCCCTGGATCCTACAAGTAGTATCCCAGGGGTACAGATTGGAAATTCGAGACGTCTCCCCCTCGCAGGTTCCTGAAGTTTGCTTTACCAACGTCTACCTCCGACAGGGAGGCAGTATTGGAAACAATTCACAAGCTGTATTCCCAGCAGGTGATAATCAAAGTACCCCTCCTACAACAAGTAAAGGGGTATTATTCCACACTATATTGTGGTACTGAAGCCAGACGGCTCGGTGAGATCTATTCTAAATGGAGTCACTCAGAGCAGTGATAGCGAACCAGGAAGAAGGGGACTATATGGTGTCCCTGGACATCAAGGATGCTTACCTCCATGTCCAAATTTGCCCTTCTCACAAAGGGTACCTCAGGTTCGTGGTACAAAACTGTCACTATCAGTTTCAGACGCTGCCGTTTGGATTGTCCACGGCACCCCGGGTCTTTACCAAGGTAATGGCCGAAATGATGATTCTTCTTCAAAGAAAAGGCGTCTTAATTATCCCTTACTTGGACGATCTCCTGATAAGGGCAAGGTCCAGAGAACAGTTGGAGGTCTGAGTAGCACTATCTCAAGTAGTTCTACGACAGCACGGGTGGATTCTAAATATTCCAAAATCGCAGCTGTCTCCGACGACACGTCTGCTGTCCCTAGGGATGATTCTGGACACAGTCCAGAAAAAGGTGTTTCTCCCGGAGGAGAAAGCCAGGGAGAAATCCGAGCTAGTCAGGAACCTCCAAAAAACCAGGAAAAGTGTCAGTGCATCATTGCACAAGGGTCCTGGGAAAAATGGTGGCTTCTTACGAAGCGATTCCATTCGGCAGATTTCACGCAAGAACTTTTCAGTGGAATCTGCTGGACAAATGGTCCGGATCGCATCTTCAGATGCAGCAGCGGATAACCCTGTCTCCAAGGACAAGGGTGTCTCTTCTGTGGTGGCTGCAGAGTGCTCATCTACTAAAGGGCCACAGTTATGCATTCAGGACTGGGTCCTGGTGACCACGGATTCCAGTTTGAAAGGCTGGGGAGCAGTCACACAGGGAAAAAATTTCCAGGGAGTGTGATCAAGTCTGGGGACTTCTCTCCGCATAAATATACTGGAGCTAAGAGCAATTTACAATGCTATAAGCTTAGCAAGACCTCTGCTTCAAGGTCAGCCGGTATTGATCCAGTGGGACAACATCACGGCAGTCGCCCACGTAAACAGACAGGGCGGCACAAGAAGCAGGAGGACAATGGCAGAAACTGCAAGGATTCTTCGCTGGGCGGAAAATCATGTGATAGCACTGTCAGCAGTTTTCATTCCGGGAGTGGACAACTGGGAAGCAGACTTCCTCAGCACGACCTCCACCCGGGAGAGTGGGGACTTCATCGAGAAGTTTTTTCCACATGATTGTGCACCGTTGGGAAAGACCAAAGGTGGACATGATGGCGTCCCGCCTGAACAAAAAACTGGACAGGTATTGCGCCAGGTCAAGAGACCCTCAGGCAATAGCTGTGGACGTTCTGGTAACACCAGGGGTGTACCAGTCGGTGTATGTGTTCCCTCCTCTGCTTCTCATACCAAAGGTACTGAGAATTATAAGACGTAGAGGAGTAAGAACTATACTCGTGGCTCCGGATGGGCCAAGAAGGACTTGGTACCCGGAACTTCAAGAGATGCTCACAGAGGACTCAGGGCCTCTGCCGATAAGAAGGGACTTGTTTCAGCAAGTACCATGTCTGTTCCAAGACTTACCGCGGCTGCGTTTGACGGCATGGCGGTTGAACGCCGGATCCTAAGGGAAAAAGGCATTCCGGAAGAGGTCATTCCTACCCTGGTCAAAGCCAGGAAGGAGGTGACCGCACAACATTATCACCACATGTGGCGAAAATATGTTGCGTGGTGTGAGGCCAGGAAGGCCCCACGAAGAAATTTCAACTCGGTCGATTCCTGCATTTCCTGCAAACAGGAGTGTCTATGGGCCTCAAATTGGGGTCCATTAAGGTTCAAATTTCGGCCCTGTCGATTTTCTTCCAGAAAGAATTGGCTTCAGTTCCTGAAGTCCAGAAATTTGACAAGGGAGTACTGCATATACAACCCCCTTTTGTGCCTCCAGTGGCACTGTGGGATCTCAACGTAGTCCTGGGATTCCTCAAATCACGTTGGTTTAAACCGCTCAAATCTGTGGATTTGAAATATCTCACATGGAAAGTGACCATGATGTTGGCCCTGGCCTCGGCCAGGCGAGTGTCAGAATTGGCGGCTTTGTCTCACAAAAGCCCATATCTGATTGTCCATTCGGACAGGGCAGAGCTGCGGACTCGTCCCCAGTTTTTCCCTAAGGTGGTGTCAGCGTTTCACCTGAACCAGCTTATTGTGGTACCTGCGGCTACTAGAGACTTGGAGGACTCCAAGTTGCTAGATGTTGTCAGGGCCCTGAAAATATAGATTTCCAGGACGGCTGGAGTCAGGAAAACTGACTTGCTTTTATCCTGTATGCACCCAAAAAACTGGGTGCTCTTGCTTCTAAGCAGACGATTGCTAGTTGAATGTGTAGTACAATTCAGCTTACACATTCTGTGGCAGGACTGCCACAGCCAAAATATATAAATGCCCATTCCACAAGGAAGGTGGGCTCATCTTGGGCGACTGCCCGAGTGGTCTCGGCTTTACAACTTTGCCGAGCTGCTACTTGGTCAGGGGCACACCCTGGCTGAGGAGGACCTGGAGTTCTCTCACTCGGTGCTGCAGAGTCATCCGCACTCTCCCGCCCGTTTGGGAGCTTTGGTATAATCCCCATGGTCCTGACGGAGTCCCCAGCATCCACTTAGGACGTCAGAGAAAATAAGATTTTACTTACCGATAAATCTATTTCTCGTAGTCCGTAGTGGATGCTGGGCGCCCATCCCAAGTGCGGATTGTCTGCAATACTTGTACATAGTTGTTGTTACAAAAAAATCGGGTTGTTATTGTTGTGAGCCGTCTGTTCAGAGGCTCCTATGTTTGTCATACTGTTAACTGGGTTCAGATCACAAGTTATACGGTGTGATTGGTGTGGCTGGTATGAGTCTTACCCGGGATTCAATATCCTTCCTTATTGTGTACGCTCGTCCGGGCACAGTATCCTAACTGAGGCTTGGAGGAGGGTCATGGGGGGAGGAGCCAGTACACACCACCTGATCCTAAAGCTTTAGTTTTGTGCCCTGTCTCCTGCGGAGCCGCTAATCCCCATGGTCCTGACGGAGTCCCCAGCATCCACTACGGACTACGAGAAATAGATTTATCGGTAAGTAAAATCTTATTATTTCCAGGAGCTGGAGATATCTGCAGTCAAGCAAGCTGCCCTCCCACGGAAAATTATGAATATTAAGCCCACTCCTAGTATACTATCCACCCCTCTCTCCTGCGTATTAAACACCCCCTACCACCCTGGAAGTCATGTATCAGGGCCCCTTCATTCATCCCAATGTCTCCTTATACAGTTTAGTGTTCTCCCTCCGCCGCATCTGTGCAGTAAAAGCAGGGGTAGATTGGGATCGAAAACCAGCCCGGCAAATGTATGGAGGCAGCCCTAATGGGGGCGGGGTCTGTCAAGTGGGTAGAGTCAAGAGGGCGGGATCACTCCTCTTAAGGCCTGATTCTGAGTTGGACACAGTTGCGGCCTCCTTGTGTCTTTTGCTGCTGTTGCGTCTGCATGCTAATACCACTACACAGCGCTCCGTGGACTTCAACAACACAATCTGCAGCTGCGTCCAGTGCTTGCGTTCTATAGCAGCTCCGCCTCCAATCATAGCCTGTACCTTGTGAAAACGTTGAGGGCGCCACAATGAGACGGAGACGAAGCTTTCAGTCGCACAAAAAAAAATATATATAATGAGGAGTGCCGCAAACCCTCCCTGTGAGCGCCACTGGTACCACTAGATGGTACAGCACCCCAGGCCAGCTACCCTTACAGCAGTCAGTTCAGCACCTCTCAATACATGCTGAGCTGACTGTAATCAAAGGGTAAACATTAAAAAAAACAACTTACTTTAAAAGTTTGCTTCTGGCACCGTAGGTATGGCCCTGCAGTTGCTTTTCTGTGGTGGGTGTGTGTGTGTGTGTGTGTGTGTGTGTGTGTGTGTGTGTGTGTGTGTGTGTGTGTGTGTGTGTGTGTGTGTGTGTGGTGCTGGAAGACTAGCCCGGAGACTCATGGGAGGAAGAGCTTCTGCGACTGTGAGTGTGCAGCAGCCCTCCTCCAGGATCAGTGGCCGCCATATTTGATATTGGCAGCCAGGCAGCTTCTCCTATTCCATCATTATCATTACTGGCTGCTTCTGTGAGCTGTGCTATGCTGCGCTGCCGTCTGATCAGAACACTCAGATCAGACAGACAGCTAGTGCACAGCCGGTGCCCGACGGTGCCAGCGCAAACAGTAGGGTGCCCCATAGACCACCACTGATCGCGGCAGACGGCCAGCATGGAGGACAACGGCGAGGGGATGCCTGGACTGGCCAAACGGAATCCGGTCAGGCATCCCAGTATACCAATCCGCCCCTGAGTGAAGGAGTAATTAGCAGAAATTACTGCTCCAGATCCTACATGCTGAGAGGAAGATAAAACACCCCCTACTGCCCACGGGACATCAAAGCTGCCGTTGATAGCACCCCCAACCCCTACCGCTGGAGGATAGGTAGGGGCCCCAGTGCATTCTTGTGCCCAGGGGCCCACACTGCTGTTAAGATGGCCCTGTCCTCCAGTGCGCAAAAATCAGGCTGATCGGGGCCGCAGCTGACGTCACAAACCCTCCCTGAAAACGCTTGGTTACGCCTGCGTTTTTCCGGACTCTCCCACTAAATGGTCAGTTACCACCCACAAACGGCCTCTTCCTGTCAATCTCCCTGAGAATATCTGTGTTATCAAAATTTTCGCACCATCCTGTCCATCATGCATGCACATTGCGGTGCATACGCATGCGCAGTAGTTCACTAATCGACCGCTGTGCGAAAATGCACAGCAGCAATCAGGTCTGAATCGGGCCCTTAGTCTCAAAAGTTTTTGTGATACTTACCACGGTGGGTATCACAAAAAGACATCCACTGCCAGCTTCTCTGATCCATTGCCTGCATCTGAAGACGCAGCACTGGATCAACATCTTGACAATCAGTTGCAGCATCGAACCTGGGAGCGACCCTAGAGTTTCCCAAAACGACTATGCTGCCAAGGCCAGTAAAGCTGCATCCAAAGACAGAGGTGATGCACAACCACGTTCAGCATCACTTCCTGACGCCTCTCTAAAAGCACTTCCGCAGCAGCACCTCTCATGACACATGCGCACTGCAACTTGGCGCACACAAAGTCCTGAAATCATTGGTTCATTGCGACCAAATCCGGACTGTGTCTGGAGCTAAATCAGGCCCAATGGCAGAAGTAACTGAATTTAGTATCCACTAAGGAAAAGAAGGACACATAAATAAATAAAAGCATTGCCCCTAAGAGACTACACGTAGGGGTAAATTAGATCTAAACGTTCTAAAAATGAAAAGTGGTGATGTTACCCATAGCAACCAATCAGATTATCATTTCTTTGTGTGAGTAGGAGTGTGGTGCTAGGTTATGAATCTTATTTCTAAACAACAAAGAGAAATAGGCAAAGATATACACAGAGACAGACAGAGTATGACAGAGAGGCGGACAGCCTGGAATACATGTTACACACAGCTGACGGGAACAAATCGCTATAGATATAAACATTCAGAGTTAATAAAAGGATATAATGTCTTTACTGAGGTGGGAGGTCAGGACTTCAAAGTAAAGCAAGTAAGGCTGCCTAAAGAATTATTCAGGAGATGCCGAACAATGGTTCCCCAGGGACGTTGTGCAAGGACTGACAAGTCTTCTGTGCCCTTACCCGCTAACCCAAAATGTGCTCTATGCCAGGTACCAGCAGCAAAATACACTGGTATAGGGAAAAATTAAGCATGTGCACCTCAACTACAGTCATATTGTGGGTATACCATAAAATACATTGTACTGTATATTGATATCTATTTTTACTTTGCAATTCATATATTGTTTTTTTTTACTGGTATTATGTATTGAAGCCTTTTGTGCACAAGCCTATGGTTTCTCTGCTATTGTGAAAACTCCCAGAGTGCCCTGCCAATTTCTAAGGTTGTCTACCACAATATAAATGTAGATAGACGTTATTTCTGTATTATACACAGCATAGATTCTTCGTAATATATACAACAGTGAGAGGAATGCAGGGAAAGTAAAAGTAGAGGTACATGACTTCCATCGATAATAATACTGATACACATTTTTAACAATCGTTGATTATTCTGTAGCCGTTGCTAGATGCAGTGGACAGATGCAAGGCCTCACTGTGACACAATTGTGTGAAAGGTGTGTGGTGTGGGCCCCCCTGGATAAAATTAATATTGAGTTGTTCCAAGGCGTGGTGAATTTCCCATTAGGCATGTAAAGAGCGTGTCTTGGGGTGGCAGTTGTTGGGGGGGGGGGGGGGGGGGGCACTTGGAAGCTTGTTGTAGCAGTGTCAGACCAAAATTTAACAGTAACTGCAAAACATTTCAACTCTGCTATACCGTATGGATCTTGAGTGGAGTGTAAAAGAGTAGGAGTGCCCCTGTAAGTTCCCTGCTTAGTAAATATGCATACACAATTAAAAGAAAAAAAGGAATGTCGTAGTCCATGGACTTTAATTATTGTATTAAATTGCCAATTATCAAATGATGGCTTATAAACAATCAATGGATATAATAAAACTGGGCAGAGGGAGGCAGGGAAGGGGGGGCGCCTAGGGGCGCCATGACCCCTAAATCCATCCCTGAGTCCATGGTGGCTGTGCCGCTACCAACTCTTGAAAAACTGGCAATCCCATCGCCTAGGGGCCACGTCCGATAGCCATGTAATAACAGCCACGGGTGGTAAGGGTTTCTTTGCTGACACGCAGGAGATATCGCAAGTTCTTCTTACATTGATGTACAACAGCAATCTATTGCATAACATTGCCAGAACCATAGAACACAATCATAGGTGAAACTAGACATTTGGCAATGGGTGGCCCCAGTTCCAACCTCCAGGATTGCTGATACATCTTACGAGTTATGTGGCAATACCGGTGGAGGCCTAGCCAACATGTGGTGGCATGCTACATTTAAAAATAAACAATATTTACAAATCCTAAATTGGTGTCAGGGCCTGTTCTAGACCTTGTAGAGCTCAGGGCAATAGTTTCCTTTGGGTGCCCCCCATGTTTAAAATAGGGTCAGTGCATGCAGAATGCTTGCAACAACAATTTACAGTAGGGTCATGGCAGTATGGACGGTGTAATGGTTAGCATTACTGCCTCATAGCACTCAGGTCATGGGTTTGATTCCCACCACGGCCCTAACGGTGTGGAGTTTGTATATTCTTCCTGTGCTTGCGTGGGTTTCCTCCTAGTGTTCCGGTTTCCTCCCACAATACAAAAATATAATGGTAGGTTAATTGGCTCCCAACAAAAATTAACCCTTGTGTGTGTGTGGTAAGGAATCTAGATTGTAAGCTCCCATGGGGCAGGGACTGATATTAATGGTAAAATATTCTCTGTAAGGCGCTGCAGAATATATGTGCGCTATATAAATAACTGGAAATACTAATAATAATAATAATTGTAGTGAGTTTGATTTATCCTGACATATCCTGGGTAGTTTGATTTATTCTAGATATATTATGGCTAGTTTGACTTATCCAAGGCTGGAATAAGGGGCTTGGGCTGAAAATAATCAAGGGCCTATTGTGAGACACAGTAAGGTGTGACCAGTGCTGTGTGGGTGTTGCCAGTGTTGTCTGGGTGTGGCCAGTGCTGTGTGGGTGTGGCTAGTGCTGTGTGGGTGCGGTCAATGCTGTGTGAATGTGTGTGGCCAGTGCTGTGTGAGTGTGGCTAGTTCTGTGTTGGTGTGACCAAGGTCATGTGGGCGTGTACACCACCTACACTATTGCCCAAATGTATGGCCAGCTGGGTATCAAGATGGTGGACCTGTTTTATGACCTGATTCAGCGCCTCATGCAATGCCGTTTCTCATGGAGATATGCGATTTATTGCTACAGCTCGTGCGCATAATCCCCACTGCGCATGTGTTCCAGAGTGTATGCACAAAGACGCTGTTGGGATTGAGATGCATGTTATATGAGATGTCTTGGAAAAGTACTGGTAGATGGTCTGTTTTAGGGGGCATGTTATGGGAGTGTTGCAAGCGCGATGCTTGTGCAAGTTTCGATGGCGTGACCAATTGTGGCATCTAATGACGTACCAGGCACTATAACGGCATCTGCAGGTGTTGGGAGTGGGCGCCCTTATACATTCATATGCTTAGATGTACACCAAGGAAGGACTTTGTAGCAGCATTTGCATACACATACAGTGCAGGCGACCGCCAAAAGACGCATAGCATGGCCACATCTACGTCCACCTCTGAATCAGTCCATGTATGTGCAGACCTGGGACTGTAGTCATCTTCACCGCATTGTTAATTTGGCCTTGAACCTATCCTTGATTTGTTCTGGCTAGACTGAGTTATCAAATATATTAATACTAGTTTATCTATGCTGATGTGTTTTGGCTACTTTACCTACCCCTGATATACTCTGGCTGGCTGACTGGCTGCACAAGCCAGATGGAAGCGTTGGTGAATGATGAGTGGAATCCCAGTAGTCAAAGTTTTGTCTGTTACATTATGCCCATAATGCCACTTACCTATTATGCCTACAGTTGTAATGCCCTTTACATACACACAGTAGTAGTGCCCTCACACATTGGGTCTGACTCAGATGTGGTTGGAGTTGCTATAACTGCTGCTTCATTGGAAGCAGCAGTGATAGCACTGTATGTTAATGCAGCAGGAGGTGTGTATTACAAGCAGACACTTCCTGCTGCAGTACTGATCCGACCTGCATCCAAGGACGCAGGCATCGGATCCCTCACTCACCATCAGGCGGCCTGCAGCACCCGTCCCAGAGGCCAGAAAATCTCCGTCCAACAATAGAGATCTCTGGCCTCTTCCCTACCCCCTAAAAGGTGCAACATGACCATATGTTAAGATGGCCCTGCCCCAATTGCCCCTGAGACCATCCACCTGTGTGATTACACATGTTCCTGTAGCTACAATGTCTGGCAGCCAGAGGCGTAACTAGGGTTTTCGGAGCCCAGGGCAAGATGAATTGTGCCCCCCCCCCCAAAAAAAAGCAAACCCACACACACAAAAAGAAGTATGTGTGCACGCCAGAAAATGGGCGTAGCCACGCACCAGAAGGGGTGTGGCCACTGAAAATGGGGCGTGCCAACATGACTATCACCTACCCCCTGTGTCGCCTCTCAGCACACTATCACCTACCCCTTGTGTCGTCTCTCAGCACACCTTCATTCAATTTTTGCACAGTACGCATGCACAGTGCCAGATACACAATTGTCCCACAGTGCCAGATACACAGTGCACCACAGTGTCAGATCCACAGTAACAGATACAGCGCCCCACAGTGCCAGATACAATGCCCCACAGTGCCAGATACATGCCCCACAGTGCCAGATACAATGCCCCACAGTGCCAGATACAATGCCCCACAGTGCCAGATACATGCCCCACAGTGCCAGTTACACTGCCCCACAGTGCCAGTTACAATGCCACACAGTGCCAGATACATGCCCCACAGTGCCAGTTACAATGCCACACAGTGCCAGTTACAATGCCCCACAGTGCCAGATACAATGCCCCACAGTGCCAGTTACATGCCCCACAGTGCCATACATTCCCCACACTGCCAGATACATGCCCCACAGTGCCAGTTACATGCCCCACAGTGCCAGATATAAGACTCCCCCCCCCCGTCACTCACCGCTTCCCTCTGCTATGTGAGGAGAGCGCAGCGCCTCTCCTGCCCCTCAACGCTGCAGGTCTCCGGCGGCTGCTATCTTAAATGTGGTGCCGGTTCATTAGCCAATCAGAGCTCGCGGACCGGCAGCCAATCAGGAGCCGGTCCGCAAGCTCTGATTGGCTAACTCCGCCGGAGACCGGACACACACGCAGTGCTGCTGGCAGTGCGGCAGCTGCAGTTAGCACATTGAGGGGCAGGAGAGACGCTGCGCTCTCCTCCCCTCACATTGAAGCGTGACGGGGGCGAGTGGACATGATGCCCTGGCTGCCGGCGGCGCCCCACACTCTGCTGGGCCTGCCAAGGCGCCCAGGGCACGTGCCCCACTCACCCTGCCTTAGTTACGCCTCTGCTGGCAGCATTAACTGTGTTGTACAGTACATTAATAAGTTTTTGAGGGTATGTACACTAGTAAGAGAGGAGTCCTGCAATGTAGTGGTCACTCAACCTGTATAGAGGAAGCCTGCACTAATACACTATAGCTGAGCCCCTATCTCTGAAATGAGGTATACTGTAGATGTGAATTTATGATGATGGGAAGAACAGAGGAAGAAGAGATTTTTTTCTGGAGGTTACTGGTCCTTTACACATAATCCACATGAAAGCTCTAGCAGTCATAATGGGCTGTCAATGCTTTACGCTATTGCTCTGATGTTGACAAAGTTAGCTGGTCCCACACAAGAAGGGGTGATTAGAAAGCGCACAAGGAGAAGGCATAGCTCTGATGGAGACATGACAGAGAATACAATTCTCAGATAAAAATAAACCAAAGCCAACACACACAGAGACACAGCCTTTCGCCAGCCCCTGTGCTGCTCCTCCACTATATGGGCTGCAAGCAGAGAAGACTTTTTTGCATTCTGGGCTGTTCCCGGCAGCAAAGCTTAAAGGTCTCAGATCTTTCCACGAGAGCTCCTCTCATTATTCATACAATTAGCATGTTCCGTGCGTGCAGAGACTCTGTCGGCAGCCAGAGACCATAGAGAAACAATGAGGATCCAGAAGATTAACCCCTAGACTCCTGACAAGTACTAATGAGTGTAAGACGTGCAGCAATCAGCTTAGGCAGCACAGGCTCTGCTGAAATTGTACACCTGGTACACATGTGTCCTGGCCATAAGAATAGATTCACATCCGTGGAATTAATAGCCTGGGATGAGCGCCTTTGTGGCCTTTGGTAGGACAGTCAGGCATACTATTGGCGCTACAGATGAGGTGGCTGATGCAGTGATGAATGTGCGCCTGTTTGCACACTGTAGTGCATCTTGCATAAAAATTAGCATATTCGTGTGAGAATATAGCTTCTGATCCCATGGGTGGCGAGCAAGATGGGGGCATGTACGAATTTCCGGGTCCTTGCCTCCATAGTGGCCCATTAGTGCAGAGGACGTGTAACAATTCCTAGCAAAGCGGCAGAGGTACAGCGCACGCATTGTCTCTGACTGCACAGATTTTGTCCAGTGCACCTACATTTCTCATACGTCCTAGAGGATGCTGGGGACGACATCAAGACCATGGGGTATAGACGGGATCCGCAGGAGACATGGGCACTCTAAAGACTTTTCATTGGGTGTGAACTAGCTCCTCCCTCTTTGCCGCTCCTCCAGACCTCAGTTTTAGAAATGTGCCCAGGTCGACTGGATGCACTCTGAGGAGCTCTACTGAGTTACTCAGAAAAGACTTATGTTAGGTTTTTTATTTTCAGGGAGATCTGCTGGCAACAGGCTCCCTGCTTCGTGGGACTGAGGGGGCAGAAGTAGGAACCAACTTCCTAAAGAGTTTCATGGCTCTGCTTCTGGCTGACAGGACAACATTAGCTCCTGAAGGGAACTGAACGCTAGCCGTGCCTAGATGCTCACTCCCACAGCACACCGTCACCCCCCTCACAGAGCCAGAAGACAGGTGAGTATGAGAAGAATGATCTTCAATCAAGAAAGTGACGGCTAAAGGTACCGCGCGGCTGGCGGGAGCGCAGCGAGCCATGTTGCCCACACATACACAGGCACTGCAGGGTGCGGGGGGGGGGGGGGGGCACCCTGGGCAGCATGAAACCTGTGGAAACTGGCATAAATAAGGGGCATAAGTTGCTGAGGCACAGTCCTACCCCCACCAGTATAAAAAATTACCTCATAAAAGCTGAGGAGAAACACACCATTGAAAAGTGGAGCTTCCTCCTCAGTCAGCCAACACACTGCTCAGCGCCATTTTCTCTCTCTCCTCAGGCTGCAGAGACAAGACTGGTCCTCCTCCCCTACTGAACAAGTATCAGGGTGCAAAACAGGGGAGGCCACAGTGAATTTGGTGCTATATAATTGTGTGATTAACATTATAAAAGCGCTGAATGTCAGTGGGCATTTTGTGTTCACAGACATTGTGTTACTGGCGCTGGGTTGTGCGCTGGCAAATCCCATCTGTGTCCCTCTGACAGATTTTACTGTGGGTCTGTCCCCTATAAATCCCGGAGTGTCTGTGGTGTGGTTCTGCACGTGTGTGACATGTCTGTGGCAGGGAACTCTGTGGAGACATGTTAGGGACACAGAGGTGTAATATGACACCAAGAGCCTGACTGGGTGAAAGGTTACATGATAATGTGAATCATATCAGTAAGAGGTTGGACTGAATCTCATACAGAAAATGAAAATAATCTGTTGAAGATGTGATTTTTAATAGTTCTGCCTTTCATCCACAGGGACCTTTCTGGGTCACATACAAATTTGCACAAGTAGTACAAACTGATACCGACACGGACTCTGATTCCTGTGTCGACAATAGTGATTGCAGGGGAATAGGTCCTAAGTTAGCAAAAAAAGCATTTAAGACATGTTTTAGCTATAAAGGAGGTGTTAGAAGTTACAAAGCCCCGTCTTTTACCACAAGGAGAGGGTTTACTTTAGTAAAGAAGTAATGTAATTTTCCCTCCACCTCAGGTCTGATTTAACCTGAAAAGAAATTTCAGATTCCCAAAAGGAATTCAGGCAGCTTACCTTTTTCCAAAAAAGGTGGGAGTCACCCCGCATTTTAGACAGGGCACTGTCATAAAAGAGAAAAGGTGTTTCTCCCTGCGCCTGGAATGGCTTCACTTAAGGAGCCGACAGACCGCAAGTGAGTAAGGTGATTTATTGATGTGGCCAATGGGACACTGCTCAGGCCTACCATTGTCTGTGAGTGGGTGAGTAGTGCTATTGAAAAGTGGTCAGAAAACTTGTCATTAGACAATAGATGGAGAAGAGATACTCCTAACGTTAGGTCATATCAAAGACGCTGCTGCGTAAGTACTAGAATCCATGAAATATATTGGTTTCTTGGGATCAAGAACCGCTACCATGGCAGTATCGGCTCGGAGGGCGTTGTGGATTCGCCAGTGAAATGCTGATGTAGATTCCAAAATAAAATATGGAGGCTCTCCCGTATAAAGGTGAGGCCTTGTTTGGTGATGGGCTGGATGTGTTAGTCTCGGCGGCCACCGCAGGTAAGTCGACATTCTTGCCTTATGCTCCTAGACCGGCGAAAAAGACACATCACTCTCACATACAGTCCTTTTGGCCCAACAAATACAAAAAGTCCAAAGGTTTCCCCTTTTTATGCAGGTAGGGGAAGGGGAAAAGGAAAGAAATCCACAGTGTCTCCTGGATCGCTGGAGCAGATCTACTCCTGCTTCTGCCAAATCTGCAGCATAACGCTGGGGCTCCCTTGCGGGAGTCCACTCGGGTGGGAGTACGTCTGAAACTTTTCAGCCAAATCTGGATTCAATCTGGCCTGGACCAATGGGTCTTACAAATAGTGTCCCATGGGTACAAACTAGAGTTTCAAGACGTCCCCCCATGCCGATTTTTCAAATCGACCTTGCCAGCTTCTCTTCCGGGAAGAGAGGCAGTAACAACGGCAATTAAAAAATTATGTCAGGATCAGGTCATTGTCCTGGTACCCTTAGCACAGTAACGAGAAGGTTTTTTTATTCAAGCCTCTTCGTAGTTCCGAAGCCGGACGGCTCGGTCAGATCGGTTTTAAACCTGAAAATCTGAATCTCTACCTGAAAAGGTTCAAGTTCAAGATGGAAGAGGGGGACTTCATGGTGTCAGTAGACATAAAAGATGCTTACTTGCATGTTCCCATTTATCCTCCTCACCAAGCTTATCTGAGATTCGCAGTACAGGATTGCCATTACCAGTTTCAGACGTTGCCGTTCGGACTCTCCACGGCACCGAGGGTATTCACCAAGGTGATGGCGGAGATGATGGTCCTCCTTCGTTAAAAAGGAGTCAATATAATTAATTATCTGGACGATCTCCTGATAAAAGCGAGTTCCAGGGAACAGTTGGTGCAGAACATCGCACTCTCCCTGTCAATACTCCAACAACACGGTTGGATCATGGATTTTCCAAACTCGCAGTTGGAACCGACAACAAGATTGTCCTTTTTAGGGATGATTCTGGACACAGAAGTACGGAGAGTATTTCTTCCAGTGGAAAAGGCTCTGGAAATCCAGAAAATGGTCAAACAAATATTGAAACCATACTTGGTAACTATACTACTCAAACATGGATGCCATATAATTTATGCATACGTATGCCCTGCAGGACTTTTCATCTTCCAGCAATAATTGCATATGACGGCATTTTGCATAAAGACTGCCCGGAAGTGACTAATTGCGAGTCAGAGATTGGCTTATTAAGGCTCAGTATCAATATGTTTTTATTGGCATGACTTGTGCCAGATCGTTTTAATGTTCTATGTGTATTTGTGTACTAATTTTAAAACAATTATAAAATTGTGAATTTTTCATGTGAGCGCAGTTGGTAGTTTTTGTTTGTTCATATTTGGTGTGGATGCGGGCCTTAGATTGGGGTCAATCAAGGTCCAGATTTCGGCCTTATAAGTTTTCTTTCAAAAACATTTGGCCTCCTTTCCAGAAGTTCAGACGTTCGTGAAAGGGGTTCTGCACATCCAGCCTCCATTTGTGCCTCCAGTGGCACCATGGGACCTTAATGTGGTGTTGCAGTTCCTTCAATCGGGTTGGTTTGAGCCTCTACAAGAAATAGAGTTGAAGTTTTTCACTTGGAAAGTGGTGATGCTTTTGGCGTTGGCATCCACAAGGCGGGTGTCTGAATTGGGGGCCTTGTCCCACAAGAGCCCTTACCTGATCTTCCATGAAGATAGGGCAGAGTTGAGAACTCGTCAACATTTTCTTCCAAAAGTGGTTTCCTCTTTCCACATAAACCAACCTATTGTGGTGCCAGTTGCTACTGACACGTTTGCTGCATCAAAGTCTCTAGCTGTGGTTAGAGCTTTAAAGATTTATGTCACTAGAACAGCTCGAATACGGAAAACAGAGGTTTTGTTTGTCCTGTATGCTCCCAACAAGATTGGGTGTCCTGCTTCCAAGCAGACTATTGCGCGCTGGATCAGAGGTACGATTCAGCAAGCTCATTCTACGGCTGGATTGCCGTTACCGATGTCGGTGAAGGCCCATTCTTCTAGGAAGGTGGGCTCGTCCTGGGCTGCTGCCCGGGGGGTCTCGGCATTACAACTTTGCCGAGCAGCTACTTGGTCAGGGTCAAACACATTTGCTAAATTCTACAAGTTTGACACCTTGGCCGATGAGGACCTAAAGTTTGGTCAATCGGTGCTGCAGGGTCATCCGCACTCTCCCGCCCGTACTGGAGCTTTGGTATAGACCCCATGGTCTTGATGTCGTCCCCAGCATCCTCTAGGACGTATGAGAAAATAGGATTTTGATAACCTACCAGTAAATCCTTTTCTCCTAGTCCGTAGAGGATGCTGGGCGCCCGTCACAGTGCGTACTTTACCTGCAGTTTAGTTATTACAGTTACACAAGTTGTGTTATCTTAGTTTCAGCATGTTGCTGCAATTAGTTCATGCCTGTTGGCGTGTGTTATGTTGAATGCCATGTTGTGCGGCATGGTTGAGGGTGTGAGTTGGTAGATATCTCACCACTAGTTAAGTAATTCCTTTCCTCGAAATGTCAGTCTCCCTGGGCACAGTTCCTACAACTGAGGTCTGGAGGAGGGGCATAGAGGGAGGAGCCAGTTCACACCCAATGAAAAGTCTTTAGAGTGCCCATGTCTCCTGCGGATCCTGTCTATACCCCATGGTCTTGATGTCGTCCCCAGCATCCTCTACGGACTAGGAGAAAAGGATTTACCGGTAGGTTATCAAAATCCTATTTTCTACCATAAAGTCTGCAGATCAAAATAAAGGCATTCAGAGGACTAGACATTTATGCCAATCCCTATTAGGAGCTGAGCAGAGCGAGGGCACGAGTTGGCATAAGGTGTACCTAGGCTTATGGAGCAGTTAAAAAAATATTTTGTGGTGAAAGATTATTGAAATTAGATAAAGGGCAAATAGGGCTGTTCCTATCTTTGCAGAAGGGCACACGCTCATTGTCACGTTGCTAAAACACCTGCCCCAGTTCTGAGCTAGCAGAGGTCAGATTGTGTCCTATACGTTAACTAGGGCACATTTTTGAACCTTGTATTTACACTCCAGTGGACAAACGCGTTTCCAGTCTCCCTTCGCTTATTGTAAAAAAACTTCAAACACACCAAAGTACCAAACGTTATAAAGACAGTCATAGTGTCTCCTCACCCTCATAATTGGTTGTAAATTAGGCTAAATTGGTCAGGATTTTAGAAAAAATTTAACTTTTAATTAAATGAAACAGGTGGTAAAGTGGTTAGGGAGTGGACTTTAATTTGACCATTACACTCCGATATACGGAACATATATACATAGTAAATAAACAATACTTAAAATAATCACACGGCTCATAGCGGGTTGTGTGCTGCAGTCTTGTTCAGGTGCCTGGTACAGATGTGTCCCTATACACCTAGCGTCTTTTTGCCATATGGTGTGAGAGTTTGCCCCCATGGGTAGTGAAGACTACTTTTTTCTGTAAATTGCATCTTAATTGCATCTTAGTTGCATCGTAGCATACAAAACCATTTAAAATAGAAAATGGCAGCTTTTTTTTTTTTTTGCAGGGAACAATTGAAATAACCAAAGAGCACCAAGGAGAAACATTCAATTCCTCACGACATCTCCAGCAGAAAGATACAGCTTACAGGGACCCATTCATCATCAGGGTTAGGTATCCAACTTGCTGCGAGCTGCAGTTGTGGATACTTAATTACCTGAGCAGGGGCGTATTAAGAGAGGAGGGGGCCACCTTCTCTCTAGCATGCAGCTGCGGTGACGGTGACTCTGGGAAAATAGTGCGTGGCCATTTTCCTGGTGATTTTTCCCTACTGTGCATGAGCAAAACACCAGGAAAATGGACACCATGATATCACTGCTGCGGGACTCCAGATAGGTATTTATAAAATGGGTGCAGAGTGTGCGCTGTGGGCCTCTTTGGACCCAGGGGCCTTTGTGCACCGCAATCACTGCACCCATTATAGATATGCCATTGTACCTGAGCAATTCAGTATACAGTATTTTCAGTGCCGGTACAGCTGCTCCAAAAAGTCCCGGGTTCTCGACCCTGCTCTTTACCGGGGTCAGGACTCGGGGTTGGGACTGAAACCTGGGAGTTTGCTGGCTTTTGTGATGTTAGTGTATTAGAATGCTTAATATTTGTAGACACTCCCTTACTAATATGTGTAAGCCTGAATCTTTAGTGATGGTCCCTGGGACCAGGGGGATGCTGGGAAGTGGGTGGTCCAGTGTGCAGTGTGTCTGGAGTTGGTGATGAAATAAAACAGCACAGCAGTGAACTCACATGTCTCTGTGTCCTGATGACTGGATTTACAAACATATGAACAAAACATGGTGTCAGAAGAATTTTAACTTGGACTGCTAGTGCTCTCAGAGTGTGAAAGAATCTTGCAGAAGTCTGTGGCTGTGATACTCAGTGTCTGCAAAGCCTACCGTGTGCTCCTCTCTTCAAACAGTGAGTAACAATGGATAAACTAGCTCCTCCAACCGGCATGCTGATGTCTGGTAACTTGTGCTGGACATTTATAATAGTTTTCAGTTTGCTGAGGGGCAGAATATGGTGCTATCTTCTATATTGCAAAAGTTTGAAGATTACTTTGTGCCAAGGAAAAATGTGACATATGAAAGATATGTTTTTCACATGTGATCAGAAGTCTGTAGATGGATTTGATCAGTATGTTACATAGCTGCAATCACTCAGTAAAACCTGGGAGTTTGGTGATTTAAAGGATTCACTGATTAGAGATCGTATTGTCTGTGGAATACCTGATAAAGGACTCAGAGAGAGATTGCTGAGAGAGCAAGACCTAACACTAGAAAAGGCAGTGACTATGTGTAGATCTGCAGAAATAACTAGATTTCAAGCCAAAAAGTTACACAAGGATGCTGATGCTGCTGTATATGTAGTGCAGAAAACAGAGCAAAGCAAACCTCCATTCTCAAGAATGAAGCAGTCTAAGCCACAGTCTAATAAGGAAATGTGTAGTATATGTGGAACTGCTCACAATCCTAAAATGTGCCCTGCTTATGGTAAAACCTGCATGAAATGTGGTAGACTTCATCACTTTGCCAAATGCTGTAAAATGAAAAGTAAAACAACCAAAGTGCATGCTGTTAAACAAACAGATGAATTCTTTGTGGATTGCATTGAACTTTGCAGTGCAGATAAGAAAGAATGGATTGTCCCTTTAACTGTGAACGAGATTGTCATTCCCTTTAAGCTTGATACTGGCGCGCAGGTGAATTTAATATCATTTCAAGACTTTTAGAGTAAAACCTAAAATTCATCCAGCCAAAGTGAAAGTTACAGGGTACACTGGGGAGGAAATTCCTGTGAAAGGTACATGCTTAGTGACACTGAAATATAAGGGACAACAGTTTAAAACATCTCTACTGATTGTGGATAAAAATGTGCAACCGATTCTAGGATTAAGTTCCTGTGGGAAACTAAGCTTGCTAAAGAAAGTTTTATGGTGACATCACAAGTAGAAGATGACTGCAAATCGATGTTTACAGAATTCAGAGACTTGTTTGAAGGTTTAGGTTGTTTGCCTGGAGAGCATAAAATAAATATAGACACGCAAGTTTCTTCAGTGATACACCCCTGTAGAAAAGTGCCGTTTGCGCTGAGAGAAAGACTGAAACAAGAGTTAAATCGCATGGTAGCCTTGGGTGTGATACAGAAAGTTGATGAGCCTACTGAGTGGGTAAGCTCCTTAGTAATTGTTGAAAAGAAAAATGGACAACTCAGAATATGTCTAGACCCCAGAGATTTAAACAAAGCTATTAAACGAGAACATTTCAAACTACCAACCAGAGATGAAATCATGTCGCAATTTGCGGGAGCAAAATGGTTCAGTAAATTGGACGCATCTTCAGGATTCTGACAAATGAAGCTAGATGAGGCCAGCTCAAAGCTTTGTACATTTAATACACCAGAAGGTAGATACAGATTTCTTCGACTACCATATGGAATATTGTCTGCTCCAGAAGTATATCACAAAAAGATATACATGATTTTTGAACATATTCCAGGTGTTGAAACAATGATGGATGACATTATTGTGTGGGGATCTACAAAGGAAGAACATGATTCTAGATTGAGACAAGTAATGGAACTTGTCAAGAATGTGAATCTAAAGCTAAACAAGGACAAAAAGGAATTTGGCGTGAATACACTTACCTTTATGGGCGACGTGGTCTCGGATCAAGGTGTAAAACCAGACCCAAGGAAAATATCAGCCATAGTAAACATGGAACGTCCTAACAACAAAGACGACGTCAGAAGATTCCTAGGGATGATTACTTACTTAGGAAAGTTTATTTCTCAACTCTCTGAATGAACAGCCTCTCTTAGATGGTTGTTGGACAAAGATAACGAGTGGATGCAGAGGCGTCATGAGGGGGGTGCGGGTGGTGCGGCCCGCACCCAGGTGTCACCCTTCAATGGGGTGACACCAAAAAGAGCTGCACACCTGCACCCCCATCCACAGATACGTCTGCGGCTGCACCCACACTTACTCCTCCCCAGCAGCGCACCCCCGCCGACTTCATCACCCGGACAGCAGACTCATTCATATACACACCGGCCCGCCTGTACACCGCCGCGGCGCCACCGGGTCCTTACTACTATCACCATGGTGATGAGCTATCAACTGATGCCGGGTGCTGTACGTCACGAGTGACGTCATACGCACGCCGGCACCGCATGCCTTGCTGGGAGGGAGAATGGGAGGAGACTTTGCTGTGCAGGGAGGACAGACGTTACCAGAGGGAGCTGTACTGCAGGGACTAAAGTGTGCACCTCATTGCCTTCTTCTCTGGCTGGCTGTGAGCTATTTCAGCTGGGAGACGGTGTGTATGTTTGATCCAATGTTTTACAGTTTACGATTACATTATAATCCATTATTATTGGAGTAAAAAAAAATGTTTTGAGTAAGTTAACAACATGTATTATATATGTGTGTGTGTGTGTGTATATATATATATATATATATATATACACATACATATGTGTGTATATATATATATATATATATATATATATGTCTGAATACCCCCGCCGCCACATTGAGCTCTCGCCACGTGGTCGCTCCTGATTGGCTGCCGGTCCGCGAAATAGCCTCCTCCTCCTTACACCGCCGCCGTCCTCTGCCTCCTCCTCCGCTACACCGGCGCTGCCCTCAGCCGCCCCACCGCTGCCCTCAGTCCTTCTCTGCACCTCCGCCTTTTCCGCACCATGCCAATCACAGCCATCTCATCCACCGCCCTGCAGACCACAGCATCCTCAGCACCGCCGCTGCTAAATAGGTAATCTTACCCTGCTGCCTTTCTCTCGCCCTAGTCCCTACTAAGTGCCCTTGATGTCCCTCTCTCTGTCACTCTCCCTGTCCCTATGTCCCTGCTGTCACTTTCCCTGTCCCTATGTCCCTGCTGTCACTTTCCCTGTCCCTATGTCCCTGCTGTCACTTTCCCTGTCCATCTGTCACTCTCCCTGTCCCTATGTCCCTGCTGTCACTCTCCCTGCCCCTGCGGTCACTTTCCCTTTCACTCTCCCGGTCCCTATGTTACAGTTGTCACTCTCCATGCCCCTGCTGTCACTTTCCCTGTCTCTCTGTCCCTGTCCCTGCTGTCACTCTCCCTGAATTTTGTCTCATACCGTGTGCTATAATGTGAATTTTGTCTCATACCGTGTGCTGTAATGTGAATTTCGGCTCATACCGTGTGCTATAATGTGAATTTTGGCTCATTCAGTGTGCTATAATGTGAATTTTGGCTTATTCTGTGTGCTATAATGTGATTTTCGGCTCATTCTGTGAGCTATAATGTGATTTTCGGCTTATTCTGTGTGTTATAATGTGAAAACTAGTACAAAAACATAACTAAGGGTTCCGTGTGTTGTGATACGGGAGGGTGTCCATGGGAGGTGACACCGTGAGTTACCACACCGGGTGACACCAACCCTAGTGACGCCGCTGGGTGGATGTGGTCACATGAACAAGAAAAAAGTTGGCAAAAATTGAAACAGATCATTACAGAGCAACCAATGCTAAAATTCTTTGATCCTGCAAAAAGAATAAGAATTCAGCAGATGCTTCGCAATTTGGCCTAGGCTCAGTACTCTTACAAGAACATGAGGATACATGGCAACCAGTAATCTATGCATCAAGAGCACTGACAAGTGCTGAAACAAGGTATGCTCAGATAGAAAAAGAACTTCTAGCGATCACATATGCATGTGAGCGATTTCATCAGTTTGTGTATGGTCAAAATTTACAGTGGAAACTGACCACAAGCCATTGGTAGCTATCATGACTAAATCATTACATGACTGTCCCATGAGAATTCAACGAATGCTTATCAGACTACAGAAATATGATGTACACTTGCTGTACTGTCCCGGCAAATACATGTACATTGCTGATACACTTTCTTGTGCTGTGGACAAAAGTGAAGGTTCCAAAAGTCTGATGGATGAAGAGATAGAAGCCTATGTTAATTTGATTGTAGCTTCTCTACCAGTGTCTCTTGCAAGACAAGAACAGATTAGGAAAGAAACTGAGACAGATGACACAATGAAAGTGTTGAAAGATATCATTCTGAAAGGTTGGCCAGCAGAAAAACATGCGTGCACGCTGTCTATCCATGATTATTGGATGTACCGCAGTGACCTTACAGTTGTCGATGGTATTATTTACAAAGGCAATAGGCTTGTCATACCTGCACGACTAAGAAAAACTATGCTGTGCAAGATACATGAAGGCCACTTAGGAGAAGAAAAATGTAAGCGGAGAGCGCATGAAGTTATGTATTGGCCAAGAATGAACCAAGACATAGCACAGACTACAGCTACATGTGAATTATGTCTTACGTATAGATTGAAACAACAAATCGAGCCACTGAGTCCTCACGCAGTGCCAGAGAGACCGTACCAGAAAGTTGGCGCAGATTTGTTTGATTGTAATGGGAAAACGTACATTGTTGTGACTGATTATTACTCTAACAACCCTGAGGTGAAGACACTACATACAACTACTAGTAAAGCCGTAAGCATGAAGTCAATCTTTGCAAGGCATGGTGTTCCTATGGAAGTGTTCACTGACAATGGTCCTCAGTTTTCCAGTGCTGAATTTAGACAATTCGCTGATGAGTGGGAATTTGTCCATACTACGTCAAGTCCCCACTATCGACGCTCAAATGGGTTGGTGGAAAGTTCAGTAAAAACTGTAAAGAGTCTCATGAAAAAAGCTCAAGAATGTAAAGAAGATTTCTACAAAAGTCTTTTAATCTACCGCAGTACACCTTTACAGAATGGACTTTCTCCTGCACAAATGCTGATGGGAAGGAGGATTAGAGCAAATCTCCCGATACATGTTGAACTGCTTAATACACATAACTCAGCGTTGGTCAGACTGAGTAAGGAACGTCAACAGGCAAAACAGAAACTGTTCCATGACAGGCGAGCAAAAAGCATATCTGATCTAAAATCGGGTGACCAAGTCCGTCTCAGAGATCATGAGAAAGGTATTTGGGTGCAGAAAGGTATTGTGCAAGCACAAGTAGCACCAAGATCTTATACTATACGTACAGAGCGTGGAACGGAAGTAAGAAGAAATCGGGTGGATTTAAGATCTCAACCTAACCATAATGAAGACAACATGACTGAAGGATACCCTTCATCTGACATGTATGATGATCCTGATAATGGTGAACAAACCACGATTCTAGAATGGTCCAACATGGTCGATGAAACACAGACTGTGTATGAAAGACCCAAAAGGGAAATACGCAGACCTAAGAGACTCATTGAAACGTGTTAGATCAGGGGTGGGGAACCCTTTTTTCTACCGAGGGCCATTTGGATATTTATAAAATCCTTCGGGGGCCATACAAAAATTCTCAATTTAAAAAATGACCCTGCCCCCCAGTAGGTCTGCCCCTTAGAGGTACTGTGTGTGTCCGCCTCCGGCGCGCACGCGCCCAAAAAATGGGTGTGGCCAGTTAAAATGGAACGTGATACACATGTGCCCCCAATAGTGCTGTGCCAGATCCACAATTGCCCCCACAGTGCCAGGTATACAAATGCCCCCACAGTGCCAGGTATACAAATGCCCCCACAGTGCCAGGTATATAAATGCCCCCACAGTGCCAGGTATACAAATGCCCCTCACAGTGCCAGGTATACAGATGTCCCCACAGTGCCAGGTATACAGATGTCCCCACAGTGCCAGGTATACAAATGCCCCTCACAGTGCCAGGTATACAGATGTCCCCACAGTGCCAGGTATACAGATGCCCTCACAGTGCCAGGTATACAGATGTCCCCACAGTGGCAGGTATACAGATGCCCCCACAGTGCCAGGTATACAGATGTCCCCACAGTGCCAGGTATACAGATGTCCCCACAGTGCCAGGTATACAAATGCCCCCACAGTGCCAGGTATACAAATGCCCCTCACAGTGCCAGGTATACAAATGCCCCTCACAGTGCCAGGTATACAGATGTCCCCACAGTGCCAGGTATACAAATGCCCCCCACAGTGCCAGGTATACAAATGCCCCCCACAGTGCCAGGTATACAGATGCCCCCACAGTGCCAGTTGTACAGATGCCCCCACAGTGCCAGTTATACAGATGCCCCCACAGTGCCAGGTATACAGATGCCCCCACAGTGCCAGGTATACAAATGCCCCCACAGTGCCAGGTAGATAGATGCCCTCCCCCCTCCCCTCCGTGCTGCTTACCTTGGGACACGGAGGAGAGCGCGGCTGTCGGGTGAAAGCGGCGGCGTGTAGTACTTCAAACCAGCCGCCGGTTCGAGAGCCAATCAGAGCTCGCGGACCGGCAGCCGCGGCTCCTGATTGGCTACCGGTCCGCGAGCTCTGATTGGCTCACGGACCGGCGGCTTGTTTGAAGTACTACACGCCGCCGCTCTCACCGACAGCCGCGCTCTACTCCCTGTTCAACTTCTGACAGCTGAGACACGCTGCCGCCGGACTGAGCGGCAGCGTGTCTCACTGACACAAGCTGGTGGGCCGGACCAAACGGCTTCGCGGGCCGTATACGGCCCGCGGGCCGGAGGTTCCCCACCCCTGTGTTAGATGATGTTCTTAATATGACGTTGTTAATTGTTGCATTGAAGCGTACAGGGCTTATCTTTAAAGAAAAGAGGATGTGATGTTAGTGTATTAGAATGCTTAATATTTGTAGACACTCCCTTACTAATCTGTGTAAGCCTGAATCTTCAGTGATGGTCCCTGGGACCAGGGGGATGCTGGGAAGTGGGTGGTCCAGTGTGCAGTGTGTCTGGAGTTGGTGATGAAATAAAACAGCACAGCAGTGAACTAACATGTCTCTGTGTCCTGATGACTGGATTTACAAACATATGAACAAAACAGCTTTTAGAACCGGGAAGTATCCCGGTACATATATCTGAATGGGGTATTACTAGTGCCATGCTGGCTGACTGCACATGCATGACCTGTAGTCTTGCTTCCACATGGCCACAGTGCACTCACGCAAGAGGGATCCATTTTTGCAACCTAGGGCCTCCTTCCCATAGGAAAGAGGGATACTGCAGTAATCAATGCCATCTAAAGATGGTGTTGGTTCCTGCAGGCAAACTCCTGAATACTTGTCGAATACTACGCGGCCCCGTCTCTAATAATGAATGGGCCCCTTACTTAAAACTTGAAGAAACTAGTGCTGAATATGGCCTATAGTGTTCTCTGGTCTCTATACTGTACTTTAAAACCAGCTATGCTTTTGAACAGTAAACGGCTTCCTGACATCAATCCTACAGCTTAATATGATATTATTGCAAACATTATTTGGCAAAGAATGCTGACGATGCCTAGACCACATTTATTTGTTGAATTACACGGACACTGTATTAAGTCAATGACATCGCATCATTAAAAATTTGCCAACAACTGAAAACCTATCCATGGACACTTTGCTGCTTGGAGGACACATCTGTACATTTAACATTCACCTTTTGCCCTAGGCTTTATCATAATACTGTTACTGAATGTAAAATACTTTTAACTCATAGGCATATAGCAGATGAACAGGTCAAACTGTGCCCGTGTTTTAGTATTTCACCCCACCCCCATGAGTCACATTTTATTACAGCAGACAGGTACACATATACAGGACACGTACTCTCCGGGCAAACACTGTCTACAAAATACAACATGACAAACCTAACCACTGGAAGACTGATCAATGATAATATGTCAATGCTCATGGGATAGAGGCTTCTCTTTCTCTCCCACCTATTTTGAACAACTATATCTGTCCTGGAGTGGGTAAGAGGGAATCCGGACTATTGGTTGTTAGACAGTAGGATAACCCCATATGGTTGACAAACACAAGGTTGACATGGACAAAAGGTCAACACGGATGAAAGGTTGACACTAGAAAAGGTCGACAGGTTCAAAAAGTCAACATGTTTATATGGTCGACATGACATTAGTCGACACATGCTTTTTGTGTTTGTTTTCATGTTTTTTAACTTTTTCCTTCCTTGACTATCCATGTCATAAATAATAACCTTTAGTAACCTTGTGGTGAGTGAAGCACTGGTTGTCAGTGATTTGTTGTCTCCAGAGCCGCACGAGCTACTTTCTATCTTCCTGCCTGCATTTACTATCAGCGTAACCTCCATCAAACACTCTCTGGCTTCTATGTCACTGGTGCTATCCCAGTGTCAGCTGCCGCATCCGTTCCTGTATCGCTGGTGCTATCCCAGTGTAAAGTCGCAGCAGTTGTTCCTGTATCACTGGTGTAATCCCATTGTCAGCTGCCGCATCTAAGTCTGTATAGCTGGCGCTGCTCCGCATCTCGGCATCTAAGTCTAAGTAGTTGATTGTAACCCAGCAATCCTGTATAGCTGGCACTGCTCTGCAACCCAGCAATCCTGTGTAGCTAGTACTGCTCCGCATCTCGACATCTACAGTAAGTCTAAGTAGTTGATTGTAACCCAGCAATCCTGTATAGCTGGTACTGCTTTGCATCCCAGCATCCAACCTGCCAAGCCACTACTGTTCCGTTTGTATTCTGTCCAATTACCGTAAGAAGAACGGAATAACTTAAATAGGAATGGAGAGGGTTAAACATCAATGAGCTGGGGATGACTCTCTGGGAACATGTGATTAGACATCCAGCAGGCTGACAGGCTCTAGCTGGTTCATATTACTGGGGAAGAGGAGGAGTTTCCTCTTTTTCTGGTATTTTCCGCTCTCCCTCCCCTTTTTTGTGGTAGTTGGGTGTGGATAGTTGCGTTGGCTGATTGGCTGGAAGGAACAGCAGGATAATTGTTTTTAGGATTATCTAGATGTTTCTAATGATTATTGCAGGTTTGGTTGGTGCGCTCACCTTTGTTGACTATAGGCATCTCCGGGATCACCCGGTCAGGGACAGCGACACCACCCGGATGGGTGGGTAATCAAGGTATAAGGTGGAGTGGATACCGTTTGTTGTTTTACGCTGAGTTTTTGAGTTAGGTACAGTCGTATGGGTTGGGGGTAGAAGTTAGCCGTTCTTTCATGGCCACCACTAGTTAATCTTCATTCAGACATTTTTAGTTATAAGTTATTGAATAAATCAGCTAACAATTTCTGCCAAATCTAAGTCTTTGAGTCTTTATTTTAGAGTTAAGAGTTAAGGGTTTATCAAATGCACAGAGTTATCCATCAATCTTATGATGTTTATAGAAAGAACTACAAAAGACCTTCCAGTTTCTGACCTAGCACCTGTGATCCTAACCCAGTATCCACGTCTAGACCAAATTCACAAATGAATCCAATCCTGACACCTTACAAGTAAATCAGGGTATTCAGTACAGGAGATTGTATGTAATGCAGGATATTTCTAAGCAGACGGTTGTGTATGTGTAATGCAGGATGTATCAGTTCAGGTGTTGGTATATTAGTTATGTCTGCGGTACATAATTACTTTGCCTTGGTTCTTAGAGGTGATTTCAGCGCCACGGGCAGCCATGCAGATTATATGACTCCTGCAGTCTAATTAGTGCTGTCTGTTTGGCTTTCCTCACGGATATATTAGCTAATTGGCTGGAAGCTCATGGTTGTGGCATTTCTCATGAGTCGGGAATGTTGATGCTGCGCTGTGTGCAGAGTCAGCAGCTGCGCCACTTAGGATGGTCATTACATCTTTGAAGAGATATGTCCGCTTTTTAACAATTCAGATAGTCCATTCATTAACGTAACCAGCTAGCTATTGACAGCTTCCTAGTCCGGAGACCAACCTGGTGACTTGGCCAACTTAATTAGACTGAATTACTGTGCGACTAACCCATGTCCCCCTGTCTAAACAAAGAAGGACCTCTGTGGCCTGTAGCAAAATAGTTTACAATCCTCTACACCAAATGCAATGATCTACCTTCCTTCTATTTTGAATGGTGCACCCTGGACAGTCGTCATGTTGGAAATTTGCACGTGGTTAACAAACAGTTAATTATCCCTCCACACTCACTTAATTATTTTATTTTGTGCATAGTGCTGTTTCTGAATTATTAAAGTCTACATAATTAAACCTACACACAATTAGCTCTTGTGTTACAAAATAAATCTCTAAAATGCCACACATGCACAAAAACAAACTATTGGTGCATGTGTGTGTGTGTGTGTGTGTGTGTGTGTGTGTGTGTGTGTGTGTGTGTGTGTGTGTGTGTGTGTGTGTGTAAATAGTTTATTTTATAGCACAGCATATATATACAGGGTGATTCAAAAGTCGCAGTACACCATTTTGTATAAAACACTGTGCTAGAAATGGGAAAATTGACTTAGATTCAAGATGGCCGATTTCAAGATTGCGCCCATGTTCAGTACATAGCCTAAAAGATGGACCACCTCACCCATACCTTACTGGAGTATTCCATTTTCCCATTTCCTGCACAGGTTTTGAAACAAAAGGGTGTACTGCGACTAAAACATACATTTTGTGAGGAGGTTCAAAACATTTTCTTTGCATACTACAAAATGTTACAAATGAAATTTTGTATGGCAGGACATAAATGTCGCAAAACAGAGCAGTAGGAGTAACAGGTCGCTTGCAACCAGCAAAAAAAGTGGGAGAAGTAAACAGGCTGTACTAAACAACTACCAACTACACTTATTCCCCCCCCCCCCCCCCTCCCCATTTGCGTCTGAGATTGATTACCATGCTCTTTGCACACAATTTTATTGTGGAATATTCTGGTTGTTAATATTATGTGAACATATTCATCCTTTAGAAGTCCTTAATAAAGTATATATACGGTGAACTGTTTTAATGTAGCAAGTAAAACTGATTGTGAAGGTCGTTGTTCTCTTGTTTGCAAGCAGCTTTATTAATTAACCCCTTCAGTTTGGTCTTTCGGTTATATTGACCCCCATCTTCCATGGTATCACCAGCCTTGTTCTACAGTATCTAGCCTGGGTGTGGTTTTCACTGTATTAGGGGGCAGGGCAAGCTATGCTCTTGGGGGTCTATTCATGAAGCAGTGAAAAGTGTAGAGAAATGAGCCAGTGGAGAAGTTGCCCATGGCAACCAATCAGCTGCTCTGTATAATTTCATAGTATGCAAATTATAAATGTTACTTCATTTCTGATTGGTTGCCATGGGCAACTTCTCCACTGGCTCACTTCTCCACACATTTCATTGCTTCATGAATAGACCCCTTGGTCTCCATCTTATAATCAAAGTCAGCCCAGGCTGTCCACCTTCTGGGCAGGTGGAGGATTTGGAGAAATATATATGATGCATGTATTTTAATTATCAGATTTGTTTAAGTGCCATGTGGATGGCAGTTGTCTTTACTTCATGTGATAATTTTGACTGTGCACATTACATTACTCAGAAGAATGCATCAGAAAATGCACTACTCAACCATAATTTGGGCGTTATATGGGTCCCAGTCCGAGCTGGTACAGATCTTGCGTTTTGTTTTTTTAAATAAGCAAATGGCAAATAACCAAATTGTCAGTTGCCCCCCTCACACGACAATAAATACCCCTGTAAGTGTACCCTTCTCCATCTCTCTACCGCATGTCAATAATCATGCTCATAAACTGAATTGCCATTTTCACAGAGCTCCCAACCAAGGCACCTACTTGTTAGAAACGCTTTACTCCTCCCAACATTGCCCCCTGCCTGTGTAAAACAGCTGCTACTCTGACATTTTGCGTTACAAATCTATATGGCATGGAGAAAATATGAGGCCCTTGTACAAATTCAGGGGCATAGTGCATCTTGAGCTGCATTTGCACAGCACAGCGGCCATTTTGTTCTTTGTAAATGACCTCCTCTGGAATTCCCCTCAGCAGTCAGTTGTCTAGCGTGGAGGAAACACAGAGAAGGTTAGGTAACAGCTGCTCTTTTCCTCCCTGCAATCACTGACTGTCACCTCAGATCACTAGTTCAATCCATGGGCAGTGCTTCAGACAAAATGTGTAACTAAACCATAGTTGCCGACTTCTGGGCTGCTCTCTCCGGGAGAGAGCAGCCCGTCGGCTCAGCAGGGGGGGCGGGCAGTGAGGTGACGTGACAGGGGGTGGGGGGGGGGGGGCAGAGGCGGAACGGAGGCGCGACAGAGGTGGAACGGGGCATGGCTTCTGGACAGCGTCATTTAAGCCACGCCCCCACTGTGTAATGCCGCGATTACCGGCATTATACAGCAGGGGGCGTGGTAACGATGACGCGATTCAACAAGAATCGCGTCATCGCCTGCCCGGACCGCCCACTTTACTCGTTAAGTGGGCGGCGGGCAGGGGGTGACCCGCGGATATCGGGAGACTTGCCTGCTCTTCCGGGGGGCCGGGAGGGTCACCCGTTTTTCGGGAGCCTCCCGGCCATTCCGGTAGGGTAGGCAAGTATGAACTAAACAGACAGGACAATCATGGAAACATAGCTCCCAAATGGCAGGGCTGTGATTCACAGTATATAGTCAGATGCGCTGTATATACCTTTTAAGCATACCTCCCAAAATGACCCTCTCCAGGAGGGACAGAATGCTCTGCTCCTGGACTTCCCTCTTAATGTAGGATTGCCATCACCTGTGCTGAAACACCTTTCGTATCCATTAACCTGTTCAAAACAGATGCCAGCAATAATAAATTAAGAGATAGGTCCAGAAGCAGAGTATTTTGTCTCTCCTGGAGAGGGTCATGCTGGAAGGTATGTTTTAAGTATCGCTGCTACTCGCAGCGATTCTTACAATTATACCACCTATATATCAATAGTCACCTGTACAGCGACATGAGGGGGTGCCTCCCTCCTCAGCGCTCTTACTCAATACCAGCGAAGGTTCTATGTGCAATATGCACGTGCGCCAGTCGTCCATGCATGCTAATAGCTGTTTAACTTTGCAGAATCCAGAGAAGCCTTTACCTTTGAACCCCATTGTCAGCCATAGGTTTAACATAGTGGTGACGCCATGATAAGATAAATATAGTTTAGCTGCCATCCCCGCGTGGACAGCGGTAAACTGCGCAAAATGTCTACTTTGCATTACATTAAACCTAATGTGGTAAAAACTGAGCTTCAAGTCCATTATTGTTTAACTAAGAAGTAAGTACTCAGACATGACACCGTCTGATCAGTGGTAAAGGCAATTTAAACAAAGGTAACAACTGTTATTAATATTGATCTCTTCGGTACATAGAGCGTCAATACTACTGACATTTTTCAAACGAATGATGGATCAAAAAAGCAAACAAAACAGTTGTTGTAATTCACCAATGAGGTCAGAGGAAAGAAGATTTACACCTCAGGCAAAAAGGAAGCAGATTAGATGGCTGTGAATCTGTGTTCTGTGGCAGACAGTATTACAGAGCTACGCCAAGCAAGCCTTAACACAGGTATTCCCAACCTCAGTCCTCAAGACACACTAACAGTCCAGTGATATCCATGCTTCAGCACAGGTGACTTAATTAGTACCTTAGTTATTCTGATTCAACCATACGTATTCCAATTGTAAGGTGCAACGGAATTTGCTGCGCTATATAAGAAACTGTTAATAAATAAATATGTGCTGAAGCCTGGATATCCCTAAAACCTGCATTGTTGAGGACAGAGGTTGGGAATGACTGCCTTAACATAACAAGACTAGATTGGAGAAATCCTATAGCAAGTGTGGAAACTGGTGGGATGATCTCTTAGCAGTTAGGAAAAATAAACTATGATAGAGTGATACCCCTTTCACACTGACAAATATTTCCCGGGTTATTGCACATGAACCCGCATCAACCCGGGAATTTGCTCAGTGTGAAAGGGTCCTGAAAGAATATCCCGAGTTGAGCGTCCCGGCATTTCATCCCAGGTCTCGACCAGGGTTGAATCCGGGATCGTCCCGGGATGCCGTGTGAACGGGTAAGCCAGGTCAAGGCGACTCGGCACCCGTTCTCTGCATAGGAGGAGGCGGTGCTTGGAAATGATTATCTCCAAGCACCGCCTCCGGTAGCGTCAGCTGTGATGTCACCAACCCGGCAATATGCCGGGTCAGGCCGCAAGTCTGAAGGGGTCTCAAGCCGGGTCGCACCTAGAAGCACCCATGTACACATTCCCGGGTGCGACCTGGCTACTGTCAGTCTGAAAGGGGTATAAGTCTCATATTCTCCTTCTAGAGCTGTCAGAAGTTTACCATTAGATGAAAGGGACATGCTGTTCTAGATACTTGCTACTGGTAGCGGATTTACCACTATGATACCAAAGCAGCCACTTAGGGCCCGCAAGGTCCCAGGGGACCTGCCGACAGGACTGAATCATGGCAGACCACAAGTTCATGTGTGAATACTCCCAGCAGGCTGTCAGTGATTACAGCTGCCGGGTGTCGGCTAGCCTCCAGTGCTCGCCTGTGTCTCATTCAGTGTTTTGTGCATGTGACCCGTCATGACTTCACACGCACAGAGAGACTGAGAGGAGCGTGAGGAGGTATGTGTGCTTGTGGCACAGCGACCGCTTGTGTAATACCCTGGAACTGCAAGGGTTAACAGTTAACAGCTATGTAGCTTTATCATGCATAGCAAGGGCTATGTCCTGTGCACTGATCGGGGGAGGTTTGGAGCTCAGCCAGCTTTCACATGCAAACCTCATGCAGGAGGGTTGTGTCTACGTTACCTTCGTGCTCAGGACCTGGAAGTGACAAAATGAGAGGGCAGGAGAGAACTTCCGCCCTTACAGCACCTAAATGTTTTCTTCATTCTCCGTTCGTTTGGAGTAAAAAAAAAAATTCTATGCAGCATTGGACCCTCGCGGGCTCGCTTCGCTCGCCACGCTTCGGGCTCGGTGTCTCGCTTCGCTCACCACACTTTACTATTCCAAATAGATTGTTACATGGACCCAGGGGTTATGGGAAAGGTCCTCTCCACGAAGGTAAGCTAGATGCTACCACGCAGGAGGGGGGACAGGAAGTGTAAGCTAGGAAAGAGCAGAAGTGTGGAGAGTAAGCTAGGAGGAGCAGGAGGATTGCTGGGGCCATGGGATGAACAGTCGTCGTTCCCGTGGTCCCCGGCTTTGGGAACAGCTGCCATGAGCTGCATCCTAGATAGGGAGAAAGCAGCAGTACATGTGGGTTGCTGTGAATGGAGCCCATTTCTGAAGAGTAATATGAGGAGAATGCAGCCTCAGTGAGAGCTCCTCACAGAACATGTAGGGAGTGCTGCCAGTCACAGCAAGGCACCTGACAGAGGAAGAGACTGCAATGTGAGAGCATCAGTACTCAGAGTCCAGTGAGAGGGTGGTGCCCACCTTTTGGGGTGCCCTAAAAGAGTGTGCCAGGTGTGAGTCTCATTTGAGGACGTATCTGGGTGAGTGGTCGGAAGCCACGCGGCATGCTTAGGAGCCCCCCATTAACAAGAGTCCTCGTTATGGATGAGAGAGACTGTAACCTGTTATGTGTAGCACTACTGGTCACAAAATGTCCTGGTACATACTGCTGTTTGCCATATTTATGCCGCTGCAATTAAGTGATGTGCTGGAGGAGGTGCCCTGATGTAACCAATACGATTAATGTGCAGGAGGAGTTGGCGTGATATGTGATCTAATGTAACCATTATGCTTTGTGCTGGAGGAGAGTGTTCAGAAGTTATCCCTGCTATATCCCTGCTTTTATGTTAAATAAACTGTTTATGCTGTTTTATGAGATGGCCTGGCACCCAATTCTTTCTGCGCTGCACTGACACCTGTAGTCCACTCCCACAATGCAACTGTAATTAAACACCTGATTATTCAGGGGACCCTCTGGTACCTGTGCCTTACCCATGACCAGCCGGAGGAGCGTAAGTGTGATGCACTATACACAGTGACTGCAGTTTTGCATACCTAGTACCAGCGGGGTTTTACACTTGTGCCTCCTAGCCCTGCACTCCTGCAATGTTTTTTTTTCCAGCACACTCTGCAATAGTACCATCTCGCCTGGGGGAGATTGGAACAGCGACATACACCGGCTGGAGTGGGGGGGGGGGGGGGAAGGGGGGGGGTGCATGCACTGACTGGGGGCTGGGGGGTTTTGGCATACACTGACTGAGGGGGATTAGGCATACGCCTATTGACTGGGGTGGTGGATTTGGCATGCATACACTGGCTGACTGGTGTTGGGGTGGGGGCAGAGATTTGACATACACTGACTGGGGGGGGGGGGGTGCAAATTGGTGTTCTGCTCAGGGCCCCATGGAGTCTAAATCCACCTGTGAACTCTGCCCAATTAGGCTTCTGTACCTCATATTGCATTCTATTATGTTAGTGGAGAGTATGAAAGATAATTAGTAAATGTAACAAATTATGGGGCTGACTTATCAAAAGGTCAAAAGCCTTGTTGCAAAAAAATGAGAGTTTTTGCCTGTGATAGGGCTTTGCATATTTTATTTTGCCCTAATACAGCAAAGTTTTACCACAAGCATTTTAACCCGGCGTCAGTCAGGTTGGGTCATTATGACCGGGCAGTGTATTTTTTTGTAATGTAATGCAACATTGCCAAACTTCTCAGTAGCTGGAGTTAAGACCCCTCACTTCTTGTTTTTCACCACATGTTAGTTGACGTGCGACTGCGCAGGGAGATAGACGTGCACAAACGTCAAAAAGGTAAATATGACCCAACCTTACAGTTGATGTTACAATTTCGAGCCAAATTAGTGTAGTGTTTATTGTTTATGTTTTTTGTTATTTATAGGTTTTTCTTCAAATTGGATGGCGAGGAACGTGAACGGCAACGTATTTTATCTTTTTTAGAGGAATCTGATTATTTGCCCCGAACATATTGTTCCGTACTGCAGTAAGTGTACTGATATGCTGCAAGAAAGTGATTAGTATAAGACTTTTCATTTATTTCCCGACTAACAGTGACTATTCCCACTCGTGGGTGTCCATGACACCCATAGAGTGGGAATAGAACCTGTGGCGAGCACAGCTCGCCACCGAGCCCGCAAGGGGCTTCTTGAGCTCGCCCTCCCCCTGCCGGCCATCTCGATACCGGGATCACCACTTCGGTATGATGACTGGTCACGCATACCCAACCCGTTAATATTGCCATGCAGCTGGCACCAAGTACAATACGGGAAAAAACTAGCAAAGGCAAAGTTCAGTAAGGGTGTGTAAATGCATCAGTCTTGCTCCACAGACATACAAAGCATCTTTGCTCTGCAGAACTGCCGTTTTGGGCCTCAGTAATTAGATCCATGAATGCAAGCTGCTTCTGTGGCATCATAAAGGTGTAGGGAAGGCCCTAGTTTGACACCCATAGTAGTGGCTGTTGTGTGCAGTGTAGATTGTATCTGGTCCCTTAAGGCTCTTTCATCTTCGTGTCACGACAAGGCAGAAGAACAGAGAACTTCCAAATCCCCAATAAAGGGCAGACACCAAAAAGTAAATTAACATTTGAATTTATTAATCTACAGTAGAATGCTTTGTAACTGTTCACATGTAAAGGAGTCAATAACAGGTGTACAATGAAATAATCTTCAATTGTGTAGACCAGTAGAGGCCACAATTATGGTACAGGTTGAGTATCCCTTATCCAAAATGCTTGGGAACAGAAGCATTTTGGATATCAGATTTTACCGTATTTTGGAATAATTGCATACCATAATGAGATATCATGGCGATGGGGCTTACATCTAAGCACAGAAAGCATTTATGTTTCATATATATAACTTATACACACAGCCTGAATGTCATTTTAGCCAATATTTTTAATAACTTTGTGCATTGAACAAAGTGTGTGTACATTCACACAATTCATTTATGTATCATATACACCTTATACACACAGCTTGAAGGTCATTTAATACAATATTTTTAATAACTTTGTGTATTAAACAAAGTTTGTGTACATTGAGCCATCAGAAAACAAAGGTTTCACTATCTCACTCAAAAAAATCCGTATTTCGGAATATTTGGATATGGAATACTCAACCTGTAATACTGTAACACTCTAAATCTTGGTGTCACGATCCGGGTATCTGGACGCCATTACTTACCCTTCAGATGCCTCCTAAGGCTGGCTCAGCGTTCCAGGACCGGATCCCGCTGTTCCTGAGTTTCCACATGCAGAATGTCAGAGTGGTGATTTCATCAGCCGCGGCCTCCGCTGTGCCCGCGTGGTTAAATGTGCGCTTGTCAGTCTGGCGTCTCCTGTCTCCTGTGGCCGGCGTCGCCATTACTGTTTCAATTCTCACATGGATTACAAACCAAACTTCCCTCCAAGTGTCTGCATGGGCGCAGCCATCTTGGATTTTGTCATCTGAGCATTTCCACCAATCTGCTGTCTGTATTGTTGATTTGCATAATTGCCTAGCCAACCCCTTCCTTGCTGCAGGTATAAGTAAGCTGTGCCTGAGCAAGGAAGGCGTCAGTGCTTTGGTTGTCTAACCTAGTTCCAGTTTGTCTCTCTCCTGTGGTTGTCTTCCAGGTTCCAGCTCCTGTCTCCAGACTTCTGCTATAGAGACCCGCACCAGCATTCCATCTGCGGTGTAGCCTGACTCTCCGATCCATTCTGGACTCACCTGTTTCCAGCTACAACAATCACCTGCTTCCAGCCCAGCTTCCAGCAGTGTACAGCTTCTCTTAAAGGGCCGGTGTCCTTTCTGCAGTTTACCACTCTCCACCGGTATTATTATTTCACCGCTCTCAAACAATCACCTGCTTCCAGCCCAGCTTCCAGCAGTGTATAGCTTCTCTTAAAGGGCCGGTGTCCTTTTCTGCAGTTTACCACTCTCCACCGGTATTATTATTTCACCGCTCTCAAACTCCAAACTTCATTATTATTTCATCGCTCTCAAGTTCGTTTATTATTTAACTGGTTCCAGCCAGTATCCACTCCGTACCAACAACAGTCTGGTTCCAGCCAGTATCCACAGCAGCCGTTTTACCTTCAGCAGCCCAGCCTTTCCTGGAACATCAGCTGGTACGATCCTGGGTTCTCTCCATTGCTACAGTCAGGCCTGGTAAGGACTTTCCAACTAGAAGATTATAAGAACTGTCTCACACTACCAGTGCCTGTGGCCCTTGCCACCCTGTAGTACCCAGGAATTGTATTTATCCTCTGTTGACTTTTATGTTTCCTTTTACTGCTGCTGTGTTACGGAGTTTGTCATAATAAACATCATTGACTTTTATCCTGGTTGTCGTGGTCACGCCTTCGGGCAGTTATTCTACATGTTACTTACATGTCCAGGGGTCTGATACAACCTCCCAGGTTCCGTTACATCTCAGCCCCTACAACTGAGGCTGCCACCCGTCAGCTCAGGCTCTCAGTTGTGACACTTGGCCATTGGTATAGGCAACACTATTGGTCCTTACTTTAAATAAACTATGTAATCTCAATAGTGCTACAGGTTAAATACTTAAGAAATAGTAAATAAACTTAATACTGTACACTTAGAATACTTGTCACGTGACTGGAAAGCCCTACAGCAACACAAACTGTGGCTGTATTACACTTAAAACTAGAATATAGGCAACCAGATAAGAGACCTGATAATGCAGTAGTTCAAGTGCATTCACTAAACAGCATAAATAGCATTCACTATAAATGTGGTAATAGAAGGCAGACAAATTACTCAATAACTCTGTAGATGCAATAAGTCCCATAAGAATACCTAGTACAATGAGTCCTGGCAATGAATGATTTAACCTGTTAATCTACACTGGCCAGCTCTTGCTTTGGTGCACATAAATGTGGGGGGAAAGAGGCAATTGGGGGCTAGGATGCTCAGTGTTGACTGAGTGTCTCTTTACAATGAGGTAGCTCATTGACTCGTGTGCTGCATAAGCCTTAGAACAGAATGTATTATCCGAGATAGCTGTAGAAATTACTTTAAATGCTGGAATTAATCACTCTTAAGGAAAGCATATAAGTTGCACTGTATAACATCTGGGTCATAGGCTTGTGCTTAGTCCACAGCCAGGCATAAGGTATCAGGGTGGCTCTAAACTGTAGATGTTGCACTGTATGCTTTGAGTATCACTAAATGCTCATCTTGATGTAGCTTACAGTTTCAGTGTGCAGGGTTTAGAGTAATGGAAGTACAAGTTCTATGGCTTGTTGTCTCAGTAGGCACATGTATGAGTCAGTTTAGTGTAAGTGTGTAGTTTAGATGTCTGACAGACCTGTCCCACTGTTTTATTCATATGTTTATAAATCCAGTCATCAGGACACAGAGACATGTTAGTTCACTGCTGTGCTGTTTTATTTCATCACCAACTCCAGGCACACTGCACACTGGACCACCCACTTCCCAGCATCCTCTTGGTCCCAGGGGCCATCACTGAAGATTCAGGCTTACACAAATTAGTAAGGGAGTGTCTACAAATATTAAGCATTCTAATACACTAACATCACATCCTCTTTTCTTTAAAGATAAGCCCTGTACGCTTCAATGCAACAATTAACAATGTCATATTAAGAACATCATCTAACACGTTTCAATGAGTCTCTCAGGTCTGCGTATTTCCCTTTTGGGTCTTTCATACACAGTCTGTGTTTCATCGACCATGTTGGACCTTTCTAGAATCGTGGTTTGTTCACCATTATGAGGATCATCATACATGTCAGATGAAGGGTATTCTTCAGTCATGTTGTCTTCATTATGGTTAGGTTGAGATCTTAAATCCACCCGATTTCTTCTTACTTCCGTTCCACGCTCTGTACGTATAGTATAAGATCTTGGTGCTACTTGTGCTTGCACAATACCTTTCTGCACCCAAATACCTTTCTCGTGATCTCTGAGACGGACTTGGTCACCCGATTTTAGATCAGATAAGCTTTTTGCTCGCCTGTCATGGAACAGTTTCTGTTTCGCCTGTTGACATTCCTTACTCAGTCTGACCAACGCTGAGTTATGTGTATTAAGCAGTTCATCATGTATCGGGAGATTTGCTCTAATCCTCCTTCCCATCAGCATTTGTGCAGGAGAAAGTCCATTCTGTAAAGGTGTACTGCAGTAGATTAAAAGACTTTTGTAGAAATCTTCTTTACCTTCTTGAGCTTTTTTCATGAGACTCTTTACAGTTTTTACTGAACTTTCCACCAACCCATTTGAGCATGGATAGTGGGGACTTGACGTAGTATGGACAAATTCCCACTCATCAGCAAATTGTCTAAATTCAGCACTGGAAAACTGAGGACCATTGTCAGTGAACACTTCCATAGGAACACCATGCCTTGCAAAGATTGACTTCATGCAATTGATTACGGCTTTACTAGTAGTTGTATGTAGTGTCCTCACCTCAGGGTAGTTAGAGTAATAATCAGTCACGACAATGTACGTTTTCTCATTACAATCAAACAAATCTACGCCAACTTTCTGGTACGGTCTCTCTGGCACTGCGTGAGGACTCAGTGGCTCGACTTGTTGTTTCGGTCTATACGTAAGACATAATTCACATGCAGCTGTAGTCTGTGCTATGTCTTGGTTCATTCTTGGCCAATACATAACTTCAAACGCTCTCCGCTTACATTTTTCTTCTCCTAAGTGGCCTTCATGTATCTTGCACAGCATAGTTTTTCTTAGTCGTGCAGGTATGACAAACCTCTTGCCTTTGTAAATAATACCATCGATAACTGTAAGGTCACTGTGGTACATCCAATAATCATGGATAGACAGCGGGCACGCATGTTTTTCTGCTGGCCAACCTTTCAGAATGATATCTTTCAACACTTTCATTGTGTCATCTGTCTCAGTTTCTTTCCTAATCTGTTCTTGTCTTGCAAGAGACACTGGTAGAGAAGCTACGATCAAATTAACATAGGCTTCTATCTCTTCATCCATCAGACTTTTGGAACCTTCACTTTTGTCCACAGCATGAGAAAGTGTATCAGTAATGTACATGTATTTGCCGGGACAGTACAGCAAGTGTACATCATATTTCTGTAGTCTGATAAGCATTCGTTGAATTCTCATGGGACGGTCATGTAATGATTTAGTCATGATAGCTATCAATGGCTTGTGGTCAGTTTCCACTGTACTGTAAATGTTTGACCATACACAAACTGATGAAATCGCTCACATGCATATTGTTACGTTCTTGGTGCTCAGAACGAAAGAGGTGTTGCGTACTGAGTCCAAAGCACCAGAACGTGATGCTGAAATAAAGGCAAGGTGTAGTAATAGCCCCTAGCAGCCTACCTCCGTTGTTTTACCCGCATGGTCAGTTTACGCCTGCGAGACTGTGGTTTCTTGGGCCTACGGCAGCCGCCTTTGAAGGGCGGATTAGGTCTGCCCAACTCCAATGCCCCCAGGTCTTAATGTGAGACAAGGTGTAAACCGAGACGGGATGATAACAAGGGGACCTCTAACTAAACCAAACTGAGAGCTAGGGGCTACAAAGAGACCTAAAACTAAATGTATATGCGGCACAGCCGCCAGGATAAACAACAACAAAGGAAATGCTGTCCACACGCCGACACAATACTGTTGTGTACCGGCGGTGACAGCATATGCAGAACCCTCTACAAAACACCAGTAACTAGTATAACGAAAGAATACAGCGGCCTTGGCCGACGGACGCGGCAAAGCCGCTACTCACGAAACCGGTACAAATACTGCCAAACAGACAGGAACCCCCAATGTAGCTGACACAGGCTCTCAGGACCGGAGGACAGGCAGAGTTCCAACGACTGAGCAGTGGACACCAAGGAACCGGATACTGGATCAAGATCAGGAACAGACAAAGCCACTGGACTTCAGGACAGGAATGCTTCAAGGCAAGAAGCTGGATCAGACACTGGATCAGACACTGGATCAGAATGCTTCAAGGCTGGAAGCAGGTAGACAGAAACTATCACCGGCAACTGTGTAATGCACTGAGACAGAATATAACAGGCAGCCCTCCAATAGCTGCAGAGAACCTAATTAATTATGTTGTGCAGCTGCCCTGCTGCACAACTGACATGTGCAATTAACAGACAGGTGAGGCTAAACACATGGAAACAGGCTGCAATTACAGACTCACCACCGGCAGCAAACAAGAGTCTTCTAAATCAGAGCAAAGGGAAATCCTGGCCTGCAAGAGAACTATAACATAAAATACATGAACAGGAATGAACCACTGCTTGTGGTTCATAACAGTACCCTCTCCTTAAGGGTGGACACCGGACACCCCATGACACCCACGAGGAACAGAAACAGAAGTATAACACAAAATAAATAACCAAAATGCAAAACAGGAATGAACCACTGCCGTGGCTCATAACAGTACCCCCGCCTTGAGGAGGGGTCAACAGTAACAGTGCCCCCCCCCCCCCCCCTTGACGGTGGCCACTGGACACAAGACAAGGAAAAAAAAAATATTATTATTATTATTTTTATACCAGGCAAGAGTCAGTAATGTTTCTTTTTCTTCTTCTTCAACTTTTTCCCCTGTGCCTGCTTGAAGACACCAGGAAAGGAAGACATCTCTGACTCAAAATAATCTTCAAAATATAAAGGTCGAGCAGTCAGATGATTCTTCCCTTTCCTACTAGAATGCCCAGGCACATAAGAAATCTCATCAGTTTCAGAATCTGAGAACAGACCATAGATTGGTTCCATTCCCCTAGGTACTGAAACTTTAGGAGAATTCCTATGGGGAGAAGACAGGAAAGCACATCCAGCAGCAATGGCAATAGGCTGAGATTTTTGTGCTGACTGGCTGGAGTGCTTCACTGTGACCAAGTCATTACAGACCTTCCTCGAGGCTGAGACTTTCTGAACCCCACCAGGGGCAGTGACTTTCTGAACCCCACCAGGGGCAGTGGCCCTCGGAACCCCCTCTGGGGCAGTGGCCCTCGGAACCCCCTCTGGGGCAGTGGCCCTCGGAACCCCCTCTGGGGCAGTGGCCTTCGGGAACCCCACTGGGGCAGTGGCCTTCGGGAACCCCGCTGGGGCAGTGGCCTTCGGGAACCCCGCTGGGGCAGTGGCCTTCGGGAATCCCGCTGGGGTCAGCACCTCGGATTCTTTTACTGGGACCGGACCATCGGCCTCCCTCTCTGGGACCGGACTGTCGGCCTCCCTCTCTGGGACCGGACCATCGGCCTCCCTCTCTGGGACCGGACCGTCGGCCTCCCTCTCTGGGACCGGACCGTCGGCCTCACTCTCTGGGACCGGACCGTCGGCCTCCCTCTCTGAGTCGATAATTATCGAGACTTCTCCCGGGATTATGACCTCTGGGACTTTTGCTGAAGCTATGACCTTCAGAACCTCCCCTAAAGCTATGCCTCTTGAGTCCTTTCCTGGGGAAGCGACCTCTAGACCCTTCTCTGGGGCTGTGTCTCACGAGACCCCACTTGGGGATATTACTTCAAAGATCCCTTCTGGGGTTTTGCTTCTCGAGTTCCCTTCTAGAACTATGGTTTTAGATACCCTTTCTGGGGTTGCGCTTTTCAAGTCCCTACCTGGGGTAACAGCTTCTGAGACCCCTTCTGGTATTGACACCTGAGCTATAATATCTAATGTCCTCTATGACCCAGACCATCGGGTACCGCTCCAGGACTCTGGGCATCGGGTACCGCTCCAGGACTCTGGGCATCGGGTACCGCTCCAGGACTCTGGGCATCGGGTACCGCTCCAGGACTCTGGGATTCCACTACCGGGGTTTGCAACTCTAATTCAACAGGAAAGTCAAGAGAGGAGAGAAACATTCTCCTTTGGTTACTGAATCTATAATGGGGCTCCCTAGCCCAAGGACCCCAATTATAGGACAGAGTGCTTTTTAGTGTGGGTTTTGTAACAAGTACCTCTGCCACAGTGGAGACAGGAGTAGGTCTTACATCCTGACTAAACTTGGCCAGAGGGGGGGGCGTGGCCACGGCGGTGAAGGAGTAGGCAGCGGATCCCGGGAGCTCCCCGTACTAATATCTCCTGTACCCATCCTGAGTCCCTCCGGCGCGTCTACCCTCCAGTGCTGGTCCCCCCTCACCTCTGGGCAGCGGCGGGCACCCTTTGTCCGCGATCTCTGCGTGCTGGCTGACCGCGGCGGATGACTTCCGGCATTGCGGCCTGTGACTCCTCCGGATCCCCGACCTCGAGTTTGGCGCTCCTGGCCGCGCGACTCACGGGGCCTCACTGACGAGCGGGCGACGCTGTCCGGCCGCAGGGAAAGACACAGAGGACATTATTAATCCTCCTGCAACCGGCTGGAGGGCCCTGGGACTGCTGGCTGGACAACAGGGAAAGGTACTCCAGGGAAGGGGAGAAGTGCCTATAGACCCGGGGGCCATTTTGGGTGCAGTTCCATATACAGCCTCACTACACAGCTCTCCCTGTCCGCCCTGCAGGGGCTGCATGTACCTTGGAACTCCCTGTACTGCTGAGCTGCATTAATAGCTCATAGTGTATCACACACTAATACCCTATTTTTGCCTCCTGGAATTTGCTGCAGGACATTATCCTCAATACTACCTATATTATTCCTACTTTTACACAAAGCCTGTGCTTCTTGTCCATTGATATTTTGACCCAAAGATTCAACACGATTGCTTCCCGGCTCTAGCAACAGATAGCCTGCTGTCTTCTAATTATACTTTATACTACAACTCTACCCGGAGGAGTGTGTGACCGACATTTGTCAATATGGTTAAGGGCGGCCAGAGTGCGGCCGCGGCCAAACTAGAGAGATTTGCTAGGCAATCCAACCCCAGGGGGTCATCGGTTCCACCTCAGGGTGCCTCTCCAACACACCCAAGCTCCCCTTCTGAGTCTACTGCCAACTCCCCAACGGCAGCGGAGGCGCCGTCTATTCAGGAGGTGTTGGAGGCTATAGCCGGAAGCGAGTAGCGTCTCTCCGATAAGATGGAAAAGGTGCAGTGCGACCTCTCCTTACTCCGACAAGATGTTCAGCGTATCCGTGAGAGAGTGGGTGAGGCGGAGACGCGTGTCTCCAACTTGGAGGATGTGTGTGGCCCCCTTAAGCAATCCATGTCCGCGGTGACCCAACAGGTCTCATCTCTTCAAACCAAGCTTCTAGACATGGAGGGTCGGCTGCGTAGGAACAATGTACGATTTGTGGGTCTGCCTGAGAGAGAGGAGGGCTCGCAGCCGGAGGACTTCCTCGAATCCTGGCTCAAAGAGGTATATGGCGCTGAGTCCTTTACGGCCCAATTCACGGTGGAGCGTGCACATAGGATACCATCTCGGCCGCTACCTCCTGGTGCCCCTCCTCGCACCTTCATCGCCAAATTCCTGCACTATAAAGATCGTGACTCGGTTCTCCGCCTGGGTCGTACGAAGGGCCCGCTGGTCCGTAATGGAGTCAAGGTGTCGGCCTTCCCGGATTTTGCCGCAGATGTCCAGAAGGACAGAGCCCAGTTTATGCCTATTAAACGACGTCTGCGGGATCTCAACCTCTCATACTCCATGCTGTTTCCCTCTCGGCTCCGGGTAGTGGCGGATGGGGAGACCAAGTTCTTTAATTCTCCTAGAGAGGCGGCCCAATGGCTGGACAGATTTGCGCCAGGTGCTCGTCAGTTGGCTCCGGACTGATTCCCTGCATTGGAGATGCTGGACCGTGACTACCGGAGGAGACGATCACAGTTCGGGGAGCCCCCCCTTTGCATTGGTGGCTCAAGACTTTTCACGTTCAAGTGCTACTAGTGCTACTAGTTAAAGAGGTTTAGGTTAAGCTGAGAATCTAGGCCTTCTTAGCATTTGGTAATTGGGTTGGCTGTTTGGGATATAAGTATGCCAGAGTTCGGGGTGGTGTACGGGGAGGGGAGGGATGGTTGGGAAGCTGCTGGTTGCGGCTCCTCTTGTTGTTTTTGGTTTTCTTTCTTTAGTTTGTTATTTTTCATATCTATGTTTTTTCTGAAACTAGGATGTTTGATATACTGGATGTTATGGTTTACAACGCAGGGCCTGTATGAGCTATATGTTGCTGTGGCTAATAGTCCTGATTCTCAGATATATATTGTGAGATGTCTATCCGTGTGGCACATGGCGTATACCTGGGGTCATGATTAACCTGAAATTTCTGGCATGGAATGTCCGAGGTTTGAATAACAAAATCAAACGCTCCTTGGTTTTAAATATGATTAAGAAATATGACCCGGATATTGCATGCCTCAGCGAGACCCACTTAGAGGGAAATCGGTTGTTATCTCTACGACGGGCCTGGGTGGGATGGGCTTACCATTCCTCTCATTCCTCCTTCTCCAGGGGTGTATCTGTTCTGATTAAAAAATCGGTGCAATTTGAGTTAATATTGGTCAAAACTGACACATATGGAAGATTTGTATTTCTAGAATGCAAACTGAGCTCCCAGCCTTATTATATTTTAGCAGTGTATGTCCCCCCTCCTTTTTCATATGCTGTATTGCAGCAAGCTGCATCATTTATAGCCTCCTCTCCTACCACCCCAGTGATATGTCTGGGCGACTTTAATAATATACTAGATGTGTCTTTGGACCGATGGCATTCTCCGATTGATGCGGTGGTGGGTAGAGGTTCTACCAAGTTTGCTGATTTCATGAATAGTTTGCAGTGGGTAGATGTGTGGAGGCTTCGCCACCCTGCGGTCCGTTAGTTCTCCTGTTTCTCCAGCACATATGGCTCCTTTTCTAGAATAGACCTGATACTGGTGTCCCCCGCCCTTGTCCCTGTGATCAATGACGTCCGTTATGAGGCCCGAGGGGTCTCTGACCACTCCCCTTTGTTGATGACTCTTACTGTGGAAAGTAAGAGGGGGCACTCTTATTGGAAGTTGCACCCTTCCTGGCTGACTCAGCTGGGTGACTGCAGTGACTTGGAGACTCAGTGGGAGGGTTACTTTAACGACAACACGGGGTCTGCCCCGGGAACGATGGTATGGGATTCATTCAAGGCATTTATGAGGGGTTCTTATATAGGACGCATAGCAGCTCATAAAGTATCCTCTAGGGAAAGGGAAAAGGCCCTGGAGAGTGACGCCAGGGATTTGGAGTCCCAATACTTGCTGGATGGTACCCCCGCGACGAAAGCGCGATGGCTGGTGGCTCAGTCGGCTTGGCTTGCCCACCTGTCTGATAAAAACTCACGGTCCCTCCTCTTTAGGGCTACCAATATTTATATGCAGGCTGATAGGACGGGTGGCCTCCTGGCCCGGCTGATACATCAGGATCGCCCTGGGACTGTGATCACTCAAATGTCCGGCGGTGATGGCTCCTTTGTTGACACCACGCCGGACATTGCGCAGTTATTCCGATTCTATTACACCAGGGTTTATAGCTCACAATTGACATGCTCTACTCTAGATCTCTCCTATTATCTGGGGGGTATTCCACTGCCCGCGCTCTCCTCTGAGGCCCGTGAGGTACTGGAGGCGCCTTTGACGCTCGCGGAGGTGACTGCGGCTATTGGTGTGTCCCCTAATGGCAAGGCCCCGGGGTGTGATGGAATTCCCTCAGAAGTATACAAAACTCACGTTGATTTTTTCGGGCCCAGGCTCCATGCCTTATACTTAGATATATTTGCCAATAATGAACTTCCCCCTTCTATGTCAGAGGCAATTATAATAGTGATTCCAAAGCCCGGTAAGGACCCTAAGTCCCCAGACTCCTATAGGCCGATATCCCTTATTCCCACCGACGCTAAGATCCTGGCAAAGATATTGGCAGTACGACTTAACACAGTGATCACCTCCCTTGTTTATCCAGACCAGACTGGCTTCATGCCAGGGAAGTCCACGTCTATTAACTAGAGATGAGCGGGTTCGGTTTCTCTGAATCCGAACCCGCCAGAACTTCATGTTTTTTTTCACGGGTCCGAGCGACTCGGATCTTCCCGCCTTGCTCGGTTAACCCGAGCGCGCCCGAACGTCATCATGACGCTGTCGGATTCTCGCGAGGCTCGGATTCTATCGCGAGACTCGGATTCTATATAAGGAGCCGCGCGTCGCCGCCATTTTCACACGTGCATTGAGATTGATAGGGAGAGGACGTGGCTGGCGTCCTCTCCGTTTAGAATAGATTAGAGAGACACTTGATTTACTAATTTTGGGGAGCATTAGGAGTACTCAGTACAGTGCAGAGTTTTGCTGATAGTGACCAGTGACCACCAGTTTTATTTATAATCCGTTCTCTGCCTGAAAAAAGCGATACACAGCACACAGTGACTCAGTCACATACCATATCTGTGTGCACTGCTCAGGCTCAGGCCAGTGTGCTGCATCATCTATTATCTATATATAATATTATATATATATATCTGTCTGACTGCTCAGCTCACACAGCTTATAATTGTGGGGGAGACTGGGGAGCACTACTGCAGTGCCAGTTATAGGTTATAGCAGGAGCCAGGAGTACATAATATATTATATAGTGAGTGACCACCAGACACACAGTGCAGTTTATTTAATATATCCGTTCTCTGCCTGAAAAAAGCGATACACACAGTGACTCAGTCAGTCACATACCATATCTGTGTGCACTGCTCAGGCTCAGGCCAGTGTGCTGCATCATCTATATATATTATATATCTGTCTGACTGCTCAGCTCACACAGCTTATAATTGTGGGGGAGACTGGGGAGCACTACTGCAGTGCCAGTTATAGGTTATAGCAGGAGCCAGGAGTACATAATATTATATTAAAATTAAACAGTGCACACTTTTGCTGCAGGAGTGCCACTGCCAGTGTGACTAGTGACCAGTGACCTGACCACCAGTATATATAATATTAGTAGTATACTATCTCTTTATCAACCAGTCTATATTAGCAGCAGACACAGTACAGTGCGGTAGTTCACGGCTGTGGCTACCTCTGTGTCAGCACTCGGCAGCCCGTCCATAATTGTATATACCACCTAACCGTGGTTTTTTTTTCTTTCTTTATACATACATACTAGTTACGAGTATACTATCTCTTTATCAACCAGTCTATATATTAGCAGCAGACACAGTACAGTGCGGTAGTTCACGGCTGTGGCTACCTCTGTGTTGGCACTCGGCAGCCCGTCCATAATTGTATATACCACCTAACCGTGGTTTTTTTTTTCTTTCTTTATACATACATACTAGTTACGAGTATACTATCTCTTTATCAACCAGTCTATATATTAGCAGCAGACACAGTACAGTGCGGTAGTTCACGGCTGTGGCTACCTCTGTGTCGGCACTCGGCAGCCCGTCCATAATTGTATATACCACCTAACCGTGGTTTTTTTTTCTTTCTTTATACATACATACTAGTTACGAGTATACTATCTCTTTATCAACCAGTCTATATATTAGCAGCAGACACAGTACAGTGCGGTAGTTCACGGCTGTGGCTACCTCTGTGTCGGCACTCGGCAGCCCGTCCATAATTGTATATACCACCTAACCGTGGTTTTTTTTTCTTTCTTTATACATACATACTAGTTACGAGTATACTATCTCTTTATCAACCAGTCTATATATTAGCAGCAGACACAGTACAGTGCGGTAGTTCACGGCTGTGGCTACCTCTGTGTCGGCACTCGGCAGCCCGTCCATAATTGTATATACCACCTAACCGTGGTTTTTTTTTCTTTCTTTATACATACATACTAGTTACGAGTATACTATCTCTTTATCAACCAGTCTATATATTAGCAGCAGACACAGTACAGTGCGGTAGTTCACGGCTGTGGCTACCTCTGTGTCGGCACTCGGCAGCCCGTCCATAATTGTATATACCACCTAACCGTGGTTTTTTTTTCTTTCTTTATACATACATACTAGTTACGAGTATACTATCTCTTTATCAACCAGTCTATATATTAGCAGCAGACACAGTACAGTGCGGTAGTTCACGGCTGTGGCTACCTCTGTGTCGGCACTCGGCAGCCCGTCCATAATTGTATATACCACCTAACCGTGGTTTTTTTTTCTTTCTTTATATATACATACTAGTTACGAGTATACTATCTCTTTATCAACCAGTCTATATATTAGCAGCAGACACAGTACAGTGCGGTAGTTCACGGCTGTGGCTACCTCTGTGTCGGCACTCGGCAGCCCGTCCATAATTGTATACTAGTATCCAATCCATCCATCTCCATTGTTTACCTGAGGTGCCTTTTAGTTGTGCCTATTAAAATATGGAGAACAAAAATGTTGAGGTTCCAAAATTAGGGAAAGATCAAGATCCACTTCCACCTCGTGCTGAAGCTGCTGCCACTAGTCATGGCCGAGACGATGAAATGCCAGCAACGTCGTCTGCCAAGGCCGATGCCCAATGTCATAGTACAGAGCATGTCAAATCCAAAACACCAAATATCAGAAAAAAAAGGACTCCAAAACCTAAAATAAAATTGTCGGAGGAGAAGCGTAAACTTGCCAATATGCCATTTACCACACGGAGTGGCAAGGAACGGCTGAGGCCCTGGCCTATGTTCATGGCTAGTGGTTCAGCTTCACATGAGGATGGAAGCACTCAGCCTCTCGCTAGAAAAATGAAAAGACTCAAGCTGGCAAAAGCAGCACAGCAAAGAACTGTGCATTCTTCGAAATCCCAAATCCACAAGGAGAGTCCAATTGTGTCGGTTGCGATGCCTGACCTTCCCAACACTGGACGTGAAGAGCATGCGCCTTCCACCATTTGCACGCCCCCTGCAAGTGCTGGAAGGAGCACCCGCAGTCCAGTTCCTGATAGTCAGATTGAAGATGTCAGTGTTGAAGTACACCAGGATGAGGAGGATATGGGTGTTGCTGGCGCTGGGGAGGAAATTGACCAGGAGGATTCTGATGGTGAGGTGGTTTGTTTAAGTCAGGCACCCGGGGAGACACCTGTTGTCCGTGGGAGGAATATGGCCGTTGACATGCCAGGTGAAAATACCAAAAAAATCAGCTCTTCGGTGTGGAGGTATTTCACCAGAAATGCGGACAACAGGTGTCAAGCCGTGTGTTCCCTTTGTCAAGCTGTAATAAGTAGGGGTAAGGACGTTAACCACCTCGGAACATCCTCCCTTATACGTCACCTGCAGCGCATTCATAATAAGTCAGTGACAAGTTCAAAAACTTTGGGTGACAGCGGAAGCAGTCCACTGACCAGTAAATCCCTTCCTCTTGTAACCAAGCTCACGCAAACCACCCCACCAACTCCCTCAGTGTCAATTTCCTCCTTCCCCAGGAATGCCAATAGTCCTGCAGGCCATGTCACTGGCAATTCTGACGAGTCCTCTCCTGCCTGGGATTCCTCCGATGCATCCTTGCGTGTAACGCCTACTGCTGCTGGCGCTGCTGTTGTTGCCGCTGGGAGTCGATGGTCATCCCAGAGGGGAAGTCGTAAGCCCACTTGTACTACTTCCAGTAAGCAATTGACTGTTCAACAGTCCTTTGCGAGGAAGATGAAATATCACAGCAGTCATCCTACTGCAAAGCGGATAACTGAGTCCTTGACAACTATGTTGGTGTTAGACGTGCGTCCGGTATCCGCCGTTAGTTCACAGGGAACTAGACAATTTATTGAGGCAGTGTGCCCCCGTTACCAAATACCATCTAGGTTCCACTTCTCTAGGCAGGCGATACCGAGAATGTACACGGACGTCAGAAAAAGACTCACCAGTGTCCTAAAAAATGCAGCTGTACCCAATGTCCACTTAACCACGGACATGTGGACAAGTGGAGCAGGGCAGGGTCAGGACTATATGACTGTGACAGCCCACTGGGTAGATGTATGGACTCCCGCCGCAAGAACAGCAGTGGCGGCACCAGTAGCAGCATCTCGCAAACGCCAACTCTTTCCTAGGCAGGCTACGCTTTGTATCACCGCTTTCCAGAATACGCACACAGCTGAAAACCTCTTACGGCAACTGAGGAAGATCATCGCGGAATGGCTTACCCCAATTGGACTCTCCTGTGGATTTGTGGCATCGGACAACGCCAGCAATATTGTGTGTGCATTAAATATGGGCAAATTCCAGCACGTCCCATGTTTTGCACATACCTTGAATTTGGTGGTGCAGAATTTTTAAAAAAACGACAGGGGCGTGCAAGAGATGCTGTCGGTGGCCAGAAAAATTGCGGGACACTTTCGGCGTACAGGCACCACGTACAGAAGACTGGAGCACCACCAAAAACTACTGAACCTGCCCTGCCATCATCTGAAGCAAGAAGTGGTAACGAGGTGGAATTCAACCCTCTATATGCTTCAGAGGTTGGAGGAGCAGCAAAAGGCCATTCAAGCCTATACAATTGAGCACGATATAGTAGGTGGAATGCACCTGTCTCAAGTGCAGTGGAGAATGATTTCAACGTTGTGCAAGGTTCTGATGCCCTTTGAACTTGCCACACGTGAAGTCAGTTCAGACACTGCCAGCCTGAGTCAGGTCATTCCCCTCATCAGGCTTTTGCAGAAGAAGCTGGAGGCATTGAAGAAGGAGCTAAAAGGGAGCGATTCCGCTAGGCATGTGGGACTTGTGGATGCAGCCCTTAATTCGCTTAACAAGGATTCACGGGTGGTCAATCTGTTGAAATCAGAGCACTACATTTTGGCCACCGTGCTCGATCCTAGATTTAAAGCCTACCTTGGATCTCTCTTTCCGGCAGACACAGGTCTGCTGGGGTTGAAAGACCTGCTGGTGACAAAATTGTCAAGTCAAGCGGAACGCGACCTGTCAACATCTCCTCCTTCACATTCTCCCGCAACTGGGGGTGCGAGGAAAAGGCTCAGAATTCCGAGCCCACCCGCTGGCGGTGATGCAGGGCAGTCTGGAGCGACTGCTGATGCTGACATCTGGTCCGGACTGAAGGACCTGACAACGATTACGGACATGTCGTCTACTGTCACTGCATATGATTCTCTCAACATTGATAGAATGGTGGAGGATTATATGAGTGACCGCATCCAAGTAGGCACGTCACACAGTCCGTACTTATACTGGCAGGAAAAAGAGGCAATTTGGAGGCCCTTGCACAAACTGGCTTTATTCTACCTAAGTTGCCCTCCCACAAGTGTGTACTCCGAAAGAGTGTTTAGTGCCGCCGCTCACCTTGTCAGCAATCGGCGTACGAGGTTACATCCAGAAAATGTGGAGAAGATGATGTTCATTAAAATGAATTATAATCAATTCCTCCGCGGAGACATTGACCAGCAGCAATTGCCTCCACAAAGTACACAGGGAGCTGAGATGGTGGATTCCAGTGGGGACGAATTGATAATCTGTGAGGAGGGGGATGTACACGGTGATATATCGGAGGGTGAAGATGAGGTGGACATCTTGCCTCTGTAGAGCCAGTTTGTGCAAGGAGAGATTAATTGCTTCTTTTTTGGGGGGGGTCCAAACCAACCCGTCATATCAGTCACAGTCGTGTGGCAGACCCTGTCACTGAAATGATGGGTTGGTTAAAGTGTGCATGTCCTGTTTTGTTTATACAACATAAGGGTGGGTGGGAGGGCCCAAGGACAATTCCATCTTGCACCTCTTTTTTCTTTTCTTTTTCTTTGCATCATGTGCTGATTGGGGAGGGTTTTTTGGAAGGGACATCCTGCGTGACACTGCAGTGCCACTCCTAGATGGGCCCGGTGTTTGTGTCGGCCACTAGGGTCGCTAATCTTACTCACACAGTCAGCTACCTCATTGCGCCTCTTTTTTTCTTTGCGTCATGTGCTGTTTGGGGAGGGTTTTTTGGAAGGGACATCCTGCGTGACACTGCAGTGCCACTCCTAGATGGGCCCGGTGTTTGTGTCGGCCACTAGGGTCGCTAATCTTACTCACACAGCTACCTCATTGCGCCTCTTTTTTTCTTTGCGTCATGTGCTGTTTGGGGAGGGTTTTTTGGAAGGGACATCCTGCGTGACACTGCAGTGCCACTCCTAGATGGGCCCGGTGTTTGTGTCGGCCACTAGGGTCGCTAATCTTACTCACACAGCTACCTCATTGCGCCTCTTTTTTTCTTTGCGTCATGTGCTGTTTGGGGAGGGTTTTTTGGAAGGGCCATCCTGCGTGACACTGCAGTGCCACTCCTAGATGGGCCCGGTGTTTGTGTCGGCCACTAGGGTCGCTAATCTTACTCACACAGCTACCTCATTGCGCCTCTTTTTTTCTTTGCGTCATGTGCTGTTTGGGGAGGGTTTTTTGGAAGGGACATCCTGCGTGACACTGCAGTGCCACTCCTAGATGGGCCCGGTGTTTGTGTCGGCCACTAGGGTCGCTAATCTTACTCACACAGCTACCTCATTGCGCCTCTTTTTTTCTTTGCGTCATGTGCTGTTTGGGGAGGGTTTTTTGGAAGGGCCATCCTGCGTGACACTGCAGTGCCACTCCTAGATGGGCCCGGTGTTTGTGTCGGCCACTAGGGTCGCTAATCTTACTCACACAGCTACCTCATTGCGCCTCTTTTTTTCTTTGCGTCATGTGCTGTTTGGGGAGGGTTTTTTGGAAGGGCCATCCTGCGTGACACTGCAGTGCCACTCCTAGATGGGCCCGGTGTTTGTGTCGGCCACTAGGGTCGCTAATCTTACTCACACAGCTACCTCATTGCGCCTCTTTTTTTCTTTGCATCATGTGCTGTTTGGGGAGGGTTTTTTGGAAGGGACATCCTGCGTGACACTGCAGTGCCACTCCTAGATGGGCCCGGTGTTTGTGTCGGCCACTAGGGTCGCTTATCTTACTCACACAGCGACCTCGGTGCAAATTTTAGGACTAAAAATAATATTGTGAGGTGTGAGGTATTCAGAATAGACTGAAAATGAGTGTAAATTATGGTTTTTGAGGTTAATAATACTTTGGGATCAAAATGACCCCCAAATTCTATGATTTAAGCTGTTTTTTAGTGTTTTTTAAAAAAAACACCCGAATCCAAAACACACCCGAATCCGACAAAAAAAATTCGGTGAGGTTTTGCCAAAACGCGTTCGAACCCAAAACACGGCCGCGGAACCGAACCCAAAACCAAAACACAAAACCCGAAAAATTTCAGGCGCTCATCTCTACTATTAACCTGCGTCGACTGTATACCATTTTGCAACTCCCATATGACTTCCCTTCTGACTCGGCTGTGGTCTCGCTGGACGCGGCCAAGGCCTTTGACAGTGTCGAATGGGCTTATTTATGGGAGGTGATGGCTTGTATGGGCTTTGGGCCCAACTTTATCAGATGGACTAAATTACTGTATCAACATCCGAGTGCCAGGATCTTGGTGAATGGTTATGTTTCCCCCTCCTTTCAATTGTCCCGTGGTACTAGGCAGGGCTGCCCCCTGTCCCCCGCACTGTTTGCTCTGGCCGTTGAGCCCTTGGCCTGTTTGGTAAGATCACACCCAGATATTGTGGGAATTCGTACGGGCTCACGCGAGGATAGGATAGCACTCTATGCCAATGACCTGTTGTTGTTTTTGCAAGACTACGCCAGGTCAATGCCCATTCTGCTGCATGTGATTGAGGGCTTTGGTGCTCACTCGGGTCTTCGGATCAACTGGTCTAAATCATACATTATGCCAGTCATAGGCCCCCCTCCGATTGTACCCAAAATCTCCCTACCATTATGTTGGACAACACAATTTAAGTACCTTGGAATCCAAATAACTAATGACCCCTCTGATTTCATCCCTCTGAATCTGGACCCGACCATGCAGCAGATCATGCGCAAATCCAAAACCTGGTGTAGGCTTCCACTGACGGTGTCTGGCAGGGTTAATCTCATTAAAATGATCATACTGCCAAAACTTTTATACATTATTCTCCAGTCCCCTGTATATATCTATCCATTATTCTATAGAAAATTGAATAGTGTTCTATCCTCACTGATTTGGGCTAACAAACGACCTAGGATACAGTTAAATACCCTCACCAGGCAGCGCTCTGATGGCGGCCTAGCTCTGCCTAACTTTCAGATGTATTACTACGCTGCTCAGCTGACTCACATTAGTGTTTGGGCGCAGGATTCTGGCAATGATTCTTTACATTGTGAGTTCATCCGCTGCTATTTTCCTCACCTCTCTCCTATGCAGGTGCTGCTGAGTGGGAGCATAGCCCGGTTTCTTCCCCCTATTATTTTTCAGGCCTTAAAGATATGGCGGGCCCTGAGAGATCTCTTAGGGTACGAGGACCTGGACCCAGACACCCCCCTTTGGTATTCTGATTGGCTTCCCGAGCTGCATGCGCTTGAGGGACGGGAGGTATGGGCCCCTAGATCTGTGGTTTCTATTTCCCAACTTTACCTAAATAGTGTGTTTAAATCCTTTCAGCAACTGAAAGACGAGTTTGATTTACCCAACTCCTATTTTTTCAGATACCTTCAACTTCGACATGCCCTCCAGTCCCAATTTGCTGAGTCCCCCCTGCGAATCCTCCCATTTCCCATCAAGACACTCGTGACTACTTTGGGTCGAGCTAAAATGGTCTCCCTTGCATATGGATATCTTATTACCAAACTCCATGCGGACCCTTTGACACGTCTCCGTGGAAAATGGGAGGAGGACATAGGTCTAATAACTGAGGAGGACTGGGCCCTTGCTCTGGAATATCCTGCTACAGTCACCAAGTCCCTCAGATATCAACAAATTCAATTCTTCATCCTACATAGAACATATATGACTCCAGCTAGACTGGCCTCTTTTGGGACTGGTAGATCTGGCCTCTGCCCTAAGTGCGGGGTGGATGAGGGAACATTTTGGCACCTCGTGTGGGACTGCCCGAGACTGCGGGTATTCTGGTCAGGGGTTAGGTCAATTCTGGAGAGTACGGGAGTGACTGGCGGATTGCTTACCCCACAATTCTGTATTTTGGGGATGGGATGTTCTACTTCTGAGACTGGTCCAGTGGATCTATATGCTCGCAGTGTATGCGCCTTGGCTAAGGTTTGCATTGCGAGGCTCTGGATGGCCCCTGGTGGCCCTTTAGTTTCTGCGCTCAAGACCCTAGTTAATGATACAATATTCAAGGAAAGATACATTTACATGAAACAAAACGCATCAGCCAAATTTGAAAGAGTCTGGTCTCCATGGCTGGAATCTCCCCACTCCCACCTGGTCCCTTAATTATAGTGGATACCGAAAAGCTATTGTGCCACTGAATCACTGAATTACTGTTTAATGACGTATGTTTAGATGGTTGATTGCTGAGCTCTGCGGGTTCGCCTGGTTATATACACGACTGATAAGGTCCTGGTTTAGAGGATTACTCCTTAATATGTTTCTTTCAATGTTTCTTTTTTCTTGTTTCCTACTTCTTTTCTTTTTCTTTTATGTACCCTCTGTCTTGTTGGGTTAATTTAAGGGCGAAAATTCCAAAAAATATCATGGGGATTTATATATTAGTGGCGGATGTTGCAGGATCAAACGTGCTACTTAAATGTGTGTTTGTTTGCTTGTTTTTCTTTTTTTATGCTCATTTCCTCATGGACACAGCCTGTTACTACACTGCTGTAAATGTATCTCATAAACGAGGATGCGATTTATTTGCTATATGTGATGTGCCGTTGATGTGCAATGTCTGTAACTTCATTTTCATTCTATTGAATAAAAATTACTTTATTAAAAAAAAAAAACTTGGCCAGAGGGTAGGACTTGTCGCCACACTTTGGCTTGCGCAACTCACAGGTCTGCAGATAGTGGCCTAAACCCCCACAATATAGGCATAAATTTAAGTTTCTGCGACGCAGACACTCCTCTTCTGAGAGCCTGGGCCGCAGAAAACTTTTAAACCTTTTCTCTCCAACCAAACCTGAGGATTCTCTTGTCACCATATTGTGAGCAAGAATCTCTTTAGAGATAGATGAACTCTCAACAACTTCTGGCAAGATAAGCAAAATTTTGGTCAGAAGGTTTTGCAGTTGCTTTAAGGATTGCTGCAAAACGTCCAGCCTCTCAGGTTTCAAAGCACTGAAAGCAGAGTTCAGGGCTGAGAGAGATGCCTGTAGGGCTTGCATAGCTGGCATAGGAGGATTTCAAACTAGACAAGACAAGACTGGACTGGATTTTGAACTAGACAAGACAAGACTGGGCTGGATTTTTAACACTGGACTGGGTTCTGCACACTGGACTGGGTTCTGCACACTGGACTGGGTTCTGCACACTGGGTTCTAGACAGGACTGGATTCTAGACAGGACTGGATTCTAGACAGGACTGGACTGGGCCAAAAAAGAAAAAACTACTATTTAGCTTTGTTTCATTTTTGTTGTATGGCCGGTGATAATGTTACGTTCTTGGTGCTCAGAACGAAAGAGGTGTTGCGTACTGAGTCCAAAGCACCAGAACGTGACGCTGAAATAAAGGCAAGGTGTAGTAATAGCCCCTAGCAGCCTACCTCCGTTGTTTCACCCGCGTGGTCAGTTTACGCCTGCGAGACTGTGGTTTCTTGGGCCTACGGCAGGCGCCTTTAAAGGGCGGATTAGGTCTGCCCAACTCCAATGCCCCCAGGTCTTAATGTGAGACAAGGCGTAAACCGAGACGGGATGATAACAAGGGGACCTCTAACTAAACCAAACTGAGAGCTAGGGGCTACAAAGAGACCTAAAACTAAACGTATATGCGGCACAGCCGCCAGGATAAACAACAACAAAGGAAATGCTGTCCACACGCCGACACAATACTGTTGTGTACTGGCGGTGACAGCATATGCAGAACCCTCTGCAAAACACCAGTAACTAGTATAACTAAAGAATACAGCGGCCTTGGCCGACGGATGCGGCAAAGCCGCTACTCACGAAACCGGTACAAATACTGCCAAACGGACAGGAACCCCCAATGAAGCTGACACAGGCTCTCAGGACCGGAGGACAGGCAAAGTTCCAATGACTGAGCAGTGGACACCAAGGAACAGGATACGGGATCAAGATCAGGAACAGACAAAGCCACTGGACTTCAGGACAGGAACGCTTCAAGGCAAGACACTGGATCAGACACTGGATCAGACACTGGATCAGAATGCTTCAAGGCTGGAAGCAGGTAGACAGAAACTATCACCGGCGACTGTGTAATGCACTGAGACAGAATATAACAGGCAGCCCTCCAATAGCTGCAGAGAACCTAATTTTCTCTAACGTCCTAAGTGGATGCTGGGGACTCCATAAGGACCATGGGGAATAGCGGCTCCGCAGGAGACTGGGCACATCTAAAGAAAGCTTTAGGACTATCTGGTGTGCACTGGCTCCTCCCCCTATGACCCTCCTCCAAGCCTCAGTTAGATCTCTGTGCCCGAACGAGAAGGGTGCACACTAGGGGCTCTCCTGAGCTTCTTAGTGAAAGTTTTAGTTTAGGTTTTTTATTTTCAGTGAGACCTGCTGGCAACAGGCTCACTGCATCGAGGGACTAAGGGGAGAAGAAGCGAACTCACCTGCGTGCAGAGTGGATTGGGCTTCTTAGGCTACTGGACATTAGCTCCAGAGGGACGATCACAGGCCCAGCCGTGGATGGGTCCCAGAGCCGCGCCGCCGGCCCCCTTACAGAGCCAGAAGACAGAAGAGGTCCGGAAAATCGGCGGCAGAAGACATCCTGTCTTCACCAAGGTAGCGCACAGCACTGCAGCTGTGCGCCATTGCTCCTCAGCACACTTCACACTTCGGTCACTGAAGGTGCAGGGCGCTAGGGGGGGGCGCCCTGAGCAGCAATAAAAACACCTTGGCTGGCGAAAATACATCACATATAGCCCCCAGGGCTATATGGATGAATTTTAACCCCTGCCAGAATCCATAAAAAAGCAGGAGAAAAGTCCGCGAAAAAGGGGCGGAGCCTATCTCCTCAGCACACTGGCGCCATTTTCCCTCACAGCTCAGTTGGAGGGAAGCTCCCCTGGCTCTCCCCTGCAGTCACTACACTACAGAAAGGGTTAAAAAAGAGAGGGGGGCACTAATTAGGCGCAGTATTAACAATACAGCAGCTATAAGGGGAAAAACACTTATATAAGGTTATCCCTGTATATATATAGCGCTTTGGTGTGTGCTGGCAAACTCTCCCTCTGTCTCCCCAAAGGGCTAGTGGGGTCCTGTCCTCTATCAGAGCATTCCCTGTGTGTGTGCTGTATGTCGGTACGTTTGTGTCGACATGTATGAGGAGAAAAATGATGTGGAGACGGAGCAGATTGCCTGTAATAGTGATGTCACCCCCTAGGGGGTCGACACCTGAGTGGATGAACTGTTGGAAGGAATTACGTGACAGTGTCAGCTCTGTATAAAAGACAGTGGTTGACATGAGACAGCCGGCTACTCAGCTTGTGCCTGTCCAGACGTCTCATAGGCCGTCAGGGGCTCTAAAGCGCCCGTTACCTCAGATGGCAGATATAGACACCAACACGGATACTGACTCCAGTGTCGACGGTGAAGAGACAAATGTGACTTCCAGTAGGGCCACACGTTACATGATTGAGGCAATGAAAAATGTTTTACACATTTCTGATAATACGAGTACCACCAAAAAGGGGTATTATGTTCGGTGAGGAAAAACTACCTGTAGTTTTCCTGAATCTGAGAAATTAAATGAGGTGTGTGATGATGCGTGGTTTTCCCCCGATAACAACTGATAATTTCTAAAATGTTATTGGCATTATATCCTTTCCCGCCAGAGGTTAGGGTGCGTTGGGAAACACCCCCTAGGGTGGATAAAGCGCTCACACGCTTGTAAGGGCTCTACCCTCTCCTGAGATGGCCGCCATTAAGGATCCTGCTGATAGAAAGCAGGAGGGTATCCTAAAATGTATTTACACACATACTGGTGTTATACTGCCACCAGCAATCGCCTCAGCCTGGATGTGCAGTGCTGGGTTGGCGTGGTCGGATTCCCTGACTGAAAATATTGATACCCTAGATAGGGACAGTATATTTTTGCCTATAGAGCATTTAAAAGATGCATTTCTATATATGCGTGATGCACAGCGGAATATTTGCCGACTGGCATCAAGTCTAAGTGCGTTGTCCATTTTTACCAGTAGAGGGTTATGGACACGTCAGTGGTCAGGTGATGCGTATTCCAAATGGCATTTGGAAGTATTGCCTTAATAAGGGGAGGAGTTATTTGGGGTCGGTCTTTCAGACCTGGTGGCCACGGCAACAGCTGGGAAATCCACGTTTGTACCCCAGGTCGCCTCTCAACATGAGAAGACGCCGTATTATCAGGCGCAGTCTTTTCGTGGACAAGCGGGCAAAATGTTCCTCATTTCTGCCCCGTGACAGAGGGAGAGGAAAAAGGCTGCAGAAATCAGCCAGTTCCCAGGAACAGAAACCCTCTCCCGCCTCTGCCAAGCCCTCAGTATGACGCTGGGGCTTTACAAGCAGAATCAGGCACGGTGGGGGGCCCGTCTCAATGAATTTTAGCGCGCAGTGGGCTCACTCGCAAGTAGACCCCTGGATCCTTCAGGTGATATCTCAGGGGTACAAATTAGAATTCGAGACGTCTCCCCCTCGCCGTTTTCCTAAAGTCGGCTTTACCGATGTCTCCTTCTGACAGGGAGACAGTTTTGGAAGCCATTCACAAGCTGTATTCCCAGCAGGTGATAATCAAGGTACCCCTCCTGCAACAGGGAACGGGGTATTATTCCACACTGTTGTGGTACCGAAGCCGGACGGCTCGGTGAGACCGATTCTAAATCTAAAATCTTTGAACACTTACATACAGAGGTTCAAATTCAAGATTGAGTCACTCAGAGCAGTGATTGCGAACCTGGAAGAAGGGGACTACATGATGTCTCGGGACATCAAGGATGCTTACCTTCATGTCAAAATTTACCCTTCTCACCAAGGGTACCTCAGGTTTATGGTACAGAACTGTCACTATCAGTTCAGACGCTGCCGTATGGATGGTCCTCGGCACCCCGGGTCTTTACCAAGGTAATGGCCGAAATGATGATATTCCTTCGAAGGAAGGGAATTTTAGTTATTCCTTACTTGGACGATTCCCTGATAAGGGTAAGATCCAGGGAACAGTTGGAGGTCGTTGTAGCACTATCTCAGGTAGTGTTGCGGCAGCACGATTGGATTCTCAATATTCCAAAATCGCAGCTGGTTCCGACGACTTGTCTTCGGTTCCTAGGGATGATCCTGGACACAGTCCAGAAAAAGGTGTTTCTCCCGGAGGGGAAAGACAGGGAGTTATCCGAGCTAGTCAGGAACCTCCTAAAACCGAGCCAAGTCTCAGTGCATCAATGCACAAGGGTTCTGGGTAAAATGGTGGCTTCCTACGAAGCAATCCCATTCGGCAGATTCCACGCAAGAACTTTCCAGTGGGACCTGCTGGACAAATGGTCCGGATCGCATCTTCAGATGCATCAGCGGATAACCCTGTCACCAAAGACAAGGGTGTCCCTCCTGTGGTGGTTGCAGAGTGCTCATCTTCTAGAGGGCCGCAGATTCGGCATTCAGGACTGGGTCCTGGTGACCACGGATGCCAGCCTGCGAGGCTGGGGAGCAGTCACACAGGGAAGGAATATCCAGGGCTTATGGTCAAGCATGGAGACATCACTTCACATAAATATCCTGAAGCTAAGGGCCATTTACAATGCTCTAAGCTTAGCAAGACCTCTGCTTCAAGGTCAGCCGGTGTTGATCCAGTCGGACAACATCACGGCAGTCACCCACGTAAACAGACAGGGTGGCACAAGAAGCAGGAGGGCAATGGCAGAAGCTGCAAGGATTCTTCGCTGGGCGGAAAATCATGTGATAGCACTGTCAGCAGTATTCATTCCGGGAGTGGACAACTGGGAAGCAGACTTCCTCAGCACGACCTCCACCCGGGAGAGTGGGGACTTCACCCAGAAGTCTTCCACATGATTATAAACCGTTGGGAAAAACTCGACAGGTATTGCGCCAGGTCAAGGGACCCTCAGGCAATAGCTGTAGACGCTCTGGTAACACCGTGGGTGTACCAGTCAGTGTATGTGTTCCCTCCTCTGCCTCTCATACCCAAGGTACTGAGATTGATAAGATGGAGAGGAGTAAGCACTATATTCGTGGCTCCGGATTGGCCAAGAAGGACTTGCTAACCGGAACTTCAAGAGATGCTCACGGAGGATCCGTGGCCTCTACCTCTAAGAAGGGACCTGCTCCAACAAGGACCCTGTCTGTTCCAAGACTTACCGCGGCTGCGTTTGACGGCATGGCGGTTGAACGCCGGATCCTGAAGGAAAAAAGGCATTCCGGATGAAGTCATCCCTATCCTGATCAAAGCCAGGAAGGATGTAACCGCAAAACATTATCACCGCATTTAGCGAAAATATGTTGCGTGGTGCGAGGCCAGTAAGGCCCGACGGAGGAAATTCAACTGGGTCGATTCCTACATTTCCTGCAAACAGGAGTGTCTATGGGCCTGAAATTGGGGTCCATTAAGGTTCAAATTTCGGCCCTGTCAATTTTCTTCCAAAAAGAACTAGCTTCAGTCCCTGAAGTTCAGACGTTTGTAAAAGGGGTACTGCATATACAGCCTCCTTTTGTGCCTCCAGTGGCACTTTGGGATCTCAATGTAGTTTTTTGGGTTCCAAAAGTCACATTGGTTTGAACCACTTAAATCTGTGGAGTTAAAATATCTCACATGGAAAGTGGTCATGCTGTTGGCCCTGGCCTGGGCCAGGCGCGTGTCAGAATTGGCGGCTTTATCCTGTAAAAGCCCTTATCTGATTTTCCATTCGGACAGGGCGGAATTGAGGACTCGTCCTCAGTTTCTCCCTAAGGTGGTTTCAGCGTTTCACCTGAACCAACCTATTGTGGTGCCTGCGGCTACTAGGGACTTGGAGGACTCCAAGTTGCTAGACGTTGTCAGGGCCCTGAAAATATATGTTTCCAGGACGGCTGGAGTCAGAAAATCTGACTCGCTGTTTATCCTGTATGCACCCAACAAGCTGGGTGCTCCTGCTTCTAAGCAGACTATTGCTCGTTGGATTTGTAGTACAATTCAGCTTGCACATTCTGTGGCAGGCCTGCCACAGCCAAAAATCTGTAAATGCCCACTCCACAAGGAAGGTGGGCTCATCTTGGGCGGCTGCCCGAGGGGTCTCGGCTTTACAACTTTGCCGAGCAGCTACTTGGTCAGGAGCAAATACGTTTGTAAAATTCTACAAAATTGATACCCTGGCTGAGGAGGACCTGGAGTTCTCTCAATTGGTGCTGCAGAGTCATCCGCACTCTCCCGCCCGTTTGGGAGCTTTGGTATAATCCCCATGGTCCTTACGGAGTCCCCAGCATCCACTTAGGACGTTAGAGAAAATAAGAATTTACTTACCGATAATTCTATTTCTCGTAGTCCGTAGTGGATGCTGGGCGCCCATCCCAAGTGCGGATTGTCTGCAATACTGGTACATAGTTATTGTTACCAAAAAATCGGGTTATTGCTGTAGTGAGCCATCTTTTCTAGAGGCTCCTCTGTTATCATGCTGTTAACTGGGTTCAGATCACAAGTTGTACAGTGTGATTGGTGTGGCTGGTATGAGTCTTACCCGGGATTCAAAATCCTTCCTTATTGTGTACGCTCGTCCGGGCACAGTATCCTAACTGAGGCTTGGAGGAGGGTCATAGGGGGAGGAGCCAGTGCACACCAGATAGTCCTAAAGCTTTCTTTAGATGTGCCCAATCTCCTGCGGAGCCGCTATTCCCCATGGTCCTTACGGAGTCCCCAGCATCCACTACGGACTACGAGAAATAGAATTATCGGTAAGTAAATTCTTATTAATTATGTTGTGCAGCTGCCCTGCTGCACAACTGACATGTGCAATTAACAGACAGGTGAGGCTAAACACATGGAAACAGGCTGCAATTACACAGACTCACCACCGGCAGCAAACAAGAGTCTTCTAAACCAGAGTAAAAGGGAAATCCTGGCCTGCAAGAGAACTATAACATAAAATACATGAACAGGAATGAACCACTGCTTGTGGTTCATAACACATATGTGATCGCTAGAAGTTCTTTTTCTATCTGAGCATACCTTGTTTCAGCACTTGTCAGTGCTCTGCTGCATAGATTACTGGTTGCCATGTATCCTCATGTTCTTGTAACAGCACTGAGCCTAGGCCAAATTGCGAAGCATCTGCTGAAATTCTTATTCTTTTCGCTGGATCAAAGGATTTTAGCACTGGTTGCTCTGTAATGACCTGTTTCAAGTTTTGCCAACTTTCTTCTTGTTCATGTGACCACATCCACTCGTTATCTTTGTCCAACAACCATCTAAGAGAGGCTGTTCATTCAGAGAGTTGAGAAATAAACTTTCCTAAGTAAGTAATCATTCCTAGGAATCTTCTGATGTCGTCTTTGTTGTTAGGACGTTCCATGTTCACTATGGCTGATATTTTCCTTGGGTCCGGTTTTACACCTTGATCCGAGACCACGTCGCCCATAAAAGTAAGTGTATTCACGCCAAATTAACATTTGTCGTTGTTTAGCTTTAGATTCACTTTCTTGACAAGTTCCATTACTTGTCTCAATCTAGAATCATGTTCTTCCTTTGTAGATCCCCCAGACAATAATGTGATCCATCATTGTTTCAACACCTGGAATATGTTCAAAAATCATGTGTATCTTTTTGTGTTATACTTCTGGAGCAGACAATATTCCACATGGTAGTCGAAGAAATCTGTATCGACCTTCTGGTGTCTTAAATGTACAAAGCTTTGAGCTGGCCTCGTCTAGCTTCATTTGCCAGAATCCTGAAGATGCGTCCAATTTACTGAACCATTTTGCTCCCGCAAATTGCAACATGATTTTCATCTCTGGTTGGTAGTTTGAAATGTTCTCGTTTAATAGCTTTGTTTAAATCTCTGGGGTCTAGACATATTCTGAGTTGTCCATTTTTCTTTTCAACAATTACTAAGGAGCTTACCCATTCAGTAGGCTCATCAACTTTCTGAATCACACCCAAGGCTTTCATGCGATTTAACTCTTGTTTCAGTTTTTCTCTCAGTGCAAACGGCACTTTTCTACAGGGGTGTATCACTGAAGAAACTTGCGTGTCTATATTTATTTTATTCTCTCCAGGCAAACAACCTAGACCTTCAAACAAGTCTCTGTATTCTGTAAACATCGATTTGCAGTCATCTTCTACTTGTGATGTCACCATAAAAACTTTCTTTAGCAAGCTTAGTTTCTCACAGGAACTTAATCCTAGAATCGGTTGCACATTTTTATCCACAATCAGTAGAGATGTTTTAAACTGTTGTCCCTTATATTTCAGTGTCACTAAGCATGTACCTTTCACAGGAATTTCCTCCCCAGTGTACCCTGTAACTTTCACTTTGGCTGGATGAATTTTAGGTTTTACTCTAAAAGTCTTATAGTCTTGAAACGATATTAAATTCACCTGCGTGCCAGTATCAAGCTTAAAAGGAATGACAATCTCGTTCACAGTTAAAGGGACAATCCATTCTTTCTTATCTGCACTGCAAAGTTCAATGCAATCCACAAAGAATTCCTCTGTTTAACAGCATGCACATTGGTTGCTTCACTTTTCATTTTACAGCATTTGGCAAAGTGATTAAGTCTACCACATTTCATGCAGGTTTTACCATAAGCCGGGCACATTTTAGGATTGTGAGCATTTCCACATCTACTACACATTTCCTTATTAGACTGTGGCTTAGACTGCTTCATTCATGAGAATGGAGGTTTGCTTGGCTCTGTTTTCTGCACTACATGTACATCAGCTTCCTTGTGTAACGTTTTGGCTTGAAATCTAGTTATTTCTGCAGATCTACACATAGTTACTGCCTTGTCTAGTGTTAGGTCTTGCTCTCTCAGCAGTCTCTCTCTGAGTCCATTATCAGGTATTCCACAGACAATACGATCTCTAATCAGTGAATCCTTTAAATCACCAAACTCACATGTTTTACTGAGTGATTGCAGCTCTGTAACATACTGATCAAATCCATCTACAGACTTCTGATCACATGTGAAAAACTTATATCTTTCATATGTCACATTTTTCCTTGGCACAAAGTAATCTTCAAACTTTTGCATTATAGAAGATAGCACCATATTCTGCCCCTCAGCAAACTGAAAACTATTATAAATGTCCAGCACAACCTATCCTATCACATGGAGGAAAATGGATGCCTTAGTTTTGTCAGCCTCTGTATCAGCTCTACATGCAGCAAGATATATATTAAACCTTTGCTTAAATCTTTTCCAGTTTTCAGACAAGTTACCAGACATCAGTGTGAGAGGTGCGACTGCGGTGCGTGTGGTGCCTGCTGCCGTGCAGGTGTAGACTCGGTACTCACCAGGCGCCGCTCTCTCACCTTCAGGTACCGGAACCCTCAACGGACCTGGAAATCTTCAATCGGATCCGGACAAGGCGATTCCCTCTCGGAGCTGACCGACGACCGAGCTGAGGAGAGAATGGTTTACCTTAAAGGGGGTATCGACCCTTCTTCCACTGGAAGAGGGGATACCCCCAGGGGTGACCGCGACCTTCACCGGTTGGGTGAAAGGTCATCACCGGCACAAAGCCTCAGCCACCCAGATTTCACACACTCGCGCTCTCACACGTAGTGTGATGAAAAGGATTCTCACGTCCGTGAGCAATCCCGACTCCGGCGCTCGGGGACAGACAAGGGACAAACGCACACAGATGTTACTCACCGTCAGTTTCGCGCTGCAAACGTCTTCTTCTCTTACAGGTCCCTGTAAGGAGGTAAACAAACAAGCAAACAGCCGTGCAGGGCCTAACTCTAACCTAGTGTCACACCCTATACTAACTACAACGGCAGAGCCCTCGAACTAGCTGTGGGTGTGGTGCAACAAAACTAAACACACTTAACAAGCTCACACTTTGCCCCGCACGGTAACATACATCACGATACACAATGCAAGCGACGGTACGGTCCCTTTAGTTACCCGACTCAGAACACCCAGTAGTGGGGAGGGGGGGGCCGCACAGCTCACCCACCTACCGTACTCTCTTCTTAGGGGCTCAGGCCGAGCGGGCCTGCCTACCTAACACCTCAGGGTGGCCTGGGCCTAGCGCCCAGTGCCACCTTTATTCACCTCGGGGGCACTTACCCACTGGGCCTAGCGCCCGCCTAACTCGTCACCCATTGGGTGACCTGGGCCTAGCGCCCAGGGTCACCTTATGTTACCCTATTTGGCCAGAATACACTAGGGCCTAATGCCCTCTAATGCCCCACAGGCCTATTGCCTGATATGCCCCTCGGGCCTAATGCCCGCCTAACCGTTCCACAGGCCGGTGGCCTGACTATCCTTATGGGCCTAGTGCCCAACCTGTGCCCCCAGGCCTAGTGCCTGACTATCTGGGCCACGGGCCTGGAGGGCCCGACTAAATGCCCCACGGGCCAGGAAGCCCGACTAAATGCCCACGGGCTGGGAGGGCCCGACTACATGCCCACAGGTCGGGAGGGCCTGACTGTGCCCACGGGCCTAATGCCCGAACACCCAGTGGTCTAGGGAGGAGCGGGTACAGGGGCACCTGAAAAGGGCCTACCTGACCCGCTGGGAGAGGCACCAGGGGGGAGCTTCGCCAGCCCTTTGCTTCCCACCCCTGGTGACCCCTCCGGCGCTCTTCTTTAATCTTCGGCCGCTGGCCCGTCCTGGCCAGCGGCGCCGCCGTCGCCTCGCCGCGTCCAGCCGCCGCTGGACATCTTCCTGCCGCCGGACGTCTTCAGGCCTCTTCCGCGGCCACCCGAGCTCCGACCACGACGTCTTCTTCCTCTCGCCGCCGGGATCTTCTGCGCTCCGGCGCGCCGACGAACTTCTCCGCTGCTCCCGCCAGTCTTCTTCTTTCTTCTTCGCGCTCTTCCGCGCGCGCGGTGTCCTCGGCTCCCACCCGGCGTCTGACGTCAGACGCCGGGGGCGGGGCCTATGACGCGTCGAGCGCTGATTGGCTCGCCACGTCCCTCTCTGATTGGCTGCCGCTCCGGGAGCCGCGATTGGCTCCCGGAGGGCGCCAACATTCGAATGCCTCTGGTCCGGTGCAGGGAAAAGGGTAATCCCTGCACCGGACACCCGCCGCCACACACTCAGCGCTGGGGACAGACAAGCTGCCCCAGCGCTGTCCCCAGCTAGGGACAGCACCACAGATGTGCCCACAGGGCACATCTCTACATCAGCATGCCGGTTGGAGGAGCCAGTTTATCCATGGTTACTCACTGTTTGAAGAGAGGAGCACACGGTAGGCTTTGCAGACACTGAGTATCACAGCCTTACAGACTTCTGCAAGATTCTTTCACACTCTGAGAGCACTAGCAGTCCAAGTTAAACTTCTTCTGACACCATGTTTTGTTCATATGTTTGTAAATCCAGTCATCAGGACACAGAGACATGTGAGTTCACTGCTGTGCTGTTTTATTTCATCACCAACTCCAGGCACACTGCACACTGGACCACCCACTTCCCAGCATCCCCCTGGTCCCAGGGACCATCACTGAAGATTCAGGCTTACACATATTAGTAAGGGAGTGTCTACAAATATTAAGCATTCTAATACACTAACATCACACCCACGACGCTTGGTGAATATTGTTCAACGTGACCCTGCTCTGACCAGTTCTGGCAGCATCTTCTCCACTGGAGCCTGACTATCTCAGCATCTGGCTGTCCTCACCACAAGTTTCTGCATCTGCAACACTGGCTCCCAGCATTCCAGCTCTCCCAGCGTCTCACTTAGCTTCCTCAGTGGCAATCACACGGCTCTCTCTCTGCAACAACTGGCTCTACATGGGCCTGCAATCACAGTCCCTGGCTCTCAGCAATGGCCTTGGCTCCACACGTGGCCCCTCACAGAAGCAGCAGCCTGCCTGCCTCACCTGCGTCCTGCACCAATCTCCCAGGCTTTCAGTGGCTACACTCCCAACACAGGACAAGGCATGCAAATCTGCTGTCCAAAATCTCCGCTAGGTCCTCCTCCTACCTCCCACATTCTTCCCTGCGGCATCGGCCGGTCATAGAACCCCAGCAGCAGCTGCCAGGTATCACACTATCTACTGGTTAGCCGATGCCCAGGAAGGCTTACAAATTACCTCAGCTTTGCCTTGTACTCCAAGTTTCTGACTCTGGGATCCGCCACTGACCCTGCATGATGTTGTGGCCCAGAAGGTCAGTGTGTGTGCTGTGTGAGGATGTCGCAACACGGGACAATATAAATTTTAGCTAATGAAGTCTGTCACTTTGCAGGGGCACCGGACCTCAAAATATGGTACTGGCTGCATGGATTGAGTATCATGGTTCCTGCGCACTGTAGCACAGCTCTTCTGTATGGGAGATTACTTTGAAATACTTAATTATCCTTTAATTTGCTGTGCCTAGGTCATTGTTCCCCCATCTGGCTGCCTATTAGAGGTATCAGTCCTCATAGTAAGGGTTATTGGGCGCGTCCCAATTCCTGTAAAATAGATAGAACAGTTTTAGTTTTAATCCAGTCGAAGCTGGAAACTTAATCCCCAATCACGGAGAAAAGTTTTTCTTTCTCCGCTGCCTGGAAGAAATTCCCTGACTGAGCTCAAAGAGCAGAAAGTTCTCTTTCTTCCTGCGATAAGCAGCTTGGAAAGCAGTGTCTGCGGGTCTTTCTTACACAGGGACGGGAGGGGGATGTTGATGATAAGACAGGAGCCAGCATCAGATACACAAAAAAAGTTCCCATTTACATTGCTCGTAACTAAATGCAGCTCACTCAAGCCCTGGCATTCACTTTCCATTATAAATGGACATTGATCAGATTAATAGCATTTATTGAACAAGAACATATTGACTTGCTTGCCTTAAATAAGTGATAACAGTGATGTGGCGCTTCATTGGAAGTCTTATTAAAAATAGCATGTGATAAGTATTTGGTTTTATATGGGTGTGAGTGGTTATTACATTTTTGCAATGTTTAATTTCTTTTTAGTGCCCTTATATAAACTGTTTTTAGCGTCAACCAATGTGTAGTCAATCAGCAATAGAGTTAGCAAATAAGTTCATATTATTTTAACAAAAAAATACGCAGGTCAACCATAAATACAATTAAAAAACAAATTAAACATGTTAAACTGTTTAGGTCGCACGAAGGGCCCGCTGGTCCGCAATGGAGTCAAGGTGTCGGCCTTCCCGGACTTTGCCGCAGATGTCCAGAAGGATCGTGCCCAGTTTATGCCCATCAAAAGACGACTGCGAGACCTTAACATTTCATATTCCATGCTGTTTCCCTCAAGGCTCCGAGTCGTGGCGGATGGGGAGACCAAGTTTTTCAACTCCCCTAGAGAGGCGGCCCAGTGGCTGGACAGATTTGCACCGGGTGCTCGGCAACTGGCTCCGGACTGATCTCCTATGAAAGCAGCCCGGGACCTGGTCTGCCGGAGGCTTGATCATGGTTCGGGGAGCCCCCCCTCTTTGCATTGGTGGCTCAAGACTTGCACGGCCAAGCGGCATTGGTCAGAGAAGGTTGGAGGTTCAGCTAAGAATCTAGCCTTCCTAGCGCTTGGTAGTTAGCTTGATTGTTCGGGATATAAGTATGCCGAAGTTCGGGGTGGTATACGGGGTGGGAAAGGTTAATTGGGAAGCTGCTAGTTGCGCCTCCCTTTGCTGTTTTTGGGGTTTTATTTTTTTCTTTAGTTTGTTATTTTTCTTATTCAAGTATTTACTGAGGCAAGGAGGTTTTATATTCAGATGCTATGGCTTACAATGCAGGGCTCATATACGTCATGTTTTGTGGGTGTTGATAATGCTTATACTCAAAATGTATTCTGGGAGAGGTCCATCCGGAAGGTGTTTAGAGCATATAGGGGGTCATGATTAATCTGAAAATTCTGGCGTGGAATGTTCGAGGTCTGAATAACAACATCAAACGTTCTTTGATACTTAATATGATTAAGAAATATGACCCGGATATTGCATGCCTCAGTGAGACCCACTTGGAGGGACATAGGTTACTGTCCTTACGACGGGCCTGGGTGGGCTGGGCATATCATGCCTCCCACTCCTCCTTTTCTAGAGGTGTCTCCGTTCTGATTAAAAAGACAGTGCAGTTCGAGTTGATATCGATTAAAACTGACCCGTATGGAAGATATGTATTTATAGAGTGTAAGCTGAACTCCCAGCCATATTACATCTTAGCAGTGTATGTCCCCCCTCCGTTCTCATATAATGTGCTGCAACAAGCTGCGTCCTTCATAGCTCCCTCCCCTAATACCCCAGTGATTTGCTTGGGGGATTTTAATAACGTCCTGGATCTGTCTATGGACCGATGGCACTCCCCACAGGCTGCGCTGGTGGGAGGTGGTCCTACCAAGTTTGCGGATTTTTTGAATAGTTTGCAATGGGTAGATGTGTGGCGACTTCGTCATCCCGCGGCTCGTCAGTTCTCCTGCTTCTCCAGCACTCATGGCTCCTTCTCCAGAATTGACCTGATGCTGGTGTCCCCCACCCTCGTCCCTAGGATAATTGACGTTCACTACGAGGCTCGAGGGGTTTCCGACCACTCCCCTCTGATGATGACTCTTGCTGTGGAAAGTCAGAGGGGGCACTCCTATTGGAAATTGCACCCCTCTTGGCTGACCCAGCTGGGGAACTGCGGTGACTTGGAGACTCAATGGGAGGGGTACTTTGGCGACAATGTAGGGTCTGCCCCGGGTACAGTAGTTTGGGACTCGTTTAAGGCGTTCTTGAGAGGATCATATATTGGACGAATAGCGGCTCATAAAATGGCCTCTAGGGAGAGAGAACAGGCCCTTGAAAAAGATGCTAGGGACCTAGAGTCCCAATATCTATCTGACAGCGCCCCCGCGACAAAGACAAGATGGCTGATGGCTCAGTCAGTTTGGTTGGCCCACCTGTCTGATAGAAACTCTCGCTCCCTTCTTTTTAAAGCTACTAATATATATATGCAGGCTGATAGAACGGGAGGCCTCCTGGCCCGTCTTATACATTACGATCGTCCTGGGACCACAATCACCCAAATGTCCGGAGCGGATGGCTCTCTTGTCGACACCACACCGGACATTGCGCTGTTATTCCGTTCTTACTTCTCTGAGGTTTATAATTCACAGTTGCAGCGCTCTGCTTCAGATCTGTCATGCTACATGGGGGGTGTTCCGCTGCCCGCGCTCTCCTCTGAGGCCCGAGAGCTGCTGGAGGCACCTTTGACGTTGGAGGAGGTGACTGCGGCCATTGGTATGTCCCCTAATGGCAAGGCTCCGGGATGTGACGGAATCCCCTCCGAGGTATACAAGAATCATATTGATTTTTTTGGCCCCAAGCTGCATGCCCTGTACTTAGATATATTTGCCAGTAACGATCTCCCCCCCTCCATGTCAGAGGCAATTATAATAGTGATTCCAAAACCCGGTAAAGACCCTAAATCTCTGGACTCCTATAGACCGATTTCCCTGATTCCCACCGATGCCAAGATCCTGGCAAAGATATTGGCAATACGGCTCAACTCAGTGATAACCTCCCTAATTCATCCGGACCAGACCGGCTTCATGCCAGGAAAGTCCACGTCTATCAATTTACGTAGACTATATACCATTTTACAGCTCCCGCATGAATCCCCCTCTGACTCGGCTGTGGTCTCGTTGGACGCGGCCAAGGCCTTTGACAGCATTGAGTGGGCTTATTTATGGGAGGTGTTGGCTCGTATGGGATTTGGACCCAATTATATAAAATGGATTAAACTATTGTATCAACATCCGACTGCCAGGATCTTGGTGAACGGTTATGTGTCCCCATCTTTTCAATTGACCCGAGGCACTAGGCAGGGTTGCCCCCTGTCCCCTACGCTGTTTGCCTTGGCCATCGAGCCCCTGGCATGCTTGATTAGATCGCACCCGGATATTGTGGGAATATGTACAGGTTCACGTGAGGATAGGATAGCTCTATATGCCGATGACATGTTGATGTTTTTGCAGGATTACACCAGGTCAATGCCCAGCCTGCTGAGTGTGATAGAAGGCTTTGGAGATCATTCGGGCCTTAGAATTAACTGGCCTAAATCATACATTATGCCAGTTATAGGCCCCCCTCCTACTGTTTCCAGAATCCCCCTGCCTTTGAGTTGGACGGTACAATTTAAGTACCTTGGAATCCAAATAACTAATGACCCTTCTGATTTTGTCCCCCTGAATCTAGATCCGACCACTCAGTGGGTCATGGGCAAATCTAAGACTTGGTGTAAGCTTCCACTAACGGTCTCTGGCAGGGTTAATCTCATTAAAATGATTATACTCCCCAAACTCCTGTATATTATTCTCCAATCCCCGGTGTATATCTATCCAATATTCTTTAGAAAATTGAATAGCGTTCTGTCCTCACTGATCTGGGCTAATAAAAGACCTAGGATACAGCTAAATACCCTTACCAGACAGAGATCTGACGGCGGCCTGGCTCTACCTAACTTTCAGATATATTACTTCGCTGCTCAGCTGACTCATATCACTATATGGGCACAAAACTCGGGGACTGACTCTTTGCATTGTGAGTTTATCCGTTGTTACTTTCCCTACCTCTCTCCTATGCAGGTGTTACTAAGTGGGAGCATAGCTAGATTTCTTCCCCCTATCATTTTTCAGGCCCTAAAGATTTGGCGGGCCCTGAGAGACCTTTTGAGATATGACGACCTAGACCCGGATACCCCCTTGTGGTACTCTGACTGGCTCCCTGAACTGCATGCACTTGAGGGGCGGGAGGTGTGGGCCCCTAGATCGGTGATATCTGTCTCTCAACTTTATCTAGATAATACATTAAAATCCTTTCAACAACTGAGGGATGAGTTTGACCTACCCAATTCCTACTTCTTCAGATACCTCCAGCTTCGGCATGCCCTCCAGACCCAATTTGCTGAATCACCTCCGCGAATCCTCCCATTTCCCATCAAGACATTTGTGACCACTTTGGGTCAGGCTAAGATGGTCTCACTTGCGTATGGATATCTTCTTACCAAGCTCCATACGGACCCTTTGACGCGTCTCCGTGGAAGGTAGGAGGAGGATTTGGGTCTAATAAATGAGGAGGACTGGGCCCTCGCTTTAGAATACCCTGCTAAGGTTACCAAGTCCCTTAGATATCAGCAGATTCAATTCTTCATCTTACACAGAACATATATGACTCCAGCTAGGCTGGCTACGTTCGGGACGGGCAGATCTAATCTCTGTCCTAGGTGTGAGGGGGCGGTGGGAACATTCTGGCATCTGGTGTGGGATTGCCCGAGGTTGAGGGTGTTCTGGTCGGGGGTCGGGTCAATTCTGGAGAGTACGGGAGTGCCTGGCGGACTGCTTACCCCACAATTCTGTATCTTGGGAATGGGGTGCCTTGCTCCTGGGTCAGTTTCAAGGGGTCTCTATGCTCTAAATGTATGTGCCTTGGCTAAGGTTTGCATTGCAAGAATGTGGATGGCCCCCAAAGGACCGTTAATATCTGCACTTAAGGCCTTAATTAATGACACTATAATTAAGGAAAGATATGTTTACATGAAGCAAAGTGCATCAGCTAAGTTTGAAAGAGTTTGGTCTCCATGGCTAGATTCCCCCCACTCTCGTCTTGTTCCCCAAATATAGTAGACACTGAAGTGCAAGCTTGTCAATAACCTAATGCGCCTGATGTGTACTGAGATGATGACGGCTGGGCCCTGCGAGCCCTCTTACTTACTTATGTGTATGACTAGTGGAGCCCTGAATCTAACTCTCCTTCTTAAATTGCCTCCCTTGCCCTTTCTTTAGTTGTTTGTTATTTTCTTATAGTTTAGGTTGCGGGTTTAAATATAAAAATTAATGAAGACTAATATAGATGGTTGCGGACTTCGTAGATCATGAGAGTCTGAACATTGGGAAATCCTAGTATACATCTTTATTGAAAATATTCTGATATCCTATTGATGTAGGATATGTGTAAAACATGGCTTTGATTCATCATGAATGGATGTAATGTTTGAGATATGATTATGATGTGCAATGTCTGTACCTTAAATCTCCAGACTATTGAATAAAAATTACTTTATTAAAAAAAAAAACATGTTAAACTGCTGAATAGATTATATTTGACTCCAGATAGATTACATAAATGTTGGCCCTCTTGTCGTAAATATTGTTGGTGGATTTGTAGGAAAATAGGTCATCTGTTCCATGGGGGTCATTCCGAGTTGATCGCTAGCTGCCGTTGTTCACAGTGCAGTGATCAGGCTAAAAAACGGCTTTTCTGCGCATGCGTATGCACCACAATGCGCACGCGCTTCGTACCTTAACGACTCCACCCTAGTGTTCTATCTATGTATTCTATTTTTGCAGTGTTTGTATTATTAGACGATTTTTCTTTAAGGTATCATAATCTTTATGCTTTGCCATTGTTTTTATGATTGTTAACTTTGTATATTTTGACGCTATTATTGTGTATATCCCCCTTCCCTATACTTTGTTCCCCTTTCTTACCCTGCTTCTTTTTTCTGTACCCCACTACTTGAATATATTTTCAATAAAAACTATTGACGTTAAAAAAATAATAATCAAAGACAGCGGCTGAGGAGGGGGCGGGGGAATTGTAGAATCAAGAAATGTTGGGTTGCCCAGGGGAGATGTTGGGAGCACCCAATGAGCTTTTACCCACTAAGTGGGCAGACAGAGAAAATCACTGATGGGGGGAAATGTAGACAGATCAACATATACGCACTAGTGACAAGCTGTTTATGGACTGATGACTTCAGCATAGCTTGATCTAAATCAATATACACCAAAATGGCATTCCTATTTTTACCCACCACTACAGTAACAATACAACACAACGATTAAACTGGAAAAGATCATTAAATTTATTAAATGACAATTTATAATTAAATTAATATAGGGTGGCTAGAACGAGAAAGGTGCCCCACAATCCTGGAGTTATACTACAGATAGAATCTTCCATATATGCTTGGGACCAGAAATCTTGAATTGGCGGACAGTGTAGGAACAAGGAGTATGGGAAGGACTGTGAAATGGAAATGTAGGAGAGAGTGGAGGAATTGAGGGCTTTAATCTGAATTTTGTTATGGATGGGGAGTCAGTGAAGCAATTTGCAGAGGGATGACGTCAACACGGGTTCGGTATGATATGCCGGCTGATGGGATCCTGGCTGTCAGGGCAGTGAGAGCAGGGAGTCCCCTCGTGGGCTTTCTGCGCTCGCTCTATTCTCCCTCGGCTGGTGGCATGGACATACCACCAGAGTGGGAATACCGTTGAGCGGTCAGTATTCCGACTGCCGGCATTTTACCCTCTGTTGGGATTCCAGTGTCGGAATCCTGAATGCCTGGATCCCGACAGCCGGTATATTGACTACATCCTGTCAACACAGAGCGGAAAGGCAGATAAATGAGCGACATTGCAGTGTTCAAGATAGATTGGTAACAGGAGTGGTTTGATGGATTTCATGGTGAGGAAAGGTTGGAATCTACAGTTATTACAAAGGTGGAAGCAGCAAGATTATGAGATAAAATGAAGATGGGGAGTGAAGGAGAGGGAATAGGGAGGATTACACTAAGGCAACAGATTTAAGGGACAGAAGTGTGTGTGGTGCTGTCAGCACATAGAGTTGGGGCTTGGGGGGGGGGTTCAGGATGGGAGGAATACAAACACTTTAGTTTTTTACATTTATGGGGTTATGTAATTGATTTAGAGAAACCAGCAAAACCAGCCTTATGACTGATTGCTGCTTTCAGCTTAGCAGCAAATTCACTGAAATCCCACTGGTTCTGTGATTTCAGAACCTATTACATTGCCGCATTAAAGAAGGTGATGAGACATCCAGGGTGGAGATGGCAGAAAGACAAATCAGGTGGTGGTGGTGGGGGGGGGGGGGGGATAGGTAAATGTGGGTGTCAATATACAGTGGGTACTGGGTCCCAAAAGAGCTGCAAGGGATTAGGTGCAAAAGGAGAAGAGAAGGGGCCACAAACTGACCCTTTGGGAACACTGAGATAAAGAGGGAGAGTATGAGGTGAAATCAAAGGTGGGGACCAAGAATAAACTTTCAGTAAGGTAGGAGGACAACCTGGAAAGGAAAGTCATCTCAGGATGCACCTGTTGCTGTGGTATGGGTGGCATGGGCACCACCATCTTGCCTGAGGTCAGCTGATGCCATTACAGCCATTCACAGTGTCTTTACTCCTCACATGACTCCAGTGTCCTATCCTGTAGTAGAGCACCCGATTTAAACCGTTTCCTGACACTTGCTCATTGCCAGTACAACTTTTCTTCAAGCTACTTCTGTTCCCTCTGTCAGATGTGGTTCTTTGTCTCCTGAGATTCCTGTTATCTATTCCAGTTACTCTCTGGCGTTATACAGAGCGATCTTATAACCACTCGCTATTGCATTCAGTCCTGTGTTCAGCACTCTCCATTCTGCAGCAGGATCCATCTCCACTTCACCTTATTGTAATCAGTACTCATCCTATATGCCAGTGTGCTGTCTGCTACCTGCAGTACTGCCAGCACTGGGAACTACAGTCTGCTACTTTATAGCCTCCTGCATGCAGTCTCCATGTAAACGTTTATTGGAGCCTGTCTCCCGACAAGAGAACTATGCTAAATTCCCAGTAAAATTTATATTTTCATATTAACATTTTCATGTTTAGACGAAAATGATTTATAACATCAGCATTAAAAATGTGGATTGTTATAAATCTGACCCTAAAGGGGGGTACTCACGGAGCGATATTCTAAGCAATCTGACTAGATTGCTTAGAATATCGGCATGATCGCTCCGTGTGTAGCCCCCTCAGCGATAGCGATGCGCGGCCCCGCACATGGCTATCGCTGCTGCTAGATTGGCCTGCATGCAGGCCAATCTAGCGGGTCGCTCACTTCACCCGCTGGGTGAAATGAGCGGCCCCCCGTCTCCCCCCGCATGCTCAGCACAGATCGCGCTGTGCTGAGCGACAGGAGAGATGTGTGCTGAGCGGTTCGCTCAGCACACATCTCTCCTGCATCGGCCCGTGGGTACTGGGCTTTATGTCATTGACAGATGTTGCCACATGTTGTCACTTTTGACTCCAAAAAGACTTCCGCAGTCATTAAAGAGACATTTCTTACAGTGATGAGCGGATTCGGTTTTACTCGGTTTTACTCGGTTTTACTCGGTTCTCAAAACGGCATCTTATTGGCTCACGGATGTCACGTGTTTTGGATAGTCAATAAGATGCCGTTTTGAGAACCGAGTAAAACCGAGTAAAACCGAGTAAAACCGAACCTCGCTCATCACTAATTTCTTATCCTCTCACCTGTGTAGGGCCCTCACACCTGTTGCCTGCAGAGAAAAGCTTTTGGGACTGTGTGCTAAAGGCTCTTTTTCATCCACTGCAGAACAAGATGTTTTATTTGTTCTGCAAGTCTGTGAGCTTCTGGAAACTAAGGTGCGTCTAATCTCTTTTTCTATGTAAGCTTTTTAGTGGCCCTATCTGTAACTGAGGAGCTGTCATCTCTCTCTCCCTCACTTTGTTTCTCACACTGCCAATCCATGTTAATTCCCTACTGGTGGGACACTACTGTGCTTCTGAAATGACAGTCTGAGATTGTTGATCACTATCATTATCTGATAAATGTCGTGTTATTTTCTCCTCCTGTACTGTAATATCTGAGGGGAGATGTATTCAGATGACACATCCATTTGGATTTGGTAAGGAAGGTGAGATCTTTGCAATAAGAAAAATATATTTGCACTAGTTGCCAGTCCATCAAAATGACGGAACAACATCACAGTAATGTCAGCACCAGCGACTGTATGTGCCCGAATGGAGCAACACTTGAATTGCTCCATCGGGCACCATCTAGTGGCCACCGGCGTGCAAAACACTTGAATTACCTCCAGAGTTGTGAGGAGCAGCATTAGTCTTTTATTATATAGGATGATGTAAAAAAGCCATACTCCCTAGCTAAGAGAGGAAAAGAAGGCCAGCTGATGGCGTCTTAGCAGATAGTAATCTATACAGCTATATAGGGGAATCATATCCATGTGATCTTTCTCTGATGGTTGGGAAACGCTCCAACAGTCCCCTAGATAGAAGACTGTGTGCACCTGTTTAGGAGCATATTTATCAATTATCACATTTTCGACTTTATCATTGTAATTTCTTATCACCGCTATTCATGGCAATACGGAATTATGATTCACCCAAATGTACTAATATACACATGCAGAGACACATGCAGATCCTCTTTTGGGACCCCATGGGGCTACTACGAAACCCTTTCCCAGTAATTTGTGCAAAGTGTACACGATAGTCTGCTGCGATAAATGCTTGGTAAATATGGCAGCCTAGCAGCTCCTATAGAAACCTATAAGGGCAGCTTTTATCGAAAAAAGGAGGGACCGCAGCAGATATTGGAGATTTCAGCTGCAGTACCTCCATGTTACATTTGGGGGATCCTTAATATATGCAGGTATCCATTTTTGGAGAATATCCCGCAAATACTGTTCAATATATATGGCTATTAAATTCTATTAGTCAGACAAAAACATGTGTGAAATGACTGTTTCTGCGTAAGTAAGGCACCTTTTTAGCAAGGGCGGAACACAGGAGACAATAGAGATACTACAGTCCTCATAATTCTTAAAGGGGTTACAGCCTATTTATTAAGCTGAGAAATAGAAGTTTTTTAGTAGCTTGACCCTGATAGTCGATGCCATCTTTAGATGGTGTTAGGCATTGTAGTCTATATTAAAGATGGGCAGTCCGGATTTTCATGATTCTATATAAGGACTCGGCGAATCAGTGAAAGTTCACTCCAGCCACGCTGCTGTGTGCTGCGCTTTGCTCTGCTGTGTCCTTCCATTTAAGGGATGTGCTGTGTCCTTCTAAGTGTCTATGCGATGTCCAGCTAAGTGGCTGTGCTGCAGTCTCCATTTAAGTGGCTGTGTAGAGTCCATGTAAGTGGCTGTGTGGTGCCCATCTAAGTGGTTGTGCTGTGTCCATCTAAGTGGTTGTGTAGTCTCCATCTAAGTGGCTGTGTAGAGTCCATGTAAGTGGCTGTGCAGTGCCCATCTAAGTGGTTGTGCTGTGTCCATCTAAGTAGTTGTGCAGTCTCCATCTAAATGGTTGTGCTGCAGTCTCCATTTAAGTGGCTGTGTAGAGTCCATGTAAGTGGCTGTGCGGTGTTCATCTAAGTGGCTGTGCAGTGTCCATCTAAGTGGCTGTGCAGTATCCATGTAAGTGGCTGTGCAGTATCCATGTAAGTGGCTGTGCAGTATCCATGTAAGTGGCCATGCATTGCATTGTCCATGTAAGTGGGTGCAGTGTCCATCTAAGTGGCCATGCATTGTCCATGTAAGTGGCTGTACAGTATCCATGTAAGTGGCTGGCAGTATCCATGTAAGTCGCTGTGCAGTATCCATGTAAGTGGCTGTGCAGTGTCCATCTAAGTGGCTGTGCGGAGTCCATGTAAGTGGCTGTGCAGTGTTCATCTAAGTGGCTGTGCTTTCCATCTAAGTGGCTGTACAGTGTCCATGTAAGTGGCTTTGTAGTGTCCATCTAAGTGGCTGTGCAGTGTCCATGTAAGTGGCTGTGCTTTCCATCTAAGTGGCTGTACAGTGTCCATGTAAGTGGCTCTGTAGTGTCCATATATGTGGCTGTGCGGTGTTCATGTAAGTGGCTGTGCAGTATCCATGTAAGTGGCTGTACAGTGTCCATGTAAGTGGCTCTGTAGTGTCCATCTAAGTGGCTGTACAGTGTCCATGTAAGTGGCTCTGTAGTGTCCATATATGTGGCTGTGCGGTGTTCATGTAAGTGGCTGTGCGGTGTTCATGTAAGTGGCTGTGCGGTGTTCATGTAAGTGGCTGTGCGGTGTTCATGTAAGTGGCTGTGCAGTATCCATGTAAGTGGCTCTGCAGTGTCCATCTAAGTGGCTGTGCGGTGTTCATCTAAGTGGCTGTGCAGTATCCATCTAAGTGGCTGTGCAGTGTCCATGTAAGTGGCTGTACAGTGCCCATGTAAGTGGCTCTGCAGTGTCCATCTAAGTGGCTTTGCAGTGTCCATCTAAGTGGCTGTGCGGTGTTCATCTAAGTGGCTGTGCAGTATCCATCTAAGTGGCTGTGCAGTGTCCATGTAAGTGGCTGTACAGTGTTCATCTAAGTGGCTGTGCTGTCCATCTAAGTGGCTGTGCAGTGTCCATGTAAGTGGCTGTGCGGTGTTCATCTAAGTGGCTGTGCAGTCCATCTAAGTGGCTGCACAGTGCCCATGTAAGTGGCTCTGTAGTGTCCATCTAAGTGGCTGTGCAGTGTCCATGTAAGTGACTGTGCGGTGTTCATCTAAGTGGTTGTGCAGTCTCCATCTAAGTTGCTGTGCAGTGTTCATCTAAGTGGCTGTGCTGTGTCCATCAAAGAGGCCCTGCTGTGTCCATCTACAAGTAGTTGTGCAGTTTCCATCTAAGTGGCTGCACTGTGTCTATCTAAGTGGCTGTGAGGTATTCATCTAAGTGGATGTGCAGTGTCTGTCTAAGTGGCTGTGGAGTCTCCCATCTAAGTAGCTGTGCAGTGTCCATCTAAGTGGCTGTGCTGTGTCCATCCACAAGCTGTGCCCAGTCCCCTTAGTCTCATTACATCACACAGTGCTGCTGCACTGACCCCCGCAGGCCCCACCCACTGCATTCACATAAGCAGTGTGACTCCATGTTGTCAGTTGCAAAAAAAATAAAGTATTTTTAAAGTAATAATAAAAGTAAAAATTGTATCATTGTTTCTACTGTTCTGTGCACTGCACCCCAGTGCGCTGCACCCCAGTACGATGCACTGCATGAACATATAAAAGCGGACTCCATGCAGTGTGAGCCGAGCTGCTAAAAAAAAAAAAAAGAAAAAATAGTTGCATAATTTGTACTGTTCTGTGCACTCTACCTACCCTAGTATATTTTGTACCCCAGTGCGCTTTGTTCACTTCATGTAAGCCCTGTGACTCCAAACAGTGTGAGGCAAGCTGCCAATTAAAAAAGAAAAAAATATATTGTTGTATAATTTTGACATCTGGTCGGCTCTAAAAGAATTGTCACCTCTACCGTAAATCCATCTGATACAGTTATCATTCAAAGAATGGCGGAAGATTATTTTCATGAAACTGTACAAATAGGCAATAGTACCTTTGACTACTGGAAGTAAAAAAAAAATGCAATTTGGAGGCCCTTGTACAGGTTGACTTTGCATTACTTAAGCTCCCCAGTGTGTACGCAGAAAGGGTTTTCAGCCAGGAACCTTATCAGCGATCGATGTAGGAGACTGCTTCCTCAAAATGTGGAAAAGATGATGTTCATGAAAATGAACTACAAATTTCACGAGGAAGACCTCTACCAGCAATTACATCAAAGTACAGAGAATTCTGTAATTTTGGATTCCACCCGGGATGAATTGATATTGTGCAAGGATGATGTACACACTGATGAGGGTGAAGATGAGGGTGGTAGTGACGATGACATATTGCCACTGCACAGCTGTTAGGTTAGCTGCCTAAAGCCCATTGGTACCTTGTTTTGTGGGGCCCAAACAAACCAAGCATTTCAGACATAAAATGGCAGTCCCTGTCGCTAAAGTACTTGGTTTGTTAAACTGTGCATGTGCTTTATAATATCCAACATAAGGGTGGGTGTGAGGGCCCAAGAACAATTCCATCCATTTGTCTCTCTAGCCCCCATGGTCTCTCCAATCCAGCCCACAGTCACTTACCTTCGTTTATGTCTTCTGTTTGCTCCTGTCTGTCTTTCATGACATCACGAGCGCTGCAATAAGCAAAATAAAGTTTATTGCACCACCCACTAAAGGTGCTGGAAGTTCAAGTTACAGCGGCTCTCTGGACCCTGTACATGTTTGCGCCCTACTAATCACTGACGCAGTCAGAGAGCCTGATTCAGAGGCGGACACCAGAGTGATCAGGGCTACGTCTTCGGTAGCATTAGTTCTGAGAAGTTGTGTTAATGCAACAGGAAGAAAGATGCTCACTGCCGGCTTCTCAGTTTTGCTGTCTGTGTCCAAAGATCCAGCATCGGCTAACCATCGTGTCCATCACATGGGTAATTAGGTATCTGTGCAACCTAAGGTTTCCCAGAATGTCCAGCTGTTGAAGCCAGTGAAGGTGCATCTGACAATGCAGTCGCTGGCTTTGGCACATCCCTACAACACCAACGACACACCTTTGTTTTAGACACTTCTCCCGTCACCATCCGCAAACGGCTTGCGAACGGAGCCACAGCCGCATCCCTGCACATGTGCATTTCAGCAAAGGTACAGTAAAATAACAAAACACAAAATACAGGATGGGTGGCAACCCTAATCACAGCATGCCTTGCCAGTTTTGCTGTTAGAGCATGCTAAAATTGTGGTAGGACATACTCGGGGATGTGTAGTTCCACAGAAGCTGGAGAGGCCACAGGTTTCCTACCCCTGAAATAAACCAAGGTCATTAACCAATTAAAAATATATGTGTCATTCATTTAACCACACCTCCTAACTGTCCTAATTGCCGGACAGTCCTGACTGAGGGAATTTACATAAGGCTGGGACTGTGAGGTATGTCTGTAGAGACCTGGGGAGCAGAAACAGCTTGTTTTGAAAGGGAGGCTGGGGACATGTAACCACCCTCCCAGTGCATACTTACCTACTCTCCCAACAGGGAGACTCCAAGTCCTGATTCTTCGGGACTCCTGAAAGAGAGGGTACTCCTCCTGCATCCGCCCACTTCCTAGTGAAGTGGGGAGGATGGGGAGAATATTAATACCTGGGGACTACGGGGCATAGTGCTACAAGTCTATTATAACTGAGCCATTTTTCCCTATCCCTATTTAATTATGCACGATTAGCAGCATTTTGTTGTGGAGGGGTGGGGCCTAATGAGGCCAATAGCCCGCCCCCATTACCAGCTACCTGCATCTCCTCTCTGGGCTACACCCAGAGAGGAGATTATGTAAGTGGGCAAATATCCCCCAGTGGAAGTGGCTATAACCTAAGTGGGCGTAACCACATTGATTACGATGCTGAGTTTCTAATTGAACAAACTTCAATTGCGTGTATATGCAAGAGCCAAACATTGCAAGTTGCAGGCAGGTCTGCACCTGTAGCATATGTGCCAGGTTTACAACAGGCATTCACCACATACTTACATTCAATTTAAAAAAAATAATAATTTTGAGAGCAAAAAACTGGAAGCCCAGGTAACGGATCTAGAGCAAACCGTTACGCGACTGAGGGAGATTCACAATCTCGAGCAAGAACTAGATAGAACGGTGGAGGAGCTGCGGGAGGGGTCACTAGTAGAAGAGGAAAATCAGGGAGCTAGCTGGGTCACAGTCAGAAGGAGGAAGAAGAGGGGGAGGCTCGACATCTCCGGACTATCAAACCCGAATAAATTTGCACGACTGGACGAGGATTCGGAAGATGATAGTGAGGAAATGACGGTGCCGGAGGGGACTGTTTCCTCTAGCATCCAGAGGAGCGGCCCCTCTGGCAGAGTTGGGACAAAAGATAGTGAGGTACCTAGTCAGATTGTGGTGGTAGGGGACTCTATCATCAGGAAGGCAGATAGGGCAATCTGCTACCGGGACCGTGATCGCCGTACAGTCTGTTGTCTCCCGGGTGCTCGGGTGCGGCACATCGCGGACCGGGTAGATAGATTGTTGGGAGGGGCTGGGAAAGACCCGGCGGTCTTGGTGCATGTTGCCACCAATGACAAAGTCAGCGGAAGGTGGGATGTCCTCAAGAAAGACTACAGGGAATTAGGCAAGAAACTTAAGGCAAGGACATCTAAGGTAATATTCTCTGAAATATTACCCGTGCCACGCACTAGTCCAGGGAGGCAGAGGGAGATTAGGGAGGTAAATGTGTGGCTTAGAGACTGGTGCAGAAAAGAGGGGTTCGTGTTCCTGGAACACTGGGCGGACTTCTCAGTCAGGTGCCATCTTTTTTGTCGTGATGGATTGCACCTGAATGAGGAGGGGGCAGCGGTGCTGGGGGGAAGGATGGTTAGAAGGTTGGAGGAGATTTTAAACTAGGAGCCTGGGGGGAGGGTTTAGCTAGAAACTACGGGGCGTGCAGTGAGAATAGTGGGGATGGTGGTAGTAAACAAAATATGGGAGAAGTTGGGGGGAGGACTAGAGCAGCCGGTAAAGGTATCAACATGGGTACTAAAAGAGGTTTTACCATAGCACTAACCGATAACGATTACAGGTCATCATTGTTACATAAGGTGAAAGATGTCCCTAACGCAAAGGGAAATACTTATCTTAGTTGTATGTATGTGAACGCTAGAAGCCTCACTGGTAAAAAGGGTGAACTAGAAATACTTGCAGCAAGTAAACAGTATGATATTATAGGCATTACTGAAACTTGGTGGGACGAATCTCATGACTGGACAGTCAATCTAGAGGGCTATACACTGTTTAGGAGAGACAGACTAAATAAAAAGGGTGGGGGGGGTGTCTTTATGTAAAACCATTTTTAAAACCTATTATACGGGAGGATTTGCAGGAGGGGACTGTAGATACGGTCGAGACGCTATGGGTAGAAATTTCATGTGGCGAAAAGGGAATAAATAAGTTAGTATTGGGGGTATGCTACAGGCCGCCTGGTATAAATGTATCTGACGAGGAATTGTTACTGAGGCAAATGTTACGTTCCTGATGCTCAGAACTGGAGAGATGTAGTGATGCGAGTTCAGAGCACCAGAACGTGACGCTGAACTAAGGAGAGGTACGGGAATAGCCCCTAGCACCCTACCTCCGTTGTCTTACCCGTGTGGTCGACTCACGCCTGAACGACTATGGTTTCTTGGGCCCACGGCAGCCGCGTTTGAAGGGCGGATTAGGTCTGCCCAACTCCGATGCCCCCAGGTCTTAGAGAGAGACAAAGCGTAAACCGAGACAGGGTAATAACAAGGGGACCTCTAACTAAAACAAACAGAAGCTAGGGGCTACTAACTACCCTAAAACTAAAGGTATGTGCAGCACGCCGCCAAGAAAAAAGGACAACAAATGATACCACTGTCCGTTCCCCTACACGGCACCGCCGAGTTCCGGGGAGGACAGTGAAAAGCGGAAACCTCCGCAAAAACCTCCAACACAAAAGAAATACAAAGTAAAAGCGGCCTAGGCCGCAACTCGCGGCAGAAGCCGCTACTCATGAAACCGGGAGAGAACCCCAAATAACGAGAACCCTCGGATGACTGCAACAGGTTCGTTTGGACAGGAAGGATTCCCAAGACCGGCTTCAGAACTCCAGGACTCGGGAGCCCAGGGAGCAGGATCGACCAGATACAGCCAAATCAGGAACAGACGTTACCAGGCAGGAACAGCATGCAGGAAGCTATCACCGGCGTTTGTGTGAGGCTCTGAGGAGGCATATAACAGGGAACCCTCCAATGGCAGTGCAGAGCCTGATTGATGAATGTCGTGCAGCTGCCTTGCTGCACGACCAGGGGAGAACAGGTGTGAGTACTCTCATGGCAACGGGGAACGCGGTCCGCATGTGGCGTCCCCGTTGCTATGGACCCGGCGGCCCTGGGCGCACGGCGTCCTAGCGTTGCCAGGGACTCGGCGGCTATCGCGCGCACGGCGTCCCGGCGTTGCTAGGCGCCGTGCGGGAGCAGACAGAGCGAGAGGCGCAGCGGCCGTGACCGCTGCTCGGTCAGAGCGCGGACAAAAACCGGCACGCCTAACAGTACCCCCCCCCCCCCTTGAGGAGGGGTTAAAGAACCCCTAGAGCCGGGTTTCTGAGGAAACTCCTGAAAGAATATCTTCTTAAGTTTAGGAGCATGTAAATCCTTATCCAACACCCAAGACCTTTCTTCCGGGCCATAGCCTTTCCAGTGGACCAAAAAATAAAGCCGGCCACAAGAAAGCTTAGAATCTAAATCCTTCTTTACCAGGAACTCTTGTTGACCCTGAACATCCACCGGAAGTCTACCCTGGGAAATCTTCCGGGGGAACCTCCTGGAAACAATATATTTCTTCAAAAGAGAGCAGTGGAAAGTGTTGCCAACTTTAAGTGATTTAGGCAACCGCAGCCGAAAAGCCACTGGATTGACTTTCTTGACAATAAGAAACGGTCCAATAAATTTGGGTCCCAATCTAGCTGAGGGTTGTCGGAGCTTGATGTTACGGGTTGACAACCACACCTTATCTCCCACCTTAAGAGTGCACGGGCGTCGGAACATATCCGAAAAAAAATTCTCTCGGAAGGCAGCCTTCTTCAGGGCAAGGTGCACCTTTTTCCAAATTATTCTGAGGCGGGAAGTTACGGTCAACGAAGAGCCTGGAAAATGAGGATAAAAGGAATTGGCTCTAGGATGAAAGCCCAGGACCGAAAAGAAAGGAGATTCCTTGGTGGAAGAATGGCAAGAGTTATTATAGGCAAACTCGGCCAAAGGAAGAAATTCAGACCAATCATTCTGAAGTTTGGCCGAATACAGCCGTAAATACTGCTTTAATGACTGATTAACACGTTCAGTTTGTCCGTTAGACTGTGGATGGTATCCAGATGTTAAAGAGAGCTTCATATTTAATGAGGTACAAAAACGTTTCCAGAAACGGGCAATGAATTGTGGTCCCCGGTCAGAGACAATATCCATGGGTAAACCATGGAGCCTGAAGACATGGCGGAGAAACAAAACTGCCAAAACTTGAGCGGAGGGTAATCGGGGAAGAGCAATGAAGTGGGCCATCTTACTAAAACGGTCTACCACCACCCAAATGACCCGGAATCCAGATGAAAGAGGAAGGTCCACCACAAAATCCATGGAAATGTGTGACCATGGCCTAAGAGGGATGGCTAAAGGCATGAGTTGCCCGACTGGCAACGACCGGGATATCTTGTGCTGAGCGCAGACCTGACAAGAAAGGACAAATTCCCTTACGTCCTTGGAAAGATTAGGCCACCACACGAGCGAGAAATTAATTCCAAGGTTTTAGTAACACCTGGATGACCGGAAACTTTGTTATCATGAAACTCAGCTAGAACAGTGCCTCTCAGAAATTCAGGGACGAAGAGACGGTCCGCAGGAGTAACTTTGGGAGCCTGCTGCTGAAGCTGGACTAGCTGTGTAAATAAATCCTGTGTGAGGCCTGCTCGGATGACAGACGATGGAACAATGGGGGTAGTTGCCGGATGGTTATTGTGAACCGGAAGAAAACAACGTGACAAGGCATCAGCTTTCGTATTCTTGGAACCGGGCCTGAAGGTGATAATAAACCTGAAACGAGTAAAAAACAGCGCCCAACGTGCCTGTCGAGCATTAAGCCGTTTAGCTGACTCAATATACTGCAGGTTCTTGTGGTCAGTAAACACTGTAATGGTATGCCTAGCTCCTTCCAGCCAATGCCTCCACTCCTCGAAAGCCCATTTAACTGCCAACAATTCTCGATTACCAACATCATAGTTGGATTCTGCGGAGGAGAATTTCCTGGACATGAAGGCACAAGGGTGTAATTCCTGAGACTCCGGGTCTTCCTGAGAAAGGATAGCCCCCACTCCAACCTCTGAGGCATCTACCTCGACAATAAAGGGGAGCTCCGGGTTAAGGTGCCTGAGAACAGGAGCTGAGACAAAGGCCTGCTTCAAGGCCAGAAAGGCAGACTCGGCTTCAGGCGACCAATTGGAAGGGTCCGCTCCTTTTTTAGTCAGTGCTACTATAGGAGCGACCAAATCAGAGAAGGTATGAATAAAATGCCTATAATAATTTGCAAACCCTAAAAAGCGCTGAATTGCTTTTAAGTTCGTGGGTTGTGCCCAATTTAGGATGGCCTGGAGTTTCTTTGGTTCCATGAAAAACCCCTTAGGAGAAATAATATACCCCAGGAAGGACACTTCTGTGATGTGGAAATCACATTTCTCCAGTTTGGCGTATAAATGATTCTCCCGTAATTTTTGAAGGACCAGTCGTACATGGGTGATATGTTGTTCAAAAGACTCAGAGTAAATCAAAATGTCGTCTAAATAAAGGACTACGAACTTTCCTAGAAAGTCACGAAGGACGTCATTAATGAGATCTTGAAACACCGCAGGAGCATTTGACAGCCCAAACGGCATCACCAGGTATTCATAGTGACCTGACTGTGTGCTGAAAGCCGTCTTCCACTCATCCCCAGATTTTATTCGGATGAGATTGTAAGCCCCTCTAAGATCGATCTTGGAGAAGATAACGGCAGACCGGAGCTGATCAAACAGTACTGAAATCAATGGCAAGGGGTAGGTGTTTTTAACAGAAATTTTATTCAGAGCCCGAAAATCAATACATGGTCTGAGCGACCCATCTTTTTTCTCAACAAAAAAGAACCCTGCACTTAATGGAGATTTGGAGGGCCTAATGAAGCCTTTTTTCAGGCTCTCCTGAATATAATCATTCATTGCCGTGGTTTCCGGCCCGGACAGGGCATATACTCTCCCCTTAGGTAAAGAGGCACCGGGAACTAAATCAATAGCGCAGTCATAGGACCGATGGGGAGGCAGTACATCCGCATTACCCTTGGAGAAAACATCGGTAAAGTCCTGCTATTCCAAAGGAATAAGTTCTGGGGTGACTGCCGCAACCCGGACTGGACGGGAAATACACTCCTTAACACAAAAGGGACCCCATTGGGAAATCTCCCGAGACCGCCAATCTATGGTGGGATTATGAAAGGCAAGCCAGGGGTGACCCAAAACTACGGGGACAGCCGGACAATGGGTAAGGTAAAATTCGATTTTCTCTGAATGTAGGGCCCCAACTGTCAGTTGTACTGGAGGTGTGCGGTGAGTGATAACCCCATTAGAAAGCGGACCACCATCCAAGCCGTGCATGGTGATACGTTTATCCAAAGGCATCTGTGGGACGCCTAAAGCCTGAGCCCAACCAAGATCCATGAAATTTCCCGCAGCTCCACTGTCGACGAAGGCCGACACCAACGAACTGAGGCTACCAAAGGAAATTTTTACAGGAACTAATAAGGAATCATTTGAGGAGATTAACTGCAGACCCAAGTGAACCCCCTCACTACTCACTTGGTCAGAGCGTTTCCCTGCTTATTCGGGCAATTACGTGCGATATGTCCCTTGCCACCACAATACAAACAAAGACCAGAATTTAGCCTTCTGGTTCTTTCCTCTGGGGACAGCCGGGAGAGACCCATTTGCATGGGCTCCTCGATGTCCTCAGGAAAAGTATATACACATGGACTAGGCCTAAAAGTAGCTCCTCTTTCAGCCCTCCGCTCTCGGAGACGACGATCAATTTTAATAGCGAGCTCCATGAGTTTGTCTAGAGTCTCAGGAGCGGGGTACTGAAGGAGACTGTTTTTAATAACTTCAGACAAACCGAGGCGAAACTGACTGCGCAGGGCCGGGTCATTCCAGCCACAGTCTTTTCGACCAACGGCGAAACTCGGTACAATACGCCTCTGCTGGATTTTTCCCTTGCTTAAGTGCACGCAGGTGGCTCTCAGCTGATGCTTCTCTATCAGGGTCATCATACAAAAGGCCTAAGGACTTAAAAAAGGCATCTACTGATAGCAAGGCAACATCATCCGCTCTTAGCCCAAAAGCCCAGGTCTGTGGATCACCTTGGAGTAAAGACATCACAATCCCGACCCGTTGAGACTCAGTACCAGAGGAACGGGGCCTTAAACGAAAATAAAGCTTACAAGCTTCCTTAAAATTAAAAAAATCCTTTCGGTTACCCGAAAAACGGTCAGGTAAATGCATTTTTGGTTCTGGAACCATACTCGGGGAGGCTCGCAAAAGATCTTCCTGCGATCTCACCCGAAGAGTGAGGTCCTGAACCATCTGAGTTAGTTCCTGAATCTGGTTGGCCAAAAGCTGGCTGGGATTTGGACCTAAAACTGCCGGATTCATGAGGCCGAATTTCTAGGCCCACCAATACAAAAGAAAAAATAAACTTTTTTTTTTTTTTTTTATAGGGCCGGTGATAATGTTATGTTCCTGATGTTCAGAACTGGAGAGATGTAGTGATGCGAGTTCAGAGCACCAGAACGTGACGCTGAACTAAGGAGAGGTACAAGAATAGCCCCTAGTACCCTACCTCCGTTGTCTTACCCGTGTGGTCGACTCACGCCTGAACGACTATGGTTTCTTGGGCCCACGGCAGCCGCGTTTGAAGGGCGGATTAGGTCTGCCCAACTCCGATGCCCCCAGGTCTTAGAGAGACAAAGCGTGAACCGAGACAGGGTAATAACAAGGGGACCTCTAACTAAAACAAACAGAAGCCTGGGGCTACTAACTACCCTAAAACTAAAGGTATGTGCGGCACGCCGCCAAGGAAAAAGCACAACAAATGATACCACTGTCCGTTCCCCTACACGGCACCGCCGAGTTCCGGGGAGGACAGTGAAAAGCGGAAACCTCCGCAAAAACCTCCAACACAAAAGAAATACAAAGTAAAAGCGCCCTAGGCCACAACTCGCGGTAGAAGCCGCTACTCACGAAACCGGGAGAGAACCCCAAATAACGAGAACCCTCGGATGATTGCAACAGGTTCGTTTGGACAGGAAGGATTCCCAGGACCGGCTTCAGAACTCCAGGACTCGGGAGCCCAGGGAGCAGGATCGACCAGATACAGCCAAATCAGGAACAGACGTTACCAGGCAGGAACAGCATGCAGGAAGCTATCACCGGCATTTGTGTGAGGCACTGAGGAGGCATATAACAGGGAACCCTCCAATGGCAGTGCAGAGCCTGATTGATGAATGTCGTGCAGCTGCCTTGCTGCACGACCAGGGGAGAACAGGTGTGAGTACTCTCATGGCAACGGGGAACGCGGTCCGCATGTGGCGTCCCCGTTGCTATGGACCCGGCGGCCCTGGGCGCACGGCGTCCTAGCGTTGCCAGGGACCCGGCGGCTATCGCGCGCATGGCGTCCCGGCGTTGCTAGGCGCCGTGCGGGAGCAGACAGAGCGAGAGGCGCGGCGGCCGTGACCGCTGCTCGGTCAGAGCGCGGACAAAAACCGCCGCGCCTAACAGCAAATTGAAAGAGCAGCAGGAGTAGGTGACATAGTGGTGATGGGAGATTTTAACTATCCAGAGATAAACTGGAAAAACGATTCATATGATACTGCTAGGGGTAATAAGTATTTAAACAAATTTAATGATAACTACTTAGTTCAACTAATTGAGGAACCCACCAGGTACAATGCAATCTTAGACCTGGTATTAACGAACAATGGGGAATTGGTATCAGATATTATAGTAGGGGAGCCCATAGGAAACAGCGACCACAATAAGGTCACATTCAATGTAAGTTTTCATAAAGAGTCCTATACTGGCTCAACTAGGACTCTAAACTTTAGTAAAGCCAACTTTGAAATGATGAGGGAAACTCTAAGTGATATTGAATGGGAAGGTTTGTTTCTAGGAAAAAATACTACAGAGAAATGGGATGTATTAAAATCACTACTAGCTAAAAATACTCTCAAATTTATTCCTACGAGCAGCAAAAAAAGGATTCAAAATAATAAACCGATGTGGTTTAATAAAAAAATAAAGGAACTTATGGGCAAGAAAAGGCGAGCATTTGAAAAATACAAATCTGATGGGGAAGCAGAGTAATTTCAGCACTATAAGGAATGTAACAAAATATGCAAAAAAGAAATAAGAGCGGCTAAAGTAGAAACAGAAAAACTAGTAGCAAAGGAAAGCAAAGCGAATCCCAAAAAAATCTTTAAATACATTAATAGCAAGAGATTAAAGAAGGAGAGTATAGGCCCTGCAAAGGACAAGTCGGGAGTCTTAATCAAAAATGATAATGACATAGCGGACATACTTAATGAATTTTTTTCAACAGTATTTACTAGAGAGGACCCAATTATGGGACTAACATACAACCTCAATAATGAGAATATCCCACTGATAGGTACTTATTTAAGTGAGGAGATAGTCTGTGACCGATTAAAACATTTAAAGATTAATAAGTCACCGGGGCCCGATGGAATTCACCCAAGGGTTCTAATGGAGCTTCACTCTGAACTTGCAAGACCGCTATTTTTGATCTTTGAGGATTCAGTTATATCAGGTATGGTTCCCAAAGACTGGCGTATAGCGGAAGTAGTGCCTATGGCCCTCATTCCGAGTTGTTCGCTCTGTAAAAATCTTCGCATCGCAGCGATTTTCCGCTTAATGCGCATGCGCAATGTTCGCACTGCGACTGCTCCAAGTAAATTTGCTATGCACTTAGTAATTTTACTCACGGCTTTTTCATCGTTCTGGTGATCGTAATGTGATTGACAGGAAATGGGTGTTACTGGGCGAAAACAGGCCGTTTTATGGGCGTGTGGGAAAAAACGCTACCGTTTCCGGAAAAAACTCAGGAGTGGCCGGAGAAACGGGGGAGTGTCTGGGCGAACGCTGGGTGTGTTTGTGACGTCAAACCAGGAACGACAAGCACTGAAATGATCGCAGATGCCGAGTAAGTCTGGAGCTACTCAGAAACTGCTACGAGGTGTGTAATCGCAATATTGCGAATACATCGTTCGCAATTTTAAGATGCTAAGATTCACTCCCAGTAGGCGGCGGCTTAGCATGAGCAAATCTGCTAAAATCCGCTTGCGAGCGAACAACTCGGAATGACCTCCAATATTCAAAAAGGGAAGTAAAGCTGAACCGGGAAACTATAGACCAGTTAGTCTTACATCTATAGTGGGAAAAGTACTGGAAGGTATTCTAAGGGATAGTATTCAGAAGTTCCTTGAAGCTAATAAAATCATTAAAAGGAATCAACATGGATTCATGAAGGACAGATCTTGTCAAACCAACTTACTTGGTTTTTATGAAACAGTAAGTGCAAAGTAAACCTCGATCAGGGTAAAGAGGTGGATGTAATCTTTTTAGATTTTGCCAAAGCTTTCAAGTTCAACACAGTACCACACATGCGGCTTATCTACAAGCTACAAGAAATAGGGCTAGGAAGCTCTATATGCACGTGGGTCAAGAATTGGTTAGTTAATAGAGAGCAGCGCATTGTGGTTAATGGATCTCTTTCAAATTGGACTGAAGTGTTAAGGCTATAAATACAGAGGAGGATGCTGAGTCTCTTCAGAACGACTTAGTTAAATTAGAAGCATGGGCAGCCAAATGGAGAATGCGTTTCAACACAGACAAGTGTAAGGTAATGCACTGTGGTAGCAAGAACAAAAACAACACCTACATACTGAATGGGGTAAAATTAGAAGATTCTGTACTGGAAAAGGACTTAGGTGTCCTCATAGATAGCAAGCTAAGCAGTAATACCCAAAGTAGGATTGCAGCAAAGAACGGGGAATTGATGCTAGGGACGAGAGTATTATACTCCCATTATATAAATCACTAGTGAGGCCACACCTTGTATACTGTGTACAATTCTGGGCACCGTACTACAAAAAGGATATCCTGGAGCTAGAAAAGGTTCAGAGGAGGGCAACCAAACTAATTAAGGGCATGGAGAGGATGGAATACAATGAAAGGCTTGAAAGACTAGGAATGTTTACATTGGAAAAGAGGAGACTAAGAGGGGATATGATCATCTACAAATATATAAGGGGACAATACACAGAGCTAGCGCGGGACCTGTTTTTGGCCAGATCAACACAGAGGACTCGTGGACACCCACTCAGAGGAGATTCCGCACAATACATCGTAAAGGCTTTTTCACGGTAAGGACAATGCGGGTTTAGAATTCCCTGCCTGAGGGAGTTGTAATGGCGGACTCTGTCAACACCTTTAAGAATGGGTTAGATAAATTCCTCATGGATAAGGATATCCAGGGTTATGGTGCATAGTCACGCACTATAGTTACTATAAAAAGGGAAAAAATGCAACGGCTGAAATCAGCATCAGTCATAATTTTAGACAAATCATCGTGCATAGGAGACCACAAATAGGTTGAACTTGATGGACAATTGTCTTTTTTCAACTTCAGATACTATAGAGATGAGCGCCGGAAATTTTTCGGGTTTTGTGTTTTGGTTTTGGGTTCGGTTCCGCGGCCGTGTTTTGGGTTCGACCGCGTTTTGGCAAAACCTCACCGAATTTTTTTTGTCGGATTCGGGTGTGTTTTGAATTCGGGTGTTTTTTTCAAAAAACCCTAAAAAACAGCTTAAATCATAGAATTTGGGGGTCATTTTGATCCCAAAGTATTATTAACCTCAAAAACCATAATTTCCACTCATTTTCAGTCTATTCTGAATACCTCACACCTCACAATATTATTTTTAGTCCTAAAATTTGCACCGAGGTCGCTGTGTGAGTAAGATAAGCGACCCTAGTGGCCAACACAAACACCGGGCCCATCTAGGAGTGGCACTGCAGTGTCACGCAGGATGTCCCTTCCAAAAAACCCTCCCCAAACAGCACATGACGCAAAGAAAAAAAGAGGCGCAATGAGGTAGCTGACTGTGTGAGTAAGATAAGCGACCCTAGTGGCCGACACAAACACCGGGCCCATCTAGGAGTGGCACTGCAGTGTCACGCAGGATGGCCCTTCCAAAAAACCCTCCCCAAACAGCACATGACGCAAAGAAAAAAAGAGGCGCAATGAGGTAGCTGACTGTGTGAGTAAGATAAGCGACCCTAGTGGCCGACACAAACACCGGGCCCATCTAGGAGTGGCACTGCAGTGTCACGCAGGATGTCCCTTCCAAAAAACCCTCCACAAACAGCACATGACGCAAAGAAAAAAAGAGGCGCAATGAGGTAGCTGACTGTGTGAGTAAGATAAGCGACCCTAGTGGCCGACACAAACACCGGGCCCATCTAGGAGTGGCACTGCAGTGTCACGCAGGATGGCCCTTCCAAAAAACCCTCCCCAAACAGCACATGACGCAAAGAAAAAAAGAGGCGCAATGAGGTAGCTGACTGTGTGAGTAAGATAAGCGACCCTAGTGGCCGACACAAACACCGGGCCCATCTAGGAGTGGCACTGCAGTGTCACGCAGGATGGCCCTTCCAAAAAAACCCTCCCCAAACAGCACATGACGCAAAGAAAAAAAGAGGCGCAATGAGGTAGCTGACTGTGTGAGTAAGATAAGCGACCCTAGTGGCCGACACAAACACCGGGCCCATCTAGGAGTGGCACTGCAGTGTCACGCAGGATGGCCCTTCCAAAAAACCCTCCCCAAACAGCACATGACGCAAAGAAAAAAAGAGGCGCAATGAGGTAGCTGACTGTGTGAGTAAGATAAGCGACCCTAGTGGCCGACACAAACACCGGGCCCATCTAGGAGTGGCACTGCAGTGTCACGCAGGATGGCCCTTCCAAAAAACCCTCCCCAAACAGCACATGACGCAAAGAAAAAAAGAGGCGCAATGAGGTAGCTGACTGTGTGAGTAAGATAAGCGACCCTAGTGGCCGACACAAACACCGGGCCCATCTAGGAGTGGCACTGCAGTGTCACGCAGGATGGCCCTTCCAAAAAACCCTCCCCAAACAGCACATGACGCAAAGAAAAAAAGAGGCGCAATGAGGTAGCTGACTGTGTGAGTAAGATAAGCGACCCTAGTGGCCGACACAAACACCGGGCCCATCTAGGAGTGGCACTGCAGTGTCACGCAGGATGTCCCTTCCAAAAAACCCTCCCCAAACAGCACATGACGCAAAGAAAAAAAGAGGCGCAATGAGGTAGCTGACTGTGTGAGTAAGATAAGCGACCCTAGTGGCCGACACAAACACCGGGCCCATCTAGGAGTGGCACTGCAGTGTCACGCAGGATGGCCCTTCCAAAAAACCCTCCCCAAACAGCACATGACGCAAAGAAAAATAAAAGAAAAAAGAGGTGCAAGATGCAATTGTCCTTGGGCCCTCCCACCCACCCTTATGTTGTATAAACAGGACATGCACACTTTAACCAACCCATCATTTCAGTGACAGGGTCTGCCACACGACTGTGACTGATATGACGGGTTGGTTTGGACCCCCCCCAAAAAAGAAGCAATAAATCTCTCCTTGCACAAACTGGCTCTACAGAGGCAAGATGTCCACCTCATCATCATCCTCCGATATATCACCGTGTACATCCCCCTCCTCACAGATTATCAATTCGTCCCCACTGGAATCCACCATCTCAGCTCCCTGTGTACTTTGTGGAGGCAATTGCTGCTGGTCAATGTCTCCGCGGAGGAATTGATTATAATTCATTTTAATGAACATCATCTTCTCCACATTTTCTGGATGTAACCTCGTACGCCGATTGCTGACAAGGTGAGCGGCGGCACTAAACACTCTTTCGGAGTACACACTTGTGGGAGGGCAACTTAGGTAGAATAAAGCCAGTTTGTGCAAGGGCCTCCAAATTGCCTCTTTTTCCTGCCAGTATAAGTACGGACTGTGTGACGTGCCTACTTGGATGCGGTCACTCATATAATCCTCCACCATTCTTTCAATGGTGAGAGAATCATATGCAGTGACAGTAGACGACATGTCCGTAATCGTTGTCAGGTCCTTCAGTCCGGACCAGATGTCAGCATCAGCAGTCGCTCCAGACTGCCCTGCATCACCGCCAGCGGGTGGGCTCGGAATTCTGAGCCTTTTCCTCGCACCCCCAGTTGCGGGAGAATGTGAAGGAGGAGATGTTGTTGATAGGTCGCGTTCCGCTTGACTTGACAATTTTCTCACCAGCAGGTCTTTCAACCCCAGCAGACTTGTGTCTGCCGGAAAGAGAGATCCAAGGTAGGCTTTAAATCTAGGATCGAGCACGGTGGCCAAAATGTAGTGCTCTGATTTCAACAGATTGACCACCCGTGAATCCTTGTTAAGCGAATTAAGGGCTCCATCCACAAGTCCCACATGCCTAGCGGAATCGCTCCGTGTTAGCTCCTCCTTCAATGTCTCCAGCTTCTTCTGCAAAAGCCTGATGAGGGGAATGACCTGACTCAGGCTGGCAGTGTCTGAACTGACTTCACGTGTGGCAAGTTCAAAGGGCATCAGAACCTTGCACAACGTTGAAATCATTCTCCACTGCGCTTGAGACAGGTGCATTCCACCTCCTATATCGTGCTCAATTGTATAGGCTTGAATGGCCTTTTGCTGCTCCTCCAACCTCTGAAGCATATAGAGGGTTGAATTCCACCTCGTTACCACTTCTTGCTTCAGATGATGGCAGGGCAGGTTCAGTAGTTTTTGCTGGTGCTCCAGTCTTCTGTACGTGGTGCCTGTACGCCGAAAGTGTCCCGCAATTCTTCTGGCCACCGACAGCATCTCTTGCACGCCCCTGTCGTTTTTTAAAAAATTCTGCACCACCAAATTCAAGGTATGTGCAAAACATGGGACGTGCTGGAATTTGCCCATATTTAATGCACACACAATATTGCTGGCGTTGTCCGATGCCACAAATCCACAGGAGAGTCCAATTGGGGTAAGCCATTCCGCGATGATCTTCCTCAGTTGCCGTAAGAGGTTTTCAGCTGTGTGCGTATTCTGGAAACCGGTGATACAAAGCGTAGCCTGCCTAGGAAAGAGTTGGCGTTTGCGAGATGCTGCTACTGGTGCCGCCGCTGCTGTTCTTGCGGCGGGAGTCCATACATCTACCCAGTGGGCTGTCACAGTCATATAGTCCTGACCCTGCCCTGCTCCACTTGTCCACATGTCCGTGGTTAAGTGGACATTGGGTACAACTGCATTTTTTAGGACACTGGTGAGTCTTTTTCTGACGTCCGTGTACATTCTCGGTATCGCCTGCCTAGAGAAGTGGAACCTAGATGGTATTTGGTAACGGGGGCACACTGCCTCAATAAATTGTCTAGTTCCCTGTGAACTAACGGCGGATACCGGACGCATGTCTAACACCAACATATTTGTCAAGGCCTCAGTTATCCGCTTTGCAGCAGGATGACTGCTGTGATATTTCATCTTCCTCGCAAAGGACTGTTGGACAGTCAATTGCTTACTGGAAGTAGTACAAGTGGGCTTACGACTTCCCCTCTGGGATGACCATCGACTCCCAGCAGCAACAACAGCAGCGCCAGCAGCAGTAGGCGTTACACGCAAGGATGCATCGGAGGAATCCCAGGCAGGAGAGGACTCGTCAGAATTGCCAGTGACATGGCCTGCAGGACTATTGGCATTCCTGGGGAAGGAGGAAATTGACACTGAGGGAGTTGGTGGGGTGGTTTGCGTGAGCTTGGTTACAAGAGGAAGGGATTTACTGGTCAGTGGACTGCTTCCGCTGTCGCCCAAAGTTTTTGAACTTGTCACTGACTTATTATGAATGCGCTGCAGGTGACGTATAAGGGAGGATGTTCCGAGGTGATTAACGTCCTTACCCCTACTTATTACAGCTTGACAAAGGGAACACACGGCTTGACAAATGTTGTCCGCATTTCTGGTGAAATACTTCCACACCGAAGAGCTGATTTTTTTGGTATTTTCACCAGGCATGTCAACGGCCATATTCCTCCCACGGACAACAGGTGTCTCCCCGGGTGCCTGACTTAAACAAACCACCTCACCATCAGAATCCTCCTGGTCAATTTCCTCCCCAGCGCCAGCAACACCCATATCCTCCTCATCCTGGTGTACTTCAACACTGACATCTTCAATCTGACTATCAGGAACTGGACTGCGGGTGCTCCTTCCAGCACTTGCAGGGGGCGTGCAAATGGTGGAAGGCGCATGCTCTTCACGTCCAGTGTTGGGAAGGTCAGGCATCGCAACCGACACAATTGGACTCTCCTTGTGGATTTGGGATTTCGAAGAACGCACAGTTCTTTGCGGTGCTACTGCTTTTGCCAGCTTGAGTCTTTTCATTTTTCTAGCGAGAGGCTGAGTGCCTCCATCCTCATGTGAAGCTGAACCACTAGCCATGAACATAGGCCAGGGCCTCAGCCGTTCCTTGCCACTCCGTGTGGTAAATGGCATATTGGCAAGTTTACGCTTCTCCTCCGACAATTTTATTTTAGGTTTTGGAGTCCTTTTTTTACTGATATTTGGTGTTTTGGATTTGACATGCTCTGTACTATGCCATTGGGCATCGGCCTTGGCAGACGACGTTGCTGGCATTTCATCGTCTCGGCCATGACTAGTGGCAGCAGCTTCAGCACGAGGTGGAAGTGGATCTTGATCTTTCCCTAATTTTGGAACCTCAACATTTTTGTTCTCCATATTTTAATAGGCACAACTAAAAGGCACCTCAGGTAAACAATGGAGATGGATGGATACTAGTATACAATTATGGACGGACTGCCGAGTGCCGACACAGAGGTAGCTACAGCCGTGGACTACCGTACTGTACTGTGTCTGCTGCTAATATAGACTGGATGATAATGAGATGTAGTATGTATAAAGAAGAAAATAAGAATTTACTCACCGGTAATTCTATTTCTCGTAGTCCGTAGTGGATGCTGGGAACTCCGTAAGGACCATGGGGAATAGCGGGCTCCGAAGGAGGCTGGGCACTCTAGAAAGATCTTAGACTACCTGGTGTGCACTGGCTCCTCCCACTATGACCCTCCTCCAAGCCTCAGTTAGGTACTGTGCCCGGACGAGCGTACACAATAAGGAAGGATTTTGAATCCCGGGTAAGACTCATACCAGCCACACCAATCACACCGTACAACTCGTGATATGAAACACAGTTAACAGTATGAAACAATAGAGCCTCTCAACAGATGGCTCAACAATAACCCGATTTAGTTAACAATAACTATGTACAAGTATTGCAGATAAACCGCACTTGGGATGGGCGCCCAGCATCCACTACGGACTACGAGAAATAGAATTACCGGTGAGTAAATTCTTATTTTCTCTAACGTCCTAGTGGATGCTGGGAACTCCGTAAGGACCATGGGGATTATACCAAAGCTCCCAAACGGGCGGGAGAGTGCGGATGACTCTGCAGCACTGAATGAGAGAACTCCAGGTCCTCCTCAGCCAGGGTATCAAATTTGTAGAATTTTGCAAACGTGTTTGCCCCTGACCAACTAGCTGCTCGGCAAAGTTGTAAAGCCGAGACCTCTCGGGCAGCCGCCCAAGATGAGCCCACCTTCCTTGTGGAATGGGCATTGACAGATTTTGGCTGTGGCAGGCCTGCCACAGTATGTGCAAGCTGAATTGTACTACAAATCCAACGAGCAATAGTCTGCTTAGAAGCAGGAGCACCCAGCTTGTTAGGTGCATATAGGATAAACAGCGAGTCAGATTTTCTGACTCTAGCCGTTCTGGAAACATATATTTTCAGTGCCCTGACAACGTCTAGCAACTTGGAGTCCTCCAAGTCCCTAGTAGCCTAGGCACCACAATAGGCTGGTTCAGGTGAAACGCTGACACCACCTTTGGGAGAAACTGGGGACGAGTCCTCAATTCTGCCCTATCCATATGGAAAATCAAATAAGGGCTTTTACAAGACAAAGCCGCCAACTTTGATACTCGCCTGGCAGAAGCCAAGGCCAATAACATAACCACCTTCCACGTGAGATATTTCAGATCCACGGTTTTTAGTGGTTCAAACCAATGTGATTTTAAGAAACTCAACACCACGTTGAGATCCCAAGGTGCCACAGGAGGCACAAACGGGGGCTGACTCTGCAGCACTCCTTTTATAAATGTCTGAACTTCAGGTACTGAAGCTAGTTCTTTTTGAAAGAAAATCGACAGAGCCGAGATCTGTACCTTAATGGAACCCAATTTAAGGCCCATAGTCACTCCTGCTTGCAGGAAATGCAGAAATCGACCTAGTTGAAATTCCTCTGTTGGGGCCCTTTCGGCCTCACACCATGCAACATATTTTCACCATATGCGGTGATAATGAGTTGCTGTAACCTCTTTCCTGGCTTTAGTAAGCGTAGGAATGACTTCCTCCGGAATGCCCTTTTCCTTCAGGATCCGGCGTTCAACCGCCATGCCGACAAACGCAGCCGCGGTAAGTCTTGGAACAGACAGGGCCCCTGCTGCCGCAGGTCCTGTCTGAGTGGCAGAGGCCATGGGTCCTCTGATATAAATTCTTGAAGTTCTGGGTACCAAGCTCTTCTTGGCCATCCACGAGTATCGTTCTTACTCCTCGCCTTCTTATTATTCTCAGTACCTTTGGTATGAGAGGCAGAGGGGAGAACACATAAACCGACTGGTACACCCACGGTGTTACCAGAGCGTCCATAGCTATCGCCTGAGGGTCCCTTGACCCGGTGCAATATCTTTTATAGCTTTTTGTTGAGGCGGGACGCCATCATGTCCACCTGTGGCCTTTCCCAATGGTGTACAATCCTATTGGAAGACTTCTGGAGGAAGTCCCCATTCTCCCGGGTGGAGGTCGTGTCTGTTGAGAAGATCTGCTTCCCAGTTGTCCACTCCGGGAATGAACACTGCTGACAGTGCTAACACATGATTTTCCGCCTATCGGAGAATCCTTGTGGCTTCTGCCATCGCCATCCTGCTTCTTGTGCCGCCCTGTTGGTTTACATGGGCGACTGCCGTGATGTTGTCTGATTGGATCAGTACCGGCTGGTTTTGAAGCAGAGGCCTTGCCGGCCTCAGGGCATTGTAAATGGCCCTCAGGTCCAGAATATTTATGTGTAGGGAAATAACCTGACTTGACCAAAGTCCCTGGAAATTTCTTCCCTGTGTGACTGCCTCCCAGCCTCAAAGGCTGGAATCCATGGTCACTAGGACCTAGTCCTGTATGCCGAACCTGCGGCCCTCTTGAAGATGGGCACTCTGCAGCCACCACAGTAGAGATACCCTGGTCCTTGGAGACAGGGTTATCAGCCTATGCATCGGAAGATGCGATCCTGACCACTTGTCCAACAGGTCCCTCTGAAAAGTTCTTGTATGGAACCTGCCTAATGGGATTGCTTCGTAGGAAGCTACCATTTTTCCCAGGACTTGCGTGCAATGATGCACCGCTACCTATTTTGGCTTCAGGAGGTCTCTGACTAGAGATGACAACTCCTTGGCTTTCTCCTCCGGGAGAAACACTATTTCTGGTTTATGTCCAGAACCATCCCCAGGAACAGTAGACGTGTCATAGGAACCAGCTGTGACTTTGGACTGTTTAGAATCCAACCATGCTGTTGTAGCACTTTCCAAAATAGTGCTACCCCGACTACCAACTGCTCCTTGGACCTCGCCCTTATAACGAGATTGTCCAAGTACGGGATAATTACAACTCCCTTTTTTTGAAGGAGTATCAACATTTCGGCCATTACCTTGATAAAACACCCTCGGTGCCATGTACAGTCCAAACGGCAGTGTCTGGACTTGGTAATGGTAATCCTGTACCACAAATCTGAGGTACTCCTGGCGAGGATGGTAAATGGGGACATGCAGGTAAGCATCCTTGATGTCCCAGGATACCATGTAATCCCCCTCGTCCAGGCTTGGAATAACCGCCCTGAGCGATTCCATCTTGAACTTGAATTTTTGTGTTCAAGGATTTTAAATATAAAATGGGTCACACCGAACCATGCGGTTTCGGTACCCCAACCCGTGTGGAATAGTAACCCCGTCCTTGTTGAAGTAGGGGCACCTTGAGTATTACCTGCTGGGAATACCGCTTATTAATTGCCTCTAGCACAGCCTCCCTGCCTGAGGGAGTTGTCAGCAAGGCATATTTTAGGAAACGGCTGGGGGGAGACATCTCGAATTCCAGCTTGTACCCCTGAAATACTACTTGAAAGAAACAGGGATCCACCTGTGAGCGAGCCCACTAATTGCTGAAATTTTTGAGACGGCCCCCCACCGTACCTGGCTACACCTGTGGAGCACCCGCGTCATGGTGTGGCCTCACAGGAGGCGGGGGAAGAATCTTGATTCTGGGAACAGGCTGACTGGTGCAGCTTTTTTCCCTCTACCCTTGTCTCTGTACAGAAAGGAAGCGCCATTTGACCCGCTTGCTTTTCTGAAGCCGAAAGGACTGTACCTTTGTCTGTGAGGAAACCTGAGGTAAAATTATTTCTTCCCAGCAGTTGCTGTGGATACGAGGTCCCAGAGACCATCCCCAAATAATTCCTCACCCTTATAAGGCTCTCTATGCGCTTTTTAAGTCAGCATCACCTGTCCAGTGACAGGTCTCTAATACCCTCCTGACAGAATGGACATTACATTTATTTTGGATGCCAGCCGGCAAAATATCCCTCTGTGCATCCCCCATATATAAGACGACGTCTTTAATATGTTTTTATGTTTGCCAACTAGTATCCCTGTTTGACAGGGTCACCGACCACGCTGCAGCAGCACTATCTGCAGGTCTCAGTCTAGTACCTGAGTGTGTAAATACAGACTTCAGGATAGCCTCCTGTTTTTTATCAACAGGTACCTATTAAAGTGGCCGTATCCTAAGACGGCAGTGCCACCTTTTTTTGACAAACGTGTGAGCGCCTTATCCACCCTAGGGGATATCTCCCAGCGTAACTTATCCACCTGGCGGGAAAGGGTACGCCATCAGTAACTTTTTATAAATTACCAGTTTCTTAACGGGGGAACCCACGCTTTCACACACTTCATTTATTCATCTGATGGGGGAACAAAACACTGCCAGTTTTTTCTCCCCAAACCTAAAACCCATTTTTAGAGGTGCTTGGGTTAAAGTCAGAAATGTATAACACATTTTTTATTGCCGGGATCACGTCACGGATGTTCCTAGTGGATTGTGTATATGTCTCCACCTTGTCGACACTGGAGTCAGACTCCGTGTCGACATCTGTGTCTGCCATCTGAGAGAGCGGGCGTTTTTGAGCCCCTGATGGCCTTTGAGACGCCTGGGCAGGCGCGGGCTGCGAAGCCGGCTGTCCCACAGCTGTTACGTCATCCACCCTTTTATGTAAGGAGTTGACACTGTCGGTTAATACCTTTCACCTATCCATCCACTCTGGTGTCGGCCCCACAGGGGGCGACATCACATATATCGGCCTCTGTTCTGTCACCATATAAGCCTCCTCATTCAACATGTCGACACAGCCGTACCGACACACCGCAGACACACAGGGAATGCTCTAAACGAGGACAGGACCCACAAAAGCCCTTTGGGGGGACAGCGTAAGAGTATGCCAGCACACACCAGAGCGCTATATATATACAGGGACTAACTGAGTTATGTCCCTAATAGCTTTTATATAATATACTGTATACAGTGCCAATTTTAATGCCCCCCCTCTCTTTTCCCTCTTACTGTACTGTAGAATTGCAGGGAAGAGCCAGGGAGCTTCCCTCCAGCCGAGCTGTGAGGGAAAAATGGCGCCAGTGTGCTGAGGAGATAGGCTCCGCCCCTTTTTCGCGGCCTATTCTCCCGTTTTTTATGGAATTCTGGCAGGGGTATTTACCTCATATATAGCCCCTGGGGCCATATATTGAGGTATTTTAGCCAGCCAAGGTGTTTTTATTGCTGCCTCAGGGCGCCCCCCCCAGCGCCCTGCACCCTCAGTGACCGGAGTGTGAAGTGTGTGAGAGGAGCAATGGCGCACAGCTGCAGTGCTGTGCGCTACCTTGGTGAAGACAGAGTCTTCATGCCGCCGATTTTCCGGACCATCTTCTTGCTTCTGGCTCTGTAAGGGGGACGGCGGCGCGGCTCCGGGACCGAACATCAAGGCTGGGCCTGCGGTCGATCCCTCTGGAGCTAATGGTGTCCAGTAGCCTAAGAAGCCCAATCCGGCTGCAAGCAGGCGAGTTCGCTTATTCTCCCCTTAGTCCCTCGCTGCAGTGAGCCTGTTGCCAGCAGGTCTCACTGAAAATAACAAATTCTAAGACTATAACTTTCTAAGAGCTCAGGAGAGCCCCTAGTGTGCATCCAACCTCGGCCGGGCACGAAATCTAACTGAGGCTTGGAGGAGGGTCATAGTGGGAGGAGCCAGTGCACACCAGGTAGTCTAAGATCTTTCTAGAGTGCCCAGCCTCCTTCGGAGCCCGCTATTCCCCATGGTCCTTACGGAGTTCCCAGCATCCACTAGGACGTTAGAGAAAGGAAAAAAAAACCACGGGTAGGTGGTATACAATTATGGATGGACTGCCGAGTGCCGACACAGAGGTAGCTACAGCCGTGGACTACCGTACTGTACTGTGTCTGCTGCTAATATAGACTGGATGATAATGAGATGTAGTATGTATAAAGAAGAAAGGAAAAAAAAACCACGGGTAGGTGGTATACAATTATGGACGGACTGCCGAGTGCCGACACAGAGGTAGCTACAGCCGTGGACTACCGTACTGTACTGTGTCTGCTGATAATATAGACTGGATGATAATGAGATGTAGTATGTATAAAGAAGAAAGAAAAAAAAACCACGGGTAGGTGGTATACAATTATGGACGGACTGCCGAGTGCCGACACAGAGGTAGCTACAGCCGTGGACTACCGTACTGTACTGTGTCTGCTGCTAATATAGACTGGATGATAATGAGATGTAGTATGTATAAAGAAGAAAGAAAAAAAAAACCACGGGTAGGTGGTATACAATTATGGACGGACTGCCGAGTGCCGACACAGAGGTAGCTACAGCCGTGGACTACCGTACTGTACTGTGTCTGCTGCTAATATGGACTGGATGATAATGAGATGTAGTATGTATAAAGAAGAAAGAAAAAAAAAAACCACGGGTAGGTGGTATACAATTATGGATGGACTGCCGAGTGCCGACACAGAGGTAGCTACAGCCGTGAACTACCGTACTGTGTCTGCTGCGACTGGATGATAAATAATGATATAAAAAATATATATATATCACTACTGCAGCCGGACAGGTATATATTATATAATGACGGACCTGCTGGACACTGTCTGTCAGCAGAATGAGTTTTTTATTTTATAGAATAAAAAAACACCACACAAGTCACACGACGTGTGTTTAACTTTTACAGGCAGACAGTCAATCACAATACAATATAGTATACTATACTGGTGGTCAGGTCACTGGTCAGTCACACTGGCAGTGGCACTCCTGCAGAAAAAAAGTGTGCACTGTTTAATTTTAATATGTACTCCTGGCTCCTGCTATAACCTAACTGCTCCCCAGTCTCCCCCACAATTAAGCTGTGTGAGCACAGTCAGATATTATACATAGATGATGCAGCACACTGGGCTGAGCACAGATATGGTATGTGACTGAGTCACTGTGTATCGTTTTTTCAGGCAGAGAACGGATTATATTAAATAATATAAAACTGCACTGGTGGTCACTGGTCAGTCACTAGTATAACTAACTAATACTATCAGCAAAATTCTGCACTCTCTGTCTGAGTACTCCTCCTAAGCTCCAGTAAATGAAGTGTCACTGTCTCACTCTCACTCTCCTATCTATTTCTTCTCTAAACGGAGAGGACGCCAGCCACGTCCTCTCACTATCAATCTCAATGCACGTGTAAAATGGCGGCGACGCGCGGCTCCTTATATAGAATCCGAGTCTCGCGATAGAATCCGAGCCTCGCGAGAATCCGACAGCGTCATGATGACGTCGGGCGCGCTCGGGTTAACCGAGCAAGGCGGGAAGATCCGAGTCGCTCGGATCCGTGTAAAAAATCATGAAGTTCGGGCGGGTTCGGATTCCGAGGAACCGAACCCGCTCATCTCTAGATACTATGTTACTATGTACTATAATAATAACAATTTTAAACTACACTCTCACAATCACATAACATATGCATGAGTAATGAAGGAAGCCTCTATCCACTTCTCCGTGACTCCATGGTCAGCCAATCAGAAGTGGCTAGTGAGACATGACGTCTCTGTCGCCACCTCCATAAGCATGTATTTAGGCGAGCCCTCAAGCAGACTCTCCGGGCATGTACAAGTGTCCGGGTGTGCGTACAAGCAATCTGCATATCTTACAAGTCCATCTTTGAATCAGCCCAACGTCCCTTTCTATAATACTGTCTTGCTAACCGCGTTGTTTTTGTGGCACCTTGTAGCTTAAAACATGCTTTTTTCTCTTTCCTCCGTTTGGTCATGTCAGATCTCTCTGCCCTTAAGATCTGTCTCCCTTCGCCTCGGGCACCTCAAATGGCACAACAGGTTCTTTACGTACAAAGCTTATAAAAATTCTATGTGCGTGCCAGTGCTTTATGATAGAATAAATAATATAACACACAAAGAACCAAATATGTGTTTTTGGCATTAAATTAACAACAATAAAAGGTGCTACTAGCGAACAGTACAGCGGCTCACCAGTTACAAGGCTACTGTAGGATATTTCTTTTACTGGCTGCCTCTGCTGACAAGAGCCAGACTCTGATCTGTAGCTGCAGTTGATTTGTCAAAGTGTAGAATTAATTATAAATAATATTATCCCTGAAGTTAGTTTTTAATAAGCATCTTGTTATATTGTGAGGAACACTGGCATGTACACACCCAGAAACACAATTCTTTTTATGCAAGCAGTAGAGTGCTGACATAGAAGCAATCATTATCTTCTGTATTTAAAATCTTCATCAAAGTGACACTAAAACATGTGTTACAGGAGAACGTCCATATAAATTGTTAGGGAGTTATTTTTTTTCCTACACTATAGAAAGAATGATTTTAGAGCAGCCTAGAGCACACGTCAACCTCTCCCTCTCTGTATAGAAAATACACAGCAAGTGCCATCCATTAAGATGTGGAAAAGCAAATAAAATGTATTGTATTTTCTTCAGACGTGAATTTCCCACCCTGTCTGATTCTGGTAAGATGTCTGCTTGTGTTGGTCATACACAGTAAAAATCAGGTGAGTCGGTGAAATAGGCGATTTGTGCGATAAGGGATTAAGATGTCTATTCAATGCAACGGAGAGGATCCGACAATGCAGTATTCAATTTGCGGGCAAATCCGACGGGTTTTGCCCGTTTTTGACAATGCCAATCCGACTTTGGCAGCAAATCCGACAAAACACGTGGATCCACGGCTAATCCGCCGATCCACGTGTTTTTCGACAAGTTGGAAAAACGGCAGAACCATTGAATAGGTTGAATCATGATTCGACCTAAAAAAGTCGGAAACTGCCGTCTTTCCGACTAGACGGCAGTTCCGACTTCAACTGAATAGACCCCATAGAGGTAAATGTATAAAGTAGTGAAAAGTGTGGAGAAGTGAGCCAGTGGAGACGTTGCCTATGGGAAAGTGGAGACGTTGCCTATGGTAACCAATCAGCATTGAAGTAACATTTAAAATTTGCATACTATAAAATTATACAGAGCAGCTAACTGGTTGCCATGGGCAACTTCTCCACTGGCTCACTTCTCCACTCTTGTTACTGCTTCATACATTTACCCCATATTTACTAAAGTGCGGGTTTATAGAAGTTGAGACGTTGCCCATAGCAACCAAGCAGATTCTATTTATCATTTATCTAGCAACTTCCTGAAGATAATAGCTAGAATATGATTGGCTACTATGGGCAACATCTCCACTTCTATAAACACACACTTTATAAATATACCCCTAAGATCCATCCATATAATGTAGATGGCATTGTGGTATGTGCATGGGGTTGGGCGTTTCAACAGGATTTTACTTTATTTTGTTTATAACAGTCCCTAAATAACATAAATAGGATTGACATACAACAAATGTACACTCGGATATAACTGCTTTGTCTGTACGGTAGAACAGCGGTTAGCATTGTTGACTTACAGCATTGGGGTCATGGGTTCGATTCTGACCGGGTCCTATCCCCAGCACATGTGATGTCATGATGTCACACAGCAAGTGCAGGGGGCATGACCCCTCATTGTGACATAATGACATCACATAATTGAGGGTTGAGCCAGCATTGCAACAGTCCTTGCAGGGGGAGTAACAGAGGAACAGGAAGGGGGCTGTCTGGCGTGTCATAAGGGCATGCCACTCCAGGTTACCCCAAGGTAGAACAGTATGGTGAGGGTGCCCTTGGGTTATTGACTGAGCCACTCCCTCGGCCTTGAACCCAGGGCAGCATCACTGGTTTCACCCCACCTTGTTACGGCCCTAGTTTCGCTTTTTATTTGCAGGGTTTCTTCCAGGTGCTACTTTCCCCTCTCCCATAGTTTTAAAACATACTTGTAGGGTTTTGGCTTTTGACAAAAAGAATGTACCTTGCTGACTATCGAAATTTAGATGGTAAGCGCCAATGGGACAGGAACTGCAATACTTTTTGTCAAATAAAAACAAATAAATACATTTTGTGAGGTAAACATTATCATTTTATCATTTAACTGGGAGTTAGAGACATCACTGAGGCATAAGGCACCTTGTCACATCACCATTTCCTTATGAATTGATAGGGTGAATATTGGCTCATGTCGGAAAATGGCTGCCGCAGCAGTGTAGATTACAGGCGTACTATTAAGCACAATAGTAATAACTGTACAAGAAATGTATAAAGTTAATAACAGTTTAAACACAAAACAAACAAATAAATAAATAAAAATGTTTTTCCCTAAAGTGAAGTTTTACCATTCAGGTAAGATGAATAGTGTCTCGCTGTGCAGTAACTTGTTGGTTCTGACGGATGCAGCCTTGTGCATTAGTGGGTGATTTGGTGGCGTTCCTAAGACAGGTTATTTGCTTCAATAAAATAAATGGATGCGTTGGATCCTGAAGCTGTCACTTTTTTCTTTTACATCGTGTCAGAGAAAAAACTTAGACAAATCTGTGGTAAACATCTGCCGTTATCACTGTCAGTCTCAAACTGAATTTACCCAGTTTCTTTGTCTATTTACAGGTAGTACCTAGGCGAAAAAAGGGCATTATATTGTAGCAGCCATCAGATGCACCTATGCCACTGTGTTTCTCCAGCCCATTAGGTGCTAACAACCACACATACAGTAATGTTTTAGTTTTGTTTTTGTTTTGTTTTTAAAAGAGAAAGCAATTTTAATCTGTGCTAATCCCCCATTGTTTTTTTTTTTTTTTGCCTTTTCCAGAAAATAACTACAGACTGGAGAAAGCAAAATTCTTCCTGTCATCTTTCTAATGGCTCCAGCAATTTCGTATACAGTATATAAAATTATACACCCCTGATCCGCACAGCCGTTTCTTTTATACAGCAGAACTAGGACAGCTGGAGACCAATGCAGTGATTTTATTTTTTAACTGCATGTAAACTTCCAAACAATATAACAAAATAAAAAATCCTGTCTCCATCTCCTATATATTTGCCTTGTGAGTCTGTGCCTGGCCCTCTAACGCTGGGTGGAGTTAGCAGCTCCTGCCCTGTCCCAGCACACCACTAGCAGAACTGAGCAGCAGCGCCGGCCACATAATCCCACCACCATCCCCAGCCTGCAGCCACCAGGGGACGGACACAGCACAGTGGCAGGTACGCACACACCCCTCCATTCCCCCCTCCACCAGCTCCCACATGCAGCCACTCACGGCACACAACCCCCCCCCCCCCCCTTCACCCCGACACATGCATAACTCATCCACCACACACTGCCCAGCCTAACCCCACTGCACCGAACCCACCCGCCGCACAAGCCCACCAAATACACCCACATCCTGCCTTGCCAGGGGTACGCACCACGGCCACCCAGCCACACAGCACACCACCCCTCCCCCTATATGTACAAACACCACCACCTTACCCACAACGGCCGCCAAAACACCCGCAGCCCACAACGCCGCTCACTCTCTCCCCCCCACAGCCCCTGCACAATCTGTCACTTTGCAGGCGCGCCGCGGGCACATAGTCCCGCAGCACGCCGCCCACAGCACGCCCGCACTGAGTCCACAGCACGGCCGCACACAGCCCACCCTCCCCACAAGCTGTCTCCCGTCCCTGCACACTGTGTCCCGCCGGCCCCCCTCCCCACACCGCAGATAAATCTCCCGCAGCACGGCCGCACAGAGCCCACCACAAACTGACTCCCGTCCAGGCACACAATGTCCTGCCGGACCCCCTCACCACACCGCTGATAATTACCCCCCCCCACAATCCCTGCACCATCTGACACACTGCAGGCGTGCCCCTGGAACATAGTCCCGCAGCACGCCGTCCACAGCACAGCCGCACAGAGCCAACCCCCCCTCCACACAACCCCAGCTCAAACTGTCTCCCGACCCCGCCACACACTGTTACGCCAGCCCCCCTCACCACACCGCCAATAACTCCCCCCCCCGACCAACCACTACCCCTGCACCATCTGACACATTGCAGGCGTAACGCAAGCACATAGTCCCGCAGCACGCTGTCCACACTACGCCCGCACAGAGCGCACCCGCCATCCCTACAACCCCAGCTCAGACTGTCTCCCGACCCAGTCACACACTGTTCCGGCAGCCCCTCTCACCACACCGCCGATACATCCCCCCCCCTCCACCATCTGACACATTGCAGGCGCCCCGCGGGCACATGGTCCCGCAGCACCCCATCCACGGCACGCCCACACACAGCGCACTCGCCCTCCCCACAACCCCAGCTCAAACTGTCTCCTTACCCCCGTGTTCTATCAGCCCCCCTCACCACACCGCCGATAACTCTCCCCACCCCCTGCACCATCTGACACATTGCAGGCGCCCCACGGGCACATGGTCCCGCAGCACCCCATGCACGCCACGGCCAGACAGAGCGCACTCGCCCTCCCCACAACCCCAGCTCAAACTGTCTCCCTGCCCCGCCACACAGTGTTCCGCCAGCCCCCCTCACCACACCGCCGATAACAATCCCTCCCCCTTCCCACAACCGCAGCACAGTCTCCCGACACCGGCACACAGTGTTCCGTCAGCCCCCCTCACCACACCCCCAATAACAACCCCCCCCCCCCTCCCACAACCCCTGCACAAACAGTCTCCCGACCCCGGCACAGTGTTCTCTCACCGCCCCTCACCACACCGCCGATAACAACCCCCACCCCCCTTCACCACAACCCCCGACACAAACAGTCTCCCAACCCCGCCACACAGTGTTCCGCCAGCTCCCCTCACCACACCACTGCAAACAACGACACTACCACAGCCCCCTCCCTCACCCCCGCCTGTCTGTCTGCCGGCGGCAGGCTTCTCGACACTCCTAACCCCCCCCAGCACATACACAAAAACCCTCCCCTCCCAGCACCATACACCGCCCCACCCAGGCATCAACTCATAAGCCACCCCACCAACATATCAGCCATCCCACCCCCCAACACACATCCCCCTATGGCCATCCGTGAGCATGCCTCCCTTTTGCACACGGCTCCCTTCACAGCCCACTCATCTCAGGGTGGAGGAGGAGGAGGGGGGTGGGAGACGGGGGGGCCGCAGCCCACAGCTGCTGCTACTGACTCTTAACCCACATATACCACACACACACACTGCTACCAACACCCACGCACCCTAGCCCCCCCCAAAAAAAAAATACACATTACACTTTCACCATGTTTACACCCCCATCACCCACCCACTTTCACACCTGCCCCTATCACCATCACACCACACGTACCTCCCAACTGTCCCAATTTCTGCAGGACAGTCCCCTTTTTTAGGGTCTGTCCTGCTGTCCCACCCGCGGACCGCTGAGTCCCGCGTTCTGGGGGCTGGGACCTTGGCAGCCACCTGTCAATCACTGCTCTGCCTAACACAGCAGCGTTGAATAGACGCTGTGCACATAGAGACAGAGGAGAGGTGGCATGCCAGCAGCTCACAGAGCGCTCAACATGCCCCCTCTGTGACGAAAAACCGGGGCCACCCCACTTTTTACAAGCCCATACCCACTTTCACGACCAACCCCACACGCTGCCCCCGCACATATCTTAAAGTGTCCCTCTTCACTCCAGTTACAGGTTGGGAGGTATGCCACATTTACATACACAAATCACACACACAGCCAACACACTTTCTTACACACACACTCACTCACACCCAAACACACACCTCTCCTAAACACCACACACACACCGTAAGGACATCCTACACCCACCATAACCCCATACCTGCCAACCACACACCACAAAAAAAAACCAACCAGCTTCTATCCACCCCAAAAACATATACATAAAACCTTCACATATTGCCCACACCTTCCATGCACACGACCCTAACCCCCAACAAAAATAACCCCAACACCCTCCACCAATCCAGCACATATCAACATACCCCACCCATGCACACCTCCAACTCCATCCCCCTAACACCCAATACCACAACTCCATCACACACTGCACGTCCTGTCACTCACCACCCCAACCCTCACCCCTACATTTAAAAGGCACCCACCCCCACCCTATTCTGCAAGCACCATACATCACTACCCAAAACTTTTACTTCACCCACACACACACCCACTTACACCTCCAAAATAACTCTCTAGCACCCACATTCCCGTCCACACCCTCCACAATCCTGCACAACACAACACTACCCCTATTGCACACCCACCTCCCTCTCTAAGCAGCCCATGGAATCTGTCAAACCATAACCACAACAATTACCCCACAACTGTACCCGTCTCACTAACAAACACCCACATGCCAACTCCTACTCTCCCCCCTCCAACCTCCCATCCACACACCACAATACCCTACACAACCCACCCTATGCAGAAAAGCCCCACCCATGACACCTTCCAACAAACACACCCAACAACACACACACAACTCCACCAACTACTACACCTAACCCCTCACCCACCCCTTACCCCTACACCAACTCATACCCTGCCCAGACCACATACACCGTCCACCCTCACCCAGCCCCACACACACCCCATTTTCTATACAACCCCCACTCTCTATGTACCCCTTCCACAATATCTCCTATATATTAGCCCTGTGACTCTGTGCCTGACCCTCTAACGCTGGGTGGAGTCACAGATGTGGGCTAATCTATGCAGATGAGTGATGGCTGCCAATGAGAAGCTCTGCCACACACCACGCACCTTCTCACATGTCCCCAGTCTTCTGACCAAGGTCCGGTCTAGAGGCATCCATCGTACCACCGGGCCCGCGGCGGTGATGTGATGCCGTGAGGCAACTTTCCGTCTGACGCCGAGCGGCTCACTCCCGCTCCCCGTCTGAGCCCCGGCGCCTTTCCCCTGCCGCCTGTCACAGTAGCCTATACAACGGCCTGCCCCAGCGAGGACAGAGGCTACCATGCACCGCGCTCCTATTGCCGCCACAGCCCTCTCACAGCGCTCCGTCCGGTGCTCCCGGCAGGTGCCTGATGTGGCCATTTCGGACCGCTGCATGTGGGGCGGCTGCCGGGGGGGGGGGGCAGATGTCAGGCAGAGCGACTCACCCGGCAGCACGGACACCGCACACTGCTGGGCTCCCCGGCTGCCGGGGGGGGGGGGAGGAAATATCTGGCAGAGCGGATCACGCAACCCCCGCACCTGCCTCTCCACCACACGCCGCCCCTCCCCCACCCGCGGCCCCCACTCCCCTGCCCCTCCCTAATCCACCAAACCTCCCAACCGCAGACCCCCACTCCACCCACAGCATCTACAGACACCCTACCCCATCCGCAGTCATCCCCCGCAACCGCCCTTTACCACCCACAGCACCTCCTGACCCCCTACCCCACCCGCCCTTCAACCACCCGCACCGCCTCCGGACCCCCTCCCCACCTGCCACCGCACCTGCCCCTCCCCCACGCGCGCCGCTTCCGGACCACCTACCCCACCCGCAGCGCACTTGCACCTTCCCCACCCACAGAATCTCCTGACCCGCAGCCCCACTGCACCCCCATCCGCCAGACCCCCGTACCTGCCCCTACCCGCGCAACCCCCGCCCCTCCCCCACCCATAGCGCCTCTGTATACCACTCCCCAACACATCCCCACCCGCAGCCCCTCCCGATCCCTTCCCCCATCCACGGTCCCCCCACACCTACTGCATTCTGTACAGTGTGCCCTGCAGCCGCTGTTCACACCGTCGCAAGGCCCTACGCCCCCTTCACCATCCGACGCAGGGGTTAAGGGGGCGTAGCCCCTTACGATGGTGTGAAGAGCGCCCGTAGGGCGCGATGAAGCACCTAGTTTCATTATATTTATTATTGCCTGTTTGCAAAGCGCACAAATGGCCTTATTCATAGATGGATGCAGATTGCTGCGTGTGTGAGGCCGCCTCCCGATGCGTCCGCAATTAGATTGCAGACGCATCGGAACTAAAGTTGACTCCTGCCTGCGCTGTCAGGCGGTTAGTCGACATTTTTTTTACTCAGAGCGGCTGCATGTGACATCATGCCGTTACCCCGAAAACGGTCCCGGCCCGTCCCCGTTCGGCCTGCTTCCCAACGCCACTTAGCGAACGCCCACTGCTTGCAAACACATTGCGGTCGCAATCTTTAGAGATGCAACCGCAATGTGTGTGACTGCACAGCCATCGGAAAACTGCATTGCGGGCCGCATCAGCGACGAGGTCTGAATGACCCCCAATATAAAGTCATTTCCAGTAAATATTCAGTCATTCACATCAGTCCTCCTTACCCTTTGGGGCTTACAGTCTATAAGGAGTATACTAATCATTGGTTTCAGTGAGGCCCTGAAAAGTATATCTTGGCAATAAGAAATTTAATTTTAGGTGATTTATTAAGCAAATTTGTTCCGATAGGACCCTGTCTGGGTAAAGAGGTTGGCAGTAAAATGATAATTATCAATATAATTTTATTGCCAGCAAGGACACTGTCCGTGCATGGCTATGACCAGAGGCGTCACCAGGTGTGGTGACACCCGGTGCGCACCCTTGATATGCCAGCGCGAGGTGCGCTCACGGCAAAAAGGAGGTGTGGCCGTGAAAGGGGGCATGGCCTCACGGGTCGTCGCTCCGGGGGCGTGCCCAGCATCTCTGGAGATGCAGGGCTGTACTGGGCTGCCCCCGGGGACTGTCTGCAGTGCTGTCGGCTCCTCTGCTATGACAGGAGCCGGGTGCTGTAGCAGAATTTCACACTGCAGCACCTAGCTCCTGTCACTGCGGAGGAGCCCCCAGATTGGTACCAATAGAAATACTCAAATTAGGCGCTCAGTGTGGTTTCATGAAAAAAATAAAATAAATACTTATAGTCCATATATATAATAGAGAAAAGAGTCCAACTCCAATGCAAGCCTCCTGTGGTGATGTAGATGTATCTTCTGATCCACAAGTATCTCACGATGATATGAAATGGAAAAATTAATAAAATATCATGGTATAGTAGTAAGTCCAAACAGGTGGAATGATATTATCTTAGACAATAGCTTGACCAATTGAAAGAGGGTAGCGTACCCCACTCACACTGAATAGAGCTAAACTCCACACATAAAGCTATCTTTAAATACTGGACTGTAGAGATATTCCATGACATTAAATGCGTAGTTGAAATGTTTTAAACATTGCTAGAAAAATAATAATTTTTTATAACTTTTTTTCATTTAATATAAATAAAATATCCACATCAAATGTGAACTAGCGCTCTCTTGGTTTTCTTTTTTTGTGTTTTATAATTGGGGCATATATACCAATAGCCCCATAGAGAGCAGCTTCAAAACATTTGTGTAAATCACAGCGCCAGGTTTGGTTCATTCTTTGTGTGGAAAGTAGTATGGCAGTATAGGCATACCTTCAACTATCTTGATTTTTTTAGGACTGTCCCACCCGCACACCGCAGTCTCCCGCGTGGGGGAAAGGGGGGGCTGTCAGTTGGGAGGGTCCTGTCAGTCACTGCAGAGGTGAATAGAAGCTGTGTGCTGCCCATGCCTCCACAGTGACTGAAAACAGGGGCGTGGCTTGCAATTGCGGCACTACCGCGAATCCAGGCCCTCTTTTCTATAGGCCATGCCCATTTTTCGGCCGGGCGCAGCTTTGCTGCACTAGGGAGTCCCTCCTTACAATCTCCTGATGTTAGGAGGTATGGTATGGGTAGCAGCAGGAAGGGGGTACCTGGTAATTGAGAGGGGTACCGGTCCGTATGTGATACTGGTGACAAGACAGGGGAGGAGGGATGCTCTTGAAGCAGTGAGGGAGGGTATGGGGTGTCTGGAGGCAGGGAGTGGAGGGAGGGCTAGTGTCTGGAGGCAGGGTATCTGGAGCCAGGGGAGAGGCAGGTAGGTTGGTAGTTCAGGTGGTGTATGGAGGCAGGTAAAGGGGGAATGGGGGGGGGGGGCTGTTTGAAGTCAGGGATGTTGAGCAGAGACAGTATCACCTATATTCAATTTGGCCCGGAGAGACATCGGGAGTAAAAACCCCCGATGTTTCTTCGGGTGCTGCGGTCGGACTATTTGATTAGCTCGGCCGATAAAACGTACTGTTTCACCTGTAAACACACAGGTTAAGTGAAACCTGTGTGTTTTTGGGTGAAATGGCCCCGTTTTTGGGTGAAAAAAGGGGCTGTTATCGGGGATTTTGCTTTGCCTACCGGAGGCAGGTGAAACAGCATACCCGATAAGCCGCGGCACACGCCGGCTTATCAGGGCTAATTAGATAGCCCCCGGCGGCGAGACTTATCACCCGACTTGCTGTCGGGGTAATTGAATCTAGGTAATTGACTGATGGCATGGCACTGACCTCATTTGTAAGTATAATGCCGGGGGTCTCCACTGTATACTGCCTGGGACTCTGTTAGTGACTACGCGTGGGCCCTACCTCATCCACTCTGCATGAGGTAGAATCGCAATGTAGACCGCGGCGCCAGCCCTAGAGCTGCAGTGAGAGAAGAGCGGGTCCTTCCTGCTGCATCTCTTCGTGCTTCAGTGTCATTGGTGTGTGGCTGCAATAGGACATGGGGTGGAAGGCTTCAGATCCCTGTGCTGAGGTGTCAAGACACAGTATATGCATGTAGCACCTCCCAGACAGTCTTGGAGCCTGGAAGATAAAAAGACTTGTGAGATGATGATGTCATCATCTCATGAGACTAGTAGCTCTGTGGTGGCTGTGTGGTGCAGTTAAGTCACTAGGAGCAACCCCCTCTGCTGCCTACCCGTGGCAGTATAGTGAAATATTATATGAAACACTTAGAAATAAACCTCTTGGCGGCCCTTCATTAGGGTGGTCTGTGCACACGAGCTGCCCCCATGCGCACACATATGGTCAGAGGAAATGTCATGTAGTTTCTTGGTTGGATCCTGTAGCGTCCATATGAGCATCTTTTGCCGATCTTGCTTCTGCAGCTTCTTGCAAATACTGCTACAAGCCCTACCCTGGTGTATAGTCATGTGTCTGCATGTGCAAGGATTGGGACGCCCACTTTGAGCATTTAGGACACTCAAATACCAATTGGTGTCTCATTGACCACTGAAACTTGCACCAGCCCTTTACGAAGAGCAGATTGTCCATCAGACTACTACCTCCAATGTGAGCAATTATGTGTCTATTTTCACAACCACTTTAGCACACTCAGAAAATACATCCATAGATACATGTGCAGTAGAAGAAGTGCTTGGCCTTACACCTGCTGTACATTCCAACAAGAAGGGCCCTTGGGGCATAGCCAGATTAAGGGGGGATGCAGGGCATACTGTTCCCCGGGCCTCCCATTGTCAGGGGGGGCCCCTGCCAGAGCACACTGACATCACTTCCTTTCCCTCTAAAGCAGCAGCAGAACCAGCAGCCAGAATGCAAGTAGGACAGTATGCAGTGCAGGTAGAGACACAGGAATATCATGTTCATGAGCTACTGGCAGAGCTTTCTGACCAGAGGAGAGATAGGAGGGTGGAGAGAGCTGTAAGTGACACAGGGATCCCAGCTTCTCCTCCTCCCGCCTGGGTGTCTGAGTTCTGTGTAAACTGTTATGCAACTAAACCATTTGGGTCTAGAGATAGAGACACAGACAGAGAGTCCTCCTGAGTCCTGTCCCAGTGTGTAAGCAGTACAGAGGCTGCTGCTATTCTTGTATGTGATAAGAGAAATTATTTTATTTTTCTATGTGTATTTTTAGGGTTATGTTGTCTTTGTTCCACTACAAGAAAGGTTTATAAAATAGTTGTCTTTCAATTAGGTGGCACTATAAACAGTACCCAGGCATTATTAAACTAAAACTAATATAACCATTGGTTTAAATTTAATATACACAATCTATACCTCCCACCATTACCCATTCCAGGAGCGTCAAAATGCTCTCTACCCGGACTTCTTTCTTAATTTATGATTGCAATCATCTGTGTTGAAGTACCTTTCTTGTCAATTAAATACTTCAACATAGGTGACGCCAATCATATATTAAGTGGGAAGTCCAGGTAGAGAGCATTTTGGTGGTCATTTCGAGTTGATCGCTAGCTACATTCGTTCGCTGTGCAGCGATGAGGCAAAAAAACGGCACTTCTGAGCATGCGTATGCGGTGCAAGGCGCACGCGCGACGTACTATTACAACGAACGATGTCTTTTCACACAGGGTCTAGCGATGCTTTTCAGTCACACTGGCAGCCGCAGAGTGATTGACATGAAGTGGGCATTTCTGGGTGTCAACTGACCGTTTTCAGGTAGTGTTCGGAAAAACGCAGGCGTGCCAGGGAAAACGCAGGTGTGGCTGGGCGAACGCAGGGCGTGTTTGTGACGTCAAATCAGGAACTGAATGGTCTGAAGTGATCGCAAGCACTGAGTAGGTTTTTGAGCTACTCTAAAATTGCACAAAAAAACTTTGTAGCCGCTCTGCGATCCTTTCATTCGCACTTCTTCTAAGCTAAAATACACTCCCAGTGGGAGGCGGCATAGCGTTTGCACAGCTGCTAAAAACTGCTAGCGAGCGATCAACTCGGAATGACCACTTTTGTCTCTACTTGAATGGCAAGTGTTGGGAGGTATGCACAATTTAAAATACATCCCCACCTTCCATCGGGGGCCCCCTGTCTTAAGTGCCGCGTGCACTCCCAAGACTTAATCCAGCCCTGCCTTGGAGGCCTATTTAATAACATTATTTTTAATAAAATCATATGAAAAAGGTTGTTTTCACACCCATTTCACATTATTTTAGTATCACCTGAATGTATTAAAGGGCATTTGGAACAGTTGAAAAACTGCTCCAAACCCTTTAATTGTCATTTTTGTGGTAATCCACATCGCATTTCCCATACTTATAATGGGAAATGCGATGTGGACGAATTTACTTAAAATTTGTATTTTTTTTTAAATGCCACAGTGTGCCCTGTGATAATCCGAGATCACAGGGCAGCACTGCGATCTGCACCCTTTGCCCAGCTTTCTCTGCCCCCTGGCAGAGAAAGCTGTGCGAGGACTGGGCTCCAGTGATCAGCTATGTATGGAGGTCATTCCGAGTCGTTCGCTCGGAAAATTTCTTCGCATCGCAGCGTTTTTCCGCTTAGTGCGCATGCGCAATGTCCGCACTGCGACTGCGCCAAGTAAATTTGCTATGAAGTTTGGATTTTTACTCACGGCTTTTTCTTCGCTCAGGCGATCGTAGTGTGATTGACAGGAAATGGGTGTTACTGGGCGGAAACAGGCCGTTTTATGGGCGTGTGGGAAAAAACGCTACCGTTTCCGGAAAAAACGCGGGAGTGGCTGGAGAAACGGAGGAGTGTCTGGGCGAACGCTGGGTGTGTTTGTGACGTCAAACCAGGAACGATAAGCACTGAACTGATCGCAGATGCCGAGTAAGTCTGAAGCTACTCTGAAACTGCTACGAGATGTGTAATCGCAATATTGCGAATCTTTCGTTCGCAATTTTAAGAAGCTAAGATTCACTCCCAGTAGGCGGCGGCTTAGCGTGTGCAATACTGCTAAAATCGCCTTGCGAGCGAACAACTCGGAATGAGGGCCTATGTCCGATGGACACATGAGCTGATCACAGTGTAAAAAAAGAAACCATACTTACCAGCCCCAGGAGCCGCTGTCCGCTGCTCCGATAAGCCCTGCCGGGCACCGAGTCCCCAATATGCTGCGCTGTGACCCCGGTGCAGTAAAGTGACGCTGCAAAACGGCAGTTCACTTTACAGCACCGCGGGTCACAGCGCAGAAGAAGGACCCAGCGCCCGGCAGCCCTCTCCGGAGCAGCAGACACCGGCTCCTGGGACTGGTAAGTATGAATCTGGGGGGTGGGGGTGCACTATACGGTGCGGAGGTACTCGCGACGGGGGGAGGGACATGGCGGCAGCGATAGCAATGGGCAGCTGCGCATGCGCAGCAGGCCATCATTTATGAAAAATACCCCTATGAAACTGTGAAGAGACAACGCAGGGACAGAGCTTGTTCGCAAACTTTGTCCCTGCATGCGATACTTGATACATCCCTGCGATGTACTCAATTATCACAGTGTGAGTTTGGTCGAGTTTATCACCTGTCATCCGCATCATCAGATGCAGATGGTGATAAATAGACCTCTTGCTCTCTCATCGCATTGCTGGGTGAAAGTAGTGAATTAATAAATATACTAGCCCCTCTCCCACCAACCAGGACCCAGCATTAAAATGTCCTACCTACAGTATACTATTTACTAAGCCCTGAAAACGGCCATGACGCGCCTGTGTTTTTGTAACCATCTCGTGTCAACTCCCTGTTAACTAGAGATGAGCGCCTGAAATTTTTCGGGTTTTGTGTTTTGGTTTTGGGTTCGGTTCCGCGGCCGTGTTTTGGGTTCGACCGCGTTTTGGCAAAACCTCACCGAATTTTTTTTGTCGGATTCGGGTGTGTTTTGGATTCGGGTGGTTTTTTCAAAAAACCCTAAAAAACATCTTAAAACATTGAATTTGGGGGTCATTTTGATCCCATAGTATTATTAACCTCAATAACCATAATTAACACTCATTTTCAGTCTATTCTGAACACCTTACACCTCACAATATTATTTTTAGTCCTAAAATTTGCACCGAGGTCGCTGGATGACTAAGCTCAGCGACCCTAGTGGCCGACACAAACACCGGGCCCATCTAGGAGTGGCACTGCAGTGTCACGCAGGATGTCCCTTCCAAAAAACCCTCCCCAAACAGCACATGACGCAAAGAAAAAAAGAGGCGCAATGAGGTAGCTGTGTGAGTAAGATTAGCGACCCTAGTGGCCGACACAAACACCGGGCCCATCTAGGAGTGGCACTGCAGTGTCACGCAGGATGTCCCTTCCAAAAAACCCTCCCCAAACAGCACATGACGCAAAGAAAAAAAGAGGCGCAATGAGGTAGCTGTGTGAGTAAGATTAGCGACCCTAGTGGCCGACACAAACACCGGGCCCATCTAGGAGTGGCACTGCAGTGTCACGCAGGATGTCCCTTCCAAAAAACCCTCCCCAAACAGCACATGACGCAAAGAAAAAAAGAGGCGCAATGAGGTAGCTGACTGTGTGAGAAAGATAAGCGACCCTAGTGGCCGACACAAACACCGGGCCCATCTAGGAGTGGCACTGCAGTGTCACGCAGGATGTCCCTTCCAAAAAACCCTCCCCAAACAGCACATGACGCAAAGAAAAAAAGAGGCGCAATGAGGTAGCTGTGTGAGTAAGATTAGCGACCCTAGTGGCCGACACAAACACCTGGCCCATCTAGGAGTGGCACTGCAGTGTCACGCAGGATGTCCCTTCCAAAAAACCCTCCCCAAACAGCACATGACGCAAAGAAAAAAAGAGGCGCAATGAGGTAGCTGACTGTGTGAGAAAGATAAGCGACCCTAGTGGCCGACACAAACACCGGGCCCATCTAGGAGTGGCACTGCAGTGTCACGCAGGATGTCCCTTCCAAAAAACCCTCCCCAAACAGCACATGACGCAAAGAAAAAAAGAGGCGCAATGAGGTAGCTGACTGTGTGAGAAAGATAAGCGACCCTAGTGGCCGACACAAACACCGGGCCCATCTAGGAGTGGCACTGCAGTGTCACGCAGGGTGTCCCTTCCAAAAAACCCTCCCCAAACAGCACATGACGCAAAGAAAAATAAAAGAAAAAAGAGGTGCAAGATGGAATTGTCCTTGGGCCCTTCCCACCCACCCTTATGTTGTATAAACAAAACAGGACATGCACACTTTAACCAACCCATCATTTCAGTGACAGGGTCTGCCACACGACTGTGACTGAAATGACGGGTTGGTTTGGACCCCCACCAAAAAAGAAGCAATTAATCTCTCCTTGCACAAACTGGCTCTACAGAGGCAAGATGTCCACCTCATCATCATCCTCCGATATATCACCGTGTACATCCCCCTCCTCACAGATTATCAATTCGTCCCCACTGGAATCCACCATGTCAGCTCCCTGTGTACTTTGTGGAGGCAATTGCTGCTGGTCAATGTCTCCGCGGAGGAATTGATTATAATTCATTTTAATGAACATCATCTTCTCCACATTTTCTGGATGTAACCTCGTACGCCGATTGCTGACAAGGTGAGCGGCGGCACTAAACACTCTTTCGGAGTACACACTTGTGGGAGGGCAACTTAGGTAGAATAAAGCCAGTTTGTGCAAGGGCCTCCAAATTGCCTCTTTTTCCTGCCAGTATAAGTACGGACTGTGTGACGTGCCTACTTGGATGCGGTCACTCATATAATCCTCCACCATTCTATCAATGGTGAGAGAATCATATGCAGTGACAGTAGACGACATGTCCGTAATGGTTGTCAGGTCCTTCAGTCCGGACCAGATGTCAGCATCAGCAGTCGCTCCAGACTGCCCTGCATCACCGCCAGCGGGTGGGCTCGGAATTCGGATTTGGGATTTCGAAGAATGCACAGTTCTTTGCTGTGCTGCTTTTGCCAGCTTGAGTCTTTTCATTTTTCTAGCGAGAGGCTGAGTGCTTCCATCCTCATGTGAAGCTGAACCACTAGCCATGAACATAGGCCAGGGCCTCAGCCGTTCCTTGCCACTCCGTGTGGTAAATGGCATATTGGCAAGTTTACGCTTCTCCTCCGACAATTTTATTTTAGGTTTTGGAGTCCTTTTTTTTCTGATATTTGGTGTTTTGGATTTGACATGCTCTGTACTATGACATTGGGCATCGGCCTTGGCAGACGACGTTGCTGGCATTTCATCGTCTCGGCCATGACTAGTGGCAGCAGCTTCAGCACGAGGTGGAAGTGGATCTTGATCTTTCCCTAATTTTGGAACCTCAACTTTTTTGTTCTCCATATTTTATAGGCAGAACTAAAAGGCACCTCAGGTAAACAATGGAGATGGATGGATTGGATACTAGTATACAATTATGGACGGACTGCCACGGTTAGGTGGTATAAAAAAACCACGGTTAGGTGGTATATAATACAATTATGGATGGACGGACTGCCTGCCGAGTTCCGACACAGAGGTAGCCACAGCCGTGAACTACCGCACTGTACACTGGTTGATAAAGAGATAGTAGTATACTCGTAACAACTAGTATGACACTATGACGACGGTATAAAGAATGAAAAAAAAACCACGGTTAGGTGGTATATATTATAATAATAATACAATTATGGATGGACGGACTGCCTGCCGACTGCCGACACAGAGGTAGCCACAGCCGTGAACTACCGCACTGTACACTGGTTGATAAAGAGATAGTAGTATACTCGTAACAACTAGTATGACACTATGACGACGGTATAAAGAAAGAAAAAAAAATACCACAGTTAGGTGGTATATATTATAATAATAATACAATTATGGATGGACGGACTGCCTGCCGACTGCCGACACAGAGGTAGCCACAGCCGTGAACTACCGCACTGTACACTGGTTGATAAAGAGATAGTAGTATACTCGTAACAACTAGTATGACACTATGACGGTATAAAGAATGAAAAAAAAACCACGGTTAGGTGGTATATATTATAATAATAATACAATTATGGATGGACGGACTGCCTGCCGACTGCCGACACAGAGGTAGCCACAGCCGTGAACTACCGCACTGTACACTGGTTGATAAAGAGATAGTAGTATACTCGTAACAAGTATGACACTATGACGACGGTATAAAGAAAGAAAAAAAAATACCACGGTTAGGTGGTATATATTGTAATACAATTATGGATGGACGGACTGCCTGCCGAGTTCCGACTGCCGACACAGAGGTAGCCACAGCCGTGAACTACCGCACTGTACTGTGTCTGCTGCTAATATAGACTGGTTGATAAAGAGATAGTATACAATACATACAACAATATACTACTATACTGGTGGTCAGGCACTGGTCACCACTAGTCACACTGGCAGTGGCACTCCTGCAGCAAAAGTGTGCACTGTTTAATTTTAAATTAATATAATATTATGTACTCCTGGGGGCTCCTGCTATAACAACCTGCTGTGCTCCCCAGTCTCCCCCACAATTATTATAAGCTTTGCCTTTTATACATTGATGTGCAGCACACTGGGCTGAGCTGAGTGCACACAGACTGAGTCACACTGTGTGACTGGCTGCTGCTGTGTATCGTTTTTTTTCAGGCAGAGAACGGATATAGCAGAGAACGGATATATTATATTAAAATAAATAAAAGTTAACTAACAACAACTGCACTGGTCACTGTGGTAAACTCTGTCTGACTCTGCACAATCTCTCTCTCTCTTCTAATCTAATTTCTAATGGAGAGGACGCCAGCCACGTCCTCTCCCTATCAATCTCAATGCACGTGTGAAAATGGCGGCGACGCGCGGCTCCTTATATAGAATCCGAGTCTCGCGAGAATCCGACAGCGTCATGATGACGTTCGGGCGCGCTCGGGTTAACCGAGCAAGGCGGGAGGATCCGAGTCTGCTCGGACCCGTGAAAAAAACATGAAGTTCGTGCGGGTTCGGTTTCAGAGAAACCGAACCCGCTCATCTCTACTGTTAACATCTCCAAACTGTCACTTCCTGTCAATTACTTTTCCATGAAATCCTCACTGCGAGCGGAATCGCACCAGCACCATGGCGCATGTGCATTGCGATCGCAGCACATGCAGTCTGCCAATAAATGTGGACATCGGCCATTGCATTCAAATATGAATTAGGCGGGCCCATCCTTTGCACCCCAAAACAATTACTGCAAGTAGACCTTTCAAGTTCCTGGTGAATAAATAAATAGATAAAAACAGTGCGTCACTCTGGGCCTAATTAAGATGTGGTCACTGCAGCTGAAGCCCTGTGCCGTGTGCGCACGCGCAGCAGCCGCACTGCGCGTGCGCACACAGTGAGATGCAAAGGCATCTCACTTGTGCGATCGCCTCTGCCTGTCAAGCAGGGAGGTTGGGGGCGTGTCGGTGGTGTTGGGACGGCGTTGCGGTGACGTTAGGGGGGTGCAGTCCGGACAACGTAGACGTGTACGGACCATTTGCGGGACGGGCCACGGCGGCTGCGTGATGTCACATGCAGCTGCTGCAGTCGCACGTCTGTGGGGGGGGAGGGGCTGGCATGCGGGCGGATTAGCCCTGTACTGGGCGTCCCCCCACATGCCTAAGATTTTGTTCGTAGATGTGCGTTTTTTTGCACACCTACAATCAGGTCTGAATCAGGTCCTTTATTTCATGGATGTGCTGTTTTCTTTTTACCTACTGTGTGTTTGTGCCTCTGCACTGTCGCTTAGTTTACCCAGCCAGTTCGCTGCTGTCTGGCCAATATCAATGAAAACAATATTGTGAGGTGGTCAAAATTGACTGAAAATTAATATTATTGATGTTAAAAGATTGCAGGAACAAAAACCAGTCCAAATGACATAATTGTAACTTTGTACATCAATTTTAAAAAAATCCAAAACCGAACCAAAACATTAAAGGGGTAATTCTGAGTTGACCGCAGCAGGAATTTTGTTAGCAATTGGACAAAACCATGGCCCTCATTCCGAGTTGTTCGCTCGTTATTTTTTTTGTTGCAACGGAGCGCTTTGTCGCAAACTGCGCATGCACAATGTTCGCAGTGCGTCTGCGCCAAGTAAATTTGCTAAAAAGTTTGGTATTTTACTCACGGCTTAACGAAGAAATTTCTTCGTTCTGGTGATCGTAGTGTGATTGACAGGAAGTGGGTGTTTCTGGGCGGAAACTGGCCGTTTTATGGGAGTGTGTGAAAAAACGCTGCCGTTTCTGGGAAAAACGCGGGAGTGGCTGTAGAAACGGGGGAGTGTCTGGGCGAACGCTGGGTGTGTTTGTGACGTCAAACCAGGAACGAAACTGACTGAACTGATCGCAGTGGCAGAGTAAGTCTCGAGCTACTCAGAAACTGCAAAGAAATTTATTTTCGCAATTCTGCGAATCTTTCGTTCGCAATTATGCAAAGCTAAGATACACTCCCAGAGGGTGGCGGCTTAGCGTGTGCAAAGCTGCTAAAAGCAGCTAGCGAGTGAACAACTCGGAGTGAGGGCCCATGTGCGCTGCAGGTGGGGCAGATGTAACATGTGCAGAGAGAGTTAGATTTGGGTGGGTTATTTTATTTCTGTGCAGGGTAAATACTGTCTGATATTTTTTTTTACACTGCAATTTAGATTTCAGTTTGAATACAACCCACCCAAATCTAACTCTCTCTGCACATGTTATATCTGCCCCACCTGCAGTGCACATGGGCCCTCATTCCGAGTTGTTCGCTCGTTCTTTTCCTTCGCATCAGTGCGATTTTCCGCTAACTGCGCATGCGCAATGTCCGCAGTGCGACTGCGCCAAGTAAATTTGCTATGCAGTTAGGTATTTTACTCACGGCATTACGAGGTTTTTTCTTCGTTCTGGTGATCGGAGTGTGATTGACAGGAAGTGGGTGTTTCTGGGCGGAAACTGGCCGTTTTATGGGTGTGTGTGAAAAAACGCTGCCGTTTCTGGGAAAAACGCGGGAGTGGCTGGAGAAACGGAGGAGTGTCTGGGCGAACGCTGGGTGTGTTTGTGACGTCAAACCAGGAACGACAAGCACTGAACTGATCACACTGGAAGAGTAAGTCTCGAGCTACTCAGAAACTGCAAAGAAAAATCTTTTCGCAATATTGCGAATACTTCGTTCGCAATTCTGCTAAGCTAAGATTCACTCCCAGAGGGCGGCGGCTTAGCGTGTGCACTGCTGCGAAAAGCGGCTAGCGAGCGAACAACTCGGAATGAGGGCCATGGTTTTGCCCAACTGCAAACAAAATTGCTGCTGCGATCAACTCAGAATTAGGCCCAAAAGGCGGTTTTGGCAAAACCAAAACCAAAACACTTGGTTAGTTTGCCCAAACCAATCCAAAACCAAAACACAGGGTCCCCCGCACATCTCTAGTTATTATGTATAGATTTCTCTTATTGCCCCCTCCCTGAATATCTCTCACTGCCCTTTCATGCGTTTTCAATTTTCATATCTATTTTATATACCCCTCTATAGCTTTTTCACTACCGCCCTCCTCCATATCTGACTGCACCTCCATAGCTGTCTCCTTGCCCCCTAATTCTATATCTTTCAAAATTGTTCCCTCACAGTTGCTTGCTTATTACATCACTGCACACACTGCCCTCCTCACAGTTCGCTCATTGATTCCCTCATCGTCCCCTCACAGCACACACTGAACTACTCAGCTCACAGCACTCAGCCCAGATACTGACCTCCTCACAGCACACAATGAACCCCTTAAATGTCCACCTCACAGCACTCACTGGCCTCCTCACAGTACACTGATCCCCCCACCCAGCTCACTCACTGACCCACTTCCCAGTAATTCACTGGGCACCTTACAGACCCCTCACTCACTGACCCCTCACAGCACACACTGACCACTTATGCCCTCCTCAGAGCACTCACTGGCCCCCTCAAAGCACTTACTGATTACTCACCCAACTCACTCACTGAACCACTTCCCAGTCATACACTGGGCACCATACAGCACTCACTGACCCCTCACAGCACACACACTGACCACTCACGGAACACACAAACTTTCCTTTGGTCTCATCTCCTGTCAGTTTGTTTGATTGGACAGCGGCGGTCTCCTCAGTGGCACACAGCGTGACATAATGATGTAACAATTGCACCTTTAAAAGCCTAGTAAGAGTAGCTGTGCTAGCACAGGGAGGCAGAGCTGGTCGGCCTCCGCAGGATCTAGCATATACTGTATAGTTGCCAGGCCTGAAACTGTATGTTAAAAAAAAATGCAGTAACAAATGACGGGGGTGAGAAGGAGAAAGGTTATTTATTTATATATTTATTAACAGTTATTTATATAGCGCACACATATTCCGCAGCGCTTTACAGAGAATATTTGCCCGTTCACATCAGTCCCTGCCTCAGTGGAGCTTACAATCTATATTCCCTATCACATGTACACACAGACACATTCACTAGGGTTCATTTTTGTTGGGTTCCAATTAACCTACCAGTATATTTTTGGATTGTGGGAGAAAACCGGAGTACCTGGAGGAAACCCACGCAAGTACGGGGAGAATATACAAACTCCACACAGTTATAGTCCTGATGGGAATAGAACCCATGACCCCAGTGCTGTGAAGCACCATCCATGCCCCGGTAGGCTCCCCATCCCCCCCCCCCCCCAATCCACCCATATGACATCGAAATGTGTTTTTGGGGTGTGAGAGGGACCTGGATTAGCAGAGGAAGCCCACCCAAACATTATGTAGCAGGCATACAAAATCAAACAATGCTGTCAACTCATAAAGTGTAGCCACATGATAATTCAAATACAGTAAGTCACCAATATTTCTAACATAATTAGATCTATTCCCAATAATGTAATAATTCATGACTCATTCAATGTTACTAATCACTTGGTAATGCATAGGAGCAGTGTCCAACAAAATGATTGATTTATAATGTATTTAGCACCTCCAATAAAATGATAACCATGATAAAGATAATGAAATAATCATCTGAATACTATGAATAAATAAATATCAATCAATTCACAGAGCCATTGAAAATCCACTTATGGGCGTTAAGGTCAACGTTCTAAGGTCAATGATCCAAACTTCATACGTATTGTCAGTTGGTAATCATAGCTCAGAATAGCACAATGCGGTCCATGGGGGGTAATTCTGAGTTGATCGCAGCAGCAAGTTTGTTACCAGTTGGGCAAAACCATGGGGGTCATTCCGAGTTGTTCGCTCGTTATTTTTTTTTCCGCAACGGAGCGATTAGCCGCTAATGCGCATGCGCAATGTCCGCAGTGCGACTGCGCCAAGTAAATTTGCTATGCAGTTAGGTATTTTACTCACGGCATTACAAGGTTTTTTCTTCGTTCTGGTGATCGGAGTGTGATTGACAGGAAGTGGGTGTTTCTGGGCGGAAACTGGCCGTTTTATGGGAGTGTGTGAAAAAACGCTACCGTTTCTGGGAAAAACGCAGGAGTGGCTGGAGAAACGGAGGAGTGTCTGGGCGAACGCTGGGTGTGTTTGTGACGTCAAACCAGGAACGACAAGCACTGAACTGATCGCACTGGCAGAGTAAGTTTCGAGCTACTCAGAAACTGCACAGAGAAGTCTTTTCGCAATATTGCGAATCTTTCGTTCGCAATTTTGATAAGCTAAGATTCACTCCCAGTAGGCGGCGGCTTAGCGTGTGCAAAGCTGCTAAAAGCAGCTTGCGAGCGAACAACTCGGAATGACCACCCATGTGCACTGCAGGGAGGGCAGATATAACGTGCAGAGAGAGTTAGATTTGGATGGGTTATTTTGTTTCTGTGCAGGGTACATACTGGCTGCTTTATTTTTACACTGCCATTTAGATTTCAGTTTGAATACACCCCACCCAAATCTAACTCTCTCTGCACGTTACATCTGCCCCCCCCCCCCCCTGCAGTGCACATGGGTGGTCATTCTGAGTTGATCGCTCGCTGCCGATTTTTGCAGTGCAGCGATTAAGTGAAAAAACGGCAAAAATGCACATGCGCATGGTACGCAGCGCGCATGCGCTAAGTACTTTCACACAAAACTTTGTAGATTTACCCAAGCTCGAGTGACGTTTTTTCTAGAGATGAGCGGGTTCGGTTTCTCTGAATCCGAACCCGCCAGAACTTCATGTTTTTTTTCACGGGTCCGAGCGACTCGGATCTTCCCGCCTTGCTCGGTTAACCCGAGCGCGCCCGAACGTCATCATGACGCTGTCGGATTCTCGCGAGGCTCGGATTCTATCGCGAGACTCGGATTCTATATAAGGAGCCCGCGTCGCCGCCATTTTCACACGTGCATTGAGATTGATAGGGAGAGGACGTGGCTGGCGTCCTCTCCGTTTAGAAGAATTAGAATAGATTAGAGAGACACTTGAGTTGATTTACTAATTTTGGGGAGCATTAGGAGTACTCAGTAGTGTACAGTGCAGAGTTTTGCTGATAGTGACCAGTGACCACCACTTTTATTTATAATCCGTTCTCTGCCTGAAAAAAGCGATGCACAGCACACAGTGACTCAGTCACATACCATATCTGTGTGCACTGCTCAGGCTCAGGCCAGTGTGCTGCATCATCTATTATCTATATATAATATTATATATATCTGTCTGACTGCTCAGCTCACACAGCTTATAATTGTGGGGGAGACTGGGGAGCACTACTGCAGTGCCAGTTATAGGTTATAGCAGGAGCCAGGAGTACATAATATATTATATAGTGAGTGACCACCAGACACACAGTGCAGTTTATTTAATATATCCGTTCTCTGCCTGAAAAAAGCGATACACACAGTGACTCAGTCAGTCACATACCATATCTGTGTGCACTGCTCAGGCTCAGGCCAGTGTGCTGCATCATCTATATATATATTATATATCTGTCTGACTGCTCAGCTCACACAGCTTATAATTGTGGGGGAGACTGGGGAGCACTACTGCAGTGCCAGTTATAGGTTATAGCAGGAGCCAGGAGTACATAATATTATATTAAAATTAAACAGTGCACACTTTTGCTGCAGGAGTGCCACTGCCAGTGTGACTAGTGACCAGTGACCTGACCACCAGTATATAATATTAGTAGTATACTATCTCTTTATCAACCAGTCTATATTAGCAGCAGACACAGTACAGTGCGGTAGTTCACGGCTGTGGCTACCTCTGTGTCGGCACTCGGCAGCCCGTCCATAATTGTATATACCACCTAACCGTGGTTTTTTTTTCTTTCTTTATACATACATACTAGTTACGAGTATACTATCTCTTTATCAACCAGTCTATATATTAGCAGCAGACACAGTACAGTGCGGTAGTTCACGGCTGTGGCTACCTCTGTGTCGGCACTCGGCAGCCCGTCCATAATTGTATATACCACCTAACCGTGGTTTTTTTTTCTTTCTTTATACATACATACTAGTTACGAGTATACTATCTCTTTATCAACCAGTCTATATATTAGCAGCAGACACAGTACAGTGCGGTAGTTCACGGCTGTGGCTACCTCTGTGTCGGCACTCGGCAGCCCGTCCATAATTGTATATACCACCTAACCGTGTTTTTTTTTTCTTTCTTTATACATACATACTAGTTACGAGTATACTATCTCTTTATCAACCAGTCTATATATTAGCAGCAGACACAGTACAGTGCGGTAGTTCACGGCTGTGGCTACCTCTGTGTCGGCACTCGGCAGCCCGTCCATAATTGTATATACCACCTAACCGTGGTTTTTTTTTCTTTCTTTATACATACATACTAGTTACGAGTATACTATCTCTTTATCAACCAGTCTATATATTAGCAGCAGACACAGTACAGTGCGGTAGTTCACGGCTGTGGCTACCTCTGTGTCGGCACTCGGCAGCCCGTCCATAATTGTATATACCACCTAACCGTGGTTTTTTTTTCTTTCTTTATACATACATACTAGTTACGAGTATACTATCTCTTTATCAACCAGTCTATATATTAGCAGCAGACACAGTACAGTGCGGTAGTTCACGGCTGTGGCTACCTCTGTGTCGGCACTCGGCAGCCCGTCCATAATTGTATACTAGTATCCAATCCATCCATCTCCATTGTTTACCTGAGGTGCCTTTTAGTTGTGCCTATTAAAATATGGAGAACAAAAATGTTGAGGTTCCAAAATTAGGGAAAGATCAAGATCCACTTCCACCTCGTGCTGAAGCTGCTGCCACTAGTCATGGCCGAGACGATGAAATGCCAGCAACGTCGTCTGCCAAGGCCGATGCCCAATGTCATAGTACAGAGCATGTCAAATCCAAAACACCAAATATCAGTAAAAAGCCTCTTTTTTTCTTTGCGTCATGTGCTGTTTGGGGAGGGTTTTTTGGAAGGGACATCCTGCGTGACACTGCAGTGCCACTCCTAGATGGGCCCGGTGTTTGTGTCGGCCACTAGGGTCGCTAATCTTACTCACACAGCTACCTCATTGCGCCTCTTTTTTTCTTTGCGTCATGTGCTGTTTGGGGAGGGTTTTTTGGAAGGGACATCCTGCGTGACACTGCAGTGCCACTCCTAGATGGGCCCGGTGTTTGTGTCGGCCACTAGGGTCGCTTATCTTACTCACACAGCGACCTCGGTGCAAATTTTAGGACTAAAAATAATATTGTGAGGTGTGAGGTATTCAGAATAGACTGAAAATGAGTGTAAATTATGGTTTTTGAGGTTAATAATACTTTGGGATCAAAATGACCCCCAAATTCTATGATTTAAGCTGTTTTTTAGTGTTTTTTGAAAAAAACACCCGAATCCAAAACACACCCGAATCCGACAAAAAAAATTCGGTGAGGTTTTGCCAAAACGCGGTCGAACCCAAAACACGGACGCGGAACCGAACCCAAAACCAAAACACAAAACCCGAAAAATTTCAGGCGCTCATCTCTAGTTTTTTCATTGCTCGAGTGATCGTAGTGTGATTGACAGGAAGTGGGTGTTTCTGGGCGGAAACTGGCCATTTTCAGGGAGTGTGCTAAAAAACGCAGCCGTGTCAGGCAAAAACCCAGGAGTGGCTGGGGAAATGGGTGAGTGGCTGGCCGAATGCAGGAAGTGTTTGTGACATCAAACCAGGAACTAAACGGACTGAGCTGATCGCAGTCTAGGAGTAGGTCTGGAGCTACTCAGAAACTGCAGCAAATTATTTAGTAGCAGTTCTGCTAATCTTTCGTTCGCTATTCTGCTAAGATAAGATACACTCCCAGAGGACGGCGGCCTAGTGTGTGCAATGCTGCTAAAAGCAGCTGGCGAGCGAACAACTCGGAATGAGGGCCATGGTTTTGCCCAACTGCTAACAAATTTGCTGCTGCGATCAACTCAGAATTAGGCCCCATGGTTCTGTTATCAGCCTGATGCAATAATAAAGTGTTTTGTGGAGTATGACCATCTCATAGTCTCCTGAAGGAGGGTATGTCTGCCATATACAGTATATTACGTTTCCCCGGCCCTCACAGTACAGTTTTGGACTCTTTATGGGGCATATCCAATCATTTTCAGGACGTGATCCTGATAATTAGAGTTACGTATTGCTGCTTTTGCGGCAATGAAAATATTAAGTATCACAGAAATATATCAATATCCACAACACGGACATGGGCTTCCACAGGAGCATCCCTGCGATGTGCAGAAGTAAAGTGATCGCATAGTGATCACTTTACTTCTGAATTCAGGACCCGGCTGCAATGCTGCGCTGTCATTTACTGCACATATGCGAGTGGCCAGTGTCACAGTGTGATATGTATACAGGAAAACAATGTGGTATGTGAGCAGGAAACAGTGGTATACATAGGACAGGATGTACATTGCTAAGCTCCAAAATGCTAAGCTCCAAAATGCTGTCAAACCTCCAAAAAATGCAGTTTTCGGAGGTTTGCCGCAATAATACCCAGATATATTACACTGATCAGCAGCAGATATCTCCGATACCTACTGCAGACTGCCAGCACTAACATTCCGTGGTGCTGCAATGTGGCTGTATGTATCAAGCTCCAGAATACAATACTGTATTCGTACACAATATCGACCTAGTGTATGGCCAGCATTAGGACCCCCAAAGAGTGGGCCCACTGGTTGTTTTCCCTGTACCCCCGTGGGCCAGTCTGACCCTGAATATATAAACAGGAAAACAATGTAATATGTATACAAGAAACTGTGATATATTGTAAACAGGAAAACAGTAAAATAAAACAGTATAATATACTGTATAAACATGGAACATACTTGCTTACTCTCCCAGAAGCTGCGGAAGGCTCACGTTTTTTGGGGTAGCCCCCCGCACCCCCGGAAGAGTAGGCAGGTCTCCCACATCCTGCTCGCACCCGAGTGATGCGGGCAGGATGAAGAGATACAGTCCCGTATTCGCGAGTGGGGAAGGGGTTAAAATGACGTGAATCACGTCATTTTAGCCCCGTCCCCTTCCTGCAGATCCACAAATTGCAGCATTTTCCCGGTGATGTCACAGCCCGTCCCCGCCCCCCAAAGTATCCTGCACCTTCTCCTCTCCGGGCTTCTCCTGGAGAGGAGATATTTAAAGTAGGCAAGTATTACATAGAAGTAGAGATGAGCGGGTTCGGTTCCTCGGAAACCGAACCCCCCCGAACTTCACCGATTTTACACGGGTCCGAGGCATACTCGGATTCTCCCGTATGGCTCGGTTAACCCGAACGCGCCCGAACGTCATCATCCCGCTGTCGGATTCTCGCGAGATTCGGATTCTATGTAAGGAGCCGCGCGTCGCCGCCATTTTTCACTCGTGCACTGGAAATGATAGTGAGAGGACGTGGCTGGCGTCCTCTCACTTTGTTTCAGGGGGCTGCATATCTTTATTTTGGGGACCAGCAGTATTATAGGAGGAGTACAGTGCAGAGTTTTGCTGACCAGTGACCACCAATATTATACGTTGTCTGCCTGAAAAACGCTCCATATCTGTGCTCAGTGTGCTGCATATATCTGTGCTCACACTGCTTTATTGTGGGGACTGGGGACCAGCAGCATTATATAGGAGGAGTACAGTGCAGAGTTTTGCTGACCAGTGACCACCAGTATACGTTGTCTGCCTGAAAAACGCTCCATATCTGTGCTCAGTGTGCTGCATATATCTGTGCTCACACTGCTTTATTGTGGGGACTGGGGACCAGCAATATTATATAGGAGGAGTACAGTGCAGAGTTTTGCTGACCAGTGACCACCAGTATTATACGTTCTCTGCCTGCAAAACGCTCCATATCTGTGCTCAGTGTGCTGCATATATTCTGTGCTCACACTGCTTTATTGTGGGGACTGGGGACCAGCAGTATTATATAGGAGGAGTACAGTGCAGAGTTTTGCTGACCAGTGACCACCAGTATTATACATTCTCTGCCTGAAAAACGCTCCATATCTGTGCTGCATTGTAGTATATAGTAGGAGTACAGTGCATAATTTTGCTGACCACCAGTATATAATATATAGGAGTACGGTACAGAAGGCCACTGCTCTGCCTACCTCTGTGTCGTCAAGTATACTATCCATCCATACCTGTGGTGCATTTCAGTTTTGCACAGTTTGCTGACCACCAGTATATAATATATAGCAGTACGGTACAGTAGGCCACTGCTCTACCTACCTCTGTGTCGTCAAGTATACTATCCATCCATACCTGTGGTGCATTTCAGTTTTGCACAGTTTGCTGACCACCAGTATATAATATAAAGCAGTACGGTACAGTAGGCCACTGCTCTACCTACCTCTGTGTCGTCAAGTATACTATCCATCCATACCTGTGGTTCATTTCAGTTTTGCACAGTTTGCTGACCACCAGTATATAATATATAGCAGTACGGTACAGTAGGCCACTGCTCTACCTACCTCTGTGCCGTCAAGTATACTATCCATCCAAACCTGTGGTGCATTTCAGTTTTGCACAGTTTGCTGACCACCAGTATATAATATATAGCACTACGGTACAGTAGGCCACTGCTCTACCTACCTCTGTGTCGTCAAGTATACTATCCATCCATACCTGTGGTGCATTTCAGTTTTGCACAGTTTGCTGACCACCAGTATATAATATATAGCAGTACGGTACAGTAGGCCACTGCTCTACCTACCTCTGTGTCGTCAAGTATACTATCCATCCATACCTGTGGTGTATTTCAGTTTTGCACAGTTTGCTGACCACCAGTATATAATATATAGCAGTACGGTACAGTAGGCCACTGCTCTACCTACCTCTGTGTCGTCAAGTATACTATCCATCCATACCTGTGGTGCATTTCAGTTTTGCACAGTTTGCTGACCACCAGTATATAATATATAGCAGTACGGTACAGTAGGCCACTGCTCTACCTACCTCTGTGTCGTCAAGTATACTATCCATCCATACCTGTGGTGCATTTCAGTTGTGTGCAGTATATATAGTAGTAGGCCATTGCTATTGATACTGGCATATAATTCCACACATTAAAAAATGGAGAACAAAAATGTGGAGGGTAAAATAGGGAAAGATCAAGATCCACTTCCACCTCGTGCTGAAGCTGCTGCCACTAGTCATGGCCGAGACGATGAAATGCCATCAACGTCGTCTGCCAAGGCCGATGCCCAATGTCATAGTAGAGAGCATGTAAAATCCAAAACACAAAAGTTCAGTAAAATTACCCAAAAATCAAAATTAAAAGCGTCTGAGGAGAAGCGTAAACTTGCCAATATGTCATTTACGACACGGAGTGGCAAGGAACGGCTGAGGCCCTGGCCTATGTTCATGGCTAGTGGTTCAGCTTCACATGAGGATGGAAGCACTCATCCTCTCGCAAGAAAAATGAAAAGACTTAAGCTGGCAAAAGCACAGCAAAGAACTGTGCGTTCTTCTAAATCACAAATCCCTAAGGAGAGTCCAATTGTGTCGGCTGCGATGCCTGACCTTCCCAACACTGGACGGGAAGAGGTGGCGCCTTCCACCATTTGCATGCCCCCTGCAAGTGCCGGAAGGAGCACCCACAGTCCAGTTCCTGATAGTCAAATTGAAGATGTCACTGTTGAAGTACACCAGGATGAGGATATGGGTGTTGCTGGCGCTGAGGAGGAAATTGACAAGGAGGATTCTGATGGTGAGGTGGTTTGTTTAAGTCAGGCACCCGGGGAGACACCTGTTGTCCGTGGGACGAATATGGCCATTGACATGCCTGGTCAAATTACAAAAAAAAAATCACCTCTTCGGTGTGGAATTATTTTAACACAAATGCGGACAACAGGTGTCAAGCCGTGTGTTGCCTTTGTCAAGCTGTAATAAGTAGGGGTAAGGACGTTAACCACCTCGGAACATCCTCCCTTATACGTCACCTGCAGCGCATTCATCATAAGTCAGTGACAAGTTCAAAAACTTTGGATGACAGCGGAAGCAGTCCACTGACCAGTAAATCCCTTCCTCTTGTAACCAAGCTCCTGCAAACCACACCACCAACTCCCTCAGTGTCAATTTCCTCCTTACACAGGAAAGCCAATAGTCCTGCAGGCCATGTCACTGGCAAGTCTGACGAGTCCTCTCCTGCCTGGGATTCCTCCGATGCATCCTTGAGTGTAACGCCTACTGCTGCTGGCGCTGCTGTAGTTGCTGCTGGGAGTCGATCGTCATCCCAGAGGGGAAGTCGGAAGACCACTTGTACTACTTCCAGTAAGCAATTGACTGTCCAACAGTCCTTTGCGAGGAAGATGAAATATCACAGCAGTCATTTCCGTTATCCACCGTTAATTCACAGGCAACTACAGACTTGATTGAGATACTGTGTCCCCGGTACCAAATACCATCTAGGTTCCATTTCTCTAGGCAGGCGATACCGAAAATGTACACAGACCTCAGAAAAAGAGTCACCAGTGTCCTAAAAAATGCAGTTGTACCCAATGTCCACTTAACCACGGACATGTGGACAAGTGGAGCAGGGCAGACTCAGGACTATATGACTGTGACAGCCCACTGGGTAGATGTATTGCCTCCCGCAGCAAGAACAGCAGCGGCGGCACCAGTAGCAGCATCTCGCAAACGCCAACTCGTTCCTAGGCAGGCTACGCTTTGTATCACTGCTTTCCAGAAGAGGCACACAGCTGACAACCTCTTACGGAAACTGAAGAACATCATCGCAGAATGGCTTACCCCAAATGGACTCTCCTGGGGATTTGTGACATCGGACAACGCCAGCAATATTGTGCGTGCATTACATCTGGGCAAATTCCAGCACATCCCATGTTTTGCACATACATTGAATTTGGTGGTGCAGAATTATTTAAAAAAACGACAGGGGCGTGCAAGAGATGCTGTCGGTGGCCCGAAGAATTGCGGGCCACTTTCGGCATTCAGCCACCGCGTGCCGAAGACTGGAGCACCAGCAAACACTCCTGAACCTGTCCTGCCATCATCTGAAGCAAGAGGTGGTAACGAGGTGGAATTCAACCCTCTATATGCTTCAGAGGATGGAGGAGCAGCAAAAGGCCATTCAAGCCTATACATCTGCCTACGATATAGGTAAAGGAGGGGGAATGAATGCACCTGACTCAAGCGCAGTGAAGAATGATTTCAACGTTGTGCAAGGTTCTGCAACCCTTTGAACTTGCCACACGTGAAGTCAGTTCAGACACTGCCAGCCTGAGTCAGGTCATTCCCCTCATCAGGCTTTTGCAGAAGAAGCTGGAGACATTGAAGGAGGAGCTAAAACAGAGCGATTCCGCTAGGCATGTGGGACTTGTGGATGGAGCCCTTAATTCGCTTAACCAGGATTCACAGGTGGTCAATCTGTTGAAATCAGAGCACTACATTTTGGCCACCGTGCTCGATCCTAGATTTAAAACCTACGTTGTATCTCTCTTTCCGGCAGACACAAGTCTGCAGAGGTTCAAAGACCTGCTGGTGAGAAAATTGTCAAGTCAAGCGGAACGTGACCCGTCAACAGCTGCTCCTTCACATTCTCCCGCAACTGAGGGTGCGAGGAAAAGGCTAAGAATTCCGAGCCCACCCGCTGGCGGTGATGCAGGGCAGTCATGAGCAAGTGCTGACATCTGGTCCGGACTGAAGGACCTGCCAACGATTACTGACATGTCATCTACTGTCACTGCATATGATTCTCTCACCATTGAAAGAATGGTGGAGGATTATATGAGTGACCGCAGTAGGCACGTCAGACAGTCCGTACGTATACTGGCAGGAAGAAGAGGCAATTTGGAGGCCCTTGCACAAACTGGCTGTATTTTACCTAAGTTCCCCACCTTCCAGTGTGTACTCCGAAAGAGTGTTTGGTGCAGCCGCTCACCTTGTCAGCAATCGGCGTACGAGGTTACTTCCAGAAAATGTGGAGAAGATGATGTTCATCAAAATGAATTATAATCAATTCCTCCGTGGAGACATTCACCAGCAGCAATTGCCTCCACAAAGTACACAGGGACCTGAGATGGTGGATTCCAGTGGGGACGAATTAATAATCTGTGAGGAGGGGGATGTACACAGTGAAAGGGGTGAGGAATCGGACGATGAGGAGGAGGTGGACATCTTGCCTCTGTAGAGCCAGTTTGTGCAAGGAGAGATTGATTGCTTCTTTTTTGGTGGGGGCCCAAACCAACCAGTCATTTCAGTCACAGTTGTGTGGCAGACCCTGTAGCTGAAATGATGGGTTTGTTAAAGTGTGCATGTCCTGTTTATACAACATAAGGGTGGGTGGGAGGGCCCAAGGACAATTCCATCTTGCACCTCTTTTTTCTTTCATTTTTCTTTGCATCATGTGCTGTTTGGGGACTATTTTTTTGAAGTGCCATCCTGCCTGACACTGCAGTGCCACTCCTAGATGGGCCAGGTGTTTGTGTCGGCCACTTGGGTCGCTTAGCTTAGTCACACAGCGACCTTGGTGCGCCACTTCTTTTCTTTGCATCATGTGCTGTTTGGGGACAATTTTTTTGAAGTGCCATCCTGCCTGACACTGCAGTGCCACTCCTAGATGGGCCAGGTGTTTGTGTCTGCCACTTGGGTCGCTTAGCTTAGTCATCCAACGACCTCGGTGCAAATTTTAGGACTAAAAATAATATTGTGAGGTGTGAGGTGTTCAGAATAGACTGGAAATTAGTGGAAATTATGGTTATTGGGGTTAATAATACTATGGGATCAAAATGACGCCCAAATTCTATGATTTAAGCTGTTTTTGAGGGTTTTTTGTAAAAAACACCCGAATCCAAAACACACCCGAATCCGACAAAAAAAATTCAGGAAGGTTTTGCCAAAACGCGTCCGAATCCAAAACACGGCCGCGGAACCGAATCCAAAACCAAAACACAAAACCCGAAAAATGTCCGGTGCACATCACTACATGATAGAAGTGTGATATGTAAACAGGAAACTGTGATGAGTAAACAGGAAAAGAGTGTAATATGTAAACAGTAAAACAGTGTGATATGTAAACAGGAAACTGATGAGTAAGCAGGAAAAGAGTGTAATATGTAAACAGTACAACAGTTTGATACGTATACAGAAAACTGTTATGTATAAACAATGTGATATGTATATAAGAAAACAGTGTAATATGTATACAAGAAACTGTGATGTGTGTAAACAGGAAAACAGTGTTATACATATACAGGAAACTGTGATGTGGAAACAGGAAAACAGTGTGATACGTATACAGCAAACTGTGATGTGGAAACAGGAAAACAGTGTGATACATTTACAGCAAACTGTGATGTGGAAACAGGAAAACAGTGTGATACATTTACAGGAAACTGTGATGTGGAAACAGGAAAACAGTGTGATACATTTACAGGAAACTGTGATGTGGAAACAGGAAAACAGAGTGTGATATGTACAGCAAACAAAAACAAAAGAGAAAAATCTTTGTTATAAACTCACTACTAACAAAGCAGTTTATCGATTACAGTCAGTGGTCTGTGCTGCTGACCTGGCAGCATCAAGTGAACATCTTCTTAATAATTCTCTGTATTTGTAACATAACTCTTCCGGCACCCAGGGAAAGACAGAACAGTACAGTACAACGTCTTCTACACTGCATCAAATATATCTGCTGCATTTTGTATGATTCCACTTTAAAGACAAAATGAAGGACAGCCAGCAGTTTTATTAATTTTAATTTGCCTCCATCCGCTGTGAATGAAAAGTAGTCTCTTTAGTCTAGCACACACTAATGCTGGTTTCACACTGGTGTTAGGAAAATGCAAGTGACTCTGGGGTCTATTCATGAAGCAGTGAAAAGATTGGAGAAGTGAGCCTGTGGAGAAGTTGCCCATGGCAACCAATCAGCTGCTCCGTACAGTTTTATAGTATGCAAATTATAAATGTTACTTCAATGCTGATTGGTTGCCATGGGCAACTTCTCCAGTGACTCATTTCTCCGCCCTTTGCACTGCTTCATGAATCGGCCCCTCTGTATGGCAGATGTGATCACATTTGCGATGCAGTGGTAACCAACACCTGCGGTCAGAGTTGGGTGCGTAAATGGGGCTACTTGCAGTAAATGGCAAGGAAATGGAGCAAGGAGTGTCCAAAAGAGGCTGCGCCCACTCATGCCCAAGAGCAAATATGTATGGAGTCAGGGGAACCAATAGGTTCCATCCCTGTACTGGCTTCATACTTGCCTACTCCCCTGGAATGTCCAGGAGGCTCTCAAAAATTTGGTGGAGCTCCCGACCTCCTGGAAGAGTGGGCAAGTCTCCTGGCTGGACACCACCTGCCACATCCCCTCCGCATCTGTCTGATGATGTGATTCGCACTGAATCACATTACTGTGGCCCTGCCCCGAGCCTTGCAATGCCAATAATCTCGGCATTGCGTAGTGGGGGCGGGGCCACTAGGATGTGGTCATGTGGTCCCGCCCCCTGTTCCACCCCCTATTCCACATCATCTTCTCCCACCACACCCCCTCATGCCACGCCCCCCACTGTGGCAACCTGGCTGCCCCCTCCCGGACAGATCAGCCAGAATGTCGGCAAGTATAACCTGTTTACACATTTTAGCAGCAATGAAGAAAGAAAATGCTAGTAAAATCATGATTTCAAACTCCAATAGGTAGGAGTCTTAAGCTTCCTATTGCATTACAATGTCAATTTACACAATAAGATAGGTTTGATGGATAAAGTGCTTTTCCTGTATGCGGAAAATAGGCAAGCAGTGATTTTTCCCCCCGCCTTTTCTTATAAGTGAATACTAGGTCCAGAGTCAATAAAATATTCATGACAACCAGTTTCTCCTCTAGGCAGCTGATTTTGTACACCTCACTTATTCATCATTAAATAGTGTACTTGAAATTCCCAGAGAATCCAAGAATAATATCCTTACTATATGTAATTAATAACTATTTTTCCTAAATAATTTTTCACTTGTGCTGGAAACGATTGGTTGATCGCCCAATCAGGTGCAAAAGGCAACATTTTCCTTAAGAATGAATATTTAATTGATTGGCCAATAGGAAGCAGCTGTATAATAATGTCATCATACATTACTTAGGTATGGGATATCAATGGCTTAACATTAATGGGCCTTACTTCTTGTTGTACGATATTAAATAGCCACAGAGAAGCAGCTGCGCAATACTGTACAATTAATACACTAATGCTGATGAGGCATCTGAGGAGAAGAGAGACCTCCTGCCAGCTTCACAGATCCAAGATCACCACTGCGACCATCGGTCATGATGTTTCCAGCCAATACTTACACTGACTGGCCTCCTGTTGCCAGCTTGCAAGGCCAGGAAACCTGATGTCGGCACTCCCAGAAAACCGGGGCAACACGACTTAGCTCCGCCTTCAGATATGTCAATCATGTTATGGCTTGGACTCCTGCAAAAACGCAGACCCTGTTCTGCACATGTGCAGACCCACGCCAACCAGAGTGGTACACAAATTTTTGGGTGAATGGCCCAATGTTGCCAGCAATCATGCCAGCGGCACATGACTATTGGTGTGTGACATCAATGTTTTGGATTTGGAACATCAATGTTTTTGGATGAAAACTTTGGCTTCTGTTACCAAGTATATCAAAATGCATTTTGAACATTTAAAAAAATTGTAATCGTCAACTGCTCATCTTTTGCACGCACATGCAGGGAGGTTGTAGACACATTGGTTTCTGTTATTATTATTGATGTTGGACACCCATCCCTAATTACCATTGGCTAGTTCTACCTGACAAGAAGCTGTATGCACTCTGCATCACTATTGGCTGAGTTCTATTCCAGGATCATTTCTTTTGGTCGTTTCCAGTGTCGGACTGGGGCATGTAGGGCCCACCGGGGGAATACAGTGGTAGGGGCCCATGTTTAGGGGTGTGGCCAGTCTCTAGAGGGGGTGTGCCCAGCCCCCACATTGGTTTGCCTAACCATTTTGCAAGTTTTGGTCCCCTAGATAAATATATACAGTAAATACTGTAGTGCATGCATGATAATGTACCTGATTAGTAACAGCACAGTCTGGAACCTGATGCCTAGAGGTGGGGGTGGGTCCCCAGGCAGTAGGGCCCACCAGTGGTTTCTCCTGTACGCCTGTGGGCCAGTCCAACCCTGGTCGTTTCTCAGCCCTTAGTCTGGAGAAGGGACAAAGAAACAGCAGAGTATGGGAGTTATTCAGAGTTTTTAGCAAACTAAAAAAGTTAGCAACTGGGCAAAACCATGTTGCACTGCAGGTGGGGCAGATGTAACATGTGCAGAGAGAGTTAGATTTGGGTGGGGTGTGTCCAAACTGAAATATAAATTGCAGTGTAAAAATAAAGCAGCCATTATTTACCCTGCACAGAAACAATACAACCCACCCAAATCTAACTCTCTCTGCACATGTTACATCTGCCCCACCTGCAGTGCAACATGTTTTGCCCAACTGCTAACTTTATTGGTTTGCTAACAACTCTGAATAACCCCCTATATACAGTACCTTATTTTCTAAGTACTGTTTTATGGATCTACAATGTCCCAGCTGATAACTCCGCTTCAATTAAGATTTTATTTCACAGCAATGCTCCCTAAGCTGCAAAATAATTGACATGCTGCGGCTGTTTGGTTAGGGGGATGGCGATGACCAGCGTTTCTGAAAACGGGGCTTGCCGGCCCTGTTTTCTGGGCGTGCCGAGGCCATTGGATGCATCCTTGGATGCAGCGTGAGTAGTAATTCAACCAAACCAATGTGGCCCAGGAATGCAGCAACAGAGGGGTTAAGATATTGTTTATGAATATTTATAATGTGTAGCTTCCCAGCTTTTATCAGCAGAGAAAATAAATATATGTACCAGTAATTTTTCATTCCTCCATGGCAACACACTATGTAGATGTTGCCCTGGCAGAGATGTGGGTGTCAGTGTGGTAGAAGCATAAATAAATAAACATAAATAAATAAACATAAACAGACAAAACAATAGTTACAGAGCCAACATTTTCTCTGACATAGTACAAGGACATTAATGGAATGGTCTGATACTTCTATCAAGTGAGCATAGGTGTGCGCAGGGGGGGTGCCTGGTGCGCACAGGCACCCCCTAATGTCTGGCACCCCGATCTCACATGCCTGATGCAGCGATCGCCGAGCAGGCTGATTACTGGCTCCTCTGTGCTGCACCCTGTCAGGACTGCATTACTGACCGGACGCCTGGGTTAATCAAGGGTTCCACTGCCACCGGCTTTCAAACTCCCAGCTCCACCTCCATGTACAAAAACATTGTGATGTGACGTGGTTACGTCATGCTGCTCGCATGCCCACCCGCCACACCCGCCACACGCCCACCTCTCCGTCTTTGCTATGCCAACGCCAGCCACTGATGAGGATCAGCATGCAGCCAGCATTCCTCTTAGGAAGACAAATTCAATACTGGCAGGCGGTCGGCAGCAACATTGACACGTCACTTGTTTTTCCAGCAGCGGCAGTAACTAGTCTGTGACTGTCAGTGTCAGTGAGTGACTGACTTGTAAGTAAGCTGCTGCAGCTGGGGAAAGAGAGGGGGAGCCAGACCGGGCTGAGGAGGAGCAGTGTAATTGCAGTAAGTGCCATCAGGGGTGTTTGGTGCACACCACAACATCTGACAATGTATCTGCTTTATTAGGATTGGCACAAGGGTGGATATTTTATATTGCGTTGACCGTCAATAGATGGTGCTAGACATGCCCCTCCAATGGTGCACCCCCTAATAAAATGTGCTGCGCACACCTATGCAAGTGAGCGACCTGTCTATATAAAACCTTTACACAACCTTTTCCACACTACTGCATATTGGGGGTAATTACAAGTTGATCGCAGCAGGAAATTTTTTAGCAGTTGGGCAAAACCATGTGCAGTGCAGTGGGGGCAGATATAACATGTGCAGGAAGAGTTAGATTTGGGTGGGTTATTTTATTTCTGTGCAGGGTAAATACTGGCTGCTTTATTTTTACACTGCAAATTAGATTGCAGATTGAACACACCACACCCAAATCTAACTCTTTCTGCACATGTTAAATCTGCCTCCCCTGCAGTGCACATGGTTTTGCCCAACTGCTAAAAAAATTTCCTGCTGCGATCAACTTGGAATTACCCCCTTTGTTTGATTTAACCATCTTGTATTCAAGCATGGTGTCTTGCCTCCAATTTAATAGAGACAGAGTCCCTCTGATAGTAATGACTGCAGGCTACAGTGAAGCATGTGGGGGTTCCTTGCAAGTTTGGGCTGCATTTCAGCAAATGGAGTTGAGGATTTGGTCAGGATTAATGGTGTCCTCAATGCTGAGAAACACAGGCAGGTACTTATCCATCATGCAATACCATCAGGGAGGCATCTGATTGGCTCCAAATTTATTCTATAGCAGAACAACAACCCCAAACATACAGTCAATGTCATATAGAACTATCTTCAGCATAAAGAAGAACAAGGAGTCCTGTAAGTGATGATATGGCCCCCATAGAGCCCTGATCTCAACGTCATTGAGTCTGTCTGAGATTATATGAAAAGACAGAACAATTTAAGCAAGCCTACATCCACAGAAGATCTGTGGTTAGTTCTCCAAGATATTTGGAACAACCTCCCTGCCGAGTACCTTCAAAAACTGTGTGCAAGTGTACCTAGAAGAATTGATGCTGTTTTGAAGGCAAAGGGTGGTTACACCAAATATTGATGTGATGTACATTTTTCCTCTGTTAATTAACTTTGCATTTTGCTAATTGACAAAAATAAGCTATCAACACTTTTATTTTTTAAGGGTTTTCTAACTTTACAGCATTTTTTCCACACCTGCATACATTTTTTTACACAGTACGATATATGTGTGTATATATATATATATATATACTGTGTATAAATATACTGTGTATATATATATATATATATATATATATATATACACATACATACATACAGATGAGAGGTGACCAGCACTCCCTGATCATATACTTACTTGCCCAGGTGCCATCCAATAGTAATAAAGTTTCTGAAGGATGGATGGAGAACGGCACTCACAGGTCTCCATACTCGCATACGCTGATTCAATAGTCTTTATGACTTTGTGGCAGGTATATATACAAAAAAATACTGTGCAAAGGTTTTGGGCAAAGGGAAAAAAACACAGTCTGACCCAAACTTTCTTTACACACACAACCTACTTGAGCCTCTTTAGTCTGCTAGAGATCGTCACTAAATGGATAACTATTGATGGTCACCATCAATGGTGCCATTGGTGCTTAACGTCAATGGGATGAAACCATCAATGTCTTTCCTTGCTCTGGAGAATGGCAGGCCAACCAGCTATAGGGGGCGGTGCTTAACAGGGTGATGAAGACTGGGCTAAGCTCTGTACTCTCTGCTTCCAGGGGAAAACCCCCCATTCCTGCGAAGAGTTATCAATGGCTAATCATCAATGGTTATTATTGATGTAGATCTCTCTCTACTCATACATGTTACACTTCCTGGATCTTCAGAACGCTAGGCCTGATTCAGAATTGTATGTAAACCCGATGGATTTGCAGTTGATCTATAATCAGTTTGATTGTGCATGCGTGTAAGTCACACAGTGCATGTGCCGCTATGGTCTTGCAACTGAGGTCACGTAGAGAATTTATTCACAAGTGATTTACAGTCTGGGACATTTGGGGGGGGGGGGGGGCAAAGGGAGGTGGCGGCAAAAACTCTCTCACTTCCTGCCAAGAGAGGGCCGGCCACCAAAACTCACAGACTGGGCAAGGAGGGCATTAATCAGAGACAGAGCCGGCCCTAGGCATAGACAAACTAGGCAAATGCCTAGGGCATTTGGTATGCCAAGGGGCACAAGCAGCTTCTGCTTATTAAAATGATATGTGGCATGCCTATATTCTGTGTGTAGCATTTCGTATGCAGATACAGCCACAGTCGCACACAGAATACAAGCATTTGTATTGTATTTTAATCAGCAGACATTGCTTGTGCATCCTAGCCACATAGCAATGCAAATAAGATGCATTTTCATTAAAAAAAGGCACCCAACGAAAGCATAGCTGCCAGCTAGCTGACACTGGCCAGGCATCTCCTTCTACGCCATGTATAGCGCATTGAGGCAAGATGCATGAGGAATCGGATACATCTGTATCCAAGCAGAGGCAGAGGTCACAGTGTTAGCGGCTGTGTGTGTGTGTGTGTGTGTGTGTGTTGGTTGGTTGTGCAATAGTGTTCGGCATATGTGTAAGGGACATAATGTGTATAAGGGCATTAATAATGGTTGTCATAATGTGTAAGGCGCATTATGTTTATGAGGATAATAATGTGCGTCATATGTGTAAGGGGCATTACTGTGTGGCATTATGTGTATGAATACATTACTGCATTATGTGTATAAGGCAGGGGTTAATGTGTGTGTGGGGGGTGGGGTACGAGGTAGAACTGAGTTCCACCACCTGTAATGGTAGGGGGAACTAGTTCCACCACCTTCATTTCCCTGCACAGTAATTACAACAGAAAAACCTGCCCCGTCACCTACATCAGTAGATGATGGAGGCAACGGTAGTGTTACTGATGAGATGCAGCCACCTCCCTCTTCCTCAAGTCCTGTTGGCTCTATGGGCCTCCTATATGTACAGCCCACTCCTCCTGGTACTCACACATGCTGTGTCTGTTCGATAGCATTCATCCCCTCCTCAGGTCCCCGTGGATTATTTTCCTGCACGGCGTATGTGATGTCATGCTGTCACCGCTGTTAAAGTGAAGATGAGCCATGAAGAGTAGCTGCTAAAGGGACACAGGTGGTCAGCTGCTGGAGTGACAAAGGCAGAGATGTGAATAAGGGGCACATTGTGGGCATTATGTGTATAAGCAGCACTACTGTGGTCATTATGTGTAAGGGGCACTACTATTGTGGGCATTGTGTGTAAGCGGCATTACTATTGTGGACATGGTGTGTAAGGGGCACTACTACTGTGAGCATTCTGTATATAAGCAGCACTACCACTGTGGGCATTATGTATATAAGTGTCACTACTGTGGTCATTATGTGTAAGGGGCACTACTATTGTTGGTATTGTGTATAAGGGGCACTACTGTGGGCATTGTATCTAAGGGGCACTAATGTGTGGTATAACATGTATAGAGGGTACCATTGTGTAATGCAATGTGAATAAAGGACACTCCTGAGTGATGTAACCTGAATAAGGAGTATTACTGTGTGGTGTAATATGAATTAGGGGTACTATTATGTGACCACGCTGCTTCTTTGTGAACTCAATGACACTTTATAAAGTATGGGAAGTAGAGCAGTAATTTTTAGTTTGGCGGGGGGTGGCAAAAACACTAGCACTGGCCCTGGCTCCACTTAATGTGAGGGGGGGGGGGGGGGGGGGGGGAGTTGGTTGCAGGGTATATGAGTTCCACAACCTCCTCAGGGCCACTTTAAGCCCTGGTATAAGGTGCTCTACTGTGTGGTGTAACATATAGAAAGGGGCACTGCTGTGTGGTCTAATGTGAATAAAGAGCAATAGGGTGTGGTGTAATGTGAATAAGGAGCAATTCAGTGTGATGTAATGTGAATAAGGGGCACTAATGTGAGGAGTAACGTTTATACGTGATACTACTGTGTGATGTAACGTGAATAAGAAACACTATTGTATGATAAAATGTGAATAAAGTTGCAGTACTGTGTGGCGTAATTTGAATTGGGGGTACTATTGTGTGGCCATGCCCCTTGCCAGCAATAACACACCTCTTTTTGTTCCTATTTCAAATATAGAGGGTAGGAACACCAAAATAAGGACTGCTATGGGTGAGGGGTGATGGTGCTGGTAAAGGTATGCAGGTTCAGAGGCGGAAATAGCGGTGGTGTTAGGGGGCACCAGCCAAAATCTTTCCTAGGGCATCATATTGGTTAGGGCTGGCTCTGATCAGAAAGGCAGCACAGAGACCAAAGGTAACCCTGAACAGACGCAGGCTGGCCTGGGGGGCAGGGTGCCATGTGCCCCCCGGGCCACGCTACTGCCAAGGGTCATGGGCCGGCCACCACCTTCCACTACACCAGCGGTGGCCAACCCGTGGCTCTCGAGCCGCATGCGACTCTTTCTATCTCCTCATGCGGCTCATAAGCTCCCGCGGCGCCTCCCGCTGCCCTAGTCTGCAGTGCCCGGCACCGGCCCATGAGTCAATCAGAGCTCGTGAACAAGCAGCCAATCAGGAGTCTTAGCTGCCGGTCCGCGAAGCCTCACAAGCAGCAGACTGAGCAGAGCAGCAGCGCGGCGGTGAGCAGCACTTGGGGGGGCGCAGTGTGGGGACATGTGTATCTTACAATGGACGCATATCTGGCACTGGGGGGATGTGTATCTGGCACTGGGGGCACATCTGGCACTGGGGGACATGTGTTTCTGGCACTGGGGGCATATCTGGCACTGGGGGGATATGTATCTGGCACTGGGGGCAGGGCCGGTTTTAGCCCTTTTGGTGCCCTGGGTGGAAAATAGGGGCGTGGCTTCATACAGGGGGCGTGGTCAGTTACGCCCCCTGTAGAGTTGTTCCCCCATTTGTGCCCCCTGTAGGAGTAGCGCCGCTTACACAAAAAAAAATAATACTTACTATCCCCGCTCCTGATTCCCGACTGCTGCAGACCTCCGCCGGCGCTGCTCCTCTCCTCGGATCTATGGGACAGATAGACACTAGAGGTCAATTATGACCCCTAGCATCTGTGTCAGTCCCACAATGCTGTGCGGTGCGCGATGATGTCATCGCGCACCGCACAGCAAAGGTCCTCTCCACGAAGGGAAACTAGACAGGTAGCGTCTAGTTCCCTTCACAGCGGGGGGTACAGTAGCACAGCAGTGGATCTTGCCATGGTGCGGCGCCCTCCTCAAGTCCTGCTTGCCCATGGCAAGATCCGCTACTGACTGGGGGCATATCTGGCACTGGGGGCACATGTGTTTCTGGAACTGGGGGCATATCTGGTACTGGGGGGGACGTGTATCTGGCACTGGGGGAGTATCTGGCACTGGGGAGACGTGTAGCTGGCAGTGGGGGCATATTTGGCACTGGGGGCATATCTAGCACTGGGGGACATGTGTATCTGGCACTGGGGGGACGTGTATCTGGTAGAGATGAGCGGGTTCGGTTCCTCGGAAACCGAACCCGCCCGAACTTCATGTTTTTTTACACGGGTCCGAGCGACTCGGATCTTCCCGCCTTGCTCGGTTAACCCGAGCGCGCCCGAACGTCATCATCCCGCTGTCGGATTCTCGCGAGGCTCGGATTCTATCGCGAGACTCGGATTCTATATAAGGAGCCGCGCGTCGCTGCCATTTTCACACGTGCATTGAGATTCATAGGGAGAGGACGTGGCTGGCGTCCTCTCCGTTTATAGAGAAGAGAAGAAGAGAGTGAGACTAGAGTAGAGAGAGACACAGTAGTAATGTTGGGGAGCATTAGGAGGAGTACTACTACTTGCTGAAGTGATAGATAGATAGTGTGACTGTATAATGTATATCTGACTTGTGGGGGAGACACTGACAGTGGGGATCAGTTAGAGTCTGAAAGCAGGACTCAGGAGTACTACATATAACGTACAGTGCACACTTTTGCTGCCAGAGTGCCACACTGCCATTGTGACCACACTGACCACCAGTATAATATATATTGTGATTGTCTGCTTAGGAGTACTACTTGCAAGTTGCTGATAGTGTGACCAGTGACCTGACCACCAGTTTAATAATCACCACCAGTTTAATATATATATATATATATAATTGTATATAATATATATATAATATTGTATATCACCTACCCGTGTTTTTTTTTTTTTTTCTTCTTCTTCTTTATACATACTACTATAGTAGCTTACTGTAGCAGTCTGCAGTGCTGCTGAGCTGACAGTGTCCAGCAGGTCCGTCATCAGTCATTACATAATAAATATATATACCTGTCCGGCTGCAGTACTAGTGATATTATATATATATATATATATATATATATATTAATTTCATCTCATTATCATCCAGTCTATATTAGCAGCAGACACAGTACGGTAGTCCACGGCTGTAGCTACCTCTGTGTCGGCAGTCGCTGGTCCATCCATAATTGTATACCACCTACCCGTGTTTTTTTTTTTTTTTCTTTCTTCTTCTTTATACATACTACTATAGTAGCTCACTGTAGCAGTCTGCGGTGCTGCTGAGCTGACAGTGTCCAGCAGGTCCGTCGTCAGTCATTACATAATAAATATATATACCTGTCCGGCTGCAGTACTAGTGATATTATATATATATATATATTAATTTCATCTCATTATCATCCAGTCTATATTAGCAGCAGACACAGTACGGTAGTCCACGGCTGTAGCTACCTCTGTGTCGGCAGTCGCTGGTCCATCCATAATTGTATACCACCTACCCGTGTTTTTTTTTTTTTCTTTCTTCTTCTTTATACATACTACTATAGTAGCTTACTGTAGCAGTCTGCGGTGCTGCTGAGCTGACAGTGTCCAGCAGGTCCGTCATCAGTCATTACATAATAAATATATATACCTGTCCGGCTGCAGTACTAGTGATATTATATATATATATATATTAATTTCATCTCATTATCATCCAGTCTATATTAGCAGCAGACACAGTACGGTAGTCCACGGCTGTAGCTACCTCTGTGTCGGCAGTCGCTGGTCCATCCATAATTGTATACCACCTACCCGTGTTTTTTTTTTTTTTCTTTCTTCTTCTTTATACATACTACTATAGTAGCTTACTGTAGCAGTCTGCGGTGCTGCTAAGCTGACAGTGTCCAGCAGGTCCGTCATCAGTCATTACATAATAAATATATATACCTGTCCGGCTGCAGTACTAGTGATATTATATATATATATATATATATATATATTAATTTCATCTCATTATCATCCAGTCTATATTAGCAGCAGACACAGTACGGTAGTCCACGGCTGTAGCTACCTCTGTGTCGGCAGTCGCTGGTCCATCCATAATTGTATACCACCTACCCGTGTTTTTTTTTTTTTTCTTTCTTCTTCTTTATACATACTACTATAGTAGCTTACTGTAGCAGTCTGCGGTGCTGCTGAGCTGACAGTGTCCAGCAGGTCCGTCATCAGTCATTACATAATAAATATATATACCTGTCCGGCTGCAGTACTAGTGATATTATATATATATAAATATTAATTTCATCTCATTATCATCCAGTCTATATTAGCAGCAGACACAGTACGGTAGTCCACGGCTGTAGCTACCTCTGTGTCGGCAGTCGCTGGTCCATCCATAATTGTATACCACCTACCCGTGTTTTTTTTTTTTTCTTTCTTTTTCTTTATACATACTACTATAGTAGCTTACTGTAGCAGTCTGCGGTGCTGCTGAGCTGACAGTGTCCAGCAGGTCCGTCATCAGTCATTACATAATAAATATATATACCTGTCCGGCTGCAGTACTAGTGATATTATATATATATATATATATTAATTTCATCTCATTATCATCCAGTCTATATTAGCAGCAGACACAGTACGGTAGTCCACGGCTGTAGCTACCTCAGTGTCGGCAGTCGCTGGTCCATCCATAAGTATACTAGTATCCATCCATCTCCATTGTTTACCTGAGGTGCCTTTTAGTTGTGCCTATTAAAATATGGAGAACAAAAATGTTGAAGTTCCAAAATTAGGAAAAGATCAAGATCCACTTCCACCTCGTGCTGAAGCTGCTGCCACTAGTCATGGCCGAGACGATGAAATGCCAGCAACGTCGTCTGCCAAGGCCGATGCCCAATGTCATAGTACAGAGCATGTAAAATCCAAAACACCAAATATCAGTAAAAAAAGGACTCCAAAATCTAAAATAAAATTGTCGGAGGAGAAGCGTAAACTTGCCAATATGCCATTTACCACACGGAGTGGCAAGGAACGGCTGAGGCCCTGGCCTATGTTCATGGCTAGTGGTTCAGCTTCACATGAGGATGGAAGCACTCAGCCTCTCGCTAGAAAAATGAAAAGACTCAAGCTGGTAAAAGCAACGCAAAGAACTGTGCGTTCTTCGAAATCCCAAATCCACAAGGAGAGTCCAATTGTGTCGGTTGCGATGCCTGACCTTCCCAACACTGGACGTGAAGAGCATGCGCCTTCCACCATTTGCACGCCCCCTGCAAGTGCTGGAAGGAGCACCCGCAGTCCAGTTCCTGATAGTCAGATTGAAGATGTCAGTGTTGAAGTACACCAGGATGAGGAGGATATGGGTGTTGCTGGCGCTGGGGAGGAAATTGACCAGGAGGATTCTGATGGTGAGGTGGTTTGTTTAAGTCAGGCACCCGGGGAGACACCTGTTGTCCGTGGGAGGAATAGGGCCATTGACATGCCTGGTCAAAATACAAAAAAAATCAGCTCTTCGGTGTGGAAGTATTTCACCAGAAATGCGGACAACATTTGTCAAGCCGTGTGTTGCCTTTGTCAAGCTGTAATAAGTAGGGGTAAGGACGTTAACCACCTCGGAACATCCTCCCTTATACGTCACCTGCAGCGCATTCATCATAAGTCAGTGACAAGTTCAAAAACTTTGGGCGACAGCGGAAGCAGTCCACTGACCAGTAAATCCCTTCCTCTTGTAACCAAGCTCACGCAAACCACCCCACCAACTCCCTCAGTGTCAATTTCCTCCTTCCCCAGGAATGCCAATAGTCCTGCAGGCCATGTCACTGGCAATTCTGACGAGTCCTCTCCTGCCTGGGATTCCTCCGATGCATCCTTGCGTGTAACGCCTACTGCTGCTGGCGCTGCTGTTGTTGCTGCTGGGAGTCGATGGTCATCCCAGAGGGGAAGTCGTAAGCCCACTTTTACTACTTCCACCAAGCAATTGACTGTCCAACAGTCCTTTGCGAGGAAGATGAAATATCACAGCAGTCATCCTGTTGCAAAGCGGATAACTGAGGCCTTGACAACTATGTTGGTGTTAGACGTGCGTCCGGTATCCGCCGTTAGTTCACAGGGAACTAGACAATTTCTTGAGGTAGTGTGCCCCCGTTACCAAATACCATCTAGGTTCCACTTCTCTAGGCAGGCGATACCGAGAATGTACACGGACGTCAGAAAAAGACTCACCAGTGTCCTAAAAAATGCAGTTGTACCCAATGTCCACTTAACCACGGACATGTGGACAAGTGGAGCAGGGCAGGGTCAGGACTATATGACTGTGACAGCCCACTGGGTAGATGTATGGACGCCCGCCGCAAGAACAGCAGCGGCGGCACCAGTAGCAGCATCTCGCAAACGCCAACTCTTTCCTAGGCAGGCTACGCTTTGTATCACCGGTTTCCAGAATACGCACACAGCTGAAAACCTCTTACGGCAACTGAGGAAGATCATCGCGGAATGGCTTACCCCAATTGGACTCTCCTGTGGATTTGTGGCATCGGACAACGCCAGCAATATTGTGTGTGCATTAAATATGGGCAAATTCCAGCACGTCCCATGTTTTGCACATACCTTGAATTTGGTGGTGCAGAATTTTTTAAAAAACGACAGGGGCGTGCAAGAGATGCTGTCGGTGGCCAGAAGAATTGCGGGACACTTTCGGAGGACAGGCACCACGTACAGAAGACTGGAGCACCACCAAAAACGCCTGAACCTGCCCTGCCATCATCTGAAGCAAGAAGTGGTAACGAGGTGGAATTCAACCCTCTATATGCTTCAGAGGTTGGAGGAGCAGCAAAAGGCCATTCAAGCCTATACAATTGAGCACGATATAGGAGGTGGAATGTACCTGTCTCAAGCGCAGTGGAGAATGATTTCAACGTTGTGCAAGGTTCTGCAACCTTTTGAACTTGCCACACGTGAAGTCAGTTCAGACACTGCCAGCCTGAGTCAGGTCATTCCCCTCATCAGGCTTTTGCAGAAGAAGCTGGAGGCATTGAAGGAGGAGCTAAAAGGGAGCGATTCCGCTAGGCATGTGGGACTTGTGGATGGAGCCCTTAATTCGCTTAACAAGGATTCACGGGTGGTCAATCTGTTGAAATCAGAGCACTACATTTTGGCCACCGTGCTCGATCCTAGATTTAAAACCTACCTTGGATCTCTCTTTCCGGCAGACACAAGTCTGCTGGGGTTCAAAGACCTGCTGGTGACAAAATTGTCAAGTCAAGCGGAACGCGACCTGTCAACATCTCCTCCTTCACATTCTCCCGCAACTGGGGGTGCGAGGAAAAGGCTCAGAATTCCGAGCCCACCCGCTGGCGGTGATGCAGGGCAGTCTGGAGCGACTGCTGATGCTGACATCTGGTCCGGACTGAAGGACCTGACAACGATTACGGACATGTCGTCTACTGTCACTGCATATGATTCTCTCCCCATTGAAAGAATGGTGGAGGATTATATGAGTGACCGCATCCAAGTAGGCACGTCAGACAGTCCGTACTTATACTGGCAGGAAAAAGAGGCAATTTGGAGGCCCTTGCACAAACTGGCTTTATTCTACCTAAGTTGCCCTCCCACAAGTGTGTACTCCGAAAGAGTGTTTAGTGCCGCCGCTCACCTTGTCAGCAATCGGCGTACGAGGTTACTTCCAGAAAATGTGGAGAAGATGATGTTCATTAAAATGAATTATAATCAATTCCTCCGTGGAGACATTGACCAGCAGCAATTGCCTCCACAAAGTAGTACACAGGGAGCTGAGATGGTGGATTCCAGTGGGGACGAATTGATAATCTGTGAGGAGCGGGATGTACACGGTGATATATCGGAGGATGATGATGAGGTGGACATCTTGCCTCTGTAGAGCCAGTTTGTGCAAGGAGAGATTAATTGCTTCTTTTTCGGTGGGGGTCCAAACCAACCCGTCATTTCAGTCACAGTCGTGTGGCAGACCCTGTCACTGAAATGATGGGTTGGTTAAAGTGTGCATGTCCTGTTTATACAACACAAGGGTGGGTGGGAGGGCCCAAGGACAATTCCATCTTGCACCTCTTTTTTCTTTAATTTTTCTTTGCGTCATGTGCTGTTTGGGGAGTGTTTTTTGGAAGGGCCATCCTGCGTGCCACTGCAGTGCCACTCCTAGATGGGCCAGGTGTTTGTGTCGGCCACTAGGGTCGCTTTTCTTACTCACACAGCTACCTCATTGCGCCTCTTTTTTTCTTCTTTGCGTCATGTGCTGTTTGGGGAGTGTTTTTTGGAAGGGCCATCCTGCGTGCCACTGCAGTGCCACTCCTAGATGGGCCAGGTGTTTGTGTCGGCCACTAGGGTCGCTTATCTTACTCACACAGCTACCTCATTGCGCCTCTTTTTTTCTTTGCGTCATGTGCTGTTTGGGGAGTGTTTTTTGGAAGGGCCATCCTGCGTGACACTGCAGTGCCACTCCTAGATGGGCCAGGTGTTTGTGTCGGCCACTAGGGTCGCTTATCTTACTCACACAGCTACCTCATTGCGCCTCTTTTTTTCTTCTTTGCGTCATGTGCTGTTTGGGGAGTGTTTTTTGGAAGGGCCATCCTGCGTGACACTGCAGTGCCACTCCTAGATGGGCCAGGTGTTTGTGTCGGCCACTAGGGTCGCTTATCTTACTCACACAGCTACCTCATTGCGCCTCTTTTTTTCTTCTTTGCGTCATGTGCAGTTTGGGGAGTGTTTTTTGGAAGGGCCATCCTGCGTGACACTGCAGTGCCACTCCTAGATGGGCCAGGTGTTTGTGTCGGCCACTAGGGTCGCTTATCTTACTCACACAGCTACCTCATTGCGCCTCTTTTTTTCTTCTTTGCGTCATGTGCTGTTTGGGGAGTGTTTTTTGGAAGGGCCATCCTGCGTGACACTGCAGTGCCACTCCTAGATGGGCCAGGTGTTTGTGTCGGCCACTAGGGTCGCTTAGCTTAGTCATCCAGCGACCTCGGTGCAAATTTTAGGACTAAAAATAATATTGTGAGGTGTGAGGTGTTCAGAATAGACTGAAAATGAGTGGAAATTATGGTTTTTGAGGTTAATAATACTTTGGGATCAAAATGACCCCCAAATTCTATGATTTAAGCTGTTTTTTAGTGTTTTTTGAAAAAAACACCCGAATCCAAAACACACCCGAATCCGACAAAAAAAATTCGGTGAGGTTTTGCCAAAACGCGGTCGAACCCAAAACACGGCCGCGGAACCGAACCCAAAACCAAAACACAAAGCCCGAAAAATTTCAAGTGCACATCTCTAGTATCTGGTAGTGGGGGCATATCTGGTACTGGGGGGGACGTGTAGCTGGCAGTGGGGGCATATCTGGCACTGGGGAGACGTCTAGCTGACAGTGGGGGCATATTTGGCACTGGGGGCATATCTGGCACTGGGGGACATGTGTATCTGGCACTGGGGGGACGTGTATCTGGTAGTGGGGGCATATTTGGTACTGGGGGCATATCTGGCACTGGGGAGATGTGTAGCTAGCAGTGGGGGCATATCTGGCACTGAGGGGACATGTGTATCTGGCACTGTGGGCATATCTGGCACTGGGGGGACATGTGTATCTGGTACTGGGTGCATATCTGGCACTGGGGGGACATGTGTATCTTACACTGGGGGCATATCTGGCACTATGAGGACATATATGTATCTGGCACTGTGGGGGCATAAATGTATCTGGCACTGTGGAGGAATATATGTCTCTGGCACTGTGGAGGAATATATGTCTCTGGCACATTGGAGAAATATATGTATCTGGCACTGTGGGGACATGTATGTATCTGGCACTGTGGGGACATATGTGTATCTGGCACTGTGGGGGCATATATGTATTTGGCACTGCGGAGGCACTTATTTTTTGGTGTTTTTATATGTATGTGGACCTGTACAGGGGCTTTATTTGTATGTGGCATAGTACAACATGACTAAAAATGCGGTTATGACACAAGGTCATACTCCCACAAACGTCAAACCAAAAGGTGTGCGCATAAAAATGGGATGTGGCTTTGTGACAACTATGCCATGCTCAAAGGCGCGCGCATGATATGTCTCTTACCCTTGACTACAGATCTTTTCTGGCTCTTTGCCACTGACTGGTTGGCCACCCCTGCACTGCACAGCTCTGCTGAAGCCGCGGCCACACTGACAACTTTATAATAAAGTATCTTTGGGATCATTTACACCAGGCCTAATTTTTTTTTTATAATAAATATTTTTTGAACTAAAAAACTTCCATTTAAGATGGCGCAATTATTTACGGGCCAGTTTTCTGGACTTGCCCCCCGGGCTAAAAGTTGCCAGCCAGCCCCTGACAACAAGACTCAAGGGCCTGATTAATACAGATATTGATGGTTGTGGATTTGCGCAATTTTGTTTGTACTGCGCAGTCACACGTTTGATTACTGATAGGGGCAGTGTGGATTTGGATGCAGGGTGATTGAAGGTCAGTGAGCATTTGTGGGAAGTACCGGTGGTGGTGGTGGTGGTGGGGGAGCCAAACGCAGGCGTGTCTCTACCATTTATCTCAAGTGTCTCAGCCTACGACTGCGTCTGTGTATGCCTTTACAATGGCTCTTCTGGTGGACATTCTGAGAAACCATGAGGTTGCTCAGAGGATCGATGGTGTGACCGATGTGCAACTTTGTACACAAACGGTGGATTGAAGATGCCGCAGTGGGTGTCTCTATACAAATCCCAGCGCTTGCAATATTAACATATTTTTGCAGATGGAATCACAGTTGCAACGGGATTTACGTGCACATCTGAATCAGACCCTCAGTCCTAGGTCCTCTGCTCTTCTCTAGCTATACCACATCTCTTGGAAAAAACAAACTCATTTAGATTCCAGTATGATCTCTATGTGAATGATACCCACATTTACCTCTCCTCTCTGGATCTCTCCCGTGGCCCGTGTCACTGACCGTCTTTCAGCCATTACATCTTGGATGATCTTTCGCCAACCTTCAACTCAATCTTTTCAAATCAGAGCTAATTATGGGGGTCATTCCGAGTTGTTCGCTCGTTATATTTTTCTCGCAACGGAGCGATTAGTCGGTAATGCGCATGCGCAATGTCCGCAGTGCGACTGCGCCAAGTAAATTTGCTATGCAGTTAGGTATTTTACTCACGGCATTACGAGGTTTTTTCTTCGTTCTGGTGATCGTAATGTGATTGACAGGAAGTGGGTGTTTCTAGGCGGAAACTGGCCGTTTTATGGGTGTGTGTGAAAAAACGCTACCGTTTCTGGGAAAAACGCGGGAGTGGCTGGAGAAATGGAGGAGTGTCTGGCCGAACACTGGGAGTGTTTGTGACGTCAAACCAGGAACGAAACTGACTGAACTGATCGCAGTTGCCGAGTAAGTGTGGAGCTACTCAGAAACTGCTAAGAAGGGTCTATTCGCAATTTTGCTAATCTTTCGTTCGCAATTTTGATAAGCTAAGATTCACTCCCAGTAGGCGGCGGCTTAGCGTGTGCAAAGCTGCTAAAAGCAGCTTGCGAGCGAACAACTCGGAATGAGGGCCAATATTCCCAGCAGCAGCCATCAGAAGTATCCTACTGTACTTGATATCTCTATACCTGTTATCAAAACGACAGTAAAGGGCTGTATTCACGGCACGATTTGGGAAGAGATGTGTGCTGAGCGTGCAGGGGGAGACGGGGGGGGCCGCTCATTTCACCCAGCGAGTGAAGTGAGCGACCTGCTAGATTGGCAAATCTAGCACCAGCGATAGCGATGCACGGAGCTGCGCATCGCTATCGCTGTGAGGGGTACTCACGGAGCGATCGCTGCTTAAAATCTAAGCAATCTAGTCAGATTGCTTAGATTTTAAGCAGCGATCGCTCCGTGAGTACCCCCCTTAACGCTTGAACCTCAAGCTCGCGCCCTTTATGTCATCCTTGACTTGGAATACTCTGTTTCTTACATTCAGTTTTCCAAATCCTGTTATATACACCTAAGAATTATTTCCATAATACAAGACACTGCAAATACTTTAAGGCAAGCGCTCATTGGTGGTCATTCCGAGTTGTTCGCTCGTTGCCGATTTTCGCAGTGCAGCGATCAAGTGAAAAAACTGCAAAAATGCGCATGCGCATGGTATGCAGCGCGCATGCGCCAAGTACTTTCACACAAAACTTTGTAGATTTACACAAGCTCAAGCGACGTTTTTTCAACGCTCGAGTGATCGTAGTGTGATTGACAGGAAGTGGGTGTTTCTGGGCGGAAACTGTCCGTTTTCAGGGAGTGTGCTAAAAAACGCAGGTGTATCAGGTAAAAACGCAGGAATGGCTGGAGAAACGGGGGAGTGGCTGGCCGAACGCAGGGCGTGTTTGTGACGTCAAACCAGGAACTAAACGGACTGAGGTGATCGCAATCTAGGAGTAGGTCTGGAGCTGCTCAGAAACTGCAGGGAATTATTTATTAGCAATTCTGCTAATCTTTCGTTCGCTATTCTGCTACACTAAGATACACTCCCAGTAGGCGGCGGCCTAGCGTGTGCAATGCTGCTAAAAGCAGCTAGCGAGCGAACAACTCGGAATGAGGGCCAATATCTCCTGCATTGACTATTGCTAAAGCATTCAGACTTTCACCCCTACAATTTATTTTGAATGTGGCGGCTTCTTCGCAGTAAGTTCTACTGCTGCTCTACTACTATATATCAGTCCTTACATTGGGGGAGATGTACTAAGCCTTGGGGAGTGATAAAGTGGAGAGAGATAAAGTACTAGCCGATAAGCACCTAAGGGGTATATTTACTAAGCCTTGGAGAGTGATAGAGTGGGTAGAGATAAAGTATCAGCCAATCAGCTCCTAACTACTATGCTACCCTCTTTGTTTGAAAAATGACAGCTAGGAACTGGTTTATTGGTACTTATTCTCTCTCCACTTTATCTCTCTACAAGGCTTAGTACATGTGCCCCATTGTATCTTATTGAATTCAACATAACATATTTCTGCAGTGGGATACATTGGTTTCTACAGGGAGAACATCTGGATGTAGAGATGGATCTTGATCCAGGCACGACAGGCTAAAGCTTTAGACTGTCCCAGGATGCATTGGGGCCTCCTCTATAACCCCGTCTCCAGGCACTGGAGCTCAGTTTCGAGTTGGTGCCTACAGAGGCAGGTCACCTAACAGGGGGGCTGCACTGGGCAGCCCTGAAAAAGCTTCTAGAAGACTTCAAGGGCTGCAGCACTTACATGTCAGGGTGACATTCTGTGCTGCGGCTCCGTCACCTCCCCAGCAGCATTTTATACTCCCGCTGGCTCTGTTCCCGGGTACTTGCGGTGGAGACGCTCCGGCTCTAGGCACACAGGCGCAGATGCTCTCCTGGTTCACGTGGCTGCTACTGAAGGGAGGATGTAAGAGGGTATCCAAGGCGGGACCCGCCATTAAATCGCATTCCGGTTGCAGTCTAGGAGACGGACTGCGACGCTGGCGTGGACACTGTAACTGGGCAGGGGCCCCACTATATCCACCAGGGCAGAGGAGTACAGGTCAGATATATTAATATCTACTTTTAAAAAGGCTCCATAGTACCAGGTGGCGAAGTCCAGCATAGGGGAGAAGGCGCTTGACTTGCAGCCCCTCCCCTGGCCCAGGGCGACGTCTACTAATGGTGTTCCCACCCTGGAGCTGTCTCACACTCTCCCTCACTCCCTGACTGAGATGCTGGGCTCCATTTTCTAGAATAGCTGCGACTGGTCTCCGGGACTGCAGGGCAAGGTCTCCTTTGTAAACCCGCCTGTGCATCAGCGCCATGGTCTTACAAACACTTAAGTATTCTACATGCCGTTATTAAGACAGCGTTAGTTAAGAACAAGTGTACCTGTGACAGAATATATTGTACGAGTATTCTGATAAATACATCCGGTCTCAGACCGTGCATTGTTTTATATTATATATATATATATATATATAAGCACAATGAAGCGGCACTCCAGGGGGTATATTTACTAGAGATGAGCGGGTTCGGTTTCTCTGAATCCGAACCCGCACGAACTTCATGTTTTTTTTCACGGGTCCGAGCGACTCGGATCTTCCCGCCTTGCTCGGTTAACCCGAGCGCGCCCGAACGTCATCATGACGCTGTCGGATTCTCGCGAGGCTCGGATTCTATCGCGAGACTCGGATTCTATATAAGGAGCCGCGCGTCGCCGCCATTTTCACACGTGCATTGAGATTGATAGGGAGAGGACGTGGCTGGCGTCCTCTCCGTTTAGAATTAGAATAGATTAGAGAGACACTTGATTTACTAATTTTGGGGAGCATTAGGAGTACTCAGTAGTGTACAGTGCAGAGTTTTGCTGAGAGTGACCAGTGACCACCACTTTTATTTATAATCCGTTCTCTGCCTGAAAAAAGCGATACACAGCACACAGTGACTCAGTCACATACCATATCTGTGTGCACTGCTCAGGCTCAGGCCAGTGTGCTGCATCATCTATATATATTATATATCTGTCTGACTGCTCAGCTCACACAGCTTATAATTGTGGGGGAGACTGGGGAGCACTACTGCAGTGCCAGTTATAGGTTATAGCAGGAGCCAGGAGTACATAATATTATATTAAAATTAAACAGTGCACACTTTTGCTGCAGGAGTGCCACTGCCAGTGTGACTAGTGACCAGTGACCTGACCACCAGTATATAATATTAGTAGTATACTATCTCTTTATCAACCAGTCTATATTAGCAGCAGACACAGTACAGTGCGGTAGTTCACGGCTGTGGCTACCTCTGTGTCGGCACTCGGCAGCCCGTCCATAATTGTATATACCAGTGACCTAACCGTGGTTTTTTTTTCTTTCTTTATACATACATACTAGTTACGAGTATACTATCTCTTTATCAACCAGTCTATATATTATTAGCAGCAGACACAGTACAGTGCGGTAGTTCACGGCTGTGGCTACCTCTGTGTCGGCACTCGGCAGCCCGTCCATAATTGTATATACCACCTAACCGTGGTTTTTTTTTCTTTCTTTATACATACATACTAGTTACGAGTATACTATCTCTTTATCAACCAGTCTATATATTAGCAGCAGACACAGTACAGTGCGGTAGTTCACGGCTGTGGCTACCTCTGTGTCGGCACTCGGCAGCCCGTCCATAATTGTATATACCAGTGACCTAACCGTGGTTTTTTTTTCTTTCTTTATACATACATACTAGTTACGAGTATACTATCTCTTTATCAACCAGTCTATATATTAGCAGCAGACACAGTACAGTGCGGTAGTTCACGGCTGTGGCTACCTCTGTGTCGGCACTCGGCAGCCCGTCCATAATTGTATATACCACCTAACCGTGGTTTTTTTTCTTTCTTTATACATACATACTAGTTACGAGTATACTATCTCTTTATCAACCAGTCTATATATTAGCAGCAGACACAGTACAGTGCGGTAGTTCACGGCTGTGGCTACCTCTGTGTCGGCACTCGGCAGCCCGTCCATAATTGTATATACCACCTAACCGTGGTTTTTTTTTCTTTCTTTATACATACATACTAGTTACGAGTATACTATCTCTTTATCAACCAGTCTATATATTAGCAGCAGACACAGTACAGTGCGGTAGTTCACGGCTGTGGCTACCTCTGTGTCGGCACTCGGCAGCCCGTCCATAATTGTATATACCAGTGACCTAACCGTGGTTTTTTTTTCTTTCTTTATACATACATACTAGTTACGAGTATACTATCTCTTTATCAACCAGTCTATATATTATTAGCAGCAGACACAGTACAGTGCGGTAGTTCACGGCTACCTCATTGCGCCTCTTTTTTTCTTTGCGTCATGTGCTGTTTGGGGAGGGTTTTTTGGAAGGGACATCCTGCGTGACACTGCAGTGCCACTCCTAGATGGGCCCGGTGTTTGTGTCGGCCACTAGGGTCGCTAATCTTACTCACACAGTCAGCTACCTCATTGCGCCTCTTTTTTTCTTTGCGTCATGTGCTGTTTGGGGAGGGTTTTTTGGAAGGGACATCCTGCGTGACACTGCAGTGCCACTCCTAGATGGGCCCGGTGTTTGTGTCGGCCACTAGGGTCGCTAATCTTACTCACACAGCTACCTCATTGCGCCTCTTTTTTTCTTTGCGTCATGTGCTGTTTGGGGAGGGTTTTTTGGAAGGGACATCCTGCGTGACACTGCAGTGCCACTCCTAGATGGGCCCGGTGTTTGTGTCGGCCACTAGGGTCGCTTATCTTACTCACACAGCGACCTCGGTGCAAATTTTAGGACTAAAAATAATATTGTGAGGTGTGAGGTATTCAGAATAGACTGAAAATGAGTGTAAATTATGGTTTTTGAGGTTAATAATACTTTGGGATCAAAATGACCCCCAAATTCTATGATTTAAGCTGTTTTTTAGTGTTTTTGGAAAAAAACAACCGAATCCAAAACACACCCGAATCCGACAAAAAAAATTCGGTGAGGTTTTGCCAAAACGCGTTCGAACCCAAAACACGGCCGCGGAACCGAACCCAAAACCAAAACACAAAACCCGAAAAATTTCAGGCGCTCATCTCTAATATTTACAAAGATTCGTGTTTTGGCCGTTTTGAAGGGTGTTTGAACTCGAATGGTATCGGGTGCATTTTACTGCAACTTTTTGAATCCTGATACGGTCATTCACTAAGCTGCCGACTTTTCACAATTTGTATTTTCCTTTGTCGATGTGATTCGTAATATCAGGCAGTGTTTTACGGGAGTGATGAGTAAAACACTGCCTGACAAAACACAAGGAATCCCGGCCGGATCTGTGAGATCCGTGCAGGGCTTCATTGTGTACCTTAAAAAGGTTTTTAAAGTGTTTAAGAATCTGGAAAAAATTGCGTGGAGTCCCCCCTCCTAAGCATAACCAGCCTCGGGCTCTTTGAGCCGGTCCTGGTTGAAAAAATATAGGAGAAAAATTGACAGGGGTTCCCCCATATTTGATCAACCAGCACCGGGCTCTGCGCCTGGTCCTGGTGCAAAAAATATGGGGGACAAAAAGCGTAGGGGTCCCCCGTATTTTTTGAACCAGCACCGGGCTCCATTAGTCAGAGATAATGCCACAGCCGAGGGACACTTTTATATAGGTCCCTGCGGCCCTGGCATTAAATCACTAACTAGTCAACCCTGGCCGGGGTACCCTGGAGGAGTGGGGACCCCTTAAATCAAGGGGTCCCCCCCTCCAGCCACCCAAGGGCCAGGGGTGAAGCCCGAGGCTGTCCCCCCCCCATCCATGGTTTGCGGATGGGGGGCTGATAGCCAAGTGTAAAATAAAAGAATATTGTTTTTTGCACAAGAGCTACAAGTCCCTGCAAGCCTCCCCCGCAAGCTGGTACTTGGAGAACCACAAGTACCAGCATGCGGAGGTTAAACGGGCCCGCTGGTACCTATAGTTCTTCTGCAAAAATAAAACCCAAATAAAAACAGGACACACACACCTTGAAAGTACAACTTTATTACATACATTCCGACACACACATACTTACCTATGTTCACATGCCGACTCGGCCCACGTCTCGACGGCGATTCCAGGGTACCTGAAAATAAAATTATACTCACCTAAATCCTGTGTGTCGTGTCCTTTTGTAATAATCCACGTACTTGGCAAAACAAAAAAATGGAAACCCGACCACGCACTGAAAGGGGTCCCATGTTTACACATGGGACCCCTTTCCCCGACTGCCAGAGCCCCCCCTGACTCCTGTCAAAGAGGGTCCCTTCAGCCAATCAGGGAGCGCCACGTCGTGGCACTCTCCTGATTGGCTGTGTGCTCCTGTAGCGTCTGTGAGGCAGCACACGGCAGAGATACAATGTAGCGCCTATGCGCTCCATTGTAGCCAATGGTGGGAACTTTGCGGTCAGCGGTGAGGTTACTTTCGGTTGTACTTTCAAGGTGTGTGTGTCCTGTTTTTATTTGGGTTTTTTTTTTTGCAGAAGAACTATAGGTACCAGCGGGCCCGTTTAACCCCAGCATGCTGGTACTTGTGGTTCTCCAAGTACCAGCTTGCGGGGGAGGCTTGCAGGGACTTGTAGTTCGTGTGCAAAAAACAATATTCTTTTATTTTACACTTGGCTATCAGCCCCCTATCCGCAGCTCATGGATGGGAGGACAGCCTCGGGCTTCACCCCTGGCCCTTGGGTGGCTGGAGGGGGGGGACCCCTTGATTTAAGGGGTCCCCACTCCTCCAGGGTACCCCGGCAAGGGGTGACTAGTTAGTGATTTAATGCCAGGGTCGCAGGGACCTATATAAAAGTGTCCCCCGGCTGTGGCATTATCTCTCTGACTAGTGGAGCCCGGTGCTGGTTCAAAAAATATGGGGGACCCCTACGCTTTTTGTCCTCCGTATTTTTTGCACCAGGACCAGGCGCAGAGCCCGGTGCTGGTTGATCAAATATGGGGGAACCCCTGTCAATTTTTCCCCCATATTTTTTCAACCAGGACAGGCTCAAAGAGCCCGAGGCTGGTTGTGCTTAGGAGGGGGGACCCCAGGCAATTTTTTTTTCCTGTTTTTACACTAAACAGACCCTTTCCCATAGATAACCATGCACAGATCTCACTGATCCGTGCATGGTTATCCAAACTCGACTGGAAAAAGCAGGTCTATTTTTTTGCTGCTTTTTTTTAACGAATAAAAAAAAAACAGACCCGCACTTGAGCACTCAGAGACTAACACCCAAATACGAATGAATAGTGAATGCCCGTATTGTATGAAATAACAGCCGCAGACACTGCCGAGTTTTCTGCTTAGTGAATTCCCGGATTGGGACTAAGAAAAAAAAACACAAATCGGCCAAACTCAGATTTTTAGTAAATACTGGCCCAGGACTTAATTCAAATAAATGGGTCCAGTCTCCCGATTTTGATGTGCACATCAAAATCGGGAGACTGGACACGTTTACTTGAATTAAGTCCTGGAGTGCCGCTTCATTGTGCTTATATCTTCAACCTGCAAAGTTGATTTAGAGGGCACCGGGCAAGCTGACTGATTTTTACTTCATGAGTGCCGAATACCAATACTATTTATATATATATATATATATATATGTATAGGAGATAAAGAACACAAGCGCCAAATTGGGTTTTCAATTATATACAAAGGTGAAAGCAAGTATATAGGGTGGTGAGTTTAGCTGGATCACTTATCTGGTTTAGATATGCAATGATCTTTCAACCTTCATTTAGATTCAGTACATGGAAATAGAGAAACAGCAAAACATAGTGTGTACCATAAACAAATCACATAACACTGTCTGAATCAAAGCGGCATCATTAGGGAACTGGCATATTCCCACTATTAAACACTTCTTAGCCACAGTAGTGAAAGATTTAAAAAACATAAATTTAATAAAATAACATAAGAAAGGCTGAATAACACACGTACAAGAATTAAAAACATATAGAGCTTATCTGTCCATAAATTGGATATCTGCAAAGCGTCCCAACGCGTTTCGTCCGTCTGTATCTGGACTTCATCAGGGGGATAACCACAGTGAGTCTGGAGGCTCCATTTATACCGGAGAGGGGTGATTTCCAATGTCCAATAATTATGACCTCACTTCCTGTACTCCTGAGTTATTATGTATTTAACCTTAAACAAGTAATTCATTCAGTGATAAAGTTTGTGCAATGATAAAGGGTGAATATACATCCAGCTGGTAAGTGAAAAGATTAAAAAGGTGTATAAAATAAGCTGAAATAGCTTCTCCGCGTGTGGAGACGGTGGTGGAACGCATTTGGAACGCACCGCCGTAAATGGCCGCGGTGGAACGCACCGCCATTTTGGAAATGTCACGGCCGCCGTAAAAGAAGTTGTTAGCGGCAGTTTGAAGTAATAACACACAGAAGGTGTATTGTGAGCTGTGTTGTGACCATAGAGGGGTTATATATCTATATATAAAGGGGGATAGAGCCATATTCGAAGCATTTGGATAGCAGTTGAACCGCACCGCCATTTTGAAAGCGTCACTTCCTTTGTAAACAAGGAAGTGATTAATAGGAAAAAAAGAGTTGAACACTAAATGGATTGGACTTATGTTCTGTTCTCAACCCGATCATCTTCCTTTTTTGAATGGACAAAACAAATGAATAGTGCTTGTCAGCACACATACGAGTAGTAATCTCACTATCTTGCAATATAGGCACCTCTTGCGTTCCACTGCAGCCCTCCAAATATGGCGGTGCGTTTCACCGTGGATCTTATCGTAATATCACCTTTTATAAATCACTACATCACTAAACCCTGCCTAGTTTCTAGTGATGAGCGGGTTCGGTTTCTCGGAAACCGAACCCCCCCGAACTTCACGCTTTTTACACGGGTCCGAGGCAGACTCGGATCTTCCCGCCTTGCTCGGTTAACCCGAGCGCGCCCGAACGTCATCATCCCGCTGTCGGATTCTCGCGAGGCTCGGATTCTATCGCGAGACTCGGATTCTATATAAGGAGCCGCGCGTCGCCGCCATTTTCACACGTGCATTGAGATTGATAGGGAGAGGACGTGGCTGGCGTCCTCTCCGTTTAGAGTAGACTAGAGAGTAGTAGAGAGTGACACTTGATTTACTAATTTTGGGGAGCATATTAGGAGTACTACTTGCTGATAGTGTGACCAGTGACCACCAGTTTAATTCATCCGTTCTCTGCCTGAAAAAAACAATACACAGTGTGACACAGTCACATACCATATCTGTGCTCAGCCTCAGTGTGCCCTCAGTGTGCTGCATCATCTATGTAATACTGTATATCTGACTGTGCTGAGTGCTCACTGCTCACACAGCTTAATTGTGGGGGAGACTGGGGAGCAGTTATAGCAGGAGTACATATTTTTAACAGTGCACACTTTTGCTGCCAGAGTGCCACTGCCAGTGCCAGTGTGACTGACCAGTGACCACTGACCACCAGTATATTGTGATTGTCTGCCTGAAAAAGTTAAACACTCGTCGTGTGGTGTTTTTTTTTATTCTATAAACGCATTCTGCTGACAGTGTCCAGCAGGTCCGTCATTATATAATATATACCTGTCCGGCTGCAGTAGTGATATATATATATTTTTTATATCATTATCATCCAGTCTATATTAGCACTGCAGCAGACGCAGTACGGTAGTCCACGGCTGTAGCTACCTCTGTGTCGGCAGTCGCTCGTCCATCCATAATTGTATACCACCTACCCGTGGTGTTTTTTTTTTTTTCTATCTTCTTGATACTAGTAGCTTACTTTAGGAGTCTGCAGTGCTGAGCTGACAGTGTCCAGCAGGTCCGTCATTATATAATATATACCTGTCCGGCTGCAGTAGTGATATATATATATATATTTTATATCTCATTATCATCCAGTCTATATTAGCAGCAGACGCAGTACGGTAGTCCACGGCTGTAGCTACCTCTGTGTCGGCAGTCGCTCGTCCATCCATAATTGTATACCACCTACCCGTGGTGTTTTTTTCTTTTTTCTATCTTCTTGATACTAGTAGCTTACTTTAGGAGTCTGCAGTGCTGAGCTGACAGTGTCCAGCAGGTCCGTCATTATATAATATATACCTGTCCGGCTGCAGTAGTGATATATATATATATTTTTTATATCATTATCATCCAGTCTATATTAGCAGCAGACGCAGTACGGTAGTCCACGGCTGTAGCTACCTCTGTGTCGGCAGTCGCTCGTCAATCCATAAGTATACTATTATCCATCCATCTCCATTGTTTACCTGAGGTGCCTTTTAGTTGTGCCTATTAAAATATGGAGAACAAAAATGTTGAGGTTCCAAAAATAGGGAAAGATCAAGATCGACTTCCACCTCGTGCTGAAGCTGCTGCCACTAGTCATGGCCGAGACGATGAAATGCCAGCAACGTCGTCTGCCAAGGCCGATGCCCAATGTCATAGTACAGAGCATGTAAAATCCAAAACACAAAATATCAGTAAAAAAAGGACTAAAAAATATAAAATAAAATCGTCGGAGGAGAAGCGTAAACTTGCCAATATGCCATTTACCACACGGAGTGGCAAGGAACGGCTGAGGCCCTGGCCTATGTTCATGGCTAGTGGTTCAGCTTCACATGAGGATGGAAGCACTCAGCCTCTCGCTAGAAAAATGAAAAGACTCAAGCTGGCAAAAGCACAGCAAAGAACTGTGCGTTCTTCGAAATCACAAATCCACAAGGAGAGTCCAATTGTGTCGTTTGCGATGCCTGACCTTCCCAACATTGGACGTGAAGAGCATGCGCCTTCCACCATTTGCACGCCCCCTGCAAGTGCTGGAAGGAGCACCCGCAGTCCAGTTCCTGATAGTCAGATTGAAGATGTCAGTGTTGAAGTACACCAGGATGAGGAGGATATGGGTGTTGCTGGCGCTGGGGAGGAAATTGACCAGGAGGATTCTGATGGTGAGGTGGTTTGTTTAAGTCAGGCACCCGGGGAGACACCTGTTGTCCGTGGGAGGAATAGGGCCATTGACATGCCTGGTGAAAATACCCAAATAATAAGCTCTTCGGTGTGGAAGTATTTCAACAGAAATGCGGACAACATTTGTCAAGCCGTGTGTTGCCTTTGTCAAGCTGTAATAAGTAGGGGTAAGGACGTTAACCACCTCGGAACATCCTCCCTTATACGTCACCTGCAGCGCATTCATCATAAGTCAGTGACAAGTTCAAAAACTTTGGGCGACAGCGGAAGCAGTCCACTGACCAGTAAATCCCTTCCTCTTGTAACCAAGCTCACGCAAACCACCCCACCAACTCCCTCAGTGTCAATTTCCTCCTTCCCCAGGAATGCCAATAGTCCTGCAGGCCATGTCACTGGCAATTCTGACGAGTCCTCTCCTGCCTGGGATTCCTCTGATGCATCCTTGCGTGTAACGCCTACTGCTGCTGGTGCTGCTGTTGTTGCTGCTGGGAGTCGATGGTCATCCCAGAGGGGAAGTCGTACTCGTAAGACCACTTTTACTACTTCCACCAAGCAATTGACTGTCCAACAGTCCTTTGCGAGGAAGATGAAATATCACAGCAGTCATCCTGCTGCAAAGCGGATAACTGAGGCCTTGGCATCCTGGGCGGTGAGAAACGTGGTTCCGGTATCCATCATTACTGCAGAGGCAACTAGAGACTTGTTGGAGGTACTGTGTCCCCGGTACCAAATACCATCTAGGTTCCATTTCTCTAGGCAGGCGATACCGAAAATGTACACAGACCTCAGAAAAAGACTCACCAGTGTCCTAAAAAATGCAGTTGTACCCAATGTCCACTTAACCACGGACATGTGGACAAGTGGAGCAGGGCAGGCTCAGGACTATATGACTGTGACAGCCCACTGGGTAGATGTATGGACTCCCGCCGCAAGAACAGCAGCGGCGGCACCAGTAGCAGCATCTCGCAAACGCCAACTCTTTCCTAGGCAGGCTACGCTTTGTATCACCGCTTTCCAGAATACGCACACAGCTAAAAACCACTTACGGCAACTGAGGAAGATCATCGCAGAATGGCTTACCCCAATTGGACTCTCCTGTGGATTTGTGGCATCGGACAACGCCAGCAATATTGTGTGTGCATTAAATATGGGCAAATTCCAGCACGTCCCATGTTTTGCACATACCTTGAATTTGGTGGTGCAGAATTATTTAAAAAACGAGAGGGGCGTGCAAGAGATGCTGTCGGTGGCCAGAAGAATTGCGGGACACTTTCGGCGTACAGGCACCACGTACAGAAGACTGGAGCACCACCAAAAACGCCTGAACCTGCCCTGCCATCATCTGAAGCAAGAAGTGGTAACGAGGTGGAATTCAACCCTCTATATGCTTCAGAGGTTGGAGGAGCAGCAAAAGGCCATTCAAGCCTATACAACTGAGCACGATATAGGAGGTGGGATGCACCTGTCTCAAGCGCAGTGGAGAATGATTTCAACGTTGTGCAAGGTTCTGCAACCTTTTGAACTTGCCACACGTGAAGTCAGTTCAGACACTGCCAGCCTGAGTCAGGTCATTCCCCTCATCAGGCTTTTGCAGAAGAAGCTGGAGACATTGAAGGAGGAGCTAACACAGAGCGATTCCGCTAGGCATGTGGGACTTGTGGATGGAGCCCTTAATTCGCTTAACAAGGATTCACGGGTGGTCAATCTGTTGAAATCAGAGCACTACATTTTGGCCACCGTGCTCGATCCTAGATTTAAAACCTACCTTGGATCTCTCTTTCCGGCAGACACAAGTCTGCTGGGGTTCAAAGAACTGCTGGTGACAAAATTGTCAAGTCAAGCGGAACGCGAACTGTCAACATCTCCTCCTTCACATTCTCCCGCAACTGGGGGTGCGAGGAAAAGGCTAAGAATTCCGAGCCCACCCGCTGGCGGTGATGCAGGGCAGTCTGGAGCGACTGCTGATGCTGACATCTGGTCCGGACTGAAGGACCTGACAACGATTACGGACATGTCGTCTACTGTCACTGCATATGATTCTCTCCCCATTGAAAGAATGGTGGAGGATTATATGAGTGACCGCATCCAAGTAGGCACGTCAGACAGTCCGTACTTATACTGGCAGGAAAAAGAGGCAATTTGGAGGCCCTTGCACAAACTGGCTTTATTCTACCTAAGTTGCCCTCCCACAAGTGTGTACTCCGAAAGAGTGTTTAGTGCCGCCGCTCACCTTGTCAGCAATCGGCGTACGAGGTAACATCCAGAAAATGTGGAGAAGATGATGTTCATTAAAATGAATTATAATCAATTCCTCCGTGGAGACATTGACCAGCAGCAATTGCCTCCACAAAGTACACAGGGAGCTGAGATGGTGGATTCCAGTGGGGACGAATTGATAATCTGTGAGGAGGGGGATGTACACGGTGATATATCGGAGGATGATGATGAGGTGGACATCTTGCCTCTGTAGAGCCAGTTTGTGCAAGGAGAGATTAATTGCTTCTTTTTTGGTGGGGGTCCAAACCAACCCGTCATTTCAGTCACAGTCGTGTGGCAGACCCTGTCACTGAAATGATGGGTTGGTTAAAGTGTGCATGTCCTGTTTATACAACATAAGGGTGGGTGGGAGGGCCCAAGGACAATTCCATCTTGCACCTCTTTTTTCTTTCATTTTTCTTTGCGTCATGTGCTGTTTGGGGGGTGTTTTTTGGAAGGGCCATCCTGCGTGACACTGCAGTGCCACTCCTAGATGGGCCAGGTGTTTGTGTCGGCCACTAGGGTCGCTTAGCTTACTCACACAGCTACCTCATTGCGCCTCTTTTTTTCTTTGCATCATGTGCTGTTTGGGGAGTGTTTTTTGGAAGGGCCATCCTGCGTGACACTGCAGTGACACTCCTAGATGGGCCAGGTGTTTGTGTCGGCCACTTGGGTCGCTTAGCTTAGCCATCCAGCGACCTCGGTGCAAATTTTAGGACTAAAAATAATATTGTGAGGTGTGAGGTGTTCAGAATAGACTGAAAATGAGTGGAAATTATGGTTATTGAGGTTAATAATACTTTGGGATCAAAATGACCCCCAAATTCTATGATTTAAGCTGTTTTTTAGGGTTTTTTGAAAAAAACACCCGAATCCAAACACACCCGAATCCGACAAATAAAATTCAGTGAGGTTTTGCCAAAACGCGTTCGAATCCAAAACACGGCCGCGGAACCGAACCCAAAACCAAAACACAAAACCCGAAAAATTTCCGGTGCTCATCACTACTAGTTTCCCGTATCCACTAATTCATTGCTATATAATTTATCATAAAGCACTACTATTCCACCCTTTTTATCCTTAAGCACTATTATTCTACTCTTTTTTTCCTATTAATCACTTCCTTGTTTACAAAGGAAGTGACGCTTTCAAAATGGCGGTGCGGTTCAACTGCTATCCAAATGCTTCGTATATGGCTCTATCCCCCTTTTTTATATAGATATATAACCCCTCTATGGTCGCAACACAGCTCACAATACACCTTCTGTGTGTTATTATTTCAAACCGCCGCTAACAACTTCTTTTACGGCGGCCGTGACATTTCCAAAATGGCGGTGCGTTCCACCGCGGCCATTTACGGCGGTGCGTTCCAAATGCGTTCCACCACCGTCTCCACACGCGGAGAAGCTATTTCAGCTTATTTTATACACCTTTTTAATCTTTTCACTTACCAGCTGGATGTATATTCACCCTTTATCATTGCACAAACTTTATCACTGAATGAATTACTTGTTTAAGGTTAAATACATAATAACTCAGGAGTACAGGAAGTGAGGTCATAATTATTGGACATTGGAAATCATCCCTCTCCGGTATAAATGGAGCCTCCAGACTCAATGTGGTTATCCCCTTGATGACGCCCAGATACAGATGGACGAAACGCGTTGGGACGCTTTGCAGATATCCAATTTATGGACAGATAAGCTCTATATGTTTTTAATTCTTGTACGTGTGTTATTCAGCCATTCTTATGTTATTTTATTAAATTTATGTTTTTTAAATCTTTCACTACTGTGGCTAAGAAGTGTTTAATAGTGGGAATATGCCAGTTCCCTAATGATGCCGCTTTGATTCAGACAGTGTTATGTGATTTGTTTATGAATGGTACACACTATGTTTTGCTGTTTCTCTATTTCCATGTACTGAATCTAAATGAAGGTTGAAAGATCATTGCATATCTAAACCAGATAAGTGATCCAGCTAAACTCACCACCCTATATACTTGCTTTCACCTTTGTATATAATTTAAAACACAATTTGGCGCTTGTGTTCTTTATTTCCTATATCCACTGCATGTGTCTAACAAACACAATTTTCTGTTTCACAAGCTGCCACTCAAATAAAACTTGAGGAGTGTTATGTTTCAGCTGTAGGTGTATATACGTCACTATATAAGTTTAGTACCACAAACAGTACCTAAGCGCCGGCTCCTCTGCTTCTTTATATTCCACTATTAATATTGTTTGCCGGCTGCTGGGACACGAGGTTTACTAACAATGTTTAAGAATCGAGGTCACGAGAAAAGAAATGACCTATGTAATCAAATATTTAATGAAGGCGCATCAGGTACTGAGAAGAACAGCCCAAATAATAATGATATTAATTCCCTTTTTTGGGAAGCTGAACGTCTACTTACTAAAGAAATTAAAGCATGGTGGGAGGTAAAAGGCCTAGAACAATATATAGCTGTAAATAGGATACCTAGAGGCCTGAGATTGAATAAAAGACCAACATTTGGACTGGTGGAAAATCATGAGTTCATAACAAACTGGGATGAGATTCTCCATAATTGTTCGATCAATTTAATGAAACTTATTATCGCAGAGAAAAAGAAAACTTTAGTCAAGATTGAAGAAGATCTCCTAGTAAAAGAACAACAACTCCCCATACACATGGATAAGGAAGAATTCAGAGCAAACGATCTAACATTAACTAAAAAGCTTGAACGTATAGAAGAAGATATCAGCAAAAATAAACAAAAGAAATTCTTCAGAGATAAACAAGATTACATCCAGAACAAAATACATAATTGGAGTAGATTCCAAAATAAGAGATATCAACACATCCCCGTATTTCAAGATCCAAAAATGAAACAGTGGAAAACAACACCGCATCAAAAGAAAAATTACCGGTTAGGTCAAAACCAACAAGGACACCGAGGAAGAGAGAATATGAATCCAATAATACCAAGGATCGCTACAAATAACAGATTTTCGGCCCTCCAAAGACTCGACTCAAATAGCGACTCAGATTTTTTGTCTCAGGACCCAACTACAGAAACTCAGTTCTCTACAAGGAAAACCTTCTTCAGGGAACGATTCAAAGGCAACACCCCGATGAAAAGAGGCCTCCCAGAAGAAGAGGAACCAGGGGCGGGTGTAGGAAGACTAAACAAAAGACGATACCTTTAACAAAAGACCCGGCTGAACAAGCATTTTTAACTTATCAAGCCACGTTTTGAACAACTCTGAAATTTCCCTACTAAGCAAGGGCCTGAAGTTCGCCCCCACAAAACAAATGAACAAATTCGATACATTTATCGATTTGAATAAATTTTCAAGGTCCTTAACCCTTAAGAGACACTTTGCCAAAAAAAGAACATACTCATGAACAACCGGAGGACTCAAAATCAGGTCTCAAACGGAAATAAAAATTCTACCCACTTGAGTCAAAAGGAAATCATATAAACGTGTTCCAAGAACTAGTGCGAAAGGATATTTGTGAGATTGAATTAAAACCACAAATTAAATCGAATCTCAAGAACAAAGAAAAAGAGGCGCTTAAGAAACTCCAGGAAAATAACGACGTTATCATAAAACAAGCGGACAAGGGAGGAGGCATTGTCCTCCTAGACAGAGAAGCATACGAGACAGAAACATATCGCCTTTTGAATGATGAATCATCATATAAGAAAATTCCACAAGATCCAACGAACTCTTTTATAGATGAATTAAGAACAATCCTTCTACATTACTTTCATAAAAACAACCTTGATAAGAATGAGTTCCAATACCTGATGATGACGACACCAGTAATTCCAACCTTTTAATATCTTCCCAAGATACATAAGACCCTGATTAGACCACCAGGAAGACCAATCATATCAGGGATTGATTCGTTAACAAGTCACCTGTCAGAATATATCGAAATTTTTTTGCAAAAATATGTGACCACCTTGCCATCATTGCTGAAGGATACTAGCAGCATAATCAACATTCTCGCGAATATCGAATGGAAAAACTCCTACACGTGGATTACCATAGACCAGGCATTTTCAACCACGGTCCTCAAGGCACACCAACAATGCAGGTTTTAGTGATATCCAGGCTGCAGCACAGATGGTTAAATCAAAATAACTGAGCTACTAATTAAGTCTCCTGTGCTGGAGCCTGGATATCACTAAAACCTGCACTGTTGGTGTGCCTTGAGGACCGTGGTTGGGAATGCCTGCCATAGACGTACAAAGCTTATACACGTGCATTATCCACGAGAAGGGAATAGAAGTCTGCAGAAGATTCCTTGACAGGGATCAGGAAATGCCAACCCTACATAAAAATGCCATTTGTGACTTTATGAGATTCATACTTAGCCACAATTATTTTATATTCCAACGTACATTTTTTGTGCAAATTTGTGGGACAGCAATGGGCACGACATTTGCGCCCAGTTTTGCTAATCTGCTAATGGGCTCATGGGAAGAGGACTGCATCTACAACAACAATCCATATTTAAAACATCTGATTGTTTATAAACGGTATATCGATGACATCCTGATCATATGGGAAGGAGAACAGCTTTTTAAGGAATTCTTCACATCACTCGAAACCAACTCATATAACTTAAAGTTCACACACGAAATGAATAAAGATAAGGTGAACTTTCTGGATCTAACACTTTCAAGCACCGAATCCCGGATCACAACCAGTAATCACATTAAAAAGGTAGATACCAATAGCTACCTCCATTTCAAAAGCTGCCATGCTAAAAACTGGAAAACAAATATTACCTACTCCCGGTTTTACCGCATTAAACGCAATTGTAGTAACGAACAAGATTGTGAAAATCAACTCAAAACATATGCAGACAGATTCAAGGAAAGAGAATACCCTCAACATGTCATAGACAAGGCACTAGTGAAAACTAAAAACACAAAAAGACAAGAACTTTTCACCAAAAAAACACAGAAAAAGTCAGAAAAAATCATCCCATTCATTACTACCTACAGCAATCAAGAGTCCATCATCAGAAAATCTATCAATAAACATTGGGATATTCTACTCCTAGACCCAATACTCAAAGAAATCCTCCCTTCCAAACCTGACATTGTCTTCAGGAAAACAAGCAGTTTAAAGGATATACTGGCACCGAGCCACCTGCCTAGTAAAACTACAACCACCGTCATAAAATGCAACGGATGCTTCAAATGTGGAAATTGCAACATTTACAAATTCCTCCAGCCAAATAGAAAAATATTCTTTAACCACAACAACACAAAGGAATATCTTATTAAGGACTTTTTAAATTGTAATTCCACTATGGTAATATATCTACTGGAATGTACCTGTGGGTTTAAATACGTTGGAAAAACCAAGAGAATCCTTAAACTGCGTATCCAAGAACATATTCGAAATATTACAAATAAAGTTGAGAACCACACAGTATCCGAACACTTTCTAGAAAAACACAGATCCAACCCGGAAGAAATATCCTTCAAGGCAATAGAATTAGTAAAATTAGGAGAACGAGGAGGTGACATCCTCAACAAGTTATCAAAACGAGAAATGTTTTGGATTCATGAATTGAAAACCCTCTCACCCTTAGGACTTAATGAAGCTTTTGAAATTGCCCCTTTTCTTTGTAGTATCACACAATCACTTTTTTCACTAGTTCCTCCTTCTCCCTCCCCCCTTTTTCTGCTGTATATTATATATACTTCTTTTCATCTATATGTATAGAATTTAAGCATATCACCACCATATATGTTTATTATCTGTAGACCAGGCACTACCAAATTTGCCAATGTATATTTTTTAGCATAAAATGATCCAGCCATCGTCAAATTAAGAAAATATCCTCCAAAAGAGATTGCTTTATAAAAGACTATGGACACATCCACACTAAATGGATTGGACTTATGTTCTGTTCTCAACCCGATCATCTTCCTTTTTTGAATGGACAAAACAAATGAATAGTGCTTGTCAGCACACATACGAGTAGTAATCTCACTATCTTGCAATATAGGCACCTCTTGCGTTCCACTGCAGCCCTCCAAATATGGCGGTGCGTTTCACCGCGGATCTTATCGTAATATCACCTTTTATAAATCACTACATCACTAAACCCTTCCTAGTTTCCCGTATCCACTAATTCATTGCTATATAATTTATCCTAAAGCACTACTATTCCACCCTTTTTATCCTTAAGCACTATTATTCTACTCTTTTTTTCCTATTAATCACTTCCTTGTTTACAAAGGAAGTGACGCTTTCAAAATGGCGGTGCGGTTCAACTGCTATCCAAATGCTTCGAATATGGCTCTATCCCCCACCCCTCTATGGTCACAACACAGCTCACAATACACCTTCTGTGTGTTATTACTTCAAACAGCCGCTAACAACTTCTTTTACGGCGGCCGTGACATTTCCAAAATGGCGGTGTGTTCCACCGCGGCCATTTACGGCGGTGCGTTCCAAATGCGTTCCACCACCGTCTCCACACGCGGAGAAGCTATTTCAGCTTATTTTATACACCTTTTTAATCTTTTCACTTACCAGCTGGATGTATATTCACCCTTTATCATTGCACAAACTTTATCACTGAATGAATTACTTGTTTAAGGTTAAATACATAATAACTCAGGAGTACAGGAAGTGAGGTCATAATTATTGGACATTGGAAATCACCCCTCTCCGGTATAAATGGAGCCTCCAGACTCACTGTGGTTATCCCCTTGATGAAGTCCAGATACAGACGGACGAAACGCGTTGGGACGCTTTGCAGATATCCAATCTATGGACAGATAAGCTCTATATGTTTTTAATTCTTGTACGTGTGTTATTCAGCCATTCTTATGTTATTTTATTAAATGTATGTTTTTTAAATCTTTCACTACTGTGGCTAAGAAGTGTTTAATAGTGGGAATATGCCAGTTCCCTAATGATGCCGCTTTGATTCAGACAGTGTTATGTGATTTGTTTATGAATGGTACACACTATGTTTTGCTGTTTCTCTATTTCTATGTACTGAATCTAAATGAAGGTTGAAAGATCATTGCATATCTAAACCAGATAAGTGATCCAGCTAAACTCACCACCCTATATACTTGCTTTCACCTTTGTATATAATTTAAAACACAATTTGGCGCTTGTGCTCTTTATTTCCTATATCCACTGCATGTGTCTAACAAACACAATTTTCTGTTTCACAAGCTGCCACTCAAATAAAACTTGAGGAGTGTTATGTTTCAGCTGTAGGGGTATATACGTCACTATATAAGTTTAGTACCACAAACAGTACCTAAGCGCCGGTTCCTCTGCTTCTATATATATATATATATATATATATATATATATACACAGTATATATATATATATATATATATACACAGTATATATATCTATATATATATATATATATACTAGTCCAGTGCAGTTTTATTGTCTGACTAAAATAATTATCTGCATTGTCACCGTGACTGTGTGTGCCTGTATCTGCTGTGTGGATCTCACTTTCAGTGTATCCCAGCTATATCTATCACTGTATTCTGTACCCTAAGGGACTCGGTGCATCAGGGTCTCATATGGTGCTTCACAGTATTTACCGATTACAGTGTATTCTACAGTGTACTCAGTCACATAATGTTGTGTACTGTGTCCTCAGTTACATATTACCGGATTTAGGGGGTAATTCCAAGTTGATCGCAGCAGGAATTTAGTTAGCAATTGGGCAAAACCATGTGCACTGCAGGGGAGGCAGATATAACATGTGCAGAAAGAGTTAGATTTGGGTGGGTTATTTTGTTTCTGTGCAGGGTAAATACTGGCTGCTTTATTTTTACACTGCAAATTATATTGCAGATTGAACACACCCCACCCAAATCTAACTCTCTCTGCACATGTTAAATCTGCCTCCCCTGCAGTGCACATAGTTTTGCCCAATTGCTAACTAAATTCCTGCTGCGATCAACTTGGAATTACCCCCTTAGTCGCTAGTGTTTGTGTACTGTGTACGTGGTCACATACTAGGGGATTTATCCTAAGGTATTAGTACTCTATCTGGCTGTACCGTACTAAGACGCTCTGTGGTTGCATTCACTGTAAAAATGTCTAACACAAAAGGTGGAAAATCCGAGAACACTCCTGGATCGTGCAGCACATGCTCCAAGGATTTGCCTGAGGTGGAAGTTTTTTGAATGTCCCTATGGTAAACCCGCCTTGGGCGGATAATTTGTTTACCCAGTTGCAGCAGTTAAATCAATCCTTGGTTAGACATAAGACTGCCCCGAGTCACTCTCGTGTCACAAGGTCATCTAAGCGGGCTGCTTCCTCCTCACAATCCACTAATATCTCAGAAGACTCCTCTGATGATGATGATGGGGTGAATACTGTCCTGTCAGACACTGACTCAGCTGCTTCTGACGGGGAATCTACAACTCAGGTTTATGTCCCTGACCTAGTGGTTGCTATTAAGCAAGTCCTACAAATCGATGAAGATGTGGATCCCACTACTGTGTCTAAGAAACCTGATAAATTTCAACGTCAGAAGGTAACTAAAACATTCTTACCACATTCTGTCTTGTGGAAACACGACAAGAACCCTGGGCTTCTCCAGAGAAGAAATTCTCCCCGTCTAAAAGGATGGTAGCTTGCTATCCTATCCCTACAAAGTTGTGTAACAAGTGGGAAAATTCACTGCCGGTGGATTCCCATGTCACCCACCTTGTGGTGTCAACTACTCTGCCGGTCACCACTGTCAGCTCACTGAAGGAACCAACAGATAAGCGTGTGGAGGGTTGCTTGAAGTCTATTTACTCCCTTACAGGTGCTGTACATAGACCCACTATAGCAGCCTCCTGGGCTGCAAAATGAATTGAAGCATGGGTTCAGGCATTAGAGGATGAGCTGCCTCAGGATATCTCTGACACTACCAGACAATACCTGTCTCATATCAGGGCCGTAACCAGGGCCGGCTCTACCATTAGGCAGCTTTAGGCGGCTGCCTAGGGGCACCAGCCACTGGAGGGCACCGCACCACTGAATTCATCTAGCAAAAAACTGAAGGATGTCTCTTTATGCGGGTTACTAATGAACTTACAGATGGGGGGATGGAACAAAATAAGAAGCATACAAATATATATATGTATGTATACATACAATTACAGGGATGTAGTTTGGAAGACGGGATGTTGGCATTTGGAATACAGATGCCAAAATCCCTACACCTATCAGAATACATACGCTGGAATCCCGATAGTCTGCATCCTGAATGTTAGCATGCCGGGGAGGGTTAGGGCTGTGGGGAGGGAGGGTTAGGGTAAGGGGTAAGGTTATTAATTTCATTCAAATGTCGGTATTATGCATCCTGTACGCAACCCCAATAAAATATCCCCACTAGACCCCATATACAGTATTTTTCAGTATGTAAAGAATAGATGGCACGCAAGTACTTTAAAAGTACTTTAAAAGGGAAAGTATATTGTGAACAAAGGGCCTAATTCAGACCTGATCGCTCGCTAGGTTTTTTTTTGCACTGCTGCAAACAGATAGTCGCCGCCCACAGGGGAGTGTATTTTTGCTTTGCAAGTGTGCGAACGCATGTGTAGCAGAGCTCTACAAACAGATCTTGGACAGTTTCAGAGTAGCTATGGACTTACTCTGCAATCACTTCAGCCTGTCCGGGACTGGAATTGACGTCAGACACCCGCCCTGCAAACGCTAGGACACGGCTGCTTTTCTCCAACCACTCCCTGAAAACGGTCAGTTGCCACCCACAAACGCCCTCTTCCTGTCAATCTCCTTGCGATCGCCCGTGCGAATGGATTCTTCGTAAAACCCATCGCACAGCAACAATCCGCTTTGTACCTGTGCAACACGCCTACTCATTGCGGCGCATACGCATGCGCAGTTCTGACCTGATCGCAGCGCTGCAAAAAACGCTAGCGAGCGATAATGTCTGAATTACCCCCAAAGTCTCAAAATTTAGTGACTTGTTTACAATATACTTTATCACTTTAAAAGTGTTGTCCCTTTTCTCTGTATATGTGTAATGATGTAATGATGCAATTCACGGGAGGTGGTGGTGGCTTTGCAGGTTAGGGGTGCTATACCAGAGGCGTAACTAGGGTTTTTGGAGCCCAGGGCAAGATCTATAATGGCGCCCCCCCACCCCCACCCCACCCCCCCCAAAAAAAAAAAAAAGAACGGTGTCACTGTACATAAAGATGTCAGGGTGTGTATGTATAGATGTACTGTAGGTGCAGTGGTTGAAGTGGAATGAAAAAGTGAAATTTGCAATTATGCGCGCCGTAGGCGCGCGCGCTCCGGAAAAGAAGGCGTGGTCACTAAAAAGGGGCGTGCCCTTCTGTGTAGTAGGACCCCTTATACTATCTAATACTGGTGCCCCTTTCACATTATAGCACATGGTATGAGCCGAAATTCACATTATAGCACACGGTATGAGCTGAAATTCACATTATTGCACACAGAATGAGCCAAAATTCACATTATAGGACACAGGATGAGCCAAGATTCACATTATAGAGTGAAGGGATCCTACCCCCTTAATTAACAAGGCCTGTGGGGCACTGTGGTGAGGAAGCCTACCCCCTTAATTGACAAATTGCAGAGTTTAGCAGCTGAAGGGTTGCAGCGATTTCTCACCCAAAGCTGCGGCGCTTCTGCCACCTCCGACACTCCAAGTCTTCGGCGCAACCCGGGATGCAGAGCACCCGCACCGGGGATGCACCCTTTTCAGTGTGGTCTGCTGTGCTTCGAAGGGGGATCTTCTCTCCTGCTGCAGGATCCCAATCTGCGCTGTCCTCCCCGCTGTTCCGCGCCGTCTTCTTTAAGCCAGCCGGGGTCTTCTGCTGGTGCTCCCGTCGCTGGTCAGTCTCCTCCTTTGCTGCAGGGTCCCGGTCCACTGAAGGTTGGATGTCCTTCCCTAGTCCTGCGGCTGGCTGGACTCCTCTTCTGCGGCATCTTCTCCACTCAGCGCGGACGGCTGTGGTCGATCCGGTGACAGGTGCAGGCGTGAGTCCTCCAGGGCCTCCTTCCTACGTGCTGATGCTGTCTGCTAATTAAAAAAATATATATACTTTCGGGTCTGTGGAGAAGTGCCGCCACTTTGAACAACATGTTGGTCGAAGTGGTGGCACTTCTCCACACACACACACACACACACACATAAACCACACACATATCCATAGAACACATACACTTACTTATACGCACACATAGAACACATGCATGGAACACATACACACACAGGAAATACACAATTATACACAAACACATACACATAAATATACACACAGATAGAAAATATACTTACACTGTCAGTGTCACCACCATTATGTCCTCCTCCAGCGGTCCTAGGGCTCCAGTCAGCGGCAGCAGGGAGGGAGGACGTGCTGATGTCACACCGTGAGAATATGACCGCTGGTGGGCTGGGCTGTGCAGCCAGCCACCCACAACGGAGTCTGACTTAGAGTCCGTTTTGGGTGGCTGGCCGCACAGCTCAGCCCACCCGCCATCATTTCCTCGCGTGCGTGCAGATGTATATATGTGTGTATGCACAGTGTATGTGTGTGGGGGGGTATATATATATATATATATATACATACACTCACACACACACACTGTGCATACACACACACACACATAAACACACCCACCCACAGATCTACACACACTGCTAACTGCAACCCCCCCCCCTCCACTTCTAAAACATACTTTACATGTCTGCTGCTGCTCCAGTGCGTACGATCTCCTCAGCGCCAACCCAGACCCAGATCACAGCTCCCGTTGCTCCCCGTCAACCCAGCAGATGGACACAGCCGGGCAGAGAGAGGGAAGAGCGCCACCTCCTCCCGCTCTGTCCGGGAGCTGAACACCAGCTGGCTGCGGTGCGACACACGCACACACTCTGGCGGCGGGCGGCGCAGCGCTGACAGTGGCATACAATGAGTCACACTGACTCGTATTGCCGGAGGCAGTGTGGGCAAGCGGGGGCGAGTGTGCATGATGCCCTGGCCGCCGGTGGTGCCCCCCTCTGCTGGGCCTGCCAAGGCGCCCAGGGCACGTGCCCTGCTCGACCCCCCCTTAGTTACGCCTCTGTTGCTATGTAGGTGCATACATAGGTGTCAGCGTGTGTATACATAGGTGTCATTGTATGTAGAGGTGTCAGCCGGTGTATGTAGAGGTGTCAGTGGGCATATAGGTGTCAGCGTGTGTATGCCGGTGTATGTCTAGGTGTCAGCGTGTGTATGTCTAGGTGTCAGTGTGTGTATGTCGGTGTATAAATAGGTGTCAGTGTGTGTATGTCGGTGGGTCAGTGTGTGTATGTGGCGTTGTGTTACGTGTGTGTATGAGCTATACGGTAAAGTAACACAGGTGTTATATACAATAACAGATCCCACAGTACATTATTACATATTGAGTAGCCCCCTCACAGGGAGCCTTAGAGATCCCTACAGTGAACAGTACATGACACACACACAAACATGATACATACATCACACACACAGTACATGAATCATATACATCACACATACAGTACATGATACATACAGGACACATACATTACATACAACATACATGATACAAACATTACATACATGAGGCACACTCATGTGACAGACCTGGCTGGTGATACGGCCACTGGTCTCCAGGCAGTGCCTCAGGGGCCCTCTCCAGACGTCGGCGCTGAGGTCGGCAGCAACCATCCCCAGCTTGGCCACCCTGAATCAGACATTCCCCAGCAGCAGGGCCACCATGTCCCCACGGCAGAGGCTGGCTGTGGAGAGCACCGCCGCAGCCCGGGAGCTCATCACCTTCGGCATCCTGAAAGTGCAGGAGGCTGCGGAGCTGAAGCTGTGTGAGCCATATCCCCGGGGCAGAGGCTGGCTGGGGAGAGCACCACCGCCGACAGCTCACCACGTCCGGCAGCCTGAAAGTCCGGGAGGCTGCGGAGATGCAGCTGTAAGTGAGCTGGGAGGGAGAACGCACCATGCCCTATCCAGCGCTCGGCACACTCCATTCAACGGGGGACTCGGCCGGCCCGCACCGCAGCTGGCCCGCACATCATCCAGCAGCAGCCACAGGGGCGGCCGCGGCCTCGTCAGTAAAATGAGGGCTCCCAGCAATGCAGATCTCTGTGCCTGCAAGTATGTTTGGTGAAGGAATCCTCCAGCGGTGGGGATAAAAATAAAAAAAACTCTTCAGTGGATATGCTGTTAGGGTGCCCCCCTCTGCAGGATCTGTTTGGCGCCCAGGGCACGTGCCCTGCTCGCACCCCCCTAGTTACGCCTCTGTGCTATACTGAAGGTTTGCCTAGGGTGCAGAGAGACCTTGCACCGGCCCTGGCCATAACTAGGGGGGCCCTAAGGGGGCATGTGCCCCGGGTGCAGGATTTGAGGGGGCGCTAAGGAGTTACAGAGAAACAGGTTTTTGTTTTTTTACTGGTAATGCTGTGATGCTCCAGTGAGACAGCAGACAGCTCCCAGGGCAATGTATCTGACCAACCTGTCTGCCCGCAGGTGGCTCCGACGCTGTGTGGGTGAGCACCAGTACCTGGATCTCTCCTATGTCGGCTTCTGTCTTAAACTCTCTTCTTTGCTATGTAGTGCTGCGACTAGCGTGTGGTGCACCCTACAAGCTATAGAAGCGCACTGTGCTCCCAGTTAGCAGTATCAACCCCTGCTTTGCCTCCCAGATGGGGGGATTTGGTGTAGCTTATATAGGGGGGTGTAGTGCAGTGATGTAGTGTACCATATAGGGTATATAGTGTAGTAATGTATTGCAGTATAAAGGGGCATGTAGTGCACTGATGTGGTTAAGCATATAAGGGGATGTAGTGTAGTGATGTAGTGTAGCATATAGGGTATATAGTGTGGTGTATAGGGGCATGTAGTATAGTGATGTAGTTCAGCATGTAGGGGATGTAATATAGTGATATAGTGCAGTGGATAAGGGAATGTAGTGCAGTGATGAAGTGTTATGATATAGTGCATTGTATGGGAAACACAGAAGAGCATGTAGTTAAACACGCTTAGAGCATTTGAGGCACATAGGGGAATATTGTCCAATAGGATCCCCTTTTTTCAAAACTTATGATAATCTGATTATTTTAGTGTGATAAGAGTTTGTTTTTGTTTTTTTGTTTTGTGGGGGGGGTTTTGAGGGGAGGAGGGAAGGGGCGTCAAATTACTGCCTTGCCCCGGGTGACGAAAATCCTAGTTTAGGCACTGCTCATATTACTACCACCGCCTATTACATTCAGGAGGCGTCCTCTGTGGCAGGTGTGTTGGCGGCTAAGGCATTGATTACGTCCATCCTAGCTCGCCATATTCTGTGGTTGAGGTCATTGAAGGTGGACCTGGACTCCAAAAGACCTTTTAAAGGGGACATCCTATTTGGGGAAGATCTCAATAAAATTGTGACTGACATAGCGTCTGATAAGATGGCTTTTCTCCCAAATACTAATCCTTCTGCACAGAAGGCAAAAGGTACCACTTTTCGCTCCTTTCGACCTCAAGGGAAAGCAATCTCGTGCTCCCAAAACCACTATGCCCAAAGCGAAACAATCCAGGGCTGCCCGTCAGCCTGCTTCTAAACACAACAAGCCTGCTGCATGACAGGGCGGGCTCCCCCAGGGTGGGAGGCTGACTTCTGCGATTCACCCAGGTCTGGTTGACTACCACTTCAGACGCATGGGTGCGAGAAGTTGTCTCTCACGGGTACGCAGTCTCTTTCAAGAGACGTCCCCCTCGCCAGTTCTGCACAAAAGTTATCCCTTCGGATCCGTTGAAGGCACAAGCTCTACAACTGGATGTGCGTTCCCTCCTGGATACAGGAGTGGTAGTGCCAGTACTTCTGTCCCAGAGAGGCAGAGGATAATACTTGACCCTGTTTCTAGTCCCAAAACCCAATGGGTCTTTCCAGCACATACTTGACCGCAAATCACTGAACAAGTTTGTGAGAGTGTAGAAGTTCCGAATATAAACATTGCGCTCAATTGTACTGGCCAAGGAACCCGGAGACTATATGTTATCCCTGGATCTACAAGATGCTTACCTGCATATTCCTATTGCCATATCGCATCAGCAATATCTGCGGTTTGCTGTTGGCAACCTTCATTATCAGTTCCATGCTCTGCCGTTTAGATTTGCTACGGCCCCTTGGATCTTCACCAAGGTTATGGCCATGATGATGGCTCATCTCCGTTGCCAGGGAGTCAGGATCCTGCCGTATCTAGATGACTTGCTGATTCTGGCAAACTCCCACGATGTCCTCCTCAGTCATCTACAACTGACGGTAAACTTCCTACAAGCCCACGGGTGGCTCATCAACTGGAAGAAGTCCTTGCTGGTCCCTGCTCGGAGCATGGTGCACCTGGGGGCACTACTGGACACACACAGTCAATGGCTGTTTCTGTCTCCAGAGAAGGTCCTGAAACTTCAGGACAGTATCAGATGCTTCCTCTCTCGGCCAAGAGTGTCGATACACTCAGCGATGCAAGTACTAGGCTTCATGGTGTCAGCTTTCGAAATGGTAGAGTACGCTCAATTTAATTCCCGCCCTCTACAGAGGTTAATTCTTTTCAAGTGGGACAGCCTACCTTATCGGATCAGGTCTCACATGATTTCCTTGACTCCGGAGGTTCGTCTGTCGCTGACCTGGTGGCTAGAGGACCAGCAGATGAGCAGGGGCCGTCCCTTCTGGATCCCCAACTGGGTCCTACTGACTACGGACGCCAGTCTGAGGTGTTGGGGTGCGGTGTTGGAGCAACACTCTTTCCAGGGTTGGTGGACCATGGAGGAATCACTCCTCCTGGTAAACATTCTGGAATTGTGGGCAGTGTTCAATGCTTTGTCTCTCGCCCTGCCTGTGATACGGAACAGGCCTGTTCAAGTATGGTCAGACAAAGCCATCATGGTGGCGTACATAAACCATCAAAGCAGCACTTGAAGCTGCATGGCAATGATGGAAGTGTCAAAAATCCTTAGTTGGGCGGAATGCCATCTGCCGGCAATATTGGCAGTGTTCATTCCGGGAGTCCTCAACTGGGAAGCAGATTTCTTCAGTCATCAGGACGTGCACGCCGGAGAGTGGAGTCTTCATCACAAAGTCTTTCAACTCCTAGTGGACAAGTGAGGCCTACCAGATGTAGACCTGATGGCGTCTCGACACAATCACAAAGTTCTGGTCTTCAGATCAAGAACCAGGGATCCTCAAGCAGCGTTCGTAGATGCACTGGCGATTCCATGGAACTTTCGGCTGTCCTACGTGTTCCCTTCAGTGTCACTCCTGCCCAGGGTACTACGGAAGTTCAAGCAAGAAGGAAGAAAACTACTTCTAGTCGCTCCAGCATGACCCAGACGGTTTTGGTTCTCAGACCTGCAGGGTCTATCGATAGAGCGTCCTCTTCTACTTCCTCAACACCCAGACCTCCTCATTCAGGGCCCTTGTGTCTACCTGGACCTGGCCAGAATGGCTTTGATGGCGTGGCTCTTGAAGCTTCACTCCTGAGGGCCAAAGGATTCTCTGAGGCAGTTATCCAAACTATGCTGAAGGCCCGTAAACCAGCATCTGCGCGGATTTATTGTAGAGTCTGGAATTCTTACTTCACCTGGTGTGCTGCTAAGAATTACAATGCTTACAAATTCAGTACTTCCAGGCTTCTGGCTTTTCTGCAACAAGGCCTGGACTTGTCTCCCTCAAGGTTCATATTTCTGCCTTGTCGGTATGGTTTCAGAGAAAAATTGTGTCTATTCCTGACGTTCACACTTTCACTCAGGGTGTTTTGCGGATTCAGCCTCCCTATGTCCCTCCTGTGGCTCCGTGGGCTCTGTCTGTTGTTCTGAATGCCCTGCAAGAGTCTCCATTTGAACCTCTTGAGACAGTGGACCTTAAATGGCTCACAGTCAAGGTCCTGTTCTTACTGGCTATTGCCTCTGCTAGAAGGGTGTCAGACCTAGGCGCTCTGTCCTGTCGTCCACCCTTTCTAATATTTCACCATGACCGTGCAATTCTTAGAGCTCGCCCTGGTTATTTGCCTAAGGTGGTGTCATCTTTTCACCTTAACCAAGAGATTGTGGTTCCGGCTTTTATCTCTTTTGGTTTGTCCTCCAAAGAGCGGTCTTTGGATGTGGTACGGGCTCTCCGTATTTATGTGGAAAGGACTGCCTCTATTAGGTCAGATACTCTTTTTGGACTTTTTGGTTTTCACAAACGTAGCTGGCAAGCGAACAAGCAAACACTGGCCAGATGGATTAGAATGGTGATTGCACAAGCATATGCACAGGCTGGTCTGCCAGCTCCTGCTGCTATTAAAGCCCATTCTACTCGGTCTGATGGACCGTCTTGGGTGGCCCGCCAAGGCGCGTCCACTGAACTATTGTGCTAGACGGCTATGTGGTCCTCAGTGAACAAGTTCATTAGGTTCTATGCCTTTGATACTTCCGCCTCCCATGATGCTTCCTTTGGATGCCGGGTTCTCATACCCGCTACGGCATGTCCCCTCCCATGAGAAACTGCTTTAGGGCATCCCCGATGTTTTCCCTGTGGAAACCAATGTACCCCGCTGCAGAAAAAGGAGATTTATGGTAGACTTACCATTGTTAAATCTCTTTCTGCGAGGTACATTGGTTCCACAGGGCACCCGCCCTGACGCACTTAGCTTCTTTGGGTTTGTATGGCATTAATCGCTGGTCCCTTCTCCTGTCGTGAGAACGTGGTTCTATGTGACTAACATCTACCTTCTCTTTTACCTGCTACTGCATTGAGATGGTTAACAAAACTGAGCTCCAGTGCCTGGAGGCGGGGTTATAGAGGAGGCCCCAATGCATCCTGGGACAGTCTAAAGCTTTAGCCTGTTGGTGCCTGGATCAAGATCCATCTCTACACCCCAATGTTTTCCCTGTGGAACCAATGTACCTCGCAGAAAGAGATTTAACAATGGTAAGTCTACCATAAATCTCCTTTTCTTCTAACATACAAGGCCACCACCATCATATGTCTCTTCTCCTATCTACAAATATTTCCCTGTTCGACCTGTTCGTTCTGTGCAAGATTAGCACCTTTCATCTTCTCCTATTCACAGTTACAGGACTTTTTTGGGGGAAAGCAGCCAATCTATGGAATGCCCTCCTTCGCACCACAATACTTTCCTCTAGTCTCCAAACCATCAAGTATTCCCTGATAATCTCTTCAAGCAAATTTATTAAATCCCAGATCTACCCACATAACCTCCATAGGCTGTTCTACCCAAATAGCTCCACTTTTTATAGGCCACACATAACTTTACATATGTTCTCTGTCTACACTCCCACATCCCCCTAGGCCAACATTGCTGTACAACTGTATGCCCACTAAGAAGCTTTTATCTTCCTATATCAAACTCATATTTCCGTACAGACTGTAAGCTTGGGGTCATTGTTCTCTTACCTCTCTGCCGGTCGGTTATTACCCAGTCTTGTCTCATTACTGTTTTGTTTGCTATTATAAAGCGCAATGGAATATGCTGGTGCTATATAAATAAATGTTAATAAATAAATGTTAATAATCCTTCTCATAGATTAAAAAGCTCTTAGAGAAATTAGCGAGTCTGCTAAAATATCACATAAAAATCTGATTTTATAATTTTGAATATTCTGTATCAATTTGCATCTGATTAAGCTTTTCTGTTTATTTAATTACAGAATAATGCAACATTTTAACTAGATTGTTTTCCTCTGGCTCAGCAACTTTTGTTTAATAGAATGTAGTATCTTTTGCAGCCTTCAGATGTCACCGTTGCTATAAAAAACAATTAGTCACTGACTAAGGGTGTTATTCAGAGATGAATGCAGCCAGATCTGCATTCATATCTGCATATGCTGAAGGCTACTCAGCATGTGTGAGGCCGCCCCCCGATGCGTCCTCAATCTAATTGTGACTGCACTGGATCTAAGGTTGACCCCTAGCAGTCAGGCAGTCAGCTGCCATTTTTTTAAATTAAATTTACAAACCTTATTTATTATGGTTATTTTTTAAATTTACATGGGTCAATATGGGGCCTGCATAGGGATAGGACGTACAACAAGACTGCAGAGATACAAGGTGGACAATTTAGACAGTTACAGATAGTTCACAAATTAACATCCAATATAGGATTATAACATATACTGTAATTGCATAGAAAAAATAAAAGAAGAGAGGGGGTTCAGTATGAAATACCGATGGACGGCACGCCGGCTAATAGTATACCAACAGCGGCTTCCCGGCCATAATAATCCCGACAACCCCCAATTTAGCCCCCTACCCCTCATGTTTTCCCTACCCTAACCCTCCCTTGTGGGTATTTAACCCTAACCCTCCCCGTTAGGTGCCTAACTCTAACCTCCCCCTGTATGTGCCTAACTCTAACCCTCCCCAGTCAGTGCGGCAGCGCGTCCTGCTGTAAGGACGTTCGGGATGCCGGCTGTTGGTACTTTGACGTCGGCATCATATTTGGCATCGGTATCTTGACACAGGGATTGTGTCCTCTATCGGGATCCCGGTGTCGGTATATCGACCGTCGAGATGCCATTCGTCGGTAAGCTGAAGAGAAGACCTCGCTTGCCAGAATTAACATTCTAATGGGAAATAGGTGGACACAAACAGGGAAGGGGAACAGAGGCTGGACAGTTAGCTGGAGGCTTGGGTAAAAAAGTGAACTTAAAGGTTGGTGGCTAGGGGAAAGTCTGACAGAGCGTGGGATGGCATTACAGAGGTTTGGAGCAACACAGGAGACGTTCTGAAGGTGGAGACAGTAAAAGCAAAATGGGTGGGCAAGAAAAACGTCAATTTTTCCGGAGTTTTGCACATGCGTAGTAAGGAAATCTCTGGGAAAATGTCAGCTGCACCATTTACCCGGAGATTTGCAAATACGCAATAGAGTCAGTGCCCCCTAGTGCTCAGACTCTATTGCAGTTACCAGGCATTGGCTGCAGAGGAGTGTTGCACACGGGCCTCCTCCTCTGTTAAAACTTAAAACGCACCTGACCTAATGGTTTAAAAACCAGTAGACTTTGTGTCATTTCAAACCCAGTGTGTGTTTACGCATGTTCTGCTGATGATTCCAATCCCTAATGGCCATTTCTTTGCAATGTGTGGGGGGGAGGCATGGTTGATTGGTGGGTTGGAAAAAAAATCAATAGTTGAGACTCTAGTAATGTTCTTTTAACTGCTTAACTACTACAATATCAAAGCAGCAAACAGCACACAACCTTTTTATGCATATGTTGCCCCTCTGGCAGCCAAGACTTTTAAGAAGAATTATCGTTTTAGTTTTTTTTCCCGTAAATATGGCTTCTTTGCTATCCAGCCTTTCAGAAAAGCCAGTTGTTCTCAGAGAAAAAAAAAACGCAGTATGGAGCCGAAGGCGGCGTGTATAATTACAGTTTGTAAAAGAAATGTTAGCTGAAAATGATATATTTATTGGTTTGATGTTTAAAATGCACGCTTTCAAGATCGTTCAGGTGCCTCGTTCAGCCGTGTGTGACTATAATTTCAGAACAGTTTACTCATGACGCCTTTCAACATTTACTGTTCCTCTTAATTCCCTCCTGTACACATAGAGAGGGAGCTAGCTACTATGGCTGAGAGATGGGGTGCAGGAATGCTATTGTATTTAAATAATTGACCCTTTCATTCCTGGGCCGGTGAACATGCCTTGCATTCATCAGGACCTCAATTTCACGCCAATTGGCTTTCAATTTTAAGAAGAATAAAAAAATCAACTGGTTGTCTTTTAATAAAGAGAAATACTTAAGTATTGCTGGGAAATTGGATTTCTCTGCTCTGCTGAGCTTGTAAGTAGCATAAATTATATTATTGTGATCTATTATCGGAAGCTGGACTAAATTATTGTGATTTAGGTAAGACTCGTGGAAGGGTAATGTAGCTGTTCAGTGTACGCAAGCCATGGATACCAGTCTATATACGGTAGGTAAAGACAGGCATTCCCAAACTCATCTTCAAAGGCACGCTAAGAGTCCAGGTTTTAGTGACATCCATGCTTGCGCACAGGTGACTTAGGGGTCTATTCATGAAGAAGTGAAAAGTGTGGAGAAGTGAGCCTGTAGAGAAGCTGCCCATAGGAACCAATCAGCTACTCTGTATAATTTTATAGTATGCAAATTATAAATGTTACTTCAATGCTGATTGGTTGCCATGGGCAACTTCTCCACTGGCTCACTTCTCCACACTTTTCACTGCTTCATGAATAGACCCCTTAATGAATACCACAGTTACTTTGATTTAACCATCTGTGCTGCAGCCTGGATATCACTAAAACCTGCATTGTTAGTGTGCCTTGTGGACCTAGGTTGGGAATGCCTTGACAGTGTTTTAAATACCTATGTACACTGTCAATAATAGCAGTTGCTGGCCCTGATTCTAAATCACAACAATGCAGATATTTGCACAGATGGTTGATGTTTTAAAAGTGCACATGCGTCTATGTCAGTGGTTCTCAAACACTATCCTCAAGGCCAGTGGGGTAAGTTTGTCCCAGTTGCCCTGAGGCAAGATAAATATTGGTGCACCCCCCATACATACAGTAGATAAATTCATATATATATATATATACTAGGTGCTTCATCGCGCCCTACGGGCGCTCTTCACACCGTCGCAAGGGGCTACGCCCCCTTAACCCTTGCATGCCTATCTGGGGTTCAATATTTGTATTATATAGAGTATTACCTGCATTCCTTTGTTAGTGGTTAAATATTGCACAATGAAAGGGCGTGCGATGGTGAAGGAGGCGCAGCCCACTGTGACGGCGTGAACAGCACCTGCAGGGCACGATATACAGAATGTAGCGGGTGTGGGGGGGACTGCGGATGGGGGAGGGCGTCTGTAGTAGATGCTGCGGGTGGAGGGGGGGGCGGATGCAAGGGGGGCCCGGATGGGGAAGGGTCGGGAGGTGCTGCGGGTGGGGGAGGGGCAGAGGAGTGGGGGCTGCAGATGGGGGAGGGGTCCGGAGGCACTGCAGGTGGGGAAGGGGCAGGGGTGCCATGGGTGGGGGAGGGGCAAGTGCGGGGATGTTGCGGATGGGTGAAGGGTTCCGGAGGTGCTGTGGGATGGGAAGGGGCGGGGGTGCCGGGGGTGGAGCAGGGGGTCTGGAAGGCGCCGTGGGTGGGGGAGGGGCAGGTGCGGGTGGTGCGGCAGATGGGGAAGGGGGTCCGGAGGCTCTGCAGGTGGTGGAGGGGCAGGTGCGGGGGTGCCGTGGGTGGGGGAGGGGTGGGTGAGGGAGGGGACCGGGGATGGAGGAGGGTGTCTGCAGATGCTGCGGATGGAGGGGGGCAGGTGTGGGGGGAAGACATATATGGGGGGGGAGACAGGGGGTCTGGAGGTGCTGTGGGTGGTGGAGGGGCGGGGGAGTGCGACCGCGGGTGGTGTAGGGGGTCTGGAGGCACAGCGTGTGGGGGAGGGGTGGAGTGCCGCATGTGGTGGAGGGGAAGGTGCGGAGGTGTGGTGCATTGGGGAGGGGTCTGGAGGCACTGCGGGTACTGTACCTGCCAAAAAGGTAGTTGGAGGGTATGCAGTAACAGGGCCAGGACAGGCGTGACAGGGTCAGAACAGGGGTGACGGGGCAAGGACAGGGGTGACAGGGTCAGAACAGGGGTGACGGGGCCAGGACGGGGTGATGGGGCAAGGACAGGGGTGATGGGGCCAGGACAGGGGCAACGGGGCCAGGACAGAAATGACAGGGACAGGATAGGGGTGACAGGGCCAGGGTAGGGGCAGCAGGACCAGGACAGGGGTGACAGGGCCAGGATAGGGTTGACAGGGCAAGCACAGGAGTGACAGGGCCAGGATAAGGGTGACAGGGCAAGGATAAGGGTGAAAGGGCCAGGATAAGGGTGACAGGGCAAGGCAGGGGTGACAGGGCAAGGCCAGGGGTGACAGGGCAAGGCCAGGGGTGACAGGGACATGACAGAACACAGGGAACGGGAGAGATTGGTATTAGGGTACAAAACAGTGGTGACCGACAGATGTGTCTTACCGGAGTCACTGCTGTTGGCTGCTGCTGTTCCACTCCAACCTGTTGGGATCTGCGTCTGACTCTCTCAGGCTGCTTCCTCTGCCCCTCCGCATTCCCCCCCCCCCCCCCACTCCTCAGTCACACACCGCGGACCTCGCACAGCTGCCGGGCACTGTGGTAAGGGGAGACTGGGAGTGACTGGTTAGCCCCCAGGAGACGCTGCGGCTGGAGGGAGGAGGGGGTCATAGCATGCACGCGGCGCGGACCTCGCGGCTGCCGGGCACTGTGGTAAGGGGAGACTGGGAGTGACTGGTTATCCCCCAGGAGACGCTGCGGCTGGAGGGAGGAGGGGGTCGGAGCCTGCAAGCAGCGCAGACTTCTGCAGCGCTGCCTGCCGGCTAAAGTGTGTGAAGGAGCTGGGCGCACCTCACTGCGGGCAGCAGCGCTGCAGCTAGCGGTGGGGTTGCCGGGGCTGGAGATAACAGAGGCAGTACGGAAGCTCCACAGCGACAGGTGCCACACAAAACTGCAGCTAAGAAGCGTGGAGTGTGCCAGAAAGTGACGCTCCTCTGTGCCAGAGAGATCCTGCTGAGTTTGCTGATGTGGGGGGTCAAGCACACAGTGAGCCGGTGCCCGTCTGTTGGTACGGCATACCCCCTCACACAACCCCATACCTCCCAACTGTCCTGATTTTCGCGGAACAGTCCCATTTTTTTTTTACTGTCCCGTTGTCCCACCCGCGGGCCACAGTGTCCCGCGGTGGGGGAAGGGGGGGGGGGCAGTTGGGAAGCTCCAGCGGTGAATAGATGCTGCGCGCATGCGCACAGCGTCTATTTTGTGGAGACAGAGGGAGAGGGAGCATCAGGGGGTACTGATTAAGGGGGGGTCCGGCAGCAGAGCAGGATTAAGGGGAGGGCCCAGGGGGTACGTACCGCGGGCCCCACAGTTTTAGGGCCCCCCCCGGCTGGAGTAGCTCTGTCCCAGCTCTGAAGCTCCCCCGTCCTGCCAGCAACAGCAGCAGCATTGTGCTACAGTCAGCACACGCTGCTGCGTGTTGGCAGGTCTGTGGTGTTGCAGGGAGGCAGAAGCCTCCCTGCTTTCTTCTGCCTGTGCGGGTGTGTAGGGGGGAGCGACCACCCCCTCTGGATTTACCCTTAGCTGAGGGGCCAAAATCCCATTAAAAAAAAAAAATCAATTCCTGGAATTTGCATAAAGGGGCGTGGCCACACGGGCGCGGTTAGGCCACGCCCCCAAACCCACAACAGGCACAGCCATGAGATAGGACCCCCCTGTCTCAAGTGCCCTGGGCCCCCCAGACTCATAATCCGCCCCTGGGGGCATGCCAGCAGCTCACAGAGCGCTGGGCATGCCCCCTCACTGATGAAAACGGGGCGTTGCTAGCGATCGCGGGTCCTCCGTGAAGACACGCCCCCTTTTGTTGACCACGCCCCCTTTTGTCGCGCATGTGTCCCTCCTTCTGCCTGAAGAAAGCTGGGAGGTATGAATCCCTGTCTGCCTGAAGAAAGCTGGGAGGTATGCACCCCTCCCTGTGCCATGCCCATACCATCTGCTTCTGCTCCTAGATTTGCCCAGATCTGTGACTCATTTGACTAACTCCGCCCAGTGTTGTGACTCCGCGCAGAGTTAGCAAATGAGGCACAAAGTCACAGATCTGGGCTATTATATAGGAGATGTCCAAAAAATGACACTCCCTTGGTACAATGGGTGTCAGCAGGCCCTTAAATAAGTCAGCAGTGGTAAGCTGCTGTATTTTTTTTACATGGAAAGCAATTATATATACACATATATATAGATAGATCACCTCAGTCACCCATAATGCTGATTATTTCTCTGACAATTATATTACAAGTGTCATAGCCAGGATTAGAACCCACAACCTATTACATTGGAAGCTGGCACCTTACTGATAAAGCTATTTGCTCCTGTATAAGAAGCATGAGAATTCTAACTATATGAAGTTACGTGTAATTTTCAGAGAAGTAACTTCATATACTTAGAAGAGATAGCGGCAGCTGTCAATTAACTTAATTGAATGGTGTCACTGAACACGGAACGGGAGGAGAGGTGCCCCATATAGAGTAGGAGCCTGGTGGCAGCCGACTCCGTTGCCTCCCACAGTTACGCCTCTGCTCAAGGCACACCAACAGTTCAGGTTATAGGTATATCCGTAGTTCAGCACAGATGGCTAAATCAAATTGACTGAGGTGCTAATTAAGTCACCTGTGGCCAAGCATGGATAAACTTAAAACCTGGACTGCTGAGGTATCCTGAGGACCATGTTTGAGAACCTCTGGTCTAAGTCATTAAAAAGTCCCACAGCCAGGGGCGTCTCAAGAGAGTAGGAGGCCTGTGTGCAGCCTCTGTCCTTGCAGGCCCCCTTCTGTCTAGATGGCTGCTCTGAGTACAGTCTGAGAACTAAGAGCTCAGACTCTCGTGCGCATGCACAAGTCTCTGGAAAATGATGCTGCGGCCATTTTACCTGTGATTTTCCTACTGTGCATGCGCAAAACATCAGGAAAATGGCCGCTGTACCATTTTCCCATTGACTTATGGAGAGCTGCTGCTCCTGACAGGGGATTTGGAGATGTGAGTATTTAAGAAATGGGTACAAGGTGTGCAGTGTGGGTTCCCCCTAGACTCAGGGGCCCACACACACACTGCACCCATTATAGGCACGCCGCTGCCCACAGCACTTAAATTAAGTGGGTGTAAGCACAGAGGCGCAAAATGGATTGAGAAGCACGGATTCAGAAACATATTGGAAATTGCTGAGCAGTGACTTGGAGATGGCTATTCAGATAAACAGAGATGTGGGAGTGAACTCAGACGCTTAATCGCTCACATTGGAGGCCTTTCTCTGACACGAGGCTGCTGCAAGTTTGGATGGTGCCACCAATGGCTGCATCTAAAGATGCACCTAGCTGGATTGTTGAGTCTAGAGATGTACAAAGTGGGTGATGCAGTCCTTACACATTCAGATGCACCAGGAGAGGGCTGATACTAGCATTAGCATAAAGTCGCAGACAGGATTATGGCAAAAGATGATAAAGCGCAATTGTGAATCAGCCCCCTATTGATCTTTATAGACTTTCCAATGGATTGCAAGAATTAATGTAAGTATAATGTCTACATTTCTAGCATGCCTTAACACAGGAGCCAGGTCTTTGGGGGCTTGAGTGTCCCCATTATGTGCTGCCACTGGCTATGCCTTGAGTCTTTTTGGAGAAAGAGCGCCATATAAATAAAATTATTATTTATTACTTAATTAATAAATTATAACATTTGTCAGTCATATTGGGCACCACTAGTAAAGTATGCTGATATGTAGCTTAGCATTTGTCTTAAAGAATACAAGTCTACTTCTCTAGGGCACTGCAGCTACTGGCCCATGGCCCATCAGGGCTTGGTCTGCAGCCCACATCATCTTTTAGCAGCCGTTATATTATTATGGAGTCAAGCGGGGGCACAAGTTGCAACAAACAATGGATAGTTTGAAAACGGCTATCAGGAAGCCAATCAATGTCAATGGAGAACCTTGGCAACTTCCCTACAAATGAAATGATGGTGGTTCATTGAAGAAGCTACCAGTGATTTTATTGGACAGACGTCCCACAAATTCCTCTGTATAGGCTCTTTACATTGCAAGGCCATAGAATATTCCTACAGTTACTGGGATCCCAGAAGGTAAGTTCCACAATCAGGCGAGAAGACCCTATTGGCCATCATTGAAATGCTAGGAGAAGAAACAGGCAACAAGAGAATAGTTCTACTTTGCATAAACAAGGTGACAATGGAAAAATGTATTGTGGCTTGTGATAAAGCCACAGTATTCACCTAATATAAATATAACATTGAGTAGTTGTGCGCTTCAGGGAGGGGACTATCTACTGCCTTCTACTATCTAGAAAATAATGGTGGGTGTGTTTTAAAAGAGGAAATAGCTTTAAGTTGGAACTTAAAGAAATGCTGTGTAGAGGGTATGACATAGGTCGACAGTCAAAATGCTGACACAAAAATGTTGACATGTTCTGAATATCAACATTGACATTTGGTTGACAAAACTGTTTTTAGACATTCACAAATGTGACATGGACAAAATGTCAATATGTTCATAATTTAATATGCCAACACCAGAATGACATATGACAAAGTGAGTTATATCTGCATAACGCTGATACATGATAAAGTGAGTTATATCTGCATAACGCTGATACATGATAAAGTGAGTTATATCTGCATAACGCTGATACATGATAAAGTGAGTTATATCTGCATAACGCTGATACATGATAAAGTGAGTTATATCTGCATAACGCTGATACATGATAAAGTGAGTTATATCTGCATAACGCTGATACATGATAAAGTGAGTTATATCTGCATAACGCTGATACACGATAGAGTGAGTTATAGCTGTATAACGCTGACACATTATAAAAGTGAGTTATATCTGCATAATGCTGACACATGATAAAAAAAAGAGCTATATCTGCATAAGGGTGTGTGTTGAGTTACCGGCGGATCCCGGCCGCAGAATGCCAGGGTGGGAGGCAAGCGCATCAAGCCCCTTGCGGGGTCGGTGGTGACCCATGAGTGGGAATAGTCCCTGTTGGTCGGCATGTCGACCGTTGGGATAGTGAGCAGGCAGGATATAGATGGAGGTGTTGTGACCGGGGGTCTCCGGACCGCCAGTCACATAACTACATCCGCTGCATAACACTGACAAGTAATAAAGTGGGGTATATCTGCATAACGCTGACACATGATCCCCTAAATGAATCCTAACTCCTAACCAAAACCCTAAACTAACCCTAATACCCTGACCCTAAAACTCTAACCCCTAACCCTAATACGCTAACCCTAAAGGGCAGACTGGATGGGCCATATGGTTTTTAACTGCCGTTAAATTCTGTGTTCCTACTTACTGTATACAATTTTTTGCATACTTTAGCATAATACTAAGACTAAAAATAACATTAAAATGTACTGTCGACATCCTGGTATTGACATGTTAAATGCCAACATGAACATTGTAACCATGTCAACATTTGTGAAAGTCAACATTTTACATGTCATATTAATGTCCATATTGACATTCTTCAAGAAGATGTCTGGCGGCGGCTGGACGCGGAGGAGCGGCGGCAGCACCACTGGCCTGGACGGGCCAGTGGCAGAAGAGCCCATCCAGGCCTGAGAAGCGCTGCAGTGGTGGGAAGCAATGGAGCTGTGAAGTTCCCCACTGCAGCCTTCTCCACCGTCTGGTAGGCCCTTGTAAGGTGCCCCCTGTCACCTTTCTCTCCTCCCTAGACCACCAGGGATCGGGCATTAGGCCCGTGGGGATAGTCAGGCCACAGGTCTGTGGCGCAGCAGGCAGGCACTAGGCCCATGGGGTAATAACAGGCATTAGACCTGAGCTACATTAGAGGGCATTAGGCCCTAGTTCAGTTGCGGCCGCTAGGGATATAAGGTGACCCTGGGCATTAGGCCCAGGTCACCCAACGGGACATGTTAGGTGGGCGCTAGGCCCGAGGCTAAAGTCAGGCCTCTGGCCTGTGGTCAGTAAGGGGGGCAGTAGGCCCAAGTAAGTGTACGGGAGGTGGGTAGGCTGTACGGCGCCCACTCCGCAGGTAGTAGGTAGGGATTTAAAGGGACAGCACCGTTTGATCTTGTATTACGATGCCTGTTGTTACCGTGCAGGGCAAAGTATTTGTTTGAAAGCTTGTGCATAGTTTGTGTTGCACCACCCACACCTGAGCTAGTTTGAGGGCTCTGTTCACGTAGCTAGTGTAGCGGACGCACACTAGGGTAGAGTTAGGCCCTGCACGGTTGTTGTTTGTTTGTTTGCCTCCTTACAGGGACCTGTAAGTGGAGAGGGAGATCGCAGTGCAAGATTGGCAACGGTGAGCATGATCTGTGTCCATCTGTCCCTTTTGTCTGTCTGTCCCCTGAGCGCCGGAATAGGGGTTTGCTCACGGACGTGAGAACCCCCTTTATCACAGTACGCACGAGAGTGCGAGTGTTTGAAAATTGGGTGGCTGAGGCTTTGTGCCGATGATGATTTTCACCTAACCGGTGAAGGTCGCCGCCACCCTGGAAGTATCCTCTTTCCCTTGGGAAAAGAGTTGATACTCCTTCATTTATCTCCTTTCCTCCCCAGCTCGTCCGTCGTCTACATCTGGTAGGGGATCGTCGTGTCCTGGTCCAACTGAAGGTTCCTGGTCCGCTGAAGATTCCGTGACCTGTAGGTGAGACGGTGCGACGGGAGGTAAGTGGTGAGATTACACCTGCACGGCAGCAGGCACTGCACCCGCCGCACCACCACACTCTTACACATATACTGTGCAGAGGGAATTCTACCATTTACACTCCACAAAGGGATCTGAATTGTGCAATCAGAGCTGGCAGACTTTGGGACCTATATGTTTAAACTTTAAAGGAAAGCATTTAACAGTTTCATGCTGCACCTGGTCAGACGATCTTTAGTGTCACTTTTAGGTTCAAACCGCTGCAAAACTAAACCAATTTGAGGCACGTCCAGTACAGTTCATAAATCGAGTGCACAATTCATATTTGTTTTTTGTATCTAAAATACAATTTCATTATTTGTGCCTGTGCATAATACATGTACAGCAAATACATTTTTAATGTGGATGTGTTATTATTTTTTGCATACATTTGCAAAGTGGAAGAAAATATTTTCATGTCAATTGACAGAGGACGGGCATCGATAGGAGAAGCAGTGTGGCGAAGAGCTGGAAGCAGTGCTATAGAGTAACGCCATCATACTGCTTCCTGGTTCGGGACCCCAGCATGCACCGTGCATGCGTGTCCGTAGGCCGGTGAATGCATCACCTGGGGTTTGATGGAGAGAGAGACAGATTTGCAAATTAGTAGCCCAGAAATTGTTAATCTGACAATTTTGCAGCCTCACAGTTCCTGTGGGGGCTGCTGCCATTTTTGGAAATGGTGCAATACCTCCATAGGACATCTTTAATATTTGTGGTATCCTGAAGTAGCACTCCCTGGGCTTATTGTGAGTGTGTAGTCAAAGTTGTGGTTTATTCAATGGTGAGTGCAGTTGTTCACACAAATAAAGGACTGGGGGGGGGAGGGTCAGGAGTGAAGTCTCATAGATACCTCAGAATGTAGTCAGATGTTCCTTTTGGGATTTCCTATCACTGGAAGTGACCAGAACTGGGACCGCATTAATGCGACTCAGCATCAGGTCATCAATTTTATCCAAGTTGGTTTTTACTCAACTGTCGCATTTTGCTCTTAATTGTACGCATTGGTGGTTCTTGATAGGAAGAGAGACAATAAGTTTCCCAGAAGCTAGTGACGTTACGTCATCTTTGTGCTGCCATTCTCCTGAGCCCTATTTGCAATGGCAGCCGTGCGCCGCGTAGTGTCAGAGTGGAGCAGCTTTGGCCGTTGTCCTGCTGTCTTGCCTTGGATGGCCCTCAGCGTGTCTACCTGCCAAGTTATGCGATAGAAAAGGCGTAGTGTAAAGCTCTCACGACAATCTGCATCAAGGAGAACTTGGCAGTCCTCCACCATGGATTCCTTCTCTCCAATGTATAAACCATATGCATTTTCACACTGATATACTTATTGGTTTTCTGCTGCTGAGCTCTGACATCACACTAGAGCTCCTTGGAACGATTCCATCTTTCTGTGTTTCCAACATCCAGATATATACACCACAATATTTTGAAGCCAAAACTGTACAGCAAAGGCAACACATTCCTGCCTACAACATGATAATGAAAACTGGATTAACTGCTCAATACTGATGTATAGATTAAACCATAACCGCGGTCCATCTACCCACAATTCATGACATATTTTGGAGAGTTATGTCGCTATTACTCAATTTTCCCTTCAAAGTACTGCAGATTAACGTCCGTAAAACCTGAATGAGTCAAGGTATTTGAAGGGGAGATATCTTCTCTTTTTTTAAACAAGACATGTTATACTCGCTTTTTTGGCCCCTACTGTAATAATTTGTTACGCCCCTGATGTCTGTGTATAATCGCTTTTGCAAATGTGCAAGAATTAACACATGAAAACTGCATTTACAGCACACATCTGCTTTCACTGCAGTTTTCATTAATTACGCAGGACTCAAAAAATAACAGCAGAAACCTGCTTCTATCCTGTTTCTACTTGGGCCCGTCCACCAAAGCAAAAAGCACCTTCAGCCCCCATGGTCTTGCACCCTCTGGCATGCCTGATCTGTCTGTAAACGGTCTCTGCTCATAACTTGGTCATTTTACTTTCAACTTACTGACCCTTACTAATGTCTGGCACTCTTAACACCTTGTGCATACAGTATCATACCTCCTAACTGTCCCAATTCCAGTGGTTGGGAGAGCCTGGGAACACCCTCTGCTCTGTGCACAGCATCTATACAGTGCTGGGGGGTGAGCCGGGGGCTGCCCAGCTGCTCAGCTGCTTACTTGCAGCCAGTACCAGTGATCCGTGGTCTTGGAGTGCAGCTGGTTATCTGATCCTTTGCTCAGCTGTGACCCCCGGTGCTATAAAGTGAGATGCCGGCTTCACAGCACCACTTTTCTACAACAGGAGTCACATCATTAGCACAGTGATCAGATGACCAGCTGCCCTTACCGGATCACTGATTCTTTGTTTGCACAGTGATCAGCCGGTGGTCTAACATACACACGTGGCTGATCACATTGACTGGATCTGAGCTCAGCCTTCACTGCCAACAGGCACAGATGCTGTAAAGGGGTAGGGAAACCAGAGAGAAGCCCTATTAATGCTATCTGCAGATAGCGTTGTTATCACATGGCTCCCTAAGGGTTTGTTTGACAATATATTTTTTGTAAATTCGAGCAGATCACATTTTCCATTACAAGTATGGGAAATGCGATCTGGTTACTACAAAATTACGAATTAAGGGCTTGGAGGATAGTCAAATTGCCCTTTAGTATATGATAGTAAAGATGATAGTAAAATAATATGAAGAGGGTGTGAAAACACATTTTGATAAATATGGCCATATATGTACCATGTGCTCCTCCCTCTCTCTCCTTTTCCCCACAATTCAGCTATTCCAGCCCCTCCCACTTATAGGGTCTGTCCCTGAGTCAAATGTAGAGGCGATGTCAGACGCAGTGGAGCGATTATTTTCCTTGTGCACTCGCACCTAAGTTGCTCTGCACATGCCTACAGAATCTGTATTCAATTGAGATGTATGGTCTTTCTTTTGAAACTGTATAGGCCACTTGATGATGGAGGTGACGGAGGTGACGTACCGAGAACCTGCATCTTATGGTCATGTTACTCAGACAGATAATCTCCACATAGCATGGGGCTGGTGCAAGTTTCATTGGTGCAACTGATGTATTTGTGTGTATCAAGACTCTCAAAGTGGACATCTCATTTCTTACACGTATAGACACATAGGGGGTCACTCTGACCTGTTTGCACGCTGCCGTTTTTTCGCAGCGCAGCGATCAGGTCACTACTGCGCATGAGTATGCACCCCAATACGCAGGCACGTTGTACGGGTACAAAGCAGATTGTTGCTGTGCGATGGATTTAACGAAGAATCCATTCGCACAGCTGATCGCAAGGAGATTGACAGGAAGAAGGCATTTATGGGTGTCAACTGACCGTTTTCTGGGAGTGTTTGGAAAACGCAGGCATGTCCAAGCGTTTGTAGGGCGTGTGTCTGACGTCAATTCCGGGAAGTGATCGCAAGGGCTGAGTAAGTTCAGACCTACTCAGAAACTGCACAAAATGTTTTTGCAGATCTCGGCTGCACAGGCGTTTGCACACTTGCAAAGCAAAAATACACACCCTATAGGCGGCGACTATCTGATCGCAGCGCTGCAAAAAGTAGCTAGTGAGCGATCAACTCGGAATGAGCCCCATAGATGTGAACCAGGGAAGGACATTGTAGAGGCCGTTGCATATAGTTGCAGACTGCCAAGAAACATAGCTATAGACCTGGCTGCATCTGACTCCCAATCAGGCCATAGTAGGAGTAATATAATGTTATTTGCCATTATTTCATCATTTTGCTTCCTGGATTCCGCCTCTGCTATTATGGACCCAGTCTTATGCTTGGTGACCTCAACATCCCTGCTGATGACTCGACTGCTGATGGTACTAAGTGCTGTTAATAAGCATTATCACCCCCACTTACCACACCCTTTAACTAATTTATTAAATCCACCAAGACCCGAGAGCATCACTTTGATAGTTTAATATCTAATGTCACCTTCCTACTCTCTGACTCTCATGTTATTGCTTACCTTTTCTTTATCCCCCAACTCCTCCTAAATCTCTGTGCATGCAAAATGATCAGGGCCGGATCTAGACCTTGCGGTGCCCAGGGCGAGAAAATAGGGGCGTGGCTTCATGGAGAAGGGGCGTGGTCAGTTATGCCCCCTGTAGCTGTGCCCTCAGTAGTTGTTCCCCCCGTAATGTGCCCTCTGTAGCTGTGCCCACAGTAGTATTGCCCCCAGTACTGTGCCCCTATAGAGTTGTGCCCCCTAGTTGTGTCGCTTAAAAAATGTATAAAAAAATAAATAAAAATAAATTAATACAATCCCCGCTCCTGCTTCCCGACCGCTGCTGCCCTCCGTCTCCGACCGCTAGCGCCGCTCCTCGGATCTATGGGAGAGATGTCATGACGTCTCTCCCATAGCCCCGCATAGACACTTGAGGTCAATTATGACCTCTAGCGTCTATGTGCCGCTCCCACAATGCAGTGCAGTGCGCGATTACTTCATCGCGCACCGCACAGCACCGCATCTACACAGCACCAGGCGGCACCAGTAGCGGATCTTGCCATGGGGGCGGCGCCCTCCGGATGGCGGCGCGGCGCCCTCCAGAAGGCTGCGCCCCAGGCAAAAATCCTGCTTTCCTGTAGCAAGATCCGCTGCTGATAATGATGTCAGTAGCATAAGCCTCGGTCTCTTCTCTGCCTTTTTTGTTCCCCTTTTTTGCCCTAATCTAATCAGGGTTGGACTTGCCACAGGGGCAGAGGGGAAACCCCCACTGGGCAGGGCTGACTCCAGCCCTACTAGCACCCTGAGCGAGAAAATGTAAACCCCCCCCCCCCCCCCCAACCCTATGCGCGTGCCAAAGGCGCGCGCGCTCCTGGAAAGTGGGCGTGGCCACTTGGAAAAGTGGGCGTGTTCTTGTAACGTCATATTATCATACTATAAATAAATATATTTCCACACCCCCTCTACGCACACAATTAGCAGCCTTACACATAACAGCCACAGAAGTGTTCCTTATACACAATGTCTCCAGTATAGTGTCAAATACACACAATGTCTCCAGTATAGTGCCAGATACACATAATGTGCAGTGCTAGATAGACAAGATATGCACCCCAGCAGTGCCAGCTACACACGACATGCCCCGCAGCAGTGCCAGCTACACATGACATGCCCCGCAGCAGTGCCAGCTACACATGACATGCCCCGCAGCAGTGCCAGCTACACATGACATGCCCCGTAGCAGTGCCAGCTACACATGACATGCCCCCCAACAGTGCCAGCTGCACGTGTCATGCCCCCCAGCAGTGCCAGCTACACGTGGCATGCCCCCCAGCAGTGCCAGCTACACGTGACATGCCCCCCAGCAGTGCCAGCTACATGTGACATGCCCCCCAGCAGTGCCAGCTACATGTGACATGCCCCCCAGCAGTGCCAGCTAAACGTGACATGCCCCCCAGCAGTGCCAGCTACACATGACATGCCCCCCAGCAGTGTCAGCTACACGTGACATGCCCCCCAGAAGTGCCAGATACACGTGACATGCCCCCCAGCAGTGCCAGATACACCTTGCAAATATGCCCCCACAGTGCCAGATACACATGACATGCCCTCAACGTGCCAGATACATAAATTCCCTCACAGTGCAGATATGCCCCCACAGTGCCAGATACATAAACTGTCCCCAGTGCCAGATACATAAATGCCCCCACAGTGCAGATATGCCCCCACAGTGCCAGATACATAAATGCCCCCACAGTGCCAGATACATAAATGCCCCCACAGTGCCAGATACATAAGTGCCCCCACAGTGCCAGATACATAAGTGCCCCCACAGTGCCAGATACATAAGTGTTCCCACAATGACAGATACATAAATACCCCCAAGTGCAGATATGACCCCACAGTGCTTGATCCATAATTGCCCTCACAAGTCACAATACCTGCGGTACTGGGAGCCGGGAGGGGGAGTGCTGCTGAGGGCGCGGGCGGACTGTTCAAAACTCTTGTGTGCGCCAGACGCCGCATAGCGCGCATACAAGAGGACGGGGCCGGGACACTGCAGGCTGGCTCCAGGCACGAATATGGCTGCGCCAGCGTGCGGCGCCCATTAAGGGTGGAGCCGGCCCTGCCATTGGGCCTTTCTGCCTGTGGGCCCACCTCTCCCTCTATCGATCAGATTCCACACTGTGCACTTGAATTATAAATCATACATGTGTTACATTATGATGCACAGGACTATGGTGTATTTTTTACAGTGCATTACTGTCGTTAATCTAGTACATTATCATACAAATTCAAGCAGTATGTACTAAATATATTTATCATGGGGCCCAGACCATGCACTCTCTAATGCCTCTGTATTGGCTGGCCACACACACTCTGGAGACTGGCCACACCCTTGCAATGGGCCCCTACCACTGCATTTCCACAGTGGGCCCTAATCTCTCATCTGGCCAGGCAGTCTCCCAATATAACCGCAGGTGTGGTTCATAGGGTTGACCACACTTAGGTCGACCACTATTGTTCGACAGTGACTAAGTCGACACCCAATATAGGTCGACACAAGCATTAGGTCGACATGAACAAAGTCGACTTTTTAAAAAAATATTGGTGTCATTTTCTTCTTAAAGTGATGGGGAACCCCAGTTAGTGCACCATGTCCCCTCGCATGGCTCGCTTCGCTCGGCCTAATGCATGTCGACCAATAGTGGTCGACCTAATGACTGTCGACCTAAGTGTGGTCGACCTAGAGACTGGATACCATAACCACATCCTGTAATATACTATGGAGAAGGTTACTCACACAAAGCCATGCTTCACACACTCCCCCCAACTCCAACTGTGCCTCTGACAAGATCCCTACAAAATGCTGCATGTGTTACAGAGCGTGGATCTGGTTTAAACTTTAATTTCATCAACTATAGATCCCAACTTTGTCTTTGAAATGCCTTCAACTTGGGTAGACAAAGTTGCCTGTCCCCAGTAGAGATGAGCGGGTTCGGTTCCTCGGAATCCGAACCCGCCCGAACTTCAGCTTTTTTTACACGGATCCGAGCGACTCGGATCTTCCCGCCTTGCTCGGTTAACCCGAGCGCGCCCGAACGTCATCATGACGCTGTCGGATTCTCGCGAGGCTCGGATTCTATCGCGAGACTCGGATTCTATATAAGGAGCCGCGCGTCGCCGCCATTTTCACACGTGCATTGAGATTGATAGGGAGAGGACGTGGCTGGCGTCCTCTCCATTTAGATTAGAAGAGAGAGAGTGAGATTGAGACAGAGACACTTGATTTACTGGAGCTTAGGAGTACTAGAGAGTGCAGAGTTTACTAGTGACTGACCACTGACCAGTGACCACCAGTGCAGTTTTATTTAATATAATCCGTTCTCTGCCTGAAAAAAACGATACACAGTGACTCAGTCACATACCATATCTGTGCTCAGCCCAGTGTGCTGCATCATCTATGTATAATATCTGACTGTGCTCACACAGCTTAATTGTGGGGGAGACTGGGGAGCAGTTATAGGTTATAGCAGGAGCCAGGAGTACATATTATTAAAATTAAACAGTGCACACTTTTGCTGCAGGAGTGCCACTGCCAGTGTGACTGACCAGTGACCTGACCACACTGACCACCAGTATAGTATAAGTATACTATATTGTGATTGCCTGAAAAAGTTAAACACTCGTCGTGTGACTTGTGTGGTGTTTTTTTATTCTATAAAAAACTCATTCTGCTGACAGACAGTGTCCAGCAGGTCCGTCATTATATAATATATACCTGTCCGGCTGCAGTAGTGATATATATATATTTTTTATATCATTATTTATCATCCAGTCGCAGCAGACACAGTACGGTAGTTCACGGCTGTAGCTACCTCTGTGTCGGCACTCGGCAGTCCATCCATAATTGTATACCACCTACCCGTGGTTTTTTTCTTCTTCTTTATACATACTACATCTCATTATCATCCAGTCTATATTAGCAGCAGACACAGTACAGTACGGTAGTCCACGGCTGTAGCTACCTCTGTGTCGGCACTCGGCAGTCCATCCATAATTGTATACCACCTACCCGTGGTTTTTTTTTTCTTCTTTATACATACTACATCTCATTATCATCCAGTCTATATTAGCAGCAGACACAGTACAGTACGGTAGTCCACGGCTGTAGCTACCTCTGTGTCGGCACTCGGCAGTCCATCCATAATTGTATACCACCTACCCGTGGTTTTTTTTTCTTTCTTCTTTATACATACTACATTTCATTATCAACCAGTCTATATTAGCAGCAGACACAGTACAGTACGGTAGTCCACGGCTGTAGCTACCTCTGTGTCGGCACTCGGCAGTCCGTCCATAATTGTATACCACCTACCCGTGTTTTTTTTTTCTTTCTTCTTTATACATACTACATCTCATTATCATCCAGTCTATATTAGCAGCAGACACAGTACAGTACGGTAGTCCACGGCTGTAGCTACCTCTGTGTCGGCACTCGGCAGTCCATCCATAATTGTATACCACCTACCCGTGGTTTTTTTTTCTTTCTTCTTTATACATACTACATCTCATTATCAACCAGTCTATATTAGCAGCAGACACAGTACAGTACGGTAGTCCACGGCTGTAGCTACCTCTGTGTCGGCACTCGGCAGTCCGTCCATAATTGTATACCACCTACCCGTGGTTTTTTTTTCTTTCTTCTTTATACATACTACATCTCATTATCATCCAGTCTATATTAGCAGCAGACACAGTACAGTACGGTAGTCCACGGCTGTAGCTACCTCTGTGTCGGCACTCGGCAGTCCGTCCATAATTGTATACCACCTACCCGTGGTTTTTTTTTCTTTCTTCTTTATACATACATACTACATCTCTTTATCAACCAGTCTATATTAGCAGCAGACACAGTACAGTACGGTAGTCCACGGCTGTAGCTACCTCTGTGTCGGCACTCGGCAGTCCATCCATAATTGTATACTAGTATCCATCCATCTCCATTGTTTACCTGAGGTGCCTTTTAGTTGTGCCTATTAAAATATGGAGAACAAAAATGTTGAGGTTCCAAAATTAGGGAAAGATCAAGATCCACTTCCACCTCGTGCTGAAGCTGCTGCCACTAGTCATGGCCGAGACGATGAAATGCCAGCAACGTCGTCTGCCAAGGCCGATGCCCAATGTCATAGTACAGAGCATGTCAAATCCAAAACACCAAATATCAGTAAAAAAAGGACTCCAAAACCTAAAATAAAATTGTCGGAGGAGAAGCGTAAACTTGCCAATATGCCATTTACCACACGGAGTGGCAAGGAACGGCTGAGGCCCTGGCCTATGTTCATGGCTAGTGGTTCAGCTTCACATGAGGATGGAAGCACTCAGCCTCTCGCTAGAAAAATGAAAAGACTCAAGCTGGAAAAAGCACAGCAAAGAACTGTGCGTTCTTCGAAATCCCAAATCCACAAGGAGAGTCCAATTGTGTCGGTTGCGATGCCTGACCTTCCCAACACTGGACGTGAAGAGCATGCGCCTTCCACCATTTGCACGCCCCCTGCAAGTGCTGGAAGGAGCACCCGCAGTCCAGTTCCTGATAGTCAGATTGAAGATGTCAGTGTTGAAGTACACCAGGATGAGGAGGATATGGGTGTTGCTGGCGCTGGGGAGGAAATTGACCAGGAGGATTCTGATGGTGAGGTGGTTTGTTTAAGTCAGGCACCCGGGGAGACACCTGTTGTCCGTGGGAGGAATATGGCCGTTGACATGCCTGGTGAAAATACCAAAAAAATCAGCTCTTCGGTGTGGAAGTATTTCACCAGAAATGCGGACAACATTTGTCAAGCCGTGTGTTCCCTTTGTCAAGCTGTAATAAGTAGGGGTAAGGACGTTAACCACCTCGGAACATCCTCCCTTATACGTCACCTGCAGCGCATTCATAATAAGTCAGTGACAAGTTCAAAAACTTTGGCCGACAGCGGAAGCAGTCCACTGACCAGTAAATCCCTTCCTCTTGTAACCAAGCTCACGCAAACCACCCCACCAACTCCCTCAGTGTCAATTTCCTCCTTCCCCAGGAATGCCAATAGTCCTGCAGGCCATGTCACTGGCAATTCTGATGATTCCTCTCCTGCCTGGGATTCCTCCGATGCATCCTTGCGTGTAACGCCTACTGCTGCTGGCGCTGCTGTTGTTGCTGCTGGGAGTCGATGGTCATCCCAGAGGGGAAGTCGTAAGACCACTTTTACTACTTCCACCAAGCAATTGACTGTCCAACAGTCCTTTGCGAGGAAGATGAAATATCACAGCAGTCATCCTACTGCAAAGCGGATAACTGAGGCCTTGGCATCCTGGGTGGTGAGAAACGTGGTTCCGGTATCCATCATTACTGCAGAGCCAACTAGAGACTTGTTGGAGGTACTGTGTCCCCGGTACCAAATACCATCTAGGTTCCATTTCTCTAGGCAGGCGATACCGAAAATGTACACAGACCTCAGAAAAAGAGTCACCAGTGTCCTAAAAAATGCAGCTGTACCCAATGTCCACTTAACCACGGACATGTGGACAAGTGGAGCAGGGCAGGGTCAGGACTATATGACTGTGACAGCCCACTGGGTAGATGTATGGACTCCCGCCGCAAGAACAGCAGCGGCGGCACCAGTAGCAGCATCTCGCAAACGCCAACTCTTTCCTAGGCAGGCTACGCTTTGTATCACCGCTTTCCAGAATACGCACACAGCTGAAAACCTCTTACGGCAACTGAGGAAGATCATCGCGGAATGGCTTACCCCAATTGGACTCTCCTGTGGATTTGTGGCATCGGACAACGCCAGCAATATTGTGTGTGCATTAAATCTGGGCAAATTCCAGCACGTCCCATGTTTTGCACATACCTTGAATTTGGTGGTGCAGAATTTTTAAAAAAACGACAGGGGCGTGCAAGAGATGCTGTCGGTGGCCAGAAGAATTGCGGGACACTTTCGGCGTACAGGCACCACGGACAGAAGACTGGAGCACCACCAAAAACTACTGAACCTGCCCTGCCATCATCTGAAGCAAGAAGTGGTAACGAGGTGGAATTCAACCCTCTATATGCTTCAGAGGTTGGAGGAGCAGCAAAAGGCCATTCAAGCCTATACAATTGAGCACGATATAGGAGGTGGAATGCACCTGTCTCAAGCGCAGTGGAGAATGATTTCAACGTTGTGCAAGGTTCTGATGCCCTTTGAACTTGCCACACGTGAAGTCAGTTCAGACACTGCCAGCCTGAGTCAGGTCATTCCCCTCATCAGGCTTTTGCAGAAGAAGCTGGAGACATTGAAGGAGGAGCTAACACGGAGCGATTCCGCTAGGCATGTGGGACTTGTGGATGGAGCCCTTAATTCGCTTAACAAGGATTCACGGGTGGTCAATCTGTTGAAATCAGAGCACTACATTTTGGCCACCATGCTCGATCCTAGATTTAAAGCCTACCTTGGATCTCTCTTTCCGGCAGACACAAGTCTGCTGGGGTTGAAAGACCTGCTGATGAGAAAATTGTCAAGTCAAGCGGAACGCGACCTGTCAACATCTCCTCCTTCACATTCTCCCGCAACTGGGGGTGCGAGGAAAAGGCTCAGAATTCCGAGCCCACCCGCTGGCGGTGATGCAGGGCAGTCTGGAGCGACTGCTGATGCTGACATCTGGTCCGGACTGAAGGACCTGACAACGATTACGGACATGTCGTCTACTGTCACTGCATATGATTCTCTCAACATTGAAAGAATGGTGGAGGATTATATGAGTGACCGCATCCAAGTAGGCACGTCACACAGTCCGTACTTATACTGGCAGGAAAAAGAGGCAATTTGGAGGCCCTTGCACAAACTGGCTTTATTCTACCTAAGTTGCCCTCCCACAAGTGTGTACTCCGAAAGAGTGTTTAGTGCCGCCGCTCACCTTGTCAGCAATCGGCGTACGAGGTTACATCCAGAAAATGTGGAGAAGATGATGTTCATTAAAATGAATTATAATCAATTCCTCCGCGGAGACATTGACCAGCAGCAATTGCCTCCACAAAGTACACAGGGAGCTGAGATGGTGGATTCCAGTGGGGACGAATTGATAATCTGTGAGGAGGGGGATGTACACGGTGATATATCGGAGGATGATGATGAGGTGGACATCTTGCCTCTGTAGAGCCAGTTTGTGCAAGGAGAGATTAATTGCTTCTTTTTTGGGGGGGGTCCAAACCAACCCGTCATATCAGTCACAGTCGTGTGGCAGACCCTGTCACTGAAATGATGGGTTGGTTAAAGTGTGCATGTCCTGTTTTGTTTATACAACATAAGGGTGGGTGGGAGGGCCCAAGGACAATTCCATCTTGCACCTCTTTTTTCTTTTATTTTTCTTTGCGTCATGTGCTGTTTGGGGAGGGTTTTTTGGAAGGGCCATCCTGCGTGACACTGCAATGCCACTCCTAGATGGGCCCAGTGTTTGTGTCGGCCACTAGGGTCGCTTATCTTACTCACACAGTCAGCTACCTCATTGCGCCTCTTTTTTTCTTTGCGTCATGTGCTGTTTGGGGAGGGTTTTTTGGAAGGGACATCCTGCGTGACACTGCAGTGCCACTCCTAGATGGGCCCGGTGTTTGTGTCGGCCACTAGGGTCGCTTATCTTACTCACACAGTCAGCTACCTCATTGCGCCTCTTTTTTTCTTTGCGTCATGTGCTGTTTGGGGAGGGTTTTTTGGAAGGGACATCCTGCGTGACACTGCAGTGCCACTCCTAGATGGGCCCGGTGTTTGTGTCGGCCACTAGGGTCGCTTATCTTACTCACACAGCTACCTCATTGCGCCTCTTTTTTTCTTTGCGTCATGTGCTGTTTGGGGAGGGTTTTTTGGAAGGGACATCCTGCGTGACACTGCAGTGCCACTCCTAGATGGGCCAGGTGTTTGTGTCGGCCACTAGGGTCGCTTAGCTTAGTCATCCAGCGACCTCGGTGCAAATTTTAGGACTAAAAATAATATTGTGAGGTGTGAGGTGTTCAGAATAGACTGAAAATGAGTGGAAATTATGGTTTTTGAGGTTAATAATACTTTGGGATCAAAATGACCCCCAAATTCTATGATTTAAGCTGTTTTTTAGGGTTTTTTGAAAAAAACACCCAAATCCAAAACACACCCGAATCCGACAAAAAAAATTCGGTGAGGTTTTGCCAAAACGCGGTCGAACCCAAAATACGGCCGCGGAACCGAACCCAAAACCAAAACACAAAACCCGAAAAATTTCCGGCGCTCATCTCTAGTCCCCAGTCACTGTATCTCCTCACAGGCCCCAGATCCTGTTTGTTGTGCGTTTTCTGAATTTTCCTCAATGTACAGTGATGGCTGGATATTTGTAATAGATAACCATAATACTAACATAGTAACCAAAATGAGGCTGATTCTGGGGTTTTAACTTTATGCTAATGATCAGGTAATTAATTGACACCAGAAATATGTCAAAGAGATACCTGACAAATATACAATGCCTCCCCTAAAAGAAATGTTACCAGGTCAAATATCAGCCGTAGTCGCTCACAGTTGTGTATGCAGGCTCCGACGTATGTAGTGGTGTCATTAGGTGGGTGTGGTGGGTGCAGCCCGCACCTGGGGTGCCACCAAAATGCCAGCTCCTCCGCAGTGACAAGAGCCGAGTGCTGCAGTGTACTCGGCTTCTGTCATAGATGAGGAGCTGACAGTACAGGAAGACTGCCTCCTGGAGCAGCCCAGCATTTTTGGAGATGCTAGGTACGCCCCCAAAGTGATGATCGCGGGATCCCCGCGAGGCCATGCCCCCTCTTTATACAGCCACACCCCTTTACATGTGGCCATGCCCCCTCTTCCCCACAAGCGCGCCTCCGGTGCACGGGAGATCCAGTGTGCGTCTCTGGACGTATGCGCTATTGCTAAAAAATTGTCCGCAAAGCAGACTTGCGTGTCACTGTGAATCAGCTCCATCGCCCCATTCCAGTCATTAGCAGGTAGCACAGAAGGAAGACTTTAAGAAGAAACACTAGAAGAAAGACGGAAGTAAGGTGTCTTTTTTTTTATTTTTGTTTTCTCTTCAGTTTGCTGTCCCAGCTGTTATCAATACTAGGGCAGGCTGCATACAATAGATAGAGGTCAGACTCATTTTATATGTCCCTCTTACTGACCAGCTGGTCTTGTTATGATAGTTATTAGGTCATTTGATGCTTGGGGTCTTTCCAAACCATGCCAACCAGTCCATATAGCTTATTCGAAGGTTGGTTATATTAATTGCAACAGGGCAAGAGACAATGCTATCCTATATTTGATTTTAAAGGCCGCCGCCTTTCTTCTCCTGCATGATGCAGCCCTAACAAACACAATTTCTCAGCTAATGGGGAAACAGCTGAATGGGAAATAAATTAACTCTCCATATTCTCCCTGTTGGAGAGCTGTGCACTCCGGCACTGTCTCTATTGTTGTACACTGCAGACACTAGGACCCAGAGCTGATGGACCTCCAACCCAGAGAGGTCTTGTTCATACCTCCCAACATGACCCTCTACAGGAGGTACAGAATACTCTGCTCCTGCACTTCCCTCTTAATTTATGATTGCCATCACCTGTGCTAAAACCATACTTGCCTACACTGTAGCTCCTCCCTCAGGGAGGGAACAGCCAGGTCACATAGGAGGGGGCGTGGAGGAGGTGGTACGGAGGCATGGAGGAGGCAATATGGGGGCATGGTGACACGATTGCGTTATTGTAGCCACGCCCCACACTTTACAATGCCCACATTACCGGTATTGTAAAGCGGTGGGTGAGGCTACTATGACGCAATTTAACATGAACTGCATCATCGCCCCCGCCCCCTTCTATGTGATGGGATGCAGCAATGACCGGGATATGCGGTGAGCGGTGGGGTGCAGCGGGGTTGAGCGCCATGCGGGAGACTTGCCCACTTTCCCGGGGGCCGGGAGTGCCACACGATTTTCGGGAGACCCCCGTCCTTTCCAGGAGGGTAGGCAAGTATGACTGAAACACCTTTTATTTTATCAATTAATCTGTTCAAAACAGGTGCAAGCAATCATAAATTAAGAGAAAACTCCAGAAGCAGAGCATTTTGTCCCTCCTGGAGAGGGTCATGTAGGGAGGTTTGTCATGTGCAATAAGGCAAACGCCACTGTACTTACCGTATATACTCGAGTATAAGTCGACCCGAATATAAGCCGAGGCACCTAATTTTACCACAAAAACCTGGGAAAACTTATTGACTCGAGTATAAGCCTAGGGTGGGAAATGCAGCTCTAGCCGTACACAGCCCTCATACTGCCAGATATGCCCCCACAGTGCCAGATATGCCCTCATAGTGCCAGATATGCCCCCACAGTGCCAGATATGCCCTCATACTGCCAGATATGTCCCCCACAGTGCCAGATATGCCCTCATAGTGCCAGATATGCCCTCATAGTGCCAGATATGCCCTCATAGTGCCAGATATGCTCCCACAGTGCCAGATATGCCCCCACACTGCCAGATATGCCCCAACACTGCCAGATATGCTCCCACACTGCCAGATATGCCCTCATAGTGCCAGATATGCCCTCACACTGCCAGATATGCCCTCACAGTGCCAGATATGCCCTCATAGTGCCAGATATGCCCTCATACTGCCAGATATGCCCCCTCAATGCCACATATGCCCCCCCCCCCCCCCAAGTGCCAAATATGCTCCCCCCAGTGCCAGGTACAACTTACCATCCCCGCTCCGGTGCTCCCCCACTGTCTTGTGAAGGAGGGACACGGAGGGCACAGCACGTGCCTCTCCTGTGTCCCTCCTGCGTCTCCGGCGGCAGCGGCGTGTGTGTGTTAAATGAAGTGCCGGTTCGTGAGCCAATCAGAGCTCACGAACGGGTACTTCATTTAATAGACCCGCCACTGCTGCCGGAGACGCAGGAGGGACACAGGAGAGGCGCGCGCTGTGCCCTCCGTGTCCCTCCTGCACAAGACAGCGGGGGAGCGCCGGAGCGGGGATGACTCGAGTATAAGTCATATTCCCACTGACTCGAGTATAAGCCGAGGGGGCTTTTTCAGCACAAAAAAAAGTGATGAAAAAGTCGGCTTATACTCGAGCATATACGGTAGCTTCTCTCTGGTGTTACCATGTACTACTGTTACACTGCATATATCACTGTTACCACTTTTATTTCCTGTATTACCGCTGTGTAGTGCTGTTACCAATAAACCTGCAAGCCTGGTAGAGATCTGTGTGTCCCAACATCCACTTTCACATTCTACATAGCACCTATTGTGGCCCCAATAGGCAATCACATGCAAGAACAAATAAAAAGAGAAATGCCTCATCCTACTTTTTTTTTTTTTTTTTTCCGTTATGGAATACAGGTAACTATGTAAAAAACAATGGAGAATTGACGTTCCTCCTCTACACATACTCTTCCATTTGCATAGTTTACAGGGCACTTTTCTATATAACTGCATCTCTTCTCTTTTTTTTATGTCCTTCCACCTTCAACGCCGTGAAGCTGACAACAAAAAATTTAAAAAAATCTAAAAAAAAAAAAAAAACAGTAGAAAATAAATCTCCTGAAAGCAAATACTCCATGAAGAAATTATTTTGGAACATCATTGCAGACAGAAAAATCAGGAGAAAATGTATTACTTTAAAAATGAAGGAAACGCCAGGTGGCCACCAAGCAGGAGAACTGACGAAGTCTTCTCACCAATGTCGTCTGATGAAACACCATCCCAGAGTTAATCCAGCCAGACTCCCACTGTCAAAATGTCCTGTTGTTACATCTATTTTTATAGCTAATGGGAAAAAAGGACAAGCCTTACTTAGCCATCAGATAAACAGCGCATCAGTACAAACTGTTTTACATTTCTTTTATGTTTTAGAAATAAAAGTTGTGCTTTTTTTACTGTAAGTTATTGTTAGTATAGGTGTATGCTTCTGTAAATATTATAAACATCAAGTTCTGATGTCATTGCTTATAAATTGGTGAGTTCTGATGATGTCATGAGTTGGGAAACGTGAGTATTGTGTGCAATAATGCTCTACAGTACCTACCGTTAATCCAGATATTACAGTGGTTTTCTGTGGCCTGCCGCCTGTCTAAAAACACTTGGCCTATGATCTGGTGCTTTTATATGGTCACAAACTCCTATATAATCTACAGCAGGGTTCGGGAACATTTTTGTCTTTCAACATTATAAGCCCCAAAAAATCTGTGGGATGCCAGCACCATTACAACATATATATACCAAAGGGCCTGATTCGGATTTGGAAGCAAAGTAAAAAAGTAAGCAACTGGGCAAAACCATGTTGCACTGCAGATGGGGTGGGCAGATGTAACATGTGCAGGGAGAGTTAGATTTAGGTGGGGTGTGTCCAAACAAAAATGTAAATTTCAGTGTAAAAATAAAGCCATCTAACATTTGTTCGCTACATGCAAAAGCAGCCAGTATTTACCCTGCACAGAGAAAATATAAATGTATGTTCTCCCCATGCATTGCAACATGGTTTGTTCCAGATATTGCCTTGCATCCAAATCATTTCTAATATTTATAAAATTAATTGAAGGGTACTAAAAATGTTAGTGCCTTCCTTTCCTATAATAAAGCTAGTTTGCTCAGGTTAGATTGAATCTATAAACTGGTGATGAAGAAATTGCTCAGACTATGGTACATTCGGCAGAAGATCTGTTTTGCGAGGGAATGAGAAGGAGCAGAAGGGGAGCAAATGAGCAGTAGGAGATGCGGTGGCATATCTACACAGTATAATGGATGCAGGGAGTGCGGTGCCCATTTCTTCAAAACATACCTCTCCGGAGTTCCACGGGGGCAGTGCGGCACAGATCACCAGGAAAATGACACAGTGGACATTTTCCTGGCATTTTGCACAGTAGAAAAATCTCTGAGAAAATGGCCGCCACATCATTTTCCACAAGATTAATCAAACCTTTTAAAGAGGACAAGTGGAGAAGGTGCCCGAAGCAACCAATCAAATTCTAGCTATTACTTATATAATATAGCCTTGCCAGAATGTCGGCAACTATGGCATAAGTGTTATTGATTGACTAGAATCAGATTTCAATAGGATTAATATTATCAATAGCAATATGCCACCACCTTACCATATTGCTGCATGTATGTCAAACTTTAAGTTAAGAAATCCTGCATGACTAGAGGCCTTTGATGAAGAGAATGCTTACAATGGAATGGAGGTTAATTGCAAACAGAAGAGGATATGGGGGTAATTCCAAGTCGATCGCAGCAGGAATTTTGTTAGTAGTTGGGCAAAACCATGGGGGGTCATTCCGAGTTGTTCGCTCGGTAAAAATCTTCGCATCGCAGCGATTTTCCGCTTAATGCGCATGCGCAATGTCCGCACTGCGACTGCGCCAAGTAAATTTGCTATGCACTTAGGAATTTTACTCACGGCATTTTCATCGTTCTGGCGATCGTAATGTGATTGACAGGAAATGGGTGTTACTGGGCGGAAACAGGCCGTTTTATGGGCGTGTGGGAAAAAACGCTACCGTTTCCGGAAAAAACGCAGGAGCGGCCGGAGAAACGGGGGAGTGTCTGTGCGAACACTGGGTGTGTTTGTGACGTCAAACCAGGAACGACAAGCAGTGAACTGATCGCAGATGCCGAGTAAGTGTGGAGCTACTCAGAAACTGCTACGAGGTGTGTAATCGCAATATTGCGAATACATCGTTCGCAATTTTAAGATGCTAAGATTCACTCCCAGTAGGCGGCGGCTTAGCATGAGCAAATCTGCTAAAATCCGCTTGCGAGCGAACAACTCGGAATGACCCCCCATGTGCACTGCAGGGGAGGCAGATATAACATGTGCAGAGAGAGTTAGATATGGGTGGGTTATTATGTTTCTGTGCAGGGTAAATACTGGCTGCTTTATTTTTACACTGCAATTTAGATTGCAGATTGAACACACCCCACCCAAATCGGTATCCGGACTCCAGGTCGACAACAAAAAGGTCGACACACCTTAGGCCGACACCAATTGGTCGACACACCTTATGTCGACATGAACAAAAGGTCGCCATGAGCAAGGTCGACATGGGAAAGGTCGACATAAGTTTTTCACAATTTTTTTCTTTTTTGGAACCTTTTCATACTTAACGATCCACGTGGACTACGATTGGAACGGTAATCTGTGCCGAGCGAAGCGGAGCGAAGGCACCATGACCGAAGCATGGCGAGCGAAACGAGCCATGCGAGGGGACGCGGTGCACTAATTGGGGTTCCCGGTCACTCTACGAAGAAAACGAAACCCAAAAAACATAAAAAACTCATGTCGACCTTTTTCCATGTCGACCTTGTTCCTGTCGACCTTTTGTCCATGTCGACCTTTTGTCCATGTCGACCAAAGGTGTGTCGACCAATTGGCGTCGACCTAAGGTGTGTCGACCTTTTTGTTGTCGACCTGGAGTCCCAGACCCCCCAAATCTATCTCTCTCTGCACATGTTATATCTGCCTCCCCTGCAGTGCACATGGTTTTGCCCAACTGCTAACAAAATTCCTGCTGCGATCAACTTGGAATTACCCCCTATGCAGTAGCGGATCTTGCCACGGGCAAGCAGGACTTTTGCCCGGGGCGCCGCCTTCCGGAGGGCGCCGCACCATGGCAAGATCCACTACTCTGTGCCCCCCGCTGGCTGCTGTGTCCCCCGCTGGTCCCGCGTCTAGTTTCCCTTCGTGTAGAGGACTTTTGCTGTGCGGTGCGCGATGACGTCATCGCACACCGCACAGCATTGTGGGACTGACAGACGCTAGGGGTCATAATTGACCTCTGGTGTCTGTCATCCGAGGAAAGGAGCGGCACCGGCGGAGATCTGCAGCGGTCGGGAGCAAGGATAGTAAGTATATTTTTTTTCTTTCAGCGGCGCTACTCCACTGTACAGGGGGCGTAACTGACCACGTCCCCTGTATGAAGCCACGCCCCCCATTTTCCGCCCGGGGCGCCAAAGGGTCTAGAACCGGCCCTGCCCCTATGTATCAAAGTTTGCAGAAAGATAAAGTGGAGAGAGGAAAAGTACCAACCAATCAGCTCCTAACTGTCATTTATCAAACACAGCCTGTACAGTTAGGAGCTGATTGGTTGGTACTTTTCTCACTCCCTATATCTCTCTACACTATAATCTCTCTCCAAGCTTTGATACATATCCCCTCATGAAGAGTACATGGACAGTTTATATTTTCAATGCGAGATGTACTTAGCTGTGGATAGGTTTAAACAGAACAATTTACAAGTATGTTTTCCCAGTCACACTAGTACATTCATTTTGCCGTTAAAAGCCTAAATCAACTCTGCAGCCCTGTGACTGACTGTATAGGGATATGGGTTGCCATAGCGACATAATGCTCTGATAGAGATAGTGAGCTGCAGGTATTAAGTGTGAAGACAAGGTTTAAGGTTTTATCGTTTGGATTTAATATTTTATTGTTCTATATTATATTCTAAGACCTCACCTCTTCATTCTATAGCTCATGAATAATATGGGCATTAGCCATATACAACGGGAGAGAAGAGCAGAAGTAAAATACCATGACGGCATTTTCAAAGTAATTAAGGGCTGACCTGCAGAAGAGACGGGAAGTTGAGATCTCTGCTTGATGGAAAGTTGTGGCTCTGCTTTATCTATTCTGGTTTAATTCCAATAAGAAGTTTCTCATTTATTAACTGTAAATCTGTGTAATCATTTGCGCTTATATTTTGTGGACAACAAAAAAAAAAAAAGTGTTTACATTTCTATGTATATCGGGGGTGATTCCGAGTTGATCGCACGCTACAGATTTTCGCAGCGATCAGGTTACTACTGCGCATGAGTATGCGCTGCAATGCGCACGCGCGTCGTACGGGTACAAACAGCATCGTTGCTGTGCAAGGCTTCTAGCGATGAATCCATTCGCACAACCGATCGCAAGGAGATTGACAGGAAGTGGGCGCTTGTGGGTGTCAACTGACCATTTTCTGGGAGTGTTTGGAAAAACGCAGGCGTGTCCAAGCGTTTGCAGGGCGGATGTATGACGTCAATTCCGGGACCGGACAGGTTGAAGTGACTCCAGTGTCGACGGTGAGGAAACAAACGTATTTTCCAGTAGGGCCACACGTTACATGATCACGGCAATGAAGGAGGTTTTGAACATTTCTGATACTACAAGTACCACAAAAAAGGGTATTATGTGGGGTGTGAAAAAACTACCCGTAGTTTTTCCTGAATCAGATGAATTAAATGAGGTGTGTGATGAAGCGTGGGTTTCCCCCGATAAAAAACTGCTAATTTCTAAAAAATTATTGGCATTATACCCTTTCCCGCCAGAGGTTAGGGCGCGTTGGGAAACACCCCCTAGGGTGGATAAGGCGCTCACACGCTTATCAAAACAAGTGGCGTTACCGTCTCCTGAAACGGCCGCCCTCAAGGAACCAGCTGATAGGAAGCTGGAAAATATCCTAAAAAGTATATACACACATACTGGTATTATACTGCGACCAGCAATCGCCTCAGCCTGGATGTGCAGTGCTGGGGTGGCTTGGTCGGATTCCCTGACTGAAAATATTGATACCCTGGACAGGGACAATATATTATTGACTATAGAGCATTTAAAGGATGCATTTCTATATATGAGAAATGCACAGAGGGATATTTGCACTCTGGCATCAAGAGTAAGTGCGATGTCCATTTCTGCCAGAAGAGGGTTATGGACGCGACAGTGGTCAGGTGATGCGGATTCCAAACGGCATATGGAAGTATTGCCGTATAAAGGGGAGGAGTTATTTGGGGTCGGTCTATCGGACCTGGTGGCCACGGCAACGGCTGGGAAATCCACCTTTTTACCCCAGGTCACCTCTCAGCAGAAAAAGACACTGTCTTTTCAGGCTCAGTCCTTTCGTCCCCATAAGGGCAAGCGGGCAAAAGGCCACTCGTATCTGCCCCGGGGCAGAGGAAGGGGAAAAAGACTGCAGCAGACAGCCTCTTCCCAGGAACAGAAGCCCTCCCCCGCTTCTGCCAAGTCCTCAGCATGACGCTGGGGCCTTACAAGCGGACTCAGGCACGGTGGGGGCCCGTCTCAAGAATTTCAGCGCGCAGTGGGCTCACTCGCAAGTGGACCCCTGGATCCTGCAGGTAGTATCTCAGGGGTACAAATTGGAATTCGAGACGTCTCCCCCTCGCCGGTTCCTGAAGTCTGCTTTACCAACGTCTCCCCCCGACAGGGAGGCGGTATTGGAAGCCATTCACAAGCTGTATTCCCAGCAGGTGATAATCAAGGTACCCCTCCTACAACAGGGAAAGGGGTATTATTCCACGCTGTTTGTGGTACCGAAGCCGGACGGCTCGGTGAGACCTATTTTAAATCTGAAATCCTTGAACACTTACATACAAAGGTTCAAATTCAAGATGGAATCACTCAGAGCAGTGATAGCGAACCTGGAAGAAGGGGACTATATGGTGTCTCTGGACATCAAGGATGCTTACCTCCATGTCCCAATTTGCCCTTCTCACCAAGGTCTTTACCAAGGTAATGGCCGAAATGATGATTCTTCTTCGAAGAAAAGGCGTCTTAATTATCCCTTACTTGGACGATCTCCTGATAAGGGCAAGATCCAGAGAACAGTTAGAGGTCGGAGTAGCACTATCTCAAGTAGTACTACGACAGCACGGATGGATTCTAAATATTCCAAAATCGCAGCTGATTCCGACGACACGTCTGCTGTTCCTAGGGATGATTCTGGACACAGTACAGAAAAAGGTGTTTCTCCCGGAGGAGAAAGCCAGGGAGTTATCCGACCTAGTCAGGAACCTCCTAAAACCCGGCCAAGTGTCAGTGCATCAATGCACAAGGGTCCTGGGAAAAATGGTGGCTTCTTACGAAGCGATTCCATTCGGCAGATTCCACGCAAGAACTTTTCAGTGGGATCTGCTGGACAAATGGTCCGGATCGCATCTTCAAATGCATCAGCGGATAACCCTGTCTCCAAGGACAAGGGTGTCTCTCCTGTGGTGGTTGCAGAGTGCTCATCTTCTAGAGGGCCGCAGATTCGGCATTCAGGAATGGGTCCTGGTGACCACGGATGCCAGCCTGAGAGGCTGGGGAGCAGTCACACAGGGAAGAAATTTCCAGGGCTTGTGGTCAAGCATGGAAACGTCACTTCACATAAATATCCTGGAACTAAGGGCCATTTACAATGCCCTAAGTCAGGCAAGGCCTCTGCTTCAGGGTCAGCCGGTGCTGATCCAGTCGGACAACATCACGGCAGTCGCCCACGTAAACAGACAGGGCGGCACAAGAAGCAGGAGGGCAATGACGGAAGTTGCAAGGATTCTTCGCTGGGCGGAAAATCATGTGATAGCAATGTCAGCAGTGTTCATTCCGGGAGTGGACAACTGGGAAGCAGACTTCCTCAGCAGACACGATCTCCACCCGGGGGAGTGGGGACTTCACCCAGAAGTCTTCCACATGATTGTGAACCGTTGGGAAAAACCAAAGGTGGACATGATGGCGTTCCGCCTCAACAAAAAACTGGACAGATATTGCGCCAGGTCAAGGGACCCTCAGGCAATAGCTGTGGACGCTCTGGTAACACCGTGGGTGTACCAGTCAGTGTATGTGTTCCCTCCTCTGCCTCTCATACCCAAGGTACTGAGAATCATAAGAAGGAGAGGAGTAAGGACTATACTCGTGGCTCCGGATTGGCCAAGAAGGACTTGGTACCCGGAACTTCAAGAGATGCTCACGGAAGACCCGTGGCCTCTACCTCTAAGAAAGGACCTGCTCCAGCAGGGACCATGTCTGTTCCAAGACTTACCGCGGCTGCGTTTGACGGCATGGCGGTTGAACGCCGGATCCTGAAGGAAAAAGGCATTCCGGATGAAGTCATCCCTACCCTGATCAAAGCCAGGAAGGATGTAACTGTGCAACATTATCACCGTATTTTGCGTAAATATGTTGCGTGGTGTGAGGCCAGGAAGGCCCCTACAGAGGAATTTCAACTGGGTCGTTTCCTGCATTTCCTGCAAACAGGACTGTCTATGGGCCTAAAATTAGGGTCCATTAAGGTTCAAATTTCGGCCCTGTCAATATTCTTCCAAAAAGAACTAGCTTCAGTTCCTGAAGTCCAGACGTTTGTCAAGGGGGTACTGCATATACAGCCTCCTTTTGTGCCTCCAGTGGCACCTTGGGATCTCAATGTAGTTTTGGGGTTCCTAAAATCACATTGGTTTGAACCACTCACCACTGTGGACTTAAAATATCTCACATGGAAAGTGGTAATGCTGTTAGCCCTGGCCTCAGCCAGGCGTGTCTCAGAATTGGCGGCTTTATCCTATAAAAGCCCTTACCTAATTTTTCATACGGACAGGGCAGAATTGAGGACTCGTCCTCAATTTCTCCCTAAGGTGGTTTCAGCATTTCACTTAAACCAGCCTATTGTGGTGCCTGCGGCTACTAGGGACTTGGAGGATTCCAAGTTGCTGGACGTAGTCAGGGCCCTGAAAATATATGTTTCCAGGACGGCTGGAGTCAGAAAATCTGACTCGCTGTTTATCCTGTATGCACCCAACAAGCTGGGTGCTCCTGCTTCTAAGCAGACTATTGCTCGTTGGATTTGTAGTACAATTCAGCTTGCACATTCTGTGGCAGGCCTGCCACAGCCAAAATCTGTAAAAGCCCATTCCACACGGAAAGTGGGCTCATCTTGGGCGGCTGCCCGAGGGGTCTCGGCTTTACAACTTTGCCGAGCAGCTACTTGGTCAGGGGCAAACACGTTTGCTAAATTCTACAAATTTGATACCCTGGCTGAGGAGGACCTGGAGTTCTCTCATTCGGTGCTGCAGAGTCATCCGCACTCTCCCGCCCGTTTGGGAGCTTTGGTATAATCCCCATGGTCCTTTCGGAGTCCCCAGCATCCACTAGGACGTCAGAGAAAATAAGAATTTACTTACCGATAATTCTATTTCTCATAGTCCGTAGTGGATGCTGGGCGCCCATCCCAAGTGCGGATTGTCTGCAATACTTGTACATAGTTATTGTTACAAAAAATCGGGTTATTATTGTTGTGAGCCATCTTTTCAGAGGCTCCTCTGTTATCATGCTGTTAACTGGGTTCAGATCACAAGTTGTACGGTGTGATTGGTGTGGCTGGTATGAGTCTTACCCGGGATTCAAAATCCTTCCTTATTGTGTACGCTCGTCCGGGCACAGTATCCTAACTGAGGCTTGGAGGAGGGTCATAGGGGGAGGAGCCAGTGCACACCAGGTAGTCTTAAAGCTTTTACTTTTGTGCCCAGTCTCCTGCGGAGCCGCTATTCCCATGGTCCTTTCGGAGTCCCCAGCATCCACTACGGACTATGAGAAATAGAATTATCGGTAAGTAAATTCTTATTTTTTGTCCCGCTCGGCTGCACAAACGTTCGCACACTTGCAAAGCGAAAATACACTCTACTAGAGGCGGAGACTATGTGATCGCTGCTCTGCAAAAAATAGCTAGCGAGCGATCAATTCGGAATGAGGGCTTTTATAGACAGCCAAAGTGGTGGCATCTGATCTAATTCTGTTATTATGCAGGGGAGGGCTAGCATACTCTGATCCAGAGGCGTAACTCTGGAAGGCAACGGAGTCATCTGCCGCCGAGCTCCTGCTCTGAGGGGGGCACCTCTCCTCTCATTCTGAGACATCATTGAATTAAGTTCATTGATAGCTGCCGCTATCTTTTCAGTGGCCGACTTCCAAACTGGTCCCTGCACCTTACAAATCACACCCTTTTTATTATACTGTAGATACACATTTTTCAAGTGTCATACCCAGGATTAGAAACCACAACCTATTACACTGGAAGCAGATACCTTACTGATGAAGTTATTTGTCCTGTATAGAAAATATGAGAATTCTAACTATATGAAGTTACTTCTCTGACAATCACACGTAACTTCATATAGTTAGAATTCTCATGCTTCCTCTACAGGAGCAAATAACTCCATCAGTAAAGTGTCTGCTGTCAGTGTAACAGGTCATGGGTTCTAACCCTGGGTGTGACTGCTAAGAAATGTGTGATTTAAAATAAAAGACAATGAAATATATATATACAGTATATACATTTTTTTCAGAACACTCTATACACATACACGCACACACATATATTCATTAATACATATATTTATCTAAATATAGGGGGTGGGAACCAATATTTATCTTGCCTCCGGGCAACTAGGACGAACTTACGCCACTGCTCTGATCAAACTCATAGTTGGTCCCTGTAGAATTCCCGAAATTGACAATGACCTTCAAAAGTTTTCTTCCAAGCTTTGGCCTAAAGGTGCATGCATACACATAGTGAGATCCTTGCTATGCCCGATTTTGACTATGCTATTTCCCTTGAACTTTCCCTGAGCCCAGAAGCCCCGATATTGACTATCTGTACCTTCGATTTTGACTGTATGTTTTTGACTAAAGGCCCATATAGACGGGCCGATGCGGGAGAGATGTGTGCTGAGCGAACCGCTGGTGCTAGATTGGCCAATCTAGCACCAGCGATAGCGATGCGCGGGGCTGCGCATCGCTATTGCTGTAGGGGGTACACACGGAGCGATCATGCTCAAATTCTAAGCAATCTTGTCAGATTGCTTATAATATCGCTACGTGAGTACCCCCCTTAAGTGTCAATTTTGACTATACTGTGTACTAGATAGTACTCTATATAATCAATATTGACTTGCCTGCACAGTGTATCTAGGCTTGCGATACCGACCCCACCAGACCACGCATCGGGATTGAATCGGTATCGCAAGCGGCATAACACTTTACGATTTGCACTAACTTTCCTTCTGATTTTGACTATATAGTGAAAATCAAAAGGATTTATCTCACCGTGTGTACACACCTTTAGATCCTCCCTTTTTTAATTTAGGGATCTCATTGCACCTGTGTGTCAATGTAGCATAATCAAGAAAAGATTTGACATGTCTACTTTTGTGCCTGGACCTTGGAACTCACGGGACTTGTGTAGTTATACTTAGTTTTCCTGTATTTGGATGAACTAGGTCTTTATGATGTAAATATTTGGGGTTGCACTTCCCAAGTAACTATGGGAAGAATCATGAAAAAGTGCAGTTTTCCCCAATTTTCTCATTATTTGCCCATAAAAGACCCATAATATAATATATACAAATAAACTACCAGAAAGATCGATTTGCCCTAAACAGGGGGGATGTAGTTAATTTACCAAAGGATGGGATCCTGGCTGTCGAAGTACTGACACCGCAATCCAGAAGACCGGCAGCTAAATCCCGATGGAGGTAAGGTTGCCGGCGTCAAAATACAGACGCCTGGAATCACGATAATTCTTTCAGCGGGACGTGCTCGCATCCTGCCGGGGTGGTGGGAGGTTACGTTTAGGCATTAGAAGGGGGGTTAGGGTGCAGGGACGGAAGGGGATGGTTAGGTACCGGGGAGTGGGGGTTAGGGTTAGGCACTAAGAAGGGGAGGTTCGGGGGAGGCACCAAGCAGGGAGGGTTTGGTATAGGCAGCAGGGAAGGGAGGGTTAGGGTTAGCTTCCACCAGGGACGGTTAGGCACCCACAAGGGATGGTAAAGGTAATGAACAGGTGAGGGTTACAGCAATTTTAGGGGGGCTGTCAGGATTCTGTTGGTTAGGATGCCGCTGTCGGGTATTCTGACCGCCGATATCCCACCCATCCGGATATTATACTGAATCTAAACAGAGTATAAAATGTAAGTATAGAATGTTTGTGTAGTATTTTTGCTCTTTGCTTTCATAAGATGTCCAAAACTACACAAGTTCCTCTCTTTCCGCTCCACATTCATTGCGCCACTCTGCAAATTCCTACACAGGTTTCCAATTACTATACTTTACCTCCTATAATTCAATTCAAGCTGCTCAACCTCACTTCATCATTTTCACCAATGCCTCTCCTTCTTACTTCTCTAACTTTGTCATGAGACCTTGTAATACTATCTGTTGCTGAGTTACATCAGCCTTGTCATGACTGTACTTTTGTGAACCCGGTGTGTATATGAAGTCTGTGAAAGTAACTGGAGGACTGTGTGTATATTGGCTGGTCTGTGGGAATCAGTGAAATGGAGAGCTCAAGGAAAACTATGAACAATGAAGTAGGTACAAAAAGTAAGATTTAATGGAGTAACGATAATTCACAGAGGCTGAGGTTACCCCAATGACTGAACTGAAGAATGGAGTTAATAATTGTAAAACGATGCTGTAGCACTCTGTATGAAGAACTGTGGCTGTGACTTTAAGACAAGGCTGAAGAAGAACTGAAGACTGTGGCTGTGACTTTAAGATGAGACTGAAGAATACTGTGACTGTGTCTTTAAGACAAGACTGAAGAATACTGCGACTGTGTCTTTAAGATGAGACTGAAGAATACTGCGACTGTGTCTTTAAGACGAGACTGAAGTATACTGCGACTGTGTCTTTAAGACGAGACTGAAGAATACCGCGGCTGTGTCTTTAAGACGAGACTGAAGAATACCGCAGCTGTGTCTTTAAGACGAGACTGAAGAATACTGCGGCTGTGTCTTTAAGACAAGACTGAAGAATACTGTGGCTGTGTCTTTAAGACGAGACTGATAATGGATATAACTGGTAACACAACTGTAACCCAGACTGGGTAGCAAAAGAGCAGAGTTTTACAGGAACTAAGGTAATAGTGTTACCACTTAGGAAGCTCTGCTACTATGCTCACACTGAGCTGTGTAACTCAAGGAACTGGCCACTTCTGTAACACAAGTCTCTTTACTTATATTTCCTGGTCCTTGGTGATAGGTGAACAGGGTCAGGTGATTCAGTTAGTCTCAGGCTGGCACGGGATTGGATAGCTCATCGTCGGGTGATCTGACCCTGTCATGTCAATACTCCAGGTTAGGCTCTGATGTGGAGTCAGGCCTAGCAGGCCGGAAAAACACTGAAGCCTAAACTCCTAAAATGAGCAGAGGATGCTTGCTTTTTGGCCCAAACACCAGAGAGCTGAGCACAATGGAGAATGTATCTGGTGACCACTGGAGTCAGAGAGGCATATAGTATAATGACAACAATGATTGCTGTGTAGGCACAGCATAGAGAGACTTGCTGAATTCAGTATGCACTCAGAAGGCCAATCAACACAGGTGTAGTTCGTTAACTCTCACCTTCCAGGCAGAGAACTCAGCACTCAGGGAAGTCATGCCACTGGCAACCTGCTTGTCCCAGTGAGCAGAAAAGACGCAGGATACAAATTGTGGTCAAAGATTTGATAGTAGGGTGAGGCTGGGGCTGCTTTGGTGGTCTTGAGGCTTCCGACCTGGCACCCAAAATGAAGGGGGCAATGACGTGATTGGAAGAGGAAGGGGGGGCAGGGGCCAATGATGTGCCTAGGAGTGGCCTGACCCCTAAATCCGCCCCTGGCAGAGGTAAGTCACCAAACTTGAGAAATACAGTCAGGTTCATGACAGGCCTCTGACCTGCACCTCACTATTTCTCTGATAACCATCTCCAAGAACTGTCCTCTGCTACTCCCTGCCTGAACAGGCTCTCCCCAATCCAGATTCACTATGAATGGCAAGGAAACTCCCTGTAATAGTGGCGTTCTCCCTGACAACCTAAAAAGTCTAGCAATGTCCCTAAAGCCAGGTGATGCCCCTTCATATGCCCTTTATGTGCCATCAGACTCCTCCAGATGCACCTTATATAGAAAAATAGAATTAGACAGCAGATAAGAACCACTTGGCCCATCTAGTCTGCCATTAACACATGTACAAACTGGGGTTGATTGGCCTACCAGTATATTTTTATATATATATGTGTGAAGGGAAACCGGAGTACCCAAAGGAAACCCAGACAAGCATCGGGAGAATATACAAACTCCACACAGTTAGGGCCATAGAGGGAATCAAACCCACATCCTCAGTGCTGTCAGGCAGTAATGCTTACACCATCCATACTGCCATATATGTCATCAGATCGTTCCTCATGCCCTTTATGCGCCATCGATCCCCCTCCTCATTACCCTTTTTGAGCAGCTTCCTTGAATAATATATCTGGCATCAAGGGCGTAGTGACCATAGGTGCAGGGAGTGCAGCTGCTATGGGGCGCACCTTCCTTGTCACAGTCACATATTTTACATACATTTTTCCCCATGGAGTGGTCCATGGGGGCCCTTACAACCTTTTGCCTTAGTGCCTACAATTTATTTAGTTATGACCCTGGACCTGTTCATTGTATTATGGTATATAAAATGAACTGGAGGGCATTATAATGTTACATAATATTAAATGGAGCACTGTAATATGGCACAATATGACGTGGAGGCACTATAGTGTGGCATAATATGATCTGGGAGCACTGTAATGTGGCACAGTATGTAGTGGGGACAATGTATGTCTTAATGTGAATTTATGGTACTGTGTGGTATAATGTGTACTGGCAGCCCTACAATGTGACAAAGTGACCTAGGGCACTACTATGCTTCATAAAATAAACTAGGGCACTACTACGGGGCATAACATTAACAAAGGCACTACTGTGGTTCAGAAAATGAACTAGGGATATATTATGGGGCATAACATTATAAACTGCTGCAGAGAGGTGTCTCTAGAAGCATTGGAACAGGGGCTCCTTCAAAATGTTGCTATGGGGCCCACAAAGTTCTGGCTACACCCTTGCTTGGCATGTAATATTGTCCTAGTGTGAGTGACAGTTTGATCATTACCACTGATTATATGGAGTGCACCCCCATATTGAAGTTTGCCTTGGAAGAATAACTACACATCATTCAATCCATCCTAGCACATAGGTGGTCATTCCGAGTTGTTCGCTCGCAAGCTGCTTTTAGCAGCATTGCACACGCTAAGCCGCCGCCTACTGGGAGTGAATCTTAGCTTATCAAAATTGCGAACGAAAGATTCGCAATATTGCGAAAAGACTTCTCTGTGCAGTTTCTGAGTAGCTCGAGACTTACTCTTCCAGTGCGATCAGTTCAGTGCTTGTCGTTCCTGGTTTGACGTCACAAACACACCCAGCGTTCGCCCAGACACTCCCCCGTTTCTCCAGCCACTCCCGCGTTTTTCCCAGAAACGGTAGCGTTTTTTCACACACACCCATAAAACGGCCAGTTTCCGCCCAGAAACACCCACTTCCTGTCAATCACACTCCGATCACCAGAACGAAGAAAAAACCTCGTAATGCCGTGAGTAAAATACCAATCTTCTGTCAAAGTCAGAAAAATATCTCTATGCACACTACCATATTTGCACCTCACACAGGTCCGTGCTGCGCATGCGTACGCTCTCCCGTACGTGCGCATACTCACAGTCGCGGGCACCCGCAGGCACATGGTATGCGTATTTACGGTAGAGTTTATGCGATCGTAGCGTGCGACTCAATCATTACATATTTTCACTAATAATGTATTTTGTAGATCATGGTCCCTTTGATAGATTCTGAAAGTTTGGTTAATATAGAATGTTCATGAACAGAGAAATCCCTCTTTGTTTGATACGAAGGGTCAGACAGGAGTAATACAGTGGTGTTTAGTATCCATCGGAAGAATATTTAATTAGAAATATTCCGGTGTTGGTTTGAAGCAGATCAATCGCTCGTGCGAATAGTTATGGACATAAGAAGTTTATGAACATTTACTTTATTTGCACTTTATTACCCATGCGGCGGGAAACCCAGTTTCCCTCCCACCTGAGCAGTTGGAAATAGTCACAGCCCACCTGTATGAATCAACCTATGACCTTTTGTTATAATGCGAAGCCGAATTCCTATGTCCAATGAACAATGAGATTGTAGGGACCATTGAATTGTATTGTGTGTGGGGCATAAATAGGCAGGCCGACCGTATCCAGTTCACTCTCTTCAACGGTTCTCATTGCTGATAATCGGGAGCTGGATATCGAGGCGCATGCGATCGTTTCCCCTTGTGCGTAAGTTTTCTCCGTAATCATATTGTCTTACTGTGAGCCATCTCTCTCTCTCTCTACTCTTTCTCTCGTATTTTCCCTTTGTTGTATTGTATTGTATTTCCTGTGTAGTTATCTGGTTAGTTGGTTTATGTTATATTGTAGTGTATCATTTGTACTGTGATTCCTTTTGCAAGTATAATAGTTATAATACATATAATAGGTTTTGGACCCTAAGCCCAGGTATCTGTGCATTCTTTATAGGGTTAAGTATTCTCTGAGCGTCGGTCACGCTCAAGCAGCTTTGTAGTTAATCAGGTTACACCAGGTTGCACTTACACTCTGTCTCTACACTAAGGTATACTGTGTATCTCATTGTTAAAGGTATAGATATAAAGGTTTTAACGTTGTAAGCGTCTGCACCGCTGGTGATCTCCTCGTGGTCCCGAGCGTACGCTACGCTATAGCGAATCATTACGTTAGTCGGCAGCCAATAGCGTGCCTGCCTGTGATCACTGGGCCGTAAGCGAACGTGACGCTTGAGCGTCTCGACTACGGTTGAGCGATCGCTACACAACTTGCGTACCCTTACGGTACTTCTTACGTAGATAGCGTACAGTGTTCTTAGACCTCTTAAGGTGTTTTATATACAATAAATATTTAGCTTTATCAATTGGCGGCTCGCCCGTCCTTCACATATCTGCACTAGGTAGATCAGCAGACATTATCCCTCAGCAAAGGACGGGAGGTTGTATCCCTCGTAGTGCTGACAGGATAAGCGTCTGCTTCGCTTAGGTAAAGAGTGCTGAAGGAATCCGGGAACCGGAGGTAAGAACAAAACGCTAGTGCCTTTTAAAACTGTTTATTTTTCTGTTTTGCGTACACACGCACGCACACATATATATATATCTGCATTTCTTTTTTCTTTTTCATTTTCGTATATCACTCTCCTGTCTGCCAGTTTTATAGTTGATAGAAGTGCTAAAAGAGATTTGCCGTTATTTCATAGTTTAAGAGTAAAGGTAATATAGTTAAAAGATAGACAAACACACAGTTTTGCCTGGGAGATAAGGCGAAGTCAGTGTGTTGTGTGGTAGATGATCAAGGATCATCTACATTGATAAAAGTATAAATTGTGTTACGGTGGATCTTTGCTTTGCGTATACGTGTCTCTAACAAAGACTTGCGTACGCAATCCAAAGGCCGACGCACGCAGCGTACGTTACGCAACGGAGCGTCCGGTTACGCCCACGTAGCTCAAGTCACGATAAGTTGATTTTTAACGCAAAGCGATAAATAACGCAAAGCGATAAATAACGCGAGGCGAGAAATAACGCAAGTCTATTTTTGGGTGTCCGAAATTTAATTAACAGATCCTGCTCCTAATTGGTAACACACCTGATCTAAAGAAAAATTTCTGCGCAGAAATAGAAATAGAAACAAAAGTGTACATGTGATGAGTGAGTGTTTTTACAATTTTTAAAGGTTGAACCACAAGAAAAGTCGAGAACTCGTGAGGTACATGCGTGTAAGTGACGTGCACGGTGGCTAGGGAGGCATCTCTGGTTAAATATACAATTTTGAGCATTAGAGTATAGCAGACCAGGAGGTCATACTGTAACAAGACCAGGAGGTCATACTGTAACAAGACCAGGAGGTCATACTGTAACAAGACCAGGAGGTCATACTGTAACAAGACCAGGAGGTCATAACAGACCAGGAGGTCCAGGTACAGCCGACAAGGAAGTCCGCTATACAGTTCACAGGCACAACACCGAAAAGGGTTGGTGCAACACCCATATAGGCCATATAAGCTCTGGCTGAAGGAATTCGCAGTCGTAAGTTTCGATTCCATTGGTCTTTCCGTACATAAGCTTAGTTGTTTGTGTACTGAACGACTGGACCGCACGTAAGTGTGTGCAGTAGTTAGTAATCTGACCTAATACCATTAGAGTAAAGGGGTCACAAACGCTATTTGTACACTCTAACGTGATTTGTGTAATTTTTTATTTTAAGGGAAGTTTGCTGCTCACTCAGGAACTATCCAGCAACCAATAGTTACTGGAAAGAGTAAGTGTTCTTCGGATAACCCTCGCAGGTTCCAGTAAATAGAGGTTCAGGTCGCAGGGGCCCTAGGTCGAGTACGCCAGCACCATATCGGTGTGATCAGGTCGTATTGGTCGGCGTGGGCTAGTGAGTGGGGTACTCGGTAAACCGCCACCGTCAGCCTATTGTGGACATTTGGTTTTGCGTAAGGGTTGGCTAAATAAAGCAACACTTTCGAACTATGGGGGCCACTTGTTCAGGTAGGGGGCGATCAACCTCGGTTCGGGTTGATTCAGTGGTCCGACCAATTGGGTCGGCCAGGTATATAATGTGTGAGAAATATGGAAGTCACACAGAAACTTTATGTGATGAATGGGAGAGAATGACTGTACATGACGGGGAGAAATTCCCAAGAGTAGGTAGCTTCAGCTCAGAAGTGTTACAAAATTTAAGGAGGAGGATATGTCTCATAAAATCAACAAAGAGACGAATCCAGCATTATGATTATTTACAGTTGTGGCAACAGGAAGGTGAGATAGAGAGAGGTTTGGCTCAGGCGGCGGGATCTGGCTCTAACAGAAAACTGATTGCCACGGCCCCACCGCCACCATATATATCAGGAGAGAAGTTGATTGCGGAGAAAGACGCACTAAGGTGTAACACAAAATCACTTAGTAACTGTGTAAATGTTAATGATAATGTTAACCCATTAACCCATGCAAGTATTAACCCGTGCAAGTTGTACCCTGTTTTGAACTTTCCTCAGGAGTGTGATCAAGAGGACGAATCGGCAACGATTTCAGCGCTCTCTCTAGCAGCCACCATAGCAGAGACCACAGTAGGCACAGCTCCACCCACGAGATTAGTAAAGGCCCCTAGCGGAGGGATAGGTGAGGTCGTATCAACTGGTAAGTACGGCACCATGCATTATGCTGAGACTATTTCACCACAGCCTGTAGAATCTACACAGAATGAGGTTGTTAGAATTACACCTGTTAGAGTAATAGCAGTGCCAAATGGGAAAACAGACACATCAGGAGCCACTCCCATTAGGAACATTGCCATGTACACTCCATTTTCCCGAATGGAATTAAGGACCATAGTGTCTGAATTTCCTGACCCTAGAAAAGACTTAGTTGCCAGTCAAAAATACATCAGAGACTTAGGTAACACTGCAGAGCCCAACAATAAAGACTGGCAGATATTGCTGAGAGCATGTTTACCCTCAAATGTCGACGCAACTCAATTTTTAGCTGATTGCGGACTAGATCATGATGTACCTCTTACAGATGTGTACAACCAAGATAATGTGAAAAGAATAAACTTGCAGTTAAAAGAGTATTTCCCAGCGGTAGCTAAATGGAATAAGATATTCTCCATTAAACAGAAGGAGTCAGAGACAGCTGCAGAGTATTTTCACAGAGCATTATTAGAAATGGCAAAATACATAGGCATAGAGGACATTAAAACAGACACAAACCATCGGGAAGTAGCAGTATCGGTACTGATGGATGGTTTAAAAGAGTCATTGAAGACTAGGGTACAGACCACACAACCATGTTGGCGAGGTCTGTCTGTGGCTACTTTGAGAGAGGCTGCTATTGATCACGATAGAAACATCACCAGACACAGGGACACATGGCACGAGATTGTAGAGTAAAGAATCCACGAAACTCATACCAACCCCCTAGACAACGACACGACACACGACATTGGGATCGGGGTCCACAGAAACGGAGTTATGAGCCACATACAGGGGAAACAAAAAGATATCCCCCGAACAGAGACTGGCATGCCTCTGGTAGTTCCCAGCTAACTCCCTCACAAGTAGTTGCTGCCAGCGGGATTCAGGAAGGTCACCATACCCAATAGGGGTGTGGCCATACCTGTAATCTGCAGCCAGTAAAATTAATTGCCAACCTTGGAAGTGAACCCGAGATCGCAATTAATGTAGCTGGTAAAACTTTAAACTTTCTTGTGGACACAGGGGCGGCCAAGTCAGTGATAAATTCGACAGTGGGCATGAGAGCCACTGGTAGGACAATTCCAGCCATGGGAGTAACAGGAGTAGTCCAGCACTACCCTGTTAGCAAACCAGCCGAGATTACAATAGGGCCTTTGCATACCAAGCATTCCTTTTTGCTGGCTGCATCGGCACCAACTAATCTCCTGGGAAGAGATTTACTGTGTAAAATGGGGTGCGTCATTTATTGTACTCCTGAAGGTGTATTCTTGGACATACCTGAGAAACACGCTCAGGAAGTGCGAGACATGTTAGACTCCCCATCAAAATTAATGTCACATACCATTATGACAAATAGGAATCCATCCCAAATAGAAGAGATGACATCTCAGATACCAGAGTCACTTTGGACAAAAGACGGACAAGACACTGGATTAATGGCAAACGTAGCTCCAGTAGTTGTACAAGTAAAAGATGGTAGGATAGCTCCAAAAATCCCACAGTACCCTCTGAAGCCAGAGGTGGAGTTAGGAGTTTACCCAGTAATAGAGCGCTTGCTACAACAGGGCATTCTGGTAAGAACGTCCAGCACTGCCAATAGTCCCATCTTCCCTGTTAAAAAGAGTGGGGGGAGGGGTTACAGACTAGTGCAGGATCTAAGGGGGATTAACAAAATAGTTGAGAGTCAGTTCCCCGTAGTGCCAAATCCAGCTGTCATCCTAATGCAAATCCCTCCCACTGCCAAATTTTTCACTGTTATTGACCTCTGCTCCGCTTTCTTTTCGGTACCTCTGCACCCTGACAGCCAATATTTGTTTGCATTTACATACAGAGGAGTCCAATACACGTGGACTCGATTACCCCAAGGTTTCATAGATAGTCCAAGTATATTTTCTCAGGCTTTGCATGATTGTTTACAGTCTTTCCAACCAGACAGTGGATCAGTATTGATACAGTATGTGGACGATTTACTACTGTGTTCAGATTCACTGGAAGCATCTCTGAAGGATACGAAACAGCTCCTGTTTCATCCTTCAGACACAGGACACAAGGTGTCCAAAGACAAGTTACAATTATGCCAAACTAAGGTAAAATATTTGGGACACTGTCTAACACAAGGACTGAGACACCTGACCGCTGATAGAATCCAAGCAATTAGAGACATGACTCTGCCACAAACCCAGCAACAGATCAGAACGTTTTTAGGAATGTGTGGGTATTGCCGTAATTGGATCCCAGGGTTTTCCATTTTGGCGTTACCTTTGCAGGAAATGGTCTCCTCAAACAAACCTGATAGGATTTCGCATACAGACGAGTCCGAAACAGCATTTGAGAGACTCAAACAGTGCCTAACGCAGGCACCAGCACTAGGTATGCCAGACTATGGGAAACCCTTTGAACTATACGGAACAGAAAGTGCTGGTTGCGCGGCAGGTGTACTAACCCAAAAACACGGTGATGCCAGCAGGCCAGTTGCATACTACAGCGCTCAACTAGACACGGTAGCGCGATCCCTCCCCACATGCTTGCGAAGCGTTGCTGCGATAGCATTGCTAGTGACAAAAAGCGAAGACGTCGTGCTAGGCCACAACCTCACAATCCATACGCCACATGCAGTATCAGCCTTATTGAATTCTGCCCAAACCAGACACGTCTCATCAGCGAGGTTTACAAGATGGGAATTGGCACTAATGGCCCCCGTAAACATCACCATAAGGAGATGCAGTGCATTAAATCCTGCAACGTATCTCCCAGGTGTGCCTGGTCAGGCACAAAGGGTGGAAGGTGAGAGTGATGGGGAAGGAGGATTTAATATAAAGGAAGATACACATGATTGTATGGAATATTTGACCCAAAATTTTACCGCAAGGCCTGACATCAGTGACAACCCACTGGAAGATGCAGAACTCACGTTCTACACGGACGGTAGTTGTCATAGACAGTCAGACTCGGGAGACTTATGTACTGGATACGCAGTCGTAGATGACCAAGACACCATAGAAGCGGAACCGCTAGGCCCACCTCACTCAGCCCAGGTTGCTGAACTGGTCGCCCTAACCAGAGCATGTGAATTGGCTAAGGGTAAGTCAGCCAATATCTACACCGATTCTAGATACGCATTCGGGGTAGTCCATGATTTCGGAGCCCTATGGCGTCTCAGAAATTTCATGACGGCCGCTGGTACACCGGTAGCGCATGCAGCTCACATAAAAAGGCTTCTAACAGCGATACAGGAACCCGACAGAGTGGCTGTTATCAAATGTAAAGCACACACATATAGCCAAGACCCGGTATCACTTGGTAACAGCCGAGCAGACGAAGCTGCTAAGTTAGCAGCTGCTACCCCCATACAGACAGACACCACACAATTGATGGTATTTAATACCATTAACACACAGAAGTTGTGTGAAATGCAAAATTTGTGTTCCACACAGGAAAAGGCAGTCTGGAAGGCAAAGGGATGTGGCCAGGAGTCCTCAGGACTCTGGACGGATGGACATGGTAAACCAGTGGCCCCCAGAGCATATCTTCCATGTCTGGCTGAAGCAGCTCACGGGCTGACTCATCTAGGCAAGGAAGGGATGTGCAAATTGGTGAGAGCATATTGGTGCGCCCCAGGATTCTCCTCTCATGCGAGTAAAAGAGCAATGTCATGCCTTACCTGTTTGAGAAAGAATATTGGAAAGGCAATACCTACAGAACCATCCCATATCCCACCTGCCGGCGGCCCTTTCCAGGTAATACAAATTGACTTTATACAATTACCCCCTTGTCGGAATTTGAAATATGTACTTGTTTGTATAGATGTTTTCTCAAATTGGGTCGAAGCATTTCCTGCGGCTACAAATACCGCTATGTTTACTGCTAAGAAAATTGTGCAGGAATTTGTATGTAGATATGGTATACCTAGAATAATCGAAAGTGATAGGGGTACCCATTTTACAGGTGATGTCTTTCAAGGAATGTGTAAGTTGATGGGAATTGATAGCAAGCTGCATACTCCGTACCGTCCACAGGCGAGTGCGAAGGTCGAAAGAGTGAACAGCACTATTAAAAATAAATTGAGTAAAGTGATGGCAGAGACAGGATTGACATGGCCAGAAACTTTACCCATTGTACTGTACAGCATCAGAACCACTCCCAGGTCCCCTCTTAATCTGTCCCCTTTTGAAATCTTGTTTGGTCGACAACCGCATGTCATGATTAACCCTCAGGATGATTTGAAATGTAACAATGAAGTGACTGTAAAGTACTTGATTAACATGAGTAAACAGTTAAGGAATCAAAATGATAATCTGAAGTTGGTGATTCCTGATCTACCTGATAGTAATTGTCATGACATTGAACCTGGGGATTATGTAATGATACGGAATTTTCTACGCTCAGGTTGCCTTATTGACAGATGGGAAGGACCATACCAGGTCTTATTGACTAGCACTACAGCATTAAAGGTTGCTGAGAGAGAGACTTGGGTCCATTCATCCCACTGCAAGAAGGTTGCTGATCCAGAGAAGTCCCGTGATAAGGAACAGACGGTAGAGGTTGTATCACTGGAGTGTCTGTTCCAGGAGGACTGAGGCGGCACCTGAGCCTTGAAGACCGAGAGCTGTTGTCGACTCCCCACTCCCTTTTATTGTTTTTCTCCACTTCCCATCCCCTCTCCCTCAAATTTCTTTTTCCTCCTTCTCATTCTTCTCCGTTTCCTCCTATAAGATGGACTTGCCCCAAGAGACTGTGATCCGGATTTTCCTGTTGACCATGATGTTGACCAGAGCAGTCTGTTCCGGCGAGAGTACCATGGAGGTCGATAGAGGTTCTGGAATGGGTTCTGATGATAAAGATGGAGGCGTAGTTTTCCAAGATCAACCTTACCAACAAGCCAAGGCGAGTATCAGAAAACGATCCGATAGCATTGACCATAGAAGGAATTGTGACGGATTGTTAGCTGAGGAAAACTGTATCTGTAGGCTCTGTAACAATGTCATTGAAGATGGGTGCATTAAGAAATGCCAATCCAGTTTTAATATCCATATGGACCGACATCCATTGAGTGACTATCACTCCTTAGTGGGTAATGTGTTAAACAAAACAGATTGTTGGGTATGCTCTCAAGTACCTCAAGGTCATAGCAAATCAGGGCTAGTACCATTTCCTTTAACGATAGGGGAGGTACTTGAGTTAAATGGTGGGAGACCGGTGGACAGGAGGTTTAATATCTCCAGCCCTCCTAGTTTGAAGCTCCACCAATACCATGTGGATAGGTCCCTATTATGTTTCAACATCTCCAATCCCAGAAAGCCGGGAAATTGGGAAGTGTCATGGAGTAACCACACCATGACCTTTTCGCATAGAGCAGATAGAATGCCCACAGATACAGAGCTTGTACGCCACATAGCCAGTAGAGGAAAATCTTTCCGGTATAGGTACACCTTAGGAAATAGGATTACGAGAGTTGGAGAAGTATCACCAGGATACTGTGCACATATCGTACAACCTGATACGTGTATTAAGCAGATGGAAGAATTAGGGTTAGGAGATTTCACCTGGAAGGTGTGTAATATGGTTATGTCCTTCTCCGTCCCATATGTTCTCCCCGATGATGCATATTTCATATGCGGGAGAAAGGCGTACAAGTGGCTTGCCCCAAACTCTGAAGGATTGTGTTATATTGGAAAAGTATTGCCTGAAGTGATGACTGTAACACATGACAAAATGAAGGACATACATCGTGGTGCCCAAGCTCCTTATACTCACACCCACTACGAGCACGTTGTTAAAAGACACCTGATAGAGAAGACAGAGCATCCGGCCTCTGATCTGATAAGTGAATCCACCGGGATTCAATTCTTAATCGCGTTAGATTTCACCCGCACCGCTAGAGGAGTGCTAAATTATAAATACATATCGGCGCTCGCAAATTTGTTAGATAATATCACTGAAATGTATGATGACACGTTTAGATATACTGGAAGGGAACTTCAAGCTTATAAAACAGAACTGGTGCAGCATAGAATGGTTCTTAATTACCTCACAGCAGTGACAGGCGGATATTGTGTTACATTGGCAACACAGTACGGCGTGAAATGTTGCACGTATATCACGAATAGCACCGAGGATCCGATCGAGGTCATAGACCAAAAGATGGACAATATTCTTCAATTGAAGTGGGAATTTCGCCGAAAACACAATCTCACTCTTGCTGCTGTAGGTAATGAGCTGACTGGTTGGGTGTCATGGTTGAACCCGCGAAATTGGTTCTCCGGTTTGGGAGACTGGGCTCAAGGAGTCATAATGGATGTTGGAAAGTTTCTCCTATGTATCTTAGGTGTTGTCATATCAATTGGCTTGATATTTAGATGCGGTCAGGCTTTAATGAAGTGCAAACATCGTACCAGGGTAATGAGTTTGAGGAGTGAGGAAACTGTAATTAACCTGGATTTGATTTATGACCCAATGATAGAAACAATGATGTAATGAAAATGCGATTATACGGTCCGTTTCTTTCACCTGTTTTTCTGTTTTTTCTCCAAGATAAAAAGACCCACTTGGACGAGGAAGTTGACGAGACGCTATACAGACAACGGATAGACCAAAGAAGAAGTTTTGACCACTTGAGATATGGACATTTGATGAACTTTGCCATGGATCCCCAGTTTCCCTAGAATTCTTAAACTTACGCTAGCCCAACATTTTTTGTAAATCTAATGGCATTGACAAAGCTTTTTGCTCACACCTAATGGGCAACACAGCGCAAAGAAGACGACTTTCAACTGATACCGAACAAAACTTCAACCGACAGATGTACATTAACCTGACATAGAATACCACTGCATTTTCCATAAGTGTTCTTTATCTTCATTTCTACAACCCTCAGGTAATGACACACATAGTATAGGGAATACAGGCACAGATATCAGCAATCACATATTCCCCCATTCATGTATCATCAACTAAAATGTGCTCCCCATTTTGTTCAAATCCGAAAAGAGCTCGGTAAAGTTTGACAGCCCATCCACAGACCCGTACCACGGGATAAGAAGGAATTCAAATGTATACTTCGCAATACCTCGAAGCTTGATTTACAACACGTACGGCACGATGATACATGACCCCCCAAACATGGACTCATACACACATGCTTCTGCTATCTCACTAGGTCATACCCTCTTCCCACCTACTCCTCTCTCCTCCCTTACCCAACCATGGAAATGAATTAACCCCTGACATATATTTTTCTCCTTTTGAAATGTTTTAGAAGGTGGCAGTTATTATTGACTGCCAAAGGGTGGACTGTCAAAGTCAGAAAAATATCTCTATGCACACTACCATATTTGCACCTCACACAGGTCCGTGCTGCGCATGCGTACGCTCTCCCGTACGTGCGCATACTCACAGTCGCGGGCACCCGCAGGCACATGGTATGCGTATTTACGGTAGAGTTTATGCGATCGTAGCGTGCGACTCAATCATTACATATTTTCACTAATAATGTATTTTGTAGATCATGGTCCCTTTGATAGATTCTGAAAGTTTGGTTAATATAGAATGTTCATGAACAGAGAAATCCCTCTTTGTTTGATACGAAGGGTCAGACAGGAGTAATACAGTGGTGTTTAGTATCCATCGGAAGAATATTTAATTAGAAATATTCCGGTGTTGGTTTGAAGCAGATCAATCGCTCGTGCGAATAGTTATGGACATAAGAAGTTTATGAACATTTACTTTATTTGCACTTTATTACCCATGCAGCGGGAAACCCAGTTTCCCTCCCACCTGAGCAGTTGGAAATAGTCACAGCCCACCTGTATGAATCAACCTATGACCTTTTGTTATAATGCGAAGCCGAATTCCTATGTCCAATGAACAATGAGATTGTAGGGACCATTGAATTGTATTGTGTGTGGGGCATAAATAGGCAGGCCGACCGTATCCAGTTCACTCTCTTCAACGGTTCTCATTGCTGATAATCGGGAGCTGGATATCGAGGCGCATGCGATCGTTTCCCCTTGTGCGTAAGTTTTCTCCGTAATCATATTGTCTTACTGTGAGCCATCTCTCTCTCTCTCTACTCTTTCTCTCGTATTTTCCCTTTGTTGTATTGTATTGTATTTCCTGTGTAGTTATCTGGTTAGTTGGTTTATGTTATATTGTAGTGTATCATTTGTACTGTGATTCCTTTTGCAAGTATAATAGTTATAATACATATAATAGGTTTTGGACCCTAAGCCCAGGTATCTGTGCATTCTTTATAGGGTTAAGTATTCTCTGAGCGTCGGTGACGCTCAAGCAGCTTTGTAGTTAATCAGGTTACACCAGGTTGCACTTACACTCTGTCTCTACACTAAGGTATACTGTGTATCTCATTGTTAAAGGTATAGATATAAAGGTTTTAACGTTGTAAGCGTCTGCACCGCTGGTGATCTCCTCGTGGTCCCGAGCGTACGCTACGCTGTAGCGAATCATTACGTTAGTCGGCAGCCAATAGCGTGCCTGCCTGTGATCACTGGGCCGTAAGCGAACGTGACGCTTGAGCGTCTCGACTACGGTTGAGCGATCGCTACACAACTTGCGTACCCTTACGGTACTTCTTACGTAGATAGCGTACAGTGTTCTTAGACCTCTTAAGGTGTTTTATATACGATAAATATTTAGCTTTATCACTTCATAGCAAATTTATTTGGCGCAGTCGCAGTGCGAACATTGCGCATGCGCAATTAGCGGAAAATCGCTGCGATGCAAAGAAAATTACCGAGCGAACAACTCGGAATGACCACCATAGTGCAACAGACTACATCACAAAGAAGTCAGTAAATCAGACAGTAAATATAGGGAGGGGGGCACTCAGAGGCAGATTTAGGGGTCATGCACAACATTGTCTGCAACCACTTTTTTTATTGAATACCACGGGTATCGGGAGCACGCATACCAGCGGTAATACAAAATTCGGCACGGGGTTAGCAAGGTTTTTTCACCGCTTAACCTCGCTCCCAATTGAATCTGCCCCTATGACACACCTGTAGACTGAGCAGTATACTCTAATTTTATTTTATTTCATGGGATCTCTCAAAACCAATATCTACACTATAACCTATCCTACTGTACCTGATACTACTTACTCTGAGGGTATGTGGGTTAGCATACCGCTCATCGGGATCCCGGCTGGCACCATACCGATGCCAGTATACCAGCGAGGTAGGTGATTCCCCCTCTATGGGTGTCACAACACCCATAGAGGGAAAATAGAACCTGTGGCGAGCGTAGCCCGCAGCGAGCCCGCAAGGGGCTTTGTTGCGCTTGCCCCCTGCTGGCATTCTACCGCTTGGGATGCCGATGTCTGGATACTGACACTCAGCATCCCTGGACGGCGGTTATTTATACCAATCCTATTCTGAGAGTTCTGCCAGCCGGGGGGCTGAGAGAGGGGAGTAATGGGTACTAATTACCTGGACAGCTTGAACGGCCCCAAATGGGGGCCCCAGTCAACTGCTTAAGGGGTAAACCGCTTTAGGATTAAGGCCCCCCCATTTATCAAACCTTGGAGAGTGATAATTAGCACAATGATAAAGTACCAGCCAACCAGCTCCTAACTGCCATGTCACAGGCTGTGTTTGAAAAATGACAGTTAGAAGCTGGTTGGCTGGAACTTTATCACCGTGCTATTTATCACTCTCCACGGCTTGATAAATCTGGGCCTAAATGTTCTCTTCTGCAGCTCGTGGTACCGATTCCTTGCATCACACATAGTATTTTCCATTATCTTTTTTCTGGAAGGGGGTTGGGCCATGCCACCCCAATTTGCTCACACCCCCTTCATTAGACCTTGCCTACAGTCCCCTATCTACTCCACTCCCACTAGTTTCAATTGTCTTGTCTCAGTATTGTCTTCTACCTCTAGACTGTAAGCTCTTAAGAGCAGGGCCCTATATCTCACTTGTTCACCCCCTTCGTCAACCTTGCAGGTGCTTTTTCTGTAGGATTTGTTATACTCACGCCCTGTTTCACAGAGTTTTGTGGTGCTTTACAAGTAAGTAATGTGATGATGAGTGATCACCCTTTCTATAAATATTGCATTGTTACTCTCTTTAAAAAAGAATACGCATAGTGATTTTTTTTGTTTCTGTAATGTCATAGGTACAAAGGTTATTGTATATAAATTTGAGAGAATGGAATGAAGCGGGACATGTAGCAATGCAGCAAGGATGAGCAGAAGTGGAGTCACAGGAAACTGCTATCACTGCTTGAACAGATGTTGCTGGTGAGGTCAACAGAACTGAAGCAGCAGGCTATACAGACGGGATGCTGGCGGGCAGTGCGGTAACTAGGCATTTTAGCGTTGTGTGCAAGAAACGGCATTGGCGCTTCCCCCCCCCCCCATGCAAGAATGGGGCAGAAAAATATATGGGGCGTGGCTTCATGGGGAAGGGGCGTGGCCACAAAATAATACCAATTCATACAGTGGTCTCCATTATTCAAATTACACTGCACAGTAGCGCCGCTACACCAGGTAGAGCCCCTTTTACACATTACAGCAGACAGTCCCACTTTTTTCACATTATGGCAGACAGCGTCCTCTTTTACACATTACGGCAGACAGCATCCCCTTTTTACACATTACAGCAGACAGCGTCCCCCTTTTTATACATTACGGCAGACAGCGTCCCCTTTTTACACATTACGGCAGACAGCGTCCCCTTTTTATACATTACAGCAGACAGCGTCCCCCTTTTTACACATTACAGCAGACAGCGTCCCCCTTTTTACACATTACGGCAGACAGCGTCCCCTTTTTACACATTATGGCAGACTGCGTCCCCTTTTTACACATTACAGCAGACAGTCTTGTCAACAATAAGGAAGCAGCATTTCTTTTTTACACATTAGGCAGGCAGAGTTCCCCTTTTTACACATTATGACAGGAAGAGTGTGCATACACACTTGCCGATGCTTCCGGCAACTGATGGTGCGCTTGCAGTGCATGTGCGCTGTGGGCAAGGCACCATCGGCACACACCTAGTTACGGCCCTGCTGGCGGGTCATGTGACCGATACCGGAATCCCCACACCACTCAGGAGAACAGCGCCAGAACACAGACGGCCAACATTCCAAAGGTAAGTATCGGGGGGGGGGGGGGTTCAGTTAGGGTTAGGGCCCAGGTAGGCAGGTTAGGGTTAGGCACCAGGGGGGGTGGTTAAGGTTAGGCACTAGGGGGGGGGGGGGTTATCCCTAGCTGCCACTCTCCTAGGGATAGCCCTTGCATTGGGGATGCCCTGGTAACAGGACTGTAGAGACATAACAGGACTGACATGACACTGGTAAAATAAGGCTGCTAAGATAAAGGATGGAAGTAGCTGAATGTACTGGCAATGATTGTAGTTAAACTGCACAGGACTGAAGTAGCTCAATATAATATATACACTGGCAAGCTTGTAGTGAAGCTGTGCAGGAATGAAGTGGCTGACTTGCACACTAATAATAGACGATGTCAGTGGGTCAGAAACAGAATGATTATCAGGTAACGGCAAGGAGTCCGGGCCAGAACTGGAGCCAAGTGGATCAGAGAGAGACAGCAGAGTCCAAAAACAAGTCAAGGTCAGGATTTGTAGAAGCCCACAAGGTCAGGGTCAGAAGCAAAAGTCAGGTGTCCAGGGAAATAGGCTGGAAAATAGAAGCAGGCCAAGGAACTGCAGTGTGAATAGCAAACAATGACACTGCGCACCTCGGATGCAAAAGGCTCCATTATAAAGGGTAAGAGTCAGGGATATCAGAGGAGAGTGGGAAAGGCTGAGCACACTTACCGGCTCATTCTGAATCAGGCATGGATGCAAATGGCAAGTATTAGGAAGGATACAGTGCATGCGCCAATGCAGATTTATGCACTTTTGCATACAGTATGTCCATCCTATTCTGAATCACGTGGAACCATACTTGCCTACCTGACCCTCTCCACAAGGAGAAAATGCTCTGTTCCTGGACTCTCCTGGTAATGTATGATTGCCATCACCTGTGGTGAAACACCTTTCTTATCAATTAACTAGCTCACCACAGGTGATGGCAATCATACTTTACCAGGAAAGTCCAGGAACAGAGCATTTTCTCCCTCATGGAGAGGGTCAGGTAGGCAAGTATGTGGTAGATGGGAGTTCCCCATCTCTACACTACCCCACCTGGTTCCCAATCAATATGTTTGCAGACACCAGGAAGAGGAGCTTTCTCTTTGCGGCATATTGGAACTTCCAGACCTACAACTGATATGTACTAAGACAAGTCTTTAGTCAAAGAATTGTGATTATTCCCAATGCAGAGATCTGTTCTCACCCGTTTCTGCTCCCTCTGGCAAACTTATGCACTTTTGCAGGAGGGAGCGCACAATAAATTGTCTCATCACAGCGCTGTTTTGTCCAAAGTCACAAAGTAATTTATTCAGCTATTAAAAGGTCAGGGCAGGGCAAGCAAGAAGTTGGCATATGCCACTTAATCTAAACCAGGGGTAGGCTAGATGTTGCTGTACGACTGGCAGGGCGTGCTTGGGCTTCCAGTTTTGAAAGAGCTGTCAAACCAAGTGTCCTCCCCAGTGTTTCAATCATTACGGTGCCTAAGGTCATCGTTTCCCCTTGGCTAAGGACATGGGACACGTGACGTGTATCTGAATTATATTATAGGTCCACACACAATAACTGTATTCTAGGCAGAAATGCAAGCTGTACCTGCCATTGGCCAGAATACAAAACTCCCTTTTGCTCTGCCTGGAATGTAGGATGACATCATTGCATGCAGGTACGTCATACAGAGTAAAAGGGAAAGCTGCTGCTGGGCTGTTTGAAGCCCATTCTGTGTTGTTTCTATACAAAGAACTGAAACTGTCCCGCAGTGACCTTACGTCAGCAGTAAAATCTTTCCTCTTAATCCTTATTCACCTCTTGCTAAGCGATACGCTGCAGATCCCTGTAGAAATGGATGGAAGTTACAAGCACTGGATGCTAATGTAGCGTGGGTCTCTTGTCCCCAGGGCCTTTTCATATCTAAAAGATTGAGCAGTGCTGTTTTTATCATCTGTCTAAAAAGATTCTGCTTTCTCCCCATCCTGGTCTTGCACCCCTGCCTTTGTCTGCTCCCTCAGCCCTCATGGGTCCATCATTTACCCCTGCAAACCCAAATTACTGCCCTGAACTTCTCTGATCTTCGCTGTCAGCAGCTGTTGACAACGCAAAACAGACGGAAATCGGTTCTGTCACTTGTCCTGTCCCTGTTCTCCCCCTTTAGGATCTCCATCTCCTCCTCTTCTTCCTCCCCCACTCCTCCTCTCTCGTCCTCATTCGCTTCCATTAGCACTGTGGTGTTATGAGTACATGTCAAGGTATGCTGCCTTTTAAATGGCACATCAGGTCTGGGCTCTAGTCGTGCAGGAGCAAGCATTGAGCCTTGGATAGGATCCAGCTGTTTATGTCTGCGTTTAACCCTGCAGCCACAAGACACCGATAATTCCTTACAGTGCCCAGTGCAGGCACGGATACAGAGGGGGGCGGTGGGGGCGATCGCCCCCCCTAGCACACTTCTGCCTACAGACAATCTGTCTGTGAAGTCCTGCTCCTTAACCCCTTCCTATCTCAGCTGGCCGTCAGCTATAGTCAGTCAGCTATAGTCAGTGGTGTGAGTCGCAGCAGCTCACAGCGGGTGCCCCTTCCTCCTCACTCACCCTTTTGGCCTGCACGGCAGTTAATCAATCAACATAGTTTGTTGATTGAGACTGCTTTCATCTCCCCAGCGTCTCCTTGCTGATAACAGATCCAGGAAGTGTGGCTGTGTGTTGGGGGCGTGGCTTCACTTATAAGACAGGCTAGTGGGCTAATACAAACAGTATACTATAGTGTGTTTACTTTTTTCCACACTGAGAGCATGCTGCATTCCTGCACCCAGAGACCAGCCAGAGGGACTTTCCTGCCAATCTGTGCCATTGACCAGCCTGTGGAAAAGGGACCATCTTACCAGCCTGTTGCAGAGGAACCAGCCAGTAAGAGATCTTCTTGCCATATTCCCTAGGCAGGGTATTACAGGTTGAGTCTCACATATGTGCGATACAGTAGAACAGAGGATGTCTGTAGTAGATGCACTTATAGGTTTTAAAATATTCCTTGTATTTCATAATATTAAACATTACATATCATGTCCTGTCAGTGAAATACTAAAATAATAGAGAGATGCGTGTAAAAGTACAGAAAATGTGTATAAAAATGCTATACAAGAAATATGGTGTATGCTAATCTGTCCTCTATTTGGTTACTTTCTCATAACACCATACTCCTTCTACAAGGTATCAACTCGGAATTGTCCTCACCGTGTAATTCCCCTACAAGGTGCCCTCACTATAGCCTCACAAATGAGTATTAACGTCTTCAAGTTCCTGTATAGCATTGGTCCTATAATGTGCATCAGTTTATATATCAGTGGGAGAGATCCCTTGATTATAAATGGCACCCTAATAGCTGGTAGGGATATATTGCAAGATAAGCAGGTAAAGGATTTGTTAGTGGGTGTTTGGTATAATAATCACTTCTACAACACATCAAATCAAAGTCCCCCAATATAACATCTATCCAAATCCCTAGAAATATTTCAATTGCTTGATATGGTGCGTCCTCGGGAGCCTCACTCTCTTATAACTGATGTCATTACAGACAAGGGGCCTAATTCACACCTGATCACTGCTGTGCATTTTCTCACAGCAGCCGTTCAGGTTTGAACTGCACATATACGCTGGTGCATGCCAGACAGCCGACGGCCATCTCAGCCCTGCCAGGCAGAGGCGGACGCTGGGCAGGAGGGTGCGGGCCGGTGGCGTTTTGCTGCCTTTTTAGGGGTGCGGTCCAGGCAACGCAGGTGTGCCCGGACCGTGCGGGGGGCAGGCTGCTGCGTGACGTCACACGCAGCCGCTGTGACCCGGTCAGTGACTAGTAGCTCCCTGCCTGTGCGCAGGAGCTGCGCTGGTAGGGTGCTACTCATCAAGTACAAAAGCATTGCCGCTGTGCGATGGTTTTGAACTTGTACGGTGGGGAGTCAGACATGCGGGGCGGACTAGCCTTGTGCTGGGTCCCCCCCCCCCCCCCCCCCGCATGTCTGAGTAACTGATCGTAGCTGCACGGCTACGATCAAGTTTGAATTATGCCAAATGTCTTGTCACTACTGTTGCCACAAATGCCGTATTTTGATGGCCCTCTATTATACCATCTATATGTTCATCATAATTTATGACACGTCCTGTACAGTTGTGATACCTACAGTATACAAAGTTGTAATTCCCTAATATTGGGGTATAACAAAAAAATATAAAATTAAAGCAGAATGTCTGGATTAATTATGATTGACTTATTCTATATCAGCACCTCATATTAACATGAGAAACAGTAACAATCTGATAATAGATTTATAAAATAGACAATCCTAGCAGTGCGCACAAGCAGAAAAAAGCTTCTCGGTGAGCTCAATATTTTACTTAAAGGTATCCTCACATCTTCACCAAATATGTGCCAAAAAAGGTTGAATAGAAGTTATCCAGCGCTACTGCATACAGTATGTAGGTCATTCATAAATATACCACTTCAGATACAGCAGATGTCATATCTCACAGTATACTTCTTATTAGGCTCATTCAGATATACCCAAAATGTAAGAGATAAGCAATTATAGTGAAACACTGTTTAATAATTGTAAGATTTAATATGAGAAAAACGAAAACATATAAACTCCACACAGATCACATGTATTTCCAAGTGGCCAAATTTTGACAATTCCAGCTAGACATGAACTGTTATTTAAGCAGTTCAGAATGCACTTGAAACAGTGCAAGTCCTGGGTTCTCCCACTGGTGCAGGCTCAGGTTTGGCTGAAATTTACAATTATTAAACAGTACTTCACTATATTTGCTTATCCCTTTCATTGGAGATAGCTGAATGAGCCTAATAAGAAGTATGACATCTGCTGTATCTGAAGTGGTATATTTATGAACAACCTACATATGCAGTAGCACTGGCTAAATTTTATACAACAATGTGATAATACCTATAATTCCTTAAATTAATTGTATCAATCAGATAACTATGGTATACTTGCAACATTTTTCTGGAAAAAAAAGGGTGGTGGGGGGATTTCCCAAACCTATGTGGCACATAGATGCAAAAGGGATTTTAATCTACAGGTGAACTCCTGCGAGTATTACGTACTCTCACTTAATCCTGGTTAGTCTCAAACTCCATTATTGGACAATTACAAATGTGGAATTCATCTATTAGGGTTGGCAAGTGTTGAGTACTGTGTGGGATTATCAAATAATTGGTCTAACCCCCCAAGACTCTGTGCCTAAAATCCCCTTGGTACTATTCAGCAGTTCCCCTTATTATAATAATATAACAGGGTATTATAATGTGTCTTCCCTTCCTGGTTCAGTAACACATAAAATGCCAGTTGTTACCATTTGTATCCATAAAAGTTGCTAGTATCCCAAAGAAAGGAATTATAGGTATTATCACATTGTTACTGTTTCTCATTTTAATATAATGCGCTTATATAGATTCAGTCAATCATCAAGGTTTATGATAATACTGTATTTCATAACGACGTTGACATATAAACCTTGATGATTGACTGTCTCTATATCAGTACCTCATATTAAGATGAGAAATAGCTGCAAATAATTACTCCAGACATTTTGTTTATATTTAATTTTCTTTTGCTATACCCCAATATTAGGGGATTATAACTTTTTATACTGTAGGTATCACAATTGTACATGACGTGTCATACATTATGATGAACATAAGGAGGGATTTGGATAGATGTCATATTGGGCAACTTTGCTTTGATGTGTTGTAGAAGTGATTATTATACCTAACATCCACTAACAAATCCTTTACCTGCAATTATACCTATTTGTGTGATGGATGAATTTGGACGGGAGAGGGGAGGAGTCAAGATGGGAGGGGTCAAGATGAGAGGGGTGGAGTCAAGACGAGAGAGGGGAGGAGTCGGGACTGGAGAGGGGAGGGGTCAAGATTAAACCGTAAACCGCCCCCCCTAAAAGAAAAGTCTAGATCCGACCCTGGCCCAGTGACTGCTGGAGCGACGCAGTGCAGAGAGATAAGCACATCTAAGGCAATAATAACCCCTGTCGTATTAAAGAGGTTCTAATTTGTCCAGCACAGTGGTAATAGCACGAATGCTATGATAGGAAAGGTATAGAACAGGCATGATAGCAGAGTCAGTGCAGAGATGGGGGCGGTAATTGTCAGATAGCTGCAGAGTTACAAAAGAGAATTGGAACATCAAGGAATTAGTTGCTCCTAGACGGTGTATGACCACATATTAAAGCAACTGGAACTAAGATTGCAATCTTTCCTCCGAGTAATGGGCCAGGTGTCATCAAAGCCTTCTACAAATAATATTTTCACCCACTGGGAAGATGCGAAAGATGGCAAAACAGGATTGTTTAGGGCAGAACTGTTCCAGATATTTTCAAAAACTTTCTTTAACTGCTCGTTACACGTTCTGAATCACCATCAGGTTACAAATAAAGAGGAATTTTATTTTCTGTATCTGTGTGTGTGTGTGGGGGGGAATTAAATTAGCCACGATTACACGTTAACGCATCTATCGCATGATAGTTCGGCTTGTCACCAGCATGCTCACTCCCATTTATCATGCAATTCAATTAGAAAATTTTAAAAAAATCGGCATTTGCACGACAATTCTTGCTTGTGTTACAGGTGTTAAGGATAGGTGTGAAAATCAGCCTGTACCTTCCAAAGAAATAAACTAATATAGAATAACCGTGTAGAAGTCTATTATTGCCCATTTTCTGAGTCTGTGTGTGTGGGGAAGGGGGGAGGATTCAATTAGCCACAATAACAGTTCTTGCTTGTGTTATAGGTGTTAAGGATAGGTGTGAAAATCAGCCTATACCTCCCAAATAAATAAACTAATCTAGAATAACAGTATAGAAGTCTATTAATGGCCATAAAAAAAAATAAGAATTTACTTACCGGTAATTCTATTTCTCGTAGTCCGTAGTGGATGCTGGGGACTCCGTAAGGACCATGGGGAATAGCGGGCTCCGCAGGAGACTGGGCACTCTAAAGAAAGATTTAGTACTATCTGGTGTGCACTGGCTCCTCCCTCTAAGCCCCTCCTCCAGACCTCAGTTAAGGAAACTGTGCCCGGAAGAGCTGACATTACAAGGAAAGGATTTTGGAATCCCGGGTAAGACTCATACCAGCCACACCAATCACACCGTATAACTTGTGATAAACTTACCCAGTTAACAGTATGAATAACCAACAGAGCATCAACCAATGGATGCCAACATAACATAACCCTTTATTAAGCAATAACTATATACACGTATTGCAGAAAGTCCGCACTTGGGACGGGCGCCCAGCATCCACTACGGACTACGAGAAATAGACTTACCGGTAAGTAAATTCTTATTTTCTCTAACGTCCTAGTGGATGCTGGGGACTCCGTAAGGACCATGGGGATTATACCAAAGCTCCCAAACGGGCGGGAGAGTGCGGATGACTCTGCAGCACCGAATGGGCAAACACCAAGTCCTCCTCAGCCAGGGTATCAAACTTGTAGAACTTTGCAAATGTGTTTGAACCCGACCAAGTAGCAGCTCGGCAAAGCTGTAATGCCGAGACCCCTCGGGCAGCCGCCCAAGAAGAGCCCACCTTCCTTGTGGAATGGGCTTTTACTGATTTTGGATGCGGCAATCCAGCCGCAGAATGAGCCTGCTGAATCGTGTTACAGATCCAGCGAGCAATGGTTTGCTTTGAAGCAGGAGCACCCAGCTTGTTGGATGCATACAGGATAAACAGCGAGTCAGTCTTCCTGACTCTAGCCGTCCTGGCAACATAGATCTTCAAAGCCCTGACTACATCAAGCAACTTGGAATCCTCCAAGTCACGAGTAGCCGCAGGCACCACAATGGGTTGGTTCAGATGAAAAGATGACACCACCTTTGGCAGAAACTGCGGACGAGTTCGCAATTCTGCCCTGTCCATATGGAAAACCAGATAGGGGCTTTTACATGACAAAGCCGCCAATTCTGACACACGCCTAGCTGAGGCTAGGGCCAACAGCATGACCACTTTCCACGTGAGATACTTTAGCTCCACCGTCTTAAGTGGCTCAAACCAGTGGGATTTCAGGAAAGCCAAGATCACGTTAAGATCCCAAGGTGCCACTGGTAGCACAAAAGGAGGCTGAATATGCAGCACTCCCTTAACAAACGTCTGAACCTCAGGCAGTGAAGCCAGTTCTTTTTGAAAGAAAATGGATAGGGCCGAAATCTGGACCTTTATGGACCCTAATTTTAGGCCCATAGTCACACCTGACTGTAGGAAGTGCAGGAATCGACCCAGCTGGAATTCCTCTGTAAAGGGCCTTCCTGGCCTCACACCAAGCGACATATTTTCGCCATATACGGTGATAATGTTTTGCTGTCACGTCCTTCCTAGCCTTTATCAGCGTAGGAATAACTGCTTCCGGAAATGCCCTTTTCTGCTAGGATCCGGTGTTCAACCACCATGCCGTCAAACGCAGCCGCGGTAAGTCTTGGAACAGACTGGGCCCTTGTTGTAACAGGTCCTGTCTGAGAGGCAGAGGCCATGGGTCCTCTGTGAGCATTTCTTGCAATTCCGGGTACCAAGTCCTTCTTGGCCAATCCGGAAAAATGAGTATTGTTCTCACTCCTCTTTTTCTTACAATTCTCAGCACCTTTGGTATGAGAGGAAGAGGAGGAAACACGTAGACCGACTGGAACACCCACGGTGTTACTAGTGCGTCCACAGCTATCGCCTGAGGGTCCCTTGACCTGGCGCAATATCTTTTTAGCTTTTTGTTGAGACGGGACGCCATCATGTCCACCTGTGGCAGTTCCCATCGATCTGCGTGAAGACTTCTTGATGAAGTCCCCACTCTCCCGGGTGGAGGTCGTGTCTGCTGAGGAAGTCTGCTTCCCAGTTGTCCACTCCCGGAATGAACATTGCTGACAGTGCTAGTACGTGATTCTCCGCCCACCGAAGAATCCTGGTGGCTTCTGCCATTGCCACCCTGCTCCTTGTGCCGCCCTGGCGGTTTACATGGGCCACTGCCGTGATGTTGTCTGACTGAATTAGCACTGGTTGGTTTCGAAGCAGAGGCTCCGCTTGACTCAGGGCGTTGTATATGGCCCTTAGTTCCAGGATATTGATGTGCAGACAAGTCTCCTGACTTGACCACAACCCTTGGAAGTTTCTTCCTTGAGTGACTGCCCCCCATCCTCGGAGGCTTGCATCCGTGGTCACCAGGACCCAGTCCTGTATGCCGAATCTGCGGCCCTCGAGGAGGTGAGCACCTTGTAGCCACCACAGAAGAGACACCCTGGCCCTGGGGGACAGGGTGATCATCCGATGCATCTGAAGATGCGATCCGGACCACTTGTCCAGCAGATCCCACTGAAAGATCTTCGCATGGAACCCGCCGAAGGGAATGGCTTCGTATGACGCCACCATCTTTCCCAGGACTCGCGTGCAGCGATGCACCGACACCTGTTTTGGCTTTAGGAAGTCTCTGACCAGAGTCACGAGCTCCTGAGCTTTCTCCTCCGGGAGAAACACCTTCTTCTGGTCTGTGTCCAGAATCATGCCCAGGAAGGGCAGACGCGTCGCAGGAAACAGCTGCGACTTTGGAATGTTCAGAATCCCGCCGTGCTGACGCAACACTTCCCTGATCAGCAACTGCTCCCTGGACCTCGCCTTTATGAGGAGATCGTCCAAGTATGGGATAATTGTAACCCCTTGCTTCCGAAGGAGCATCATCATTTCCGCCATCACTTTGGTAAAAACTCTCGGTGCCTTGGATAGGCCAAACGGCAACGTCTGGAATTGGTAATGACAGTCCCATACCACAAACCTGAGGTACTCCTGATGAGGCGGATAAATGGGGACGTGCAAGTAAGCATCCTTGATGTCCAGAGACACCATAAAATCCCCTTCCTCCAGGCTTGCAATGACCGCTCTGAGCGATTCCATTTTGAACTTGAATATCTTCAGATAAATGTTCAGGGATTTTAAATTTAAAATGGGTCTGACCAAACCATCCGGTTTCGGTACCACAAACATAGTGGAATAGTAGCCCCTTCCCCTTTGAAGGGGGGGGGGACCTCTACCACCACCTGCTGGAGAAAAAGTTTGTGAATTGCCTCCAACACTATCTCCCTTTCCATGGGGGAAGTTGGTAAGGCCGATTTTAGGTAACAGTGAGGGGGCATCACCTCGAATTCCAGCCTGTATCCCTGAGACACAATTTGTATAGCCCAAGGATCCACCTGTGAGCGAACCCACTGGTGGCTGAAAAGTCAGAGACGCGCCCCCACGGCTCCTGGCTCCGCCTGTGGAGCCCCAGCGTCATGCGGTGGATTTAGTGGAAGCCGGGGAAGACTTTTGTTCCTGGGAACTAACTGCATGGTGCAGCTTTTTTCCTCTACCCCTGCCTCTGGCAAGAAAGGACGCACCTCTGACCTTCTTGCTCCTCTGAGAACGAAAGGACTGCATTTGGTAATACGGTGCTTTCTTAGGTTGTGGAGGGACATAAGGCAAGAAATTTGACTTCCCAGCCGTAGCTGTGGAAACTAGGTCCGAGAGACCGTCCCCAAACAATTCCTCACCCTTATAAGGTAAAACCTCCATGTGTTTTTTAGAGTCGGTATCCCCTGTCCATTGCCGAGTCCATAAGACCCTTCTGGCAGAAATGGACATTGCGTTAACTCTAGAGCCCAGCAGGCAAATGTCCCTCTGGGCATCCCGCATATATAGGACCGCGTCCTTGATATGTGCCAGGGTCAGTAGAACAGTGTCCCTGTCCAGGGTATCTAACTCCTCAGACAGAGAATCCGTCCATGCAGCTACCGCACTACACATCCAGGCCGAAGCAATTGCTGGCCTCAGCAGTGTGCCAGAATGTGTATAAACCGACTTCAGGATAGCTTCCTGCTTTCTATCCGCAGGATCCTTTAGGGCGGCCGTATCCCGAGACGGCAGGGCCACCTTCTTGGATAAGCGTGTCAACGCCTTGTCTACCCTAGGGGAGGATTCCCAGCGTAACCTGTCCGTTGGCGGGAAAGGATACGCCATAAGTAATCTCTTGGAAACTATCACCTTACCTTCCTGTCAGGGGAATCCCACGCTTTTTCACATAATTCATTTAATTCATGTGAAGGGGGAAAAGTCACTTCATGCTTTTTCTCCCCATACATATAAATCCTCTTGTCAGGGACAGGATTTTCCTCAGAAATGTGTAATACATCCTTCATTGCTACAATCATGAAGCGGATGGCTTTAGTCATTTTAGGCTGCAACTTTGCCTCATCGTCATCGACACTGGAGTCAGATTCCGTGTCGACATCTGTGTCAACTATCTGGGATAGTGTGCGCTTTTGAGACCCTGACGGCCTCTGCGCTGTAGGATCAGGCATGGGTTGAGACCCTGACTGTCCCCCGGTTACAGTTTTATCCAATCTGTTATGCAAGGAGTTTAGATTATCATTTAACACCTTCCACATATCCATCCAATCAGGTGTCGGCACCGTCGGCGGCGACACCACACTCAGCTGCACTTGTTCTGCCTCCACGTATCCTTCCTCATCAAACATGTCGACACAGGTTTCGTACCGACACACAGCACACACACAGGGAATGCTCTGACTGAGGACAGGACCCCACAAAGGCTTTTGGGGAGACAGAGAGAGAGTATGCCAGCACACACCCCAGCGCTATATAACCCAGGGATTACACTGTACCTTAGTGTTTACCCTGTAGCTGCTGTTAATATATATATATATATACTGCGCCTAAATTTATGTGCCCCCCCTCTCTTTTTTACCCTTTAATGCACCTGTATACTGCAGGGGAGAGCCTGGGGAGCGTCCTTCCAGCGGAGCTGTGAAGAGAAAATGGCGCTGGTGTGCTGAGGAAGAAGGCCCCGCCCCCTCAGCGGCGGGCTTCTGTCCTGCTTTAATGTGTAAAAAATGGCGGGGGCTCGGGCATATATACAGTCCCAGACTGTATATATGCCTCTTTTTGCCAAAAAGGTACTTAATTGCTGCCCAGGGTGCCCCCCCCCCCTGCGCCCTGCACCCTACAGTGACCGGAGTGTGCGGTGTGCTGTGGGAGCACTGGCGCACAGCTGCAGTGCTGTGCGCTACCTTAAGTGAAGACAGGAGTCTTCAGCCGCCGATTTCGATGTCTTCTTGCTTCTGCTGCTTCTGTTCTTCTGGCTCTGCGAGGGGGACGGCGGCGCGGCTCCGGGAACGGACGATCAAGGTTAGGTACCTGTGTTCGATCCCTCTGGAGCTAATGGTGTCCAGTAGCCTAAGAAGCGCTACCTAGCTGCCGTGAGTAGGTTTGCTTCTCTCCCCTCAGTCCCTCGTAGCAGAGACTCTGTTGCCAGCAGAAGCTCTCTGAAAATAAAAAACCTAACAAAATACTTTCTTTTCTAGCAAGCTCAGGAGAGCCCACTAGGAGCACCCAGCTCGGCCGGGCACAGATTCTAACTGAGGTCTGGAGGAGGGGCATAGAGGGAGGAGCCAGTGCACACCAGATAGTACTAAATCTTTCTTTAGAGTGCCCAGTCTCCTGCGGAGCCCGCTATTCCCCATGGTCCTTACGGAGTCCCCAGCATCCACTAGGACGTTAGAGAAAAGTATTTGGAGTTCTTAAAATGTGTTAAATGGCTGTTATATGCATTATCCTAAAACATTAAAAAAAATTATAGAAAGTAAGTGGTTTTCTGCAAAATAAATATTTACCTTAAATTAGGGGTGCTTAAAAATGGTCAATAGTATATATTTGGGTCATTTTAAGCCACTTTAGAAACCCCAATAACTCCCACCTACAAGCCTAAAAACACCTGTCCCGCTCATACAGCACCCCCATATACCTGTCCCAGGGAAGCAGTTAATTTCCCGACAGTGGGGATCCTGTCGGTCGAAATACAAACACTGGAATCCCGACAACAGTCAAAGTACCGGCGGTCGAAATCCCGACCGCCGCCCGGTATTCCTACTAGGGTGGTGGTCCACGCCACCACCCAAGGGGGGATATAATCGTGTGACGAGCTAAGCTCGCCACCGAGCCCAAAGCTCAGTAAGTCCGTCAGGGGACATGCTGTGCTCAATGACGGGATTTCGACTGCCGAGATCCTGACTGTCGGGTAATTTATTTATTTATTTATTTATTATTTAAAGATAGATGCTTGGCTGAACAACAGCCGGCTGAACAGGGCTTTATTATAAGGGCTGTTTAAAAGGGCTAAGAAAATATTACAATATAGACTTACCCAGGACTTCTACAGAGTTGCTGTATGTTTGCCATATACTGAAGGGCTGTGCCGGACCAATATGACAATTGCTCTCCTTTCTCTGCAGGTAATCTACACTCAATTGCAGTTTGGATCTGATCAGAATATATATGCAGCAGTGAAATTGTTTTTATAACTAGGTAATCTACACTCAATTGCAGTTTGGATCTGCTCAGAATATATATGCAGCAGTGAAATTATTTTTATAACTAGGTAATCTACACTCAATTGCAGTTTGGATCTGCTCAGAATATATATGCAGCAGTGAAATTGTTTTTATAACTAGGTAATCTACACTCAATTGCAGTTTGGATCTACTCAGAATATATATGCAGCAGTGAAATTATTTTTATAACTAGGTAATCTACACTCAGTTGCAGTTTGGATCTGCTAAGAATATATATGAAATCCTACTGAATCCCTGTCCCATACCTTATAATCCAGTTTCCTGCATTTGCATTTTTAACCCCTAAAAATTACATACTTATTGGCCAAATAAAAATAATTAAAACCTACTAAGTGCGCAATTAGTCATTAAGGGGGTTCCCCTGTGGTTCCAGGCTTCTATGAGAGCCCTAACAGAACCAAGTGTAAAGGTGTGTACACACGGTGAGATATTTTCTTTCGATTTTGACTATATAGTCAAAATCGCAAGAAAAGTTAGTGCAGATTGCAAGGTGAAATTCACCTTGCAATCCCGATTCGATCCCGATGCGCGGCCCCGCCAGGTCGGCATCGCAAGAAAAGATAGACTGTGCACGCAAGTCAATCCTTGCTAGATCGGTGTACTATCTAGTTCATCTCACATGTCAATGACATCTCACATAAGCCAAAATCTCACATAAGCCAAAATCGTAAGCACACATAGGGGGTCATTCCGAGTTGTTCGCTCGTTATTTTTTTCTCGCAACGGAGCGATTAGTCGCTAATGCGCATGCGCAATGTCCGCAGTGCGACTGCGCCAAGTAAATTTGCTATGCAGTTAGGTATTTTACTCACGGCATTACGAGGTTTTTTCTTCGTTCTGGTGATCGTAATGTGATTGACAGGAAGTGGGTGTTTCTGGGCGGAAATTGGCCGTTTTATGGGAGTGTGTGAAAAAACGCTACAGTTTCTGGGAAAAACGCGGGAGTGGCTGGAGAAACGGAGGAGTGTCTGGGCGAACGCTGGGTGTGTTTGTGACGTCAAACCAGGAACGACAAGCACTGAACAGATCGCACTGGCAGAGTAAGTCTCGAGCTACTCAGAAACTGCACAGAGAAGTCTTTTCGCAATACTGCGAATCTTTCGTTCGCAATTTTACTATGCTAAGATTCACTCCCAGTAGGCGGCGGCTTAGCGTGTGCAAAGCTGCTAAAAGCAGCTTGCGAGTGAACAACTCGGAATGACCTCCATAGTCCATATCTCAAGAAAAGTTAGTCAAAATCGGTGGTGCTGGGCTCCGGGGAGTTCAAGGGAAATCGCAAGTGAAAATCGGGCATAGCAAGGATCTCACCGTGTACACACCCTAAGTGTGCTAAGAAATGCAATTCAGGTGCATGAAAGGGAGTGGGTAGTCTAAGCTAGAAATACATTGGGAATTAACCCCTGCTGGCCCCCAGCACACCTAGCTATACCTGTACCAAGACATGAAAGACTATATAATAGAATTCCAGAGGTCTTCGATACATACAGTTTGCAAATTATAGAAAGTAAGTGGTTTTCTGCAAAATAAATTATGGGTGCATAAAAATGGTCAATAATATATATTTGGGTCATTTTAAGCCACTTTAGAAACCCCAATAACTCCCACCTACAAGCCTAAAAACACCTGTCCCGCTCATACAGCACCCCCATATACCTGTCCCAGGGAAGCAGTTAATTTCCCGACAGTGGGGATCCCGTCGGTCGAAATACAAACACTGGAATCCCGACAACAGTCAAAGTACCGGCGGTCGAAATCCCGACCGCCGCCCGGTATTCCCACTAGGGTGGTGGTCCACGCCACCACCCAAGGGGGGATATAATAGTGTGACAAGCTAAGCTCGCCACCAAGCCCAAAGCTCAGTAAGTCCGTCAGGGGACATGCTGTGCTCAATGACGGGATTTCGACTGCCGAGATCCTGACTGTCGGGTAATTTATTTATTTATTTATTTATTTATTTATTATTTAAAGATAGATGCTTGGCTGAACAACAGCCGGCTGAACAGGGCTTTATTATAAGGGCTGTTTAAAAGGGCTAAGAAAATATTACAATATAGACTTACCCAGGACTTCTACAGAGTGGCTGTATGTTTGCCATATACTGAAGGGCTGTGCCGGACCAATATGACAATTGCTCTCCTTTCTCTGCAGGTAATCTACACTCAATTGCAGTTTGGATCTGATCAGAATATATATGCAGCAGTGAAATTGTTTTTATAACTAGGTAATCTACACTCAATTGCAGTTTGGATCTGCTCAGAATATATATGCAGCAGTGAAATTGTTTTTATAACTAGGTAATCTACACTCAATTGCAGTTTGGATCTGCTCAGAATATATATGCAGCAGTGAAATTATTTTTATAACTAGGTAATCTACACTCAATTGCAGTTTGGATCTACTCAGAATATATATGCAGCAGTGAAATTATTTTTATAACTAGGTAATCTACACTCAATTGCAGTTTGGATCTGCTAAGAATATATATGAAATCCTACTGAATCCCTGTCCCATACCTTATAATCCAGTTTCCTGCATTTGCATTTTTAACCCCTAAAAATTACATACTTATTGGCCAAATAAAAATAATTAAAACCTACTAAGTGCGCAATTAGTCATTAAGGGGGTTCCCCTGTGGTTCCAGGCTCCTATGAGAGCCCTAACAGAACCAAGTGTAAAGGTGTGTACACACGGTGAGATATTTTCTTTCGATTTTGACTATATAGTCAAAATCGCAAGAAAAGTTAGTGCAGATTGCAAGGTGAAATTCACCTTGCAATCCCGATTCGATCCCGATGCGCGGCCCCGCCAGGTCGGCATCGCAAGAAAAGATAGACTGTGCACGCAAGTCAATCCTTGCTAGATCGGTGTACTATCTAGTAGAGATGAGCGGGTTCGGTTCCTCGGAATCCGAACCCGCCCGAACTTCATTTTTTTTTACACGGGGCCGAGCGACTCGGATCTTCCCGCCTTGCTCGGTTAACCCGAGCGCGCCCGAACGTCATCATCCCGCTGTCGGATTCTCGCGAGGCTCGGATTCTATCGCGAGACTCGGATTCTATATAAGGAGCCGCGCGTCGCCGCCATTTTCACACGTGCATTGAGATTCATAGGGAGAGGACGTGGCTGGCGTCCTCTCCGTTTATAGAGAAGAGAGTGAGACTAGAGTAGAGAGAGACACAGTAGTAATTTTGGGGAGCATTAGGAGGAGTACTACTACTTGCTGAAGTGATAGATAGTGTGACTGTATAATGTATATCTGACTTGTGGGGGAGACACTGACAGTGGGGAGCAGTTAGAGTCTGAGAGCAGGACTCAGGAGTACATATAACGTACAGTGCACACTTTTGCTGCCAGAGTGCCACACTGCCATTGTGACCACACTGACCACCAGTATAATATATATTGTGATTGTCTGCTTAGGAGTACTACTTGCAAGTTGCTGATAGTGTGACCAGTGACCTGACCACCAGTTTAATAATCACCACCAGTTTAATATATATATATATATATATATATATATATAATTGTATATAATATATATATAATATTGTATACCACCTACCCGGTTTTTTTTTTTCTTTCTTCTTCTTTATACATACTACTATAGTAGCTTACTGTAGCAGTCTGCGGTGCTGCTGAGCTGACAGTGTCCAGCAGGTCCGTCATCAGTCATTACATAATAAATATATATACCTGTCCGGCTGCAGTACTAGTGATATTATATATATATATATATATATTGATTTCATCTCATTATCATCCAGTCTATATTAGCAGCAGACACAGTACGGTAGTCCACGGCTGTAGCTACCTCTGTGTCGGCAGTCGCTCGTCCATCCATAATAGTATACCACCTACCCGTGTTTTTTTTTTTTTCTTTCTTCTTTATACATACTACTATAGTAGCTTACTGTAGCAGTCTGCGGTGCTGCTGAGCTGACAGTGTCCAGCAGGTCCGTCATCAGTCATTACATAATAAATATATCTACCTGTCCGGCTGCAGTACTAGTGTGATATTATATATATATATATATATTGATTTCATCTCATTATCATCCAGTCTATATTAGCAGCAGACACAGTACGGTAGTCCACGGCTGTAGCTACCTCTGTGTCGGCAGTCGCTCGTCCATCCATAATTGTATACCACCTACCCGTGGTTGTTGTTTTTTTCTTTCTTCTTTATACATACTACTATAGTAGCTTACTGTAGCAGTCTGCGGTGCTGCTGAGCTGACAGTGTCCAGCAGGTCCGTCATCAGTCATTACATAATAAATATATCTACCTGTCCGGCTGCAGTACTAGTGTGATATTATATATATATATATTGATTTCATCTCATTATCATCCAGTCTATATTAGCAGCAGACACAGTACGGTAGTCCACGGCTGTAGCTACCTCTGTGTCGGCAGTCGCTCGTCCATCCATAATTGTATACCACCTACCCGTGGTTTTTTTTTTTCTTTCTTCTTTATACATACTACTATAGTAGCTTACTGTAGCAGTCTGCGGTGCTGCTGAGCTGACAGTGTCCAGCAGGTCCGTCATCAGTCATTACATAATAAATATATCTACCTGTCCGGCTGCAGTACTAGTGTGATATTATATATATATATATATATTGATTTCATCTCATTATCATCCAGTCTATATTAGCAGCAGACACAGTACGGTAGTCCATGGCTGTAGCTACCTCTGTGTCGGCAGTCGCTCGTCCATCCATAACTGTATACCACCTACCCGTGGTTTTTTTTTTTTCTTTCTTCTTTATACATACTACTATAGTAGCTTACTGTAGCAGTCTGCGGTGCTGCTGAGCTGACAGTGTCCAGCAGGTCTGTCATCAGTCATTACATAATAAATATATCTACCTGTCCGGCTGCAGTACTAGTGTGATATTATATATATATATATATATATTGATTTCATCTCATTATCATCCAGTCTATATTAGCAGCAGACACAGTACGGTAGTCCACGGCTGTAGCTACCTCTGTGTCGGCAGTCGCTCGTCCATCCATAATTGTATACCACCTACCCGTGGTTTTTTTTTTTTTCTTCTTTATACATACTACTATAGTAGCTTACTATAGCAGTCTGCGGTGCTGCTGAGCTGACAGTGTCCAGCAGGTCCGTCATCAGTCATTACATAATAAATATATCTACCTGTCCGGCTGCAGTACTAGTGTGATATTATATATATATATTGATTTCATCTCATTATCATCCAGTCTATATTAGCAGCAGACACAGTACGGTAGTCCACGGCTGTAGCTACCTCTGTGTCGGCAGTCGCTCGTCCATCCATAATTGTATACCACCTACCCGTGGTTTTTTTTTTTCTTTCTTCTTTATACATACTACTATAGTAGCTTACTGTTGCAGTCTGCGGTGCTGCTGAGCTGACAGTGTCCAGCAGGTCCGTCATCAGTCATTACATAATAAATATATATACCTGTCCGGCTGCAGTACTAGTGATATTATATATATATATATATATATATATATATTGATTTCATCTCATTATCATCCAGTCTATATTAGCAGCAGACACAGTACGGTAGTCCACGGCTGTAGCTACCTCTGTGTCGGCAGTCGCTCGTCCATCCATAAGTATACTAGTATCCATCCATCTCCATTGTTTACCTGAGGTGCCTTTTAGTTGTGCCTATTAAAATATGGAGAACAAAAATGTTGAGGTTCCAAAATTAGGGAAAGATCAAGATCCACTTCCACCTCGTGCTGAAGCTGCTGCCACTAGTCATGGCCGAGACGATCAAATGCCAGCAACGTCGTCTGCCAAGGCCGATGCCCAATGTCATAGTACAGAGCATGTAAAATCCAAAACACCAAATATCAGTAAAAAAAGGACTCCAAAATCTAAAATAAAATTGTCGGAGGAGAAGCGTAAACTTGCCAATATGCCATTTACCACACGGAGTGGCAAGGAACGGCTGAGGCCCTGGCCTATGTTCATGGCTAGTGGTTCAGCTTCACATGAGGATGGAAGCACTCAGCCTCTCGCTAGAAAAATGAAAAGACTCAAGCTGGCAAAAGCACCGCAAAGAACTGTGCGTTCTTCGAAATCCCAAATCCACAAGGAGAGTCCAATTGTGTCGGTTGCGATGCCTGACCTTCCCAACACTGGACGTGAAGAGCATGCGCCTTCCACCATTTGCACGCCCCCTGCAAGTGCTGGAAGGAGCACCCGCAGTCCAGTTCCTGATAGTCAGATTGAAGATGTCAGTGTTGAAGTACACCAGGATGAGGAGGATATGGGTGTTGCTGGCGCTGGGGAGGAAATTGACAAGGAGGATTCTGATGGTGAGGTGGTTTGTTTAAGTCAGGCACCTGGGGAGACACCTGTTGTCCGTGGGAGGAATATGGCCGTTGACATGCCTGGTGAAAATACCAAAAAAATCAGCTCTTCGGTGTGGAAGTATTTCAACAGAAATGCGGACAACATTTGTCAAGCCGTGTGTTGCCTTTGTCAAGCTGTAATAAGTAGGGGTAAGGACGTTAACCACCTCGGAACATCCTCCCTTATACGTCACCTGCAGCGCATTCATAATAAGTCAGTGACAAGTTCAAAAACTTTGGGCGACAGCGGAAGCAGTCCACTGACCAGTAAATCCCTTCCTCTTGTAACCACCCCACCAACTCCCTCAGTGTCAATTTCCTCCTTCCCCAGGAATGCCAATAGTCCTGCAGGCCATGTCACTGGCAATTCTGACGATTCCTCTCCTGCCTGGGATTCCTCCGATGCATCCTTGCGTGTAACGCCTACTGCTGCTGGCGCTGCTGTTGTTGCTGCTGGGAGTCGATGGTCATCCCAGAGGGGAAATCGTAAGACCACTTTTACTACTTCCACCAAGCAATTGACTGTCCAACAGTCCTTTGCGAGGAAGATGAAATATCACAGCAGTCATCCTGCTGCAAAGCGGATAACTGAGGCCTTGGCATCCTGGGTGGTGAGAAACGTGGTTCCGGTATCCATCATTACTGCAGAGCCAACTAGAGACTTGTTGGAGGTACTGTGTCCCCGGTACCAAATACCATCTAGGTTCCATTTCTCTAGGCAGGCGATACCGAAAATGTACACAGACCTCAGAAAAAGAGTCACCAGTGTCCTAAAAAATGCAGCTGTACCCAATGTCCACTTAACCACGGACATGTGGACAAGTGGAGCAGGGCAGGGTCAGGACTATATGACTGTGACAGCCCACTGGGTAGATGTATGGACTCCCGCCGCAAGAACAGCAGCGGCGGCACCAGTAGCAGCATCTCGCAAACGCCAACTCTTTCCTAGGCAGGCTACGCTTTGTATCACCGGTTTCCAGAATACGCACACAGCTGAAAACCTCTTACGGCAACTGAGGAAGATCATCGCGGAATGGCTTACCCCAATTGGAGTCTCCTGTGGATTTGTGGCATCGGACAACGCCAGCAATATTGTGTGTGCATTAAATCTGGGCAAATTCCAGCACGTCCCATGTTTTGCACATACCTTGAATTTGGTGGTGCAGAATTTTTTTAAAAACGACAGGGGCGTGCAAGAGATGCTGTCGGTGGCCAGAAGAATTGCGGGACACTTTCGGCGTACAGGCACCACGTACAGAAGACTGGAGCAACACCAAAAACGCCTGAACCTGCCCTGCCATCATCTGAAGCAAGAAGTGGTAACGAGGTGGAATTCAACCCTATATATGCTTCAGAGGTTGGAGGAGCAGCAAAAGGCCATTCAAGCCTATACAATTCAGCACGATATAGGAGGTGGAATGCACCTGTCTCAAGCGCAGTGGAGAATGATTTCAACGTTGTGCAAGGTTCTGCTGCCCTTTGAACTTGCCACACGTGAAGTCAGTTCAGACACTGCCAGCCTGAGTCAGGTCATTCCCCTCATCAGGCTTTTGCAGAAGAAGCTGGAGACATTGAAGGAGGAGCTAACATGGAGCGATTCCGCTAGGCATGTGGGACTTGTGGATGGAGCCCTTAATTCGCTTAACAAGGATTCACGGGTGGTCAATCTGTTGAAATCAGAGCACTGCATTTTGGCCACCGTGCTCGATCCTAGATTTAAAACCTACCTTGGATCTCTCTTTCCGGCAGCCACAAGTCTGCTGGGGTTCAAAGACCTGCTGGTGAGAAAATTGTCAAGTCAAGCGGAACGCGACCTGTCAACATCTCCTCCTTCACATTCTCCCGCAACTGGGGGTGCGAGGAAAAGGCTCAGAATTCCGAGCCCACCCGCTGGCGGTGATGCAGGGCAGTCTGGAGCGACTGCTGATGCTGACATCTGGTCCGGACTGAAGGACCTGTCAACGATTACGGACATGTCGTCTACTGTCACTGCATATGATTCTCTCCCCATTGAAAGAATGGTGGAGGATTATATGAGTGACCGCATCCAAGTAGGCACGTCACACAGTCCGTACTTATACTGGCAGGAAAAAGAGGCAATTTGGAGGCCCTTGCACAAACTGGCTTTATTCTACCTAAGTTGCCCTCCCACAAGTGTGTACTCCGAAAGAGTGTTTAGTGCCGCCGCTCACCTTGTCAGCAATCGGCGTACGAGGTTACTTCCAGAAAATGTGGAGAAGATGATGTTCATTAAAATGAATTATAATCAATTCCTCCGTGGAGACATTGACCAGCAGCAATTGCCTCCACAAAGTACACAGGGAGCTGAGATGGTGGATTCCAGTGGGGACGAATTGATAATCTGTGAGGAGGGGGATGTACACGGTGATATATCGGAGGATGATGATGAGGTGGACATCTTGCCTCTGTAGAGCCAGTTTGTGCAAGGAGAGATTAATTGCTTCTTTTTTGGTGGGGGTCCAAACCAACCCGTCATTTCAGTCACAGTCGTGTGGCAGACCCTGTCACTGAAATGATGGGTTGGTTAAAGTGTGCATGTCCTGTTTATACAACATAAGGGTGGGTGGGAGGGCCCAAGGACAATTCCATCTTGCACCTCTTTTTTCTTTAATTTTTCTTTGCGTCATGTGCTGTTTGGGGAGTGTTTTTTGGAAGGGCCATCCTGCGTGACACTGCAGTGCCACTCCTAGATGGGCCAGGTGTTTGTGTCGGCCACTAGGGTCGCTTATCTTACTCACACAGCTACCTCATTGCGCCTCTTTTTTTCTTTGCGTCATGTGCTGTTTGGGGAGTGTTTTTTGGAAGGGCCATCCTGCGTGACACTGCAGTGCCACTCCTAGATGGGCCCGGTGTTTGTGTCGGCCACTAGGGTCGCTTATCTTACTCACACAGCTACCTCATTGCGCCTCTTTTTTTCTTTGCGTCATGTGCTGTTTGGGGAGTGTTTTTTGGAAGGGCCATCCTGCGTGACACTGCAGTGCCACTCCTAGATGGGCCAGGTGTTTGTGTCGGCCACTAGGGTCGCTTATCTTACTCACACAGCTACCTCATTGCGCCTCTTTTTTTCTTTGCGTCATGTGCTGTTTGGGGAGTGTTTTTTGGAAGGGCCATCCTGCGTGACACTGCAGTGCCACTCCTAGATGGGCCCGGTGTTTGTGTCGGCCACTAGGGTCGCTTATCTTACTCACACAGCTACCTCATTGCGCCTCTTTTTTTCTTTGCGTCATGTGCTGTTTGGGGAGGGTTTTTTGGAAGGGCCATCCTGCGTGACACTGCAGTGCCACTCCTAGATGGGCCCGGTGTTTGTGTCGGCCACTAGGGTCGCTTAGCTTAGTCATCCAGCGACCTCGGTGCAAATTTTAGGACTAAAAATAATATTGTGAGGTGTGAGGTATTCAGAATAGACTGAAAATGAGTGGAAATTATGGTTTTTGAGGTTAATAATACTTTGGGATCAAAATGACCCCCAAATTCTATGATTTAAGCTGTTTTTTAGTGTTTTTTGAAAAAAACACCCGAATCCAAAACACACCCGAATCCGACAAAAAAAATTCGGTGAGGTTTTGCCAAAACGCGGTCGAACCCAAAACACGGCCGCGGAACCGAACCCAAAACCAAAACACAAAACCTGAAAAATTTCAAGTGCACATCTCTACTATCTAGTTCATCTCACATGTCAATGACATCTCACATAAGCCAAAATCTCACATAAGCCAAAATCGTAAGCACACATAGGGGGTCATTCCGAGTTGATCGCTCGTTATTTTTTTCTCGCAACGGAGCGATTAGTCGCTAATGCGCATGCGCAATGTCCGCAGTGCGACTGCGCCAAGTAAATTTGCTATGCAGTTAGATATTTTACTCACGGCATTACGAGGTTTTTTTCTTCGTTCTGGTGATCGTAATGTGATTGACAGGAAGTGGGTGTTTCTGGGCGGAAATTGGCCGTTTTATGGGAGTGTGTGAAAAAACGCTACAGTTTCTGGGAAAAACGCGGGAGTGGCTGGAGAAACGGAGGAGTGTCTGGGCGAACGCTGGGTGTGTTTGTGACGTCAAACCAGGAACGACAAGCACTGAACTGATCGCACTGGCAGAGTAAGTCTCGAGCTACTCAGAAACTGCACAGAGAAGTCTTTTCGCAATATTGCGAATCTTTCGTTCGCAATTTTACTATGCTAAGAGTCACTCCCAGTAGGCGGCGGCTTAGCGTGTGCAAAGCTGCTAAAAGCAGCTTGCGAGCGAATAACTCGGAATGACCCCCATAGTCCATATCTCAAGAAAAGTTAGTCAAAATCGGTGGTGCTGGGCTCCGGGGAGTTCAAGGGAAATCGCAAGTGAAAATCGGGCATAGCAAGGATCTCACCGTGTACACACCCTAAGTGTGCTAAGAAATGCAATTCAGGTGCATGAAAGGGAGTGGGTAGTCTAAGCTAGAAATACATTGGGAATTAACCCCTGCTGGCCCCCAGCACACCTAGCTATACCTGTACCAAGACATGAAAGACTATATAATAGAATTCCAGAGGTCTTCGATACATACAGTTTGCAAATTATAGAAAGTAAGTGGTTTTCTGCAAAATAAATTATGGGTGCATAAAAATGGTCAATAATATATATTTGGGTCATTTTAAGCCACTTTAGAAACCCCAATAACTCCCACCTACAAGCCTAAAAACACCTGTCCTGCTCATACAGCACCCCCATATACCTGTCCCAGGGAAGCAGTTAATTTCCCGACAGTGGAGATCCCAGCGGTCGAAATACCAACACCGGAATCCTAACAACAGTCAAAATACCGGCGGTCAAAATCAAACGTTTGCACAAACGTATATGATAAGCCACTAGGCCCCGACAAGGCTCATCTGATGCTGGTGGTTCCCAACTCTAGGTCTGGGCCTGAGGTGCAGAACCCCACAAACCGGCAAAGGCCAGCCACCCCAGGGCAGCACAACGTGAGAAGGTAAAGTGTTAGTATGTGTTAATAATTTGCTTTATTTTGCTTTCTTTTTATTAACACATACTAACACTTTACCTTCTCGCATTGTGCTGCCCCCGGGTGGCTGGCCTTTGCCAGTTTGTGGGGTTCTGCACTCCAGGCCCAGACCTAGAGTTAGCAACCACCAGCATAAGAGGAGCCTTGTCGGGGCCCGGTGCTTATCCTATACGTTTGCAAACTGTATGTAACTAAGATCTCTGGATTTCTATTATATAGTCTTTCATGTCTTGGTACAAGTATAGCGCAGTGTGCTGGGGGACACCAGGGGTAAATCCCCAATGTATTTCTATCCTTTGAGATTCCACCTGACAATCAGGAAGAAGTACAGGGATCACATACACAATCACTTTTCTATACATACGGACCTCCTTATGGTTACTGCGCTGACGTGACTTTCCAGCAGCGCATAAGCAATGCAACAAAAACCGTGATGTGCAGCGAGAACTCCTGCTGCTCTCTAGAGAGGGATCGCAAGATACCCTTCCGGAAGGGCAGTCCTATTGCAGGTAATTGGCTAAATTGGCCAAAGCAGGCAAGATCTGCAAAGCTTCATTTTTGTGGATCTTGTTAAATACTGTCACCATAGAAAACTATGGGGACAGCTGCTGCGTTTCATTTGCATTTTGCCCTTATGATGCATAAACAGCAGTTTACTAATATTTTAAGGACAGAATTTAATAATAAATATGCCCTGCAGAAATGATTTTTATTAACCTAAACTCATCCATAAATCTTGCAGAAACAACATGATTTCATTAACTCATCTATTTATCAAAGACTGAACCCAGGCGTTAAAACTAGAGATGAGCGCCTGAAATTTTTCGGGTTTTGTGTTTTGGTTTTGGGTTCGGTTCCGCGGCCGTGTTTTGGGTTCGAACGCGTTTTGGCAAAACCTCACCGAATTTTTTTTGTCGGATTCGGGTGTGTTTTGGATTCGGGTGTTTTTTTCCAAAAACACTAAAAAACAGCTTAAATCATAGAATTTGGGGGTCATTTTGATCCCAAAGTATTATTAACCTCAAAAACCATAATTTACACTCATTTTCAGTCTATTCTGAATACCTCACACCTCACAATATTATTTTTAGTCCTAAAATTTGCACCGAGGTCGCTGTGTGAGTAAGATAAGCGACCCTAGTGGCCGACACAAACACCGGGCCCATCTAGGAGTGGCACTGCAGTGTCACGCAGGATGTCCCTTCCAAAAAACCCTCCCCAAACAGCACATGACGCAAAGAAAAAAAGAGGCGCAATGAGGTAGCTGTGTGAGTAAGATTAGCGACCCTAGTGGCCGACACAAACACCGGGCCCATCTAGGAGTGGCACTGCAGTGTCACGCAGGATGGCCCTTCCAAAAAACCCTCCCCAAACAGCACATGACGCAAAGAAAAAAAGAGGCGCAATGAGGTAGCTGACTGTGTGAGTAAGATTAGCGACCCTAGTGGCCGACACAAACACCGGGCCCATCTAGGAGTGGCACTGCAGTGTCACGCAGGATGTCCCTTCCAAAAAACCCTCCCCAAACAGCACATGACGCAAAGAAAAAAAGAGGCGCAATGAGGTAGCTGTGTGAGTAAGATTAGCGACCCTAGTGGCCGACACAAACACCGGGCCCATCTAGGAGTGGCACTGCAGTGTCACGCAGGATGGCCCTTCCAAAAAACCCTCCCCAAACAGCACATGACGCAAAGAAAAAAAGAGGCGCAATGAGGTAGCTGTGTGAGTAAGATTAGCGACCCTAGTGGCCGACACAAACACCGGGCACATCTAGGAGTGGCACTGCAGTGTCACGCAGGATGTCCCTTCCAAAAAACCCTCCCCAAACAGCACATGACGCAAAGAAAAAAAGAGGCGCAATGAGGTAGCTGACTGTGTGAGTAAGATTAGCGACCCTAGTGGCCGACACAAACACCGGGCCCATCTAGGAGTGGCACTGCAGTGTCACGCAGGATGTCCCTTCCAAAAAACCCTCCCCAAACAGCACATGACGCAAAGAAAAAAAGAGGCGCAATGAGGTAGCTGACTGTGTGAGTAAGATTAGCGACCCTAGTGGCCGACACAAACACCGGGCCCATCTAGGAGTGGCACTGCAGTGTCACGCAGGATGTCCCTTCCAAAAAACCCTCCCCAAACAGCACATGACGCAAAGAAAAAAAGAGGCGCAATGAGGTAGCTGACTGTGTGAGTAAGATTAGCGACCCTAGTGGCCGACACAAACACCGGGCCCATCTAGGAGTGGCACTGCAGTGTCACGCAGGATGTCCCTTCCAAAAAACCCTCCCCAATCAGCACATGATGCAAAGAAAAAGAAAAGAAAAAAGAGGTGCAAGATGGAATTGTCCTTGGGCCCTCCCACCCACCCTTATGTTGTATAAACAAAACAGGACATGCACACTTTAACCAACCCATCATTTCAGTGACAGGGTCTGCCACACGACTGTGACTGATATGACGGGTTGGTTTGGACCCCCCCCCAAAAAAGAAGCAATTAATCTCTCCTTGCACAAACTGGCTCTACAGAGGCAAGATGTCCACCTCATCTTCACCCTCCGATATATCACCGTGTACATCCCCCTCCTCACAGATTATCAATTCGTCCCCACTGGAATCCACCATCTCAGCTCCCTGTGTACTTTGTGGAGGCAATTGCTGCTGGTCAATGTCTCAGTTTTCTAGCGAGAGGCTGAGTGCTTCCATCCTCATGTGAAGCTGAACCACTAGCCATGAACATAGGCCAGGGCCTCAGCCGTTCCTTGCCACTCCGTGTGGTAAATGGCATATTGGCAAGTTTACGCTTCTCCTCCGACAATTTTATTTTAGGTTTTGGAGTCCTTTTTTTACTGATATTTGGTGTTTTGGTTTTGACATGCTCTGTACTATGCCATTGGGCATCGGCCTTGGCAGACGACGTTGCTGGCATTTCATCGTCTCGGCCATGACTAGTGGCAGCAGCTTCAGCACGAGGTGGAAGTGGATCTTGATCTTTCCCTAATTTTGGAACCTCAACATTTTTGTTCTCCATATTTTAATAGGCACAACTAAAAGGCACCTCAGGTAAACAATGGAGATGGATGGATTGGATACTAGTATACAATTATGGACGGGCTGCCGAGTGCCGACACAGAGGTAGCCACAGCCGTGAACTACCGCACTGTACTGTGTCTGCTGCTAATATATAGACTGGTTGATAAAGAGATAGTATACTCGTAACTAGTATGTATGTATAAAGAAAGAAAAAAAACCACGGTTAGGTGGTATATACAATTATGGACGGGCTGCCGAGTGCCGACACAGAGGTAGCCACAGCCGTGAACTACCGCACTGTACTGTGTCTGCTGCTAATATATAGACTGGTTGATAAAGAGATAGTATACTCGTAACTAGTATGTATGTATAAAGAAAGAAAAAAAAACCACGGTTAGGTGGTATATACAATTATGGACGGGCTGCCGAGTGCCGACACAGAGGTAGCCACAGCCGTGAACTACCGCACTGTACTGTGTCTGCTGCTAATATATAGACTGGTTGATAAAGAGATAGTATACTCGTAACTAGTATGTATGTATAAAGAAAGAAAAAAAAACCACGGTTAGGTGGTATATACAATTATGGACGGGCTGCCGAGTGCCGACACAGAGGTAGCCACAGCCGTGAACTACCGCACTGTACTGTGTCTGCTGCTAATATATAGACTGGTTGATAAAGAGATAGTATACTCGTAACTAGTATGTATGTATAAAGAAAGAAAAAAAAACCACGGTTAGGTCACTGGTATATACAATTATGGACGGGCTGCCGAGTGCCGACACAGAGGTAGCCACAGCCGTGAACTACCGCACTGTACTGTGTCTGCTGCTAATATAGACTGGTTGATAAAGAGATAGTATACTACTAATATTATATACTGGTGGTCAGGTCACTGGTCACTAGTCACACTGGCAGTGGCACTCCTGCAGCAAAAGTGTGCACTGTTTAATTTTAATATAATATTATGTACTCCTGGCTCCTGCTATAACCTATAACTGGCACTGCAGTAGTGCTCCCCAGTCTCCCCCACAATTATAAGCTGTGTGAGCTGAGCAGTCAGACAGATATATAATATATATAGATGATGCAGCACACTGGCCTGAGCCTGAGCAGTGCACACAGATATGGTATGTGACTGAGTCACTGTGTGCTGTGTATCGCTTTTTTCAGGCAAAGAACGGATTATAAATAAAAGTGGTGGTCACTGGTCACTATCAGCAAAACTCTGCACTGTACACTACTGAGTACTCCTAATGCTCCCCAAAATTAGTAAATCAAGTGTCTCTCTAATCTATTCTAATTCTAAACGGAGAGGACGCCAGCCACGTCCTCTCCCTATCAATCTCAATGCACGTGTGAAAATGGCGGCGACGCGCGGCTCCTTATATAGAATCCGAGTCTCGCGATAGAATCCGAGCCTCGCGAGAATCCGACAGCGTCATGATGACGTTCGGGCGCGCTCGGGTTAACCGAGCAAGGCGGGAAGATCCGAGTCGCTCGGACCCGTGAAAAAAAACATGAAGTTCTGGCGGGTTCGGATTCAGAGAAACCGAACCCGCTCATCTCTAGTTAAAACAGAGATATATCCTGCGTTAGGGAAACTAACTGCAGTCCCTACTTTTTTTAATGGGGACTGGTCCCATTTATCATTACAGCTTTGCTTTTAAGAGGTTGGCCCTGTGAGCTAATGCCATCTTCAGATATGGGCGACAGTATCACTGCAGGGGGATCTTCATATAGCTCTCTGGTAGCTGCAGGCACCTAGGAAGGGATATATTTCTCTGAAATGGTGAAAGCGCTTCTCTGGAACAGCCTCTTACAGAAGTGCTATCGCAGCAAATGAGCATTGTGAACTGGTTCAGATAAATGATAATATGGAGATAAACAATGTTGTATGAATTGTTAATTTGAGGGGGGGGGGGGGAACCCTGGTTCGGTCTGTTAAGTAATAGAGAGTGATAGAGCTGCTTCTCTATCAAAACTTATTGCAGCGATAGAAAACCTCCTATAGACATTATTTACCAATAAAATGTCACCGGAGGAGCTGAGTCATACCCAGCTGCCTTGCGTTACTGCCTGGCTGAGTCCTATACTGTATACTGGTGGTATGGAAATAAATATTACTAATGATGTTTACCAGTAGTTGCAATAAGGAGTACAGGGAAATGATTCTACCATTACCCGAGGTGAGCTGCTGCAAGGGAACCAAAATCACTCCACTGTAATTATAACACAGTAATGACTTTCTTCAAAAACACGTTATTCACATGCATAAACACAATTATTCACATGCATAAAATGGCATTGCTTCACTAATGCAAACGATGAAGCCATTAGCCTCATGTAACAATCTCTGGGCAGAGGCAGTGCACTAGGACTGACAGGAATATTGGTCCTTTAGCTGCACTGCAGTGCTCCTCTTCCCCCAGAATGCCCACCTCATCCTCATTACCCTTAGCTCAGGCTCGGAAGCATTATAACCCAAAATACAAATTAGTACTTCTTATCTTACATTATTTTCCACTCCACACACTAAGGGGCATGTTAATTAATTATGGAGTTCTAGACCAGATAATTATCATTCTTATTGCTGCTATTTGTGGCAATAGAAAATTAAGTATCGCCCAAGTGTCATAAAAATAATCACAGGCAGGGAGAGGGGCTTCGGTAAGAGCCTGCTCCTGCAATGTGATAGAAGGAAAATGATTGCTAATACAATCACTTCACTTCTCATTTGGGACCCCTGTGCATAACGAGTGGAGAGTGACAGGCAGGGATCCTACTGTGGTAGACTGGAGAGTGCTGCTGTGCAGTCTCTATGATGCACCTTCCAGGAGGCATCAAGTCCTTTACCAATATGGCTGCCATTTGGTCATCTGTGCTGCACTGCACCATCTGGTAACTGTTAGAGCGCCACAGTGGGACGTGTTCCACTTAGCTCCCAGAAACCCTGCAATGTACTGCATACTACAACACTAGTATACTATTCACCACTAGTATCCTGCTCTGCTACCAACCTACAGACACTGACTGGTGGTCTGCGTGTTCTGCTCCATGCTGAGAGTCTGTTACATGCATAACTGTGAGTCCAGCTGTGTATTCACATTACTGCTAGTGATAAATCATACTTGCCTAAACTCACGGATTCTGCGGGAGACATCTGATTTTTCAGGTAGTCCCACGCAGCCCTCCCGCATCCTGCCCACTTCCTAGTGAAGTGGTGAGAATGGGAAGATTAATATAGGGAATCCAGGTGTGCTCAAAGAGGGGCGGAGCCTAGTGACATGTTTCTACGAAACTGTCATTTTGGACCCACCCCTATGCAAATGTGCACCAATCATTGCAATTTCCCTGTGAGGGGATAGGTTCAATGATGCGACTAGCCTGGCCTCGCCCCCCTCGCCGCCCACCTGCCTTCATCTCCTCCACGGGCCTCTCCTGGAGAGGAAAAACGTAGGCAAGTATATGCTAGATAAATAACTCCACTTGTTAAGCACTGGGCTGTTTGGTGACTTTAAGGGATCCGCTGATATCCATCATTGCTCTGCCGCGCCATCACCAACACAGGGTTGCCGACTTTCTGGCTGCCTCCTCCGGGAGAAGACAACCAGCTCAGCGCAGCAGGGGGCGAGGAGGGCGGGCGTGACGTCACATGGGACGTGGAGCTGTGGTCGCATCACTGCGGCCATGACCCCGCTATACAGTGCCAATATTACAGGCACTGAACTGCGGGGGAAGAAGGGAAGCTACGTTGACGCGTTTCAGCAGGAATCGCGTCATCGGGTCCCCTTGGACTGCCTACTTGTGCTCTGCAAGTGGGCGGCCGAGGGGGGTTGCGGGGAAGGCGCGGCGCTGCGGGATACTTGCCCGCCTTTCCGGGGGGGGCGGGTGTGGAACCCGATTTTCGTGAGCCTCCCGCCCATTCCGGGAGGGTAGGCAAGTATGCACCAACAGTACACACATATTCAACACCCACGGATCCCTCACCAGTACCTTTTGTAGGAACTTGAAAGTAGCCCATAAGCTACAATGGCATTGCATTCTGGAACTTGGTAGATTCAGTAAAACAGGCGATCTCCGATATCTGGTACGGTGCCCCATAGATACATTTGGTGCATGCTTAGTATTTGCAAACAGTTGCTGTCAGGGGATATCCTACAAATTTTAACTGATACATATAGTAGGCACACAAGGAATCTAAAAATGTTGAATTTAATAGACATACAGGTACAGTATATGTTTATTCTTTAACCTCACTCTATTACTGTGTAACTGCAAATGACACTGCTTGTTTTTGTTTTTTTGTTTTGATTTTTTTTTTGTGTTAAGAACGTCCAAACCTTGCGGTACCATGTTTCAACCTTTAATAAAGCAGCTACAAGGTATGAGCAGGCAGCATTGTGGGGGAATTGTGTCTATGAGGAGTGATTGAGTTGACCCAATCACTAGATTGATGTCAGTGAAGCTGGAGGATAATAAAGGAGTCTATAGAGAGATCTCCTGAATGTAAAGTAGTGGCACACTTGGTTTTCTTGCAGCTTGGGGGAAAAAAGAATTGGTCAAGAACATTAACACTAAAACTTTGGCTGGTGCTTTCCGTGACATCATTGTGACCCTCTGTATGATTGACAACTTTAGCATACGCCCATGTTGGTTGTCACTTTGATTCTTCAGATATGAGGGCAATGCTTGAAGAGAGATAACATAGAGAGAGATAAAGTACCAACCAATCAGATCCTAACTGCTATGTTACAGGCTATGTTTGAATAATGACAGGAGTTGATTGGATGGTAGTTTATCTCTCCCCACTTTATCTCTCTCCAAGCTTTGATATATAAACCCCATGGTCCTAAAGTAAGCCTCCTTCATATGAATAGAATTTTATACATGCGCCATTTTGTGGGGTTAAAAAAAATAAGGACTGACTTACTTTTGATGCTTCAGGAAGGGTGGAGTGGGAGAAAGTGTAAAAGGAGACACAGCAAATATTGATTGGTAACTATACAGATCCTATAGACCAGTGGTCTCCAACCTTAATTGGGGTGTGAGCTACTCGAGAAAAAATAAACCTCGTGCGGAGCTACCCAAGGTTTTTTTTTTTTTTTAACGCTGTACTTGAATGGTTGCTGGCGATCTCTCAGTGTTAAAACTGGACTAATGGGCAGTGGCGTATCTATAAATTTTGCATCCTCCTGCCAAAAAAGTTTCTGGCGCCCCTCCCATTGCTATATTAAAAGTAAAGAATTAGGCGTGCATGCTCCAGAAAGAGGGTGTGGCCTCACTGCAAGGGGTGTGGTATTGCAGGAAATGACTACCTTATATCCCAGTTTTGCAACCTGCACACCCAGATATTGGCCACTACAGGAAAAAAAATCCTGATTCATGACTCTTACATTATTTGTCATTTTTCCTCCTTATGGTAATGCCCGTTACACATTATGCTACACACCGCAATGCCCGTGACACATTATACCACACACCTTAATGCCACTTACACAATATGTCACACACGTAATGCCCATTACACATTATGCCACACACTGCAGTGCTTCTGACACATTATTCCACATACCGTAATGCCCTTGACACATTATGCCACACCGCAATGCCCATGACACATTATGCCACACACCGCAATGCCCGTGATATATTATATCACACACCGCAATGCCCGTTATACATTATGCCACACACTGTAATGCCCATTACACATTATGTCCCACAGTAAGGCTTTAAATTAATTTTAAATTACCTGCTTGTTGTCAGGGGTCTCATGCTCATTGCCAGGGGTCTTGTTGCCAGGGGTGTAACGCTCTGCGTGTCATGCTCGTTGCCAGGGGGGTAATGCTCTGCATGTCATGCTTGTTGTCAGGGGTCTTGTTGCCATGGGTGTAATGCTCATTACAGGGGTGTAATGCTCTGCGTGTCATGCTCTTTGCCAAGGGTGTAATGCTCTGTGTGTCATGCTTGTTGTCAGTGGTCTTGTTGCCAGGGGTGTAGTGCTCATTCCAGGGGTGTAATGCTCTGCGTGTCATGCTCTTTGCCAAGGGTGTAATGCTCTGCATGCCATGCTTGTTGTCAGGGGTGTAATGCTCTGAATGTCATGCTTGTTGCCAGGGGTGTAATGCTCTGCGTCAGTGGCAAACGCAGGATTTGCATGGGGGGGTTTCCAGAACTGGGTGGAGCCAATCACGGGGGTGGGGACTGAGGTGACCCAGTATATGCAGGTTCCGTAAAACTAGTGTGTCTATGTGTATACATATATATATATATATATATACACACACATATCTACACATATATAGGGTTCACTATGGTATGCCGGCGGACAGGCTCCCCGCGACCAGCATACCGGCGCCGGGAGCCCGACCGCCGGCTTACCGACAATGTGGCGAGCGCAAATGAGCCCCTTGCGGCCTCATTATTTTATTCTCCCTCCAGGGGTGTTGTGGACCCCCACGAAGGAGAACAATTGTCGGTATGCCGGCTGTCGGGATCACGGCGCAGGTATACTGTGCGCCGGGATCCCGGCAGTCGGCATACTGAAGACCACCCCATATATATACCATATGTGTGTATATATATATATATATATACACACACACACACACACACATATACACAGCATATTAAACATGCATATATATATATATATATATATATATACACACATATACATATATACACAAACATAGAGTACAGGTATATATACACATGTATATATATCATATGTGTGTGTGTTTATATGTATGTATGTATATACATGTTTATATATGTATGCACATGGATATATATGTACTATAATTAAAATAAAGTAAACTTTTATAGCACTTACAAGTGTCACCAGGAAGACAGCAGGCTGCAGAGGACGCTAGACAGCCATTAATAATACTCATGCAACTAAAAAAAAAAAAAAAAAAAAAAAAATTTTTTTTTTTTTTTTAGTGGAGGGGGGTTTCTGGGTACTCGGAAACCCCCCCCCTGGGTGTGCCACTGTGCGTGTCATGCTTGTTGCCAGGGGTGTAATGCTCTGTGTGTCATGCTTGTTGCCAGGGGTGTAATGTTCTGCATGTCATGCTCGTTACAGGGAAATAATGCTCTGCGTGTCATGCTCGTTGCCAGGGGTGTAATGCTCTACGTGTCATGCTCGTTGCCAGGGGTGTAATGCTCTGCATGCCATGCTTGTTGTCAGGGGTGTAATACTCTGCATGTCATGCTTGTTGCCAGGGGTGTAATGCTCTGCGTGTCATGCTTGTTGCCAGGGGTGTAATGCTCTGCATGTCATGCTCGTTGCCAGGAGTGTAATGCTCTGCGTGTCATGCTTGTTGTCAGTGGTCTTGTTCCCAGTGGTGTAATGCTCGTTTCAGGGGTGAAATGGAAGTGCTAGGAGTGCTAGTACAGAGCGCTCCCAGAACTTCCGGGTATCTACGGCGCTGTGCTGCCTGACAGACGCTAGAGGTCAAGTTTGACCTCTAGCGTCTGTCTCCTCCACGACGGAGGAGTGCTACGGACCTGCCGGGGCGAGGGGGTGAAGTTAATTGTGGACTCCCCCCCGAAGTTGGGCAGCGGCAGCAGCCAGCACGGGTTGAGTGACACGGATTGTGGCTGGCGACCGCTGCTATAGATGCTTCTAAGTTGGAGGTTTTATCACTAAAGAGGAAGAGGATGGATAAGGTACAATACACCTTTAACTAAAATGAGAAATTACCTTATTTATTAACCTATTAAATAGTTGGAACTTCATTAATACTGCCGCTGTAACTAGGTGTGTGCACATAGCGCTGCAGCCTAGGGAGCGCTGTTGGCAGGACCTGTCAATTATCTGTTTTAATTACTTTCAATTGCAGCTTCCCCCCTTTTTGAAACCCAGCAATTCCTGACCGCCCCTGTCTCCTACCCCCACCACTTCCGTCGCTAATACCTATACAACATTAATGAACTTAACTTGATACAGTAGCTCTTTGTTATTCAGTCATACTGCCCTTTATTAAATTTCAAAATGCCGATATAACCAGGATTCAAACCCATTGTCTGTGGCATTGCAGTCAGACACTCTATTCATTGAGCTACCTGCCCTTGCATAGAAAGCTAGATAATTCTTAGCTAGAGAATTCTATTTGAAACTTACCTTGTGCTTTGTAAACAAATTATCAGCATTCCAGCTGAGCAGATCTATGTAGGGCAGTGATGGCTAACCTTGACACTCCAGCTGTTGTTGAACTACACATCCCAGCATGCCCTGCTACAGTTTTGCTATTTGGCCATGCTAAAACTGATGCAGGGCATGCTGGGATGTGTAGTTCAACAACAGCTGGAGTGTCAAGGTTAGCCATCACTGATGTAGGGTGTGACTGCAAGAGATTGGGCGTATGGCTGCACACTACACGGATCTGCTCAATTGCAATGCTGATTTTTATTTTTTTACAAAGTACCAGTAGCTTCATATTGTTAGAAATCTAATTTTTTTATGCAGGATCAAGTAGATCAACGAGTAGGTTGTTTGATGGAATGCAACAGGTTATAGGTTTGAATCCAGGGTATGGCATTATATTGAAATTAGTTATTTAATAAAGGGCATTATAACTGAATAACAGCGACCTCTCAAGTCAAGTGCATGAATGTGGTATAATGTGGGAAGGGGTATCATAGCATGTACTTTCTTTGGGATCAATATTGGCATGCCCCTTCCCCACGAGGCATGCACCTTATGTTCCTATTGGAAATATAGGGGAGGGGGGCAATTCTCTTTCTGGCACAGGGCGCCAAAAAGTCTACTTACGGCTCTGCCTGGAGATGTCTGCTTTAAGCAGAATAGTGCACTGTGTTTGCCTGAAATGAGACAAAATGTGAGAGTTTATGAACACGTACATATCTCCATTACTGGGCCTGTATGGTGCACCTGGTGCGAAAGGAAATAACTACGGATCTATTCTACATTCTGAGTAGCTATGATAAGCGGAGACAAACACAGGACATTTTTATTATGTGCATATGCAAGTGTTCAGCCAGCACAAACATAGTTGTGCACCCGCTGTCTGCATTCGGGAAATGCCCCCATAAAATCACTCTGTACACTCTTATGGAACTGCAGGTCTTCTTGGAAATGCACATTTTGAGCAGAGTAAAAATATTGCGTAAATAATCCTGGCTGTCGCCACATTAGGATTACCCCTCCTTATTAGTTACAAACCTTGACAGATATGCTCTGAGAATACTAAGCAGAGAACAGCCCTGAAAAGTGCTGTCTCCTGATGCTGCCGGAACCCCGTAGTGGCCGATTCGGGTCACTGCGCAACCTTATATCCAAGTGCATTACTGCGCATGCGCATATTCGGCTCCATCATCCACAAAGAAAGGACGTGAGAGTCTCTAAAGAGTGACGGCCCTTATTTTCAAGAAAGAGCCTACATATCCACTGTGTCCCCACCGCTGTATGTAAGTGGGAGCATACCCCACTGACACCACTATGCACAGTATACGGGTGTGTGGTTGCCATTATCCACACATCACCTGCACTGTAGCAGGATACACACTAGATGATATGTCGTCCGATCTGGCGGATCCTACCAACATATTGGGCAAGTCATCTAGTGCTTTCCTGCTATGTCGCTGATGATGTGCAGTCCCTCTACATGCAGGACCGATGGAAGACATCGCTAACGAGGGCCATGCAGACGTCACTCCAGCGCTGCCAGCATCAGCAAGTTTATATACACTTGTCGATGCCGGCTCCCCAGCCGGGTCCCATCGCTGCTGATGACGTTGGGTATACACATAGTCTAGTGTGTACTCAGCTTATCTCTTATGTTCCTGTATCGTTTACTTTTACCATATGCCTGTATTGTGTACCTGTGCACATACCCATAGGCAAACGCAAGGGGGGTTTCTGGTTGCCCGGAAACCCCCCTCTACTTAGACAGATGCTAAAATTAGTACCACAATAGCAATAGTATATAATACTATTACTAGAGCTTCTGCCACAACATGCAGTGTAAGGGACAGAGCGGAGCTGCTGCACCTGCCTGGTGGTAGTAGCTTCTTTTATCAAGTTTGCTGTATGTGTGGCTCTGAGCCCTCAATCAGTGCACTAGACCAGAGAGCAGCTACCAGGATCGAGAAACAGGTGCCTTGCCATGAGGTGGGAGAATGTGTGCTTAGAAAGTGCAGTTCTGTCTCCTACTGGTTCTATTAGATTTGTGTTGTTATTTATTATGGGATGTTTAGCCTTTTCCTGACCATTTGTTATTTATATTTCTCTGACGTCCTAGTGGATGCTGGGTACTCCGTAAGGACCATGGGGAATAGACGGGCTCCGCAGGAGGCTGGGCACTCTTAAAAGAAAGATTAGGTACTACATCTGGTGTGCACTGGCTCCTCCCTCTATGCCCCTCCTCCAGACCTCAGTTAGAATCTGTGCCCGGCCAGAGCTGGATGCACCTAGTGGGCTCTCCTGAGCTTACTAGAAAAGAAAGTATTTGTTAGGTTTTTTATTTTCAGTGAGATCTGCTGGCAACAGACTCACTGCTACGAGGGACTGAGGGGAGAGAAGCATACCTACCTGCTTGCAGCTAGCTTGTGCTTCTAAGGCTACTGGACACCATTAGCTCCAGAGGGATCGAACACAGAGCCCGACCTCGATCGTCCGTTCCCGAAGCCGCGCCGCCGTCCCCCTTGCAGAGCCAGAAGACGGAAGAACAGGAGAAAATCGGCGGCTGAAGACTCCGATCTTCAATAAGGTAGCGCACAGCACTGCAGCTGTGCGCCATTGCTCCCACAGCACACCACACGCTCCGGTCACTGGTGGGTGCAGGGCGCTGGGGGGGGGGCGCCCTGGGCTGCAATATGTATACCTTTTTGGCAAAGTTATAAACTGTATATGTGCCTAATCCCCCGCCAAAAATATTATTAAAAAAGCGGGAGAAGCCCGCCGCTGAAGGGGCGGGGCTATCTTCCTCAGCACAGCCAGCGCCATTTTCTCTTCACAGCTCCGCTGGAAGGACGCTCCCCAGGCTCTCCCCTGCAGTATACACTACGAGAAGGGTAAAAAAGAGAGGGGGGGCACATAAATTTAGGCGCAAAAGGTGATATAAGCAGCTATTGGGGGAAAATTCACTTTCTGTTAGTGTAAATCCCTCTGTTATATAGCGCTCTGGTGTGTGCTGGCATACTCCCTCTCTGTCTCCCTGGGTGGTCTTCTGTATGCCGGCGGTCGGGCTCCCGGCGCTCAGTATACCGGCGCCGGGAGCCCGACAACCGGCATACCGACACTTATTTTCCCTCGTGGGGGTCCACGACCCCCATAGAGGGAGAATAAAATAGTGTGGCGCGCGTAGCGCGCCACCGTGCCCGTAGCGTGGCGAGCGCAGCGAGCCCGCAAGGGGCTCATTTGCGCTCGCCACGCTGTCGGTAAGCCGGCGGTCGGGCTCCCGGCGCCGGGATGCTGGTCGCCGGGAGCCCGACCGCCGGCCAGCCGTAGTGAACCCGTCTCCCCAAAGGACTTTGTGGGGTCCTGTCCTCAGTCAGAGCATTCCCTGTGTGTGTGTGCGGTGTGTCGGTACGGCTGTGTCGACATGTTTGAGGAGGACGCTTACGTGGAGGCGGAGCAGGTGCCGATAAGTGTGATGTCGCCCCCTGCGGGGCCGACACCAGAGTGGATGGATATGTGGAAGGTATTAACCGACAGTGTCAACTCCTTGCATAAAAGGTTCGATGACGCAGCTTTGGGACAGCCGGCATATCAGCCCGCGCCTGCCCAGGCATCTCAGAGGCCATCAGGGGCTCAAAAACGCCCGCTACCTCAGATGGCAGACACAGATGTCGACACGGAGTCTGACTCCAGTGTAGACGAGGATGAGACAAATGTACAGTCCACAAGGGCCATCCGATGTATGATTACGGCAATGAAAAATGTGTTGCACATTTCTGACAATAACCCGGTTACCACTAAAAAGGGTATTATGTTTGGGGAGAAAAAGCAGCCAGTGACTTTTCCCCCATCTGATGAGTTAAATGAATTGTGTGAAGAAGCGTGGTGTTCCCCAGATAAGAAATTAGTGATTTCTAAGAGGTTACTGATGGCGTACCCTTTCCCGCCAACGGACAGGCTATGTTGGGAAACATCCCCTAGGGTGGACAAGGCGCTCACACGCTTATCAAAAAAGGTGGCACTGCCGTCTCAGGATACGGCCGCCTTAAAAGAGCCTGCAGATAGAAAGCAGGAGGCTATCCTGAAGTCTGTATATACACACTCAGGTACTATACTGAGACCTGCAATTGCTTCGGCATGGATGTGTAGTGCTGCAGCTGCTTGGTCTGATTCCCTGTCAGATAACATTGATTCCCTTGACAGGGATACTATTTTGCTAACCATAGAGCATATTAAAACGTCGTCTTATATATGAGGGATGCACAGAGGGACATTTGCCGGCTGGCATCTAGAATTAATGCAATGTCCATTTCTGCCAGAAGAGTATTATGGACTCGGCAATGGACAGGTGATGCTGATTCTAAAAGGCACATGGAGGTTTTGCCTTATAAGGGTGAGGAATTGTTTGGGGACGGTCTCTCGGACCTCGTATCCACAGCAACAGCTGGGAAGTCGACTTTTTTACCTCAGGTTCCCTCACAGCCTAAGAAAGCACCGTATTATCAAGTACAGTCCTTTCGGCCTCAGAAAGGCAAGCGGGTCAGAGGCGCGTCCTTTCTGCCCAGAGGCAGGGGTAGAGGGAAAAAGCTGCACCAGACAGCCAGTTCCTAGGAACAAAAATCCTCCCCTGCTTCCACTAAGTCCACCGCATGACGCTGGGGCTCCACAGGTGGAGCCAGGTGCGGTGGGGGCGCGTCTCCGGAACTTCAGCGACCAGTGGGTTCGCTCACAGGTGGATCTCTGGGTTCTACAAGTGGTTTCTCAGGGATACAAGCTGGAGTTCGAGGCGTCTCCCCCTCGCCGTTACCTCAAATCAGCCTTGCCAGCTGCTCCCAAGGAAAGGGAGGTAGTACTGGCGGCAATTCACAAGCTGTACCTTCAGCAGGTGATAATCAAAGTTCCCCTCCTTCAACAGGGACGGGGTTACTATTCCACAATGTTTGTGGTACCGAAACCAGACGGTTCGGTGAGACCCATTCTAAATTTGAAATCCTTGAACACTTATATAAGGAAGTTCAAGTTCAAAATAGAATCGCTCAGGGCGGTTATTGCAAGCCTGGAAGAGGGGGATTTTATGGTGTCACTGGACATCAAGGATGCTTACCTACATGTCCCCATTTACCCCCTCACCAGGAGTACCTCAGGTTTGTGGTACAGGACTGTCATTACCAATTCCAAACGTTGCCGTTTGGTCTGTCCACGGCACCGAGGGTATTTACCAAGGTAATGGCCGAAATGATGATACTCCTTCGAAAGAAGGGAGTTATAATTATCCCATACTTGGACGATCTCCTTATAAAGGCGAGGTCCAAGGAGCAGTTGTTAGTCGGAGTAGCACTATCTCGGGAAGTGCTACAACAGCACGGCTGGATTCTGAATATCCCAAAGTCGCAGCTGATTCCTACGACGCGTCTGTTGTTCTTGGGCATGATTCTGGACACAGAACAGAAGAAGGTGTTTCTCCCGGAGGAGAAGGCCCAGGAATTGTCATCTCTGGTCAGGGACCTCCTGAAACCAAAACAGATGTCGGTGCATCACTGCACACGAGTCCTGGGAAAGATGGTAGCTTCTTACGAAGCAATTCCCTTCGGCAGGTTCCATGCAAGGATCTTTCAGTGGGATCTGTTAGACAAGTGGTCCGGATCGCATCTTCAGATGCATCGGTTGATCACCCTGTCCCCGAGGGCCAGGGTGTCTCTGCTGTGGTGGCTGCAGAGTGCTCATCTTCTCGAGGGCCGCAGATTCGGCATTCAGGACTGGGTCCTGGTGACCACGGATGCAAGCCTCCGAGGTTGGGGGGCAGTCACTCAGGGAAGAAACTTCCAAGGACAGTGGTCGAGTCAGGAGACTTCCCTACACATAAATATTCTGGAACTAAGGGCCATTTACAATGCCCTGAGTCAAGCAGTAACCCTGCTTCAAAACCAGCCGGTGCTGATTCAGTCAGACAACATCACGGCGGTCGCCCATGTAAACCGACAGGGCGGCACAAGAAGCAGGATGGCGATGGCAGAAGCCACAAGGATTCTTCGATGGGCGGAGAATCACGTGCGAGCACTGTCAGCAGTGTTCATTCCGGGAGTGGACAACTGGGAAGCAGACTTCCTCAGCAGGCACGACCTCCACCCGGGAGAGTGGGGACTTCATCCAGAAGTCTTCAAGCTAATTGTAAATCGTTGGGAAAGGCCACAGGTGGACATGATGGCGTCCCGCCTCAACAAAAAGCTAAAAAGATATTGCGCCAGGTCAAGGGACCCTCAGGCGATAGCTGTGGACGCTCTAGTGACACCGTGGGTGAACCAGTCGGTTTATGTGTTCCCTCCTCTTCCTCTCATACCAAAGGTACTGAGGATAATAAGAAAGAGAGGAGTACGAACTATACTCATCGTTCCGGATTGGCCAAGAAGAACTTGGTACCCGGAACTACAAGAAATGATCTCAGAGGACCCTTGGCCTCTGCCGCTCCGACAGGACCTGCTACAGCAGGGGCCCTGTCTGTTCCAAGACTTACCGCGGCTGCGTTTGATGGCATGGCGGTTGAACGCCGGATCCTAATGGAAAAGGGCATTCCGAATGAAGTCATTCCTACGCTGATTAAAGCTAGGAAAGATGTGACAGCAAAACATTATCACCACATATGGCGAAAATATGTTGCTTGGTGTGAGGCCAGGAAGGCCCCAACAGAGGAATTTCAGCTGGGTCGATTTCTGCACTTCCTACAGTCAGGAGTGACTATGGGCCTAAAATTGGGATCCATAAAAGTCCAGATTTCGGCCCTGTCTATTTTCTTTCAGAAAGAACTGGCTTCACTGCCTGAAGTTCAGACGTTTGTTAAGGGAGTGCTGCATATTCAGCCCCCTTTTGTGCCTCCAGATCCTCCTTGGGATCTCAACGTTGTGTTGGATTTCCTAAAATCACATTGGTTTGAGCCACTTCAGACCGTGGAGTTGAAGTATCTCACGTGGAAGGTAGTCATGCTGTTGGCCTTGGCCTCAGCTAGGCGTGTGTCAGAATTGGCGGCTTTGTCCTGTAAAAGCCCATATCTGATTTTCCACATGGACAGGGCAGAATTGAGGACTCGTCCCCAATTTCTCCCAAAGGTGGTATCAGCGTTTCATTTGAACCAACCTATTGTGGTGCCTGCGGCTACTCGGGACTTGGAGGATTCCAAGTTGCTGGACGTAGTCCGGGCCCTGAAAATATATGTTTCCAGGACGGCTAGAGTCAGGAAAACCGACTCGCTGTTTATCCTGCATGCACCCAACAAGCTGGGTGCTCCTGCTTCTAAGCAGACTATTGCTCGCTGGATCTGTAGCACGATTCAGCAGGCTCATTCTGCGGCTGGACTGCCGCATCCTAAATCAGTAAAAGCCCATTCCACGAGGAAGGTGGGCTCTTCTTGGGCAGCTGCCCGAGGGGTCTCGGCTTTACAACTTTGCTGAGCTGCTACTTGGTCGGGATCAAACACTTTTGCAAAATTCTACAAGTTTGATGCCCTGGCTGAGGAGGACCTTGAGCTTGCTCATTCGGTGCTGCAGAGTCATCTGCACTCTCCCGCCAGTTTGGGAGCTTTGGTATAATCCCCATGGTCCTTACGGAGTACCCAGCATCCACTAGGACGTCAGAGAAAATAAGAATTTACTCACCGGTAATTCTATTTCTCGTAGTCCGTAGTGGATGCTGGGAGCCCGTCCCAAGTGCGGACTTTCTGCAATACATGTATATAGTTAGTTATTGCTTAACTATAGGGTTTTGTTATGAGCCATCTGTTAAATGAGGCTCAGCTATTGTTCATACTGTTAACTGGGTATGGTTATCACGAGTTGTACGGTGTGATTGGTGTGGCTGGTATGAGTCTTACCCTGGATTCCAAATCCTTTCCTAGTAATGTCAGCTCTTCCGGGCACAGTTTCCCTAACTGAGGTCTGGAGGAGGGGCATAGAGGGAGGAGCCAGTGCACACCAGATGTAGTACCTAATCTTTTCTTTAGAGTGCCCAGTCTCCTGCGGAGCCCGTCTATTCCCCATGGTGCTTACGGAGTACCCAGCATCCACTACGGACTACGAGAAATAGAATTACCGGTGAGTAAATTCTTATTTTCTTAAGTATGTTTTATACAGCCTATACTACAGAGTCAGACCATCTGTACTAGGTACTTCTGCCACTCTCTCAGACTCCTGCACTTGCTCCAATGTTCCGCGGAGTGAGAGATTGTGGATATTTGGAAACCCCCCTCTAGAAATCCTGCATTTGCCCCTGATACCAGTAGTAACCCTGTGTTGTTCTGCAAAATGTCCTGCCTTGTTAATAGACCACCTACAGATTAGAGATGTGCACTTGAAATTTTTCGGGTTTTGGTTTTGGGTTCGGTTCCGCGGCCGTGTTTTGGGTTCGACCGGGTTTTGGCAAAACCTCACCGAATTTTTTTTGTCGGATTCGGGTGTGTTTTGGATTCGGGTGTTTTTTTCAAAAAACACTAAAAAACAGCTTAAATCATAGAATTTGGGGGTCATTTTGATCCCAAAGTATTATTAACCTCAAAATCCATAATTTCCACTCATTTTCAGTCTATTCTGAATACCTCACACCTCACAATATTATTTTTAGTCCTAAAATTTGCACCGAGGTCGCTGGATGACTAAGCTAAGCGACCCTAGTGGCCGACACAAACACCGGGCCCATCTAGGAGTGGCACTGCAGTGTCACGCAGGATGGCCCTTCCAAAAAACACTCCCCAAACAGCACATGACGCAAAGAAAAAAAGAGGCGCAATGAGGTAGCTGTGTGAGTAAGATAAGCGACCCTAGTGGCCGACACAAACACCGGGCCCATCTAGGAGTGGCACTGCAGTGTCACGCAGGATGGCCCTTCCAAAAAACACTCCCCAAACAGCACATGACGCAAAGAAAAAAAGAGGCGCAATGAGGTAGCTGTGTGAGTAAGATAAGCGACCCTAGTGGCCGACACAAACACCGGGCCCATCTAGGAGTGGCACTGCAGTGTCACGCAGGATGGCCCTTCCAAAAAACACTCCCCAAACAGCACATGACGCAAAGAAAAAAAGAGGCGCAATGAGGTAGCTGTGTGAGTAAGCTAAGCGACCCTAGTGGCCGACACAAACACCTGGCCCATCTAGGAGTGGCACTGCAGTGTCACGCAGGATGGCCCTTCCAAAAAACACTCCCCAAACAGCACATGACGCAAATAAAAATGAAAGAAAAAAGAGGTGCAAGATGGAATTGTCCTTGGGCCCTCCCACCCACCCTTATGTTGTATAAACAGGACATGCACACTTTAACCAACCCATCATTTCAGTGACAGGGTCTGCCACACGACTGTGACTGAAATGACGGGTTGGTTTGGACCCCCACCGAAAAAGAAGCAATTAATCTCTCCTTGCACAAACTGGCTCTACAGAGGCAAGATGTCCACCTCATCATCATCCTCCGATATATCACCATGTACATCCCGCTCCTCACAGATTATCAATTCGTCCCCACTGGAATCCACCATCTCAGCTCCCTGTGTACTTTGTGGAGGCAATTGCTGCTGGTCAATGTCTCCACGGAGGAATTGATTATAATTCATTTTAATGAACATCATCTTCTCCACATTTTCTGGAAGTAACCTCGTACGCCGATTGCTGACAAGGTGAGCGGCGGCACTAAACACTCTTTCGGAGTACACACTTGTGGGAGGGCAACTTAGGTAGAATAAAGCCAGTTTGTGCAAATTGCCTCTTTTTCCTGCCAGTATAAGTACGGACTGTCTGACGTGCCTACTTGGATGCGGTCACTTATATAATCCTCCACCATTCTTTCAATGGTGACAGAATCATATGCAGTGACAGTAGACGACATGTCCGTAATCGTTGTCAGGTCCTTCAGTCCGGACCAGATGTCAGCATCAGCAGTCGCTCCAGACTGCCCAGCATCACCGCCAGCGGGTGGGCTCGGAATTCTGAGCCTTTTCCTCGCACCCCCAGTTGCGGGAGAATGTGAAGGAGGAGATGTTGACAGGTCGCGTTCCGCTTGACTTGACAATTTTGTCACCAGCAGGTCTTTGAACCCCAGCAGACTTGTGTCTGCCGGAAAGAGAGATCCAAGGTAGGTTTTAAATCTAGGATCGAGCACGGTGGCCAAAATGTAGTGCTCTGATTTCAACAGATTGACCACCCGTGAATCCTTGTTAAGCGAATTAAGGGCTGCATCCACAAGTCCCACATGCCTAGCGGAATCGCTCCCTTTTAGCTCCTCCTTCAATGCCTCCAGCTTCTTCTGCAAAAGCCTGATGAGGGGAATGACCTGACTCAGGCTGGCAGTGTCTGAACTGACTTCACGTGTGGCAAGTTCAAAAGGTTGCAGAACCTTGCACAACGTTGAAATCATTCTCCACTGCGCTTGAGACAGGTACATTCCACCTCCTATATCGTGCTCAATTGTATAGGCTTGAATGGCCTTTTGCTGCTCCTCCAACCTCTGAAGCATATAGAGGGTTGAATTCCACCTCGTTACCACTTCTTGCTTCAGATGATGGCAGGGCAGGTTCAGGCGTTTTTGGTGGTGCTCCAGTTTTCTGTACGTGGTGCCTGTACGCCGAAAGTGTCCCGCAATTCTTCTGGCAACCGACAGCATCTCTTGCACGCCCCTCTCGTTTTTTTAAAAATTCTGCACCACCAAATTCAAGGTATGTGCAAAACATGGGACGTGCTGGAATTTGCCCATATTTAATGCACACACAATATTGCTGGCGTTGTCCGATGCCACAAATCCACAGGAGAGTCCAATTGGGGTAAGCCATTCCGCGATGATCTTCCTCAGTTGCCGTAAGAGGTTTTCAGCTGTGTGCGTATTCTGGAAACCGGTGATACAAAGCGTAGCCTGCCTAGGAAAGAGTTGGCGTTTGCGAGATGCTGCTACTGGTGCCGCCGCTGCTGTTCTTGCGGCGGGAGTCCATACATCTACCCAGTGGGCTGTCACAGTCATATAGTCCTGACCCTGCCCTGCTCCACTTATCCACATGTCCGTGGTTAAGTGGACATTGGGTACAGCTGCATTTTTTAGGACACTGGTGACTCTTTTTCTGAGGTCTGTGTACATTTTCGGTATCGCCTGCCTAGAGAAATGGAACCTAGATGGTATTTGGTACCGGGGACACAGTACCTCCAACAAGTCTCTAGTTGGCTCTGCAGTAATGATGGATACCGGAACCACGTTTCTCACCACCCAGGATGCCAAGGCCTCAGTTATCCGCTTTGCAGCAGGATGACTGCTGTGATATTTCATCTTCCTCGCAAAGGACTGTTGGACAGTCAATTGCTTGGTGGAAGTAGTAAAAGTGGTCTTACGAGTACGACTTCCCCTCTGGGATGACCATCGACTCCCAGCAGCAACAACAGCAGCGCCAGCAGCAGTAGGCGTTACACGCAAGGATGCATCGGAGGAATCCCAGGCAGGAGAGGACTCGTCAGAATTGCCAGTGACATGGCCTGCAGGACTATTGGCATTCCTGGGGAAGGAGGAAATTGACACTGAGGGAGTTGGTGGGGTGGTTTGCGTGAGCTTGGTTACAAGAGGAAGGGATTTACTGGTCAGTGGACTGCTTCCGCTGTCGCCCAAAGTTTTTGAACTTGTCACTGACTTATTATGAATGCGCTGCAGGTGACGTATAAGGGAGGATGTTCCGAGGTGGTTAACGTCCTTACCCCTACTTATTACAGCTTGACAAAGGCAACACACGGCTTGACAAATGTTGTCCGCATTTCTGGTGAAATACTTCCACACCGAAGAGCTGATTTTTTTGGTATTTTCACCAGGCATGTCAACGGCCCTATTCCTCCCACGGACAACAGGTGTCTCCCCGGGTGCCTGACTTAAACAAACCACCTCACCATCAGAATCCTCCTTGTCAATTTCCTCCCCAGCGCCAGCAACACCCATATCCTCCTCATCCTGGTGTACTTCAACACTGACATCTTCAATCTGACTATCAGGAACTGGACTGCGGGTGCTCCTTCCAGCACTTGCAGGGGGCGTGCAAATGGTGGAAGGCGCATGCTCTTCACGTCCAGTGTTGGGAAGGTCAGGCATCGCAACCGACACAATTGGACTCTCCTTGTGGATTTGGGATTTGGAAGAACGCACAGTTCTTTGCGGTGCTTTTGCCAGCTTGAGTCTTTTCAGTTTTCTAGCGAGAGGCTGAGTGCTTCCATCCTCATGTGAAGCTGAACCACTAGCCATGAACATAGGCCAGGGCCTCAGCCGTTCCTTGCCACTCCGTGTGGTAAATGGCATATTGGCAAGTTTACGCTTCTCCTCCGACAATTTTATTTTAGATTTTGGAGTCCTTTTTTTACTGATATTTGGTGTTTTGGATTTGACATGCTCTGTACTAAGACATTGGGCATCGGCCTTGGCAGACGACGTTGCTGGCATTTCATCGTCTCGGCCATGACTAGTGGCAGCAGCTTCAGCACGAGGTGGAAGTGGATCTTGATCTTTCCCTAATTTTGGAACCTCAACATTTTTGTTCTCCATATTTTAATAGGCACAACTAAAAGACACAGAGGTAGCTACAGCCGTGGACTACCGTACTGTGTCTGCTGCTAATATAGACTGGATGATAATGAGATGAAATCAATATATATATATATATATATATATATAATATCACTAGTACTGCAGCCGGACAGGTATATAATATATATTTATTATGTACTAATGACTGATGACGGACCTGCTGGACACTGTCAGCTCAGCAGCACCGCAGACTGCTACAGTAAGCTACTATAGTAGTATGTATCAAGAAGAAAGAAAGAAAAAAAACCACGGGTAGGTGGTATACAATTATGGATGGACCAGCGACTGCCGACACAGAGGTAGCTACAGCCGTGGACTACCGTACTGTGTCTGCTGCTAATATAGACTGGATGATGCGATGAAATCAATATATATATATATATAATATCACACTAGTACTGCAGCCGGACAGGTATATAATATATATTTATTATGTACTAATGACTGATGACGGACCTGCTGGACACTGTCAGCTCAGCAGCACCGCAGACTGCTACAGTAAGCTACTATAGTAGTATGTATCAAGAAGAAAGAAAAAAAAAAACACGGGTAGGTGGTATACAATTATGGATGGACGAGCGACTGCCGACACAGAGGTAGCTACAGCCGTGGACTACCATACTGTGTCTGCTGCTAATATAGACTGGATGATAATGAGATGAAATCAATATATATATATATATAATATCACACTAGTACTGCAGCCGGACAGGTATATAATATATATTTATTATGTACTAATGACTGATGACGGACCTGCTGGACACTGTCAGCTCAGCAGCACCGCAGACTGCTACAGTAAGCTACTATAGTAGTATGTATCAAGAAGGAAAAAAAAAACCACGGGTAGGTGGTATACAATTATGGATGGACCAGTGACTGCCGACACAGAGGTAGCTACAGCCGTGGACTACCGTACTGTGTCTGCTGCTAATATAGACTGGATGATAATGAGATGAAATCAATATATATATATATAATATCACACTAGTACTGCAGTCGGACAGGTATATAATATATATTTATTATGTACTAATGACTGATGACGGACCTGCTGGACACTGTCAGCTCAGCAGCACCGCAGACTGCTACAGTAAGCTACTATAGTAGTATGTATCAAGAAGAAAGAAAAAAAAAACCACGGGTAGGTGGTATACAATTATGGATGGACCAGCGACTGCCGACACAGAGGTAGCTACAGCCGTGGACTACCGTACTGTGTCTGCTGCTAATATAGACTGGATGATAATGAGATGAAATCAATATATATATATATATATATATATATAATATCACTAGTACTGCAGCCGGACAGGTATATAATATATATTTATTATGTACTAATGACTGATGACGGACCTGCTGGACACTGTCAGCTCAGCAGCACCGCAGACTGCTACAGTAAGCTACTATAGTAGTATGTATCAAGAAGAAAGAAAAAAAAAAAAAACACGGGTAGGTGGTATACAATATTATATATATATTATATACAATTATATATATATATTATATATATTAAACTGGTGGTGATTATTATAAACTGGTGGTCAGGTCACTGGTCACACTATCAGCAACTTGCAAGTAGTACTCCTAAGCAGACAATCACAATATATATTATACTGGTGGTCAGTGTGGTCACAATGGCAGTGTGGCACTCTGGCAGCAAAAGTGTGCACTGTACGTTATATGTACTCCTGAGTCCTGCTCTCAGACTCTAACTGCTCCCCACTGTCAGTGTCTCCCCCACAAGTCAGATATACATTATACAGTCACACTATCTATCTATCTATCTATCACTTCAGCAAGTAGTAGTACTCCTCCTAAGGTACTCCTCCTAATGCTCCCCAAAATTACTACTGTGTCTCTCTCTACTCTAGTCTCACTCTCTATAAACGGAGAGGACGCCAGCCACGTCCTCTCCCTATCAATCTCAATGCACGTGTGAAAATGGCGGCGACGCGCGGCTCCTTATATAGAATCCGAGTCTCGCGATAGAATCCGAGCCTCGCGAGAATCCGACAGCGGGATGATGACGTTCGGGCGCGCTCGGGTTAACCGAGCAAGGCGGGAAGATCCGAGTCGCTCGGACCCGTGTAAAAAAACATGAAGTTCGGGCGGGTTCGGATTCCGAGGAACCGAACCCGCTCATCTCTACTACAGATGTAGCCTCGCTGATCTCTGCCTTGATGCCTTGATGCGCACACATCACGGCAGCGACAACACACACTGGGGAGCAAACAGTAGCACCTGTGATTGCACAGTGTATTCTGTATGGATTGTGGGTGCAACTATTACGCATGCTCGTAAAGGGGTTGCTAATCGTGATAAGTCAGTCACAGGTGTGAATTGTTGTACCTACAATCAGCGTGGATACATCGGTACAACTGTAGGATCTGCCCATTAAAATCCCCTGCCAAAAAACACAAAACCTTCTATATATGAGCGTGATAAGATACATGTGACTGCGTGAGGAACGCTCTGCTCGCTCAGCTGCTCTCATCATAGGACACTGTATTGCGCATGCACGCCACTAAGTGCTTAAATCCATGTGATTATCCTAATAATCATGGACAAAAACCACTGCGCAGTGTCACAAAACAATTGCGCAGAAAGCACTTTTTTTTTTTTTTTCATACTTGCCTCCTCTACGTGAATGTCCAGGAGATTCCCAAATTGTGCACATCTCTCTAGGGTCCTGAGGAGAGTAGAGTAACCTTCCCAGATTTCCCCTCTTCCCCAGTGGTCAGTCCAGGAGTTTGATGCAGCGGCCGTTTAAGAGAGGAGAGGGACTGTGTGCAGGCTCATTCAGGCCTCCTCCTCTCTAGCAGCGCAGGTTTTTACTGGGCATGTGCAAATCTCTGGGAAAATTGCACCTGCACCATTTTTCCAATGATTCTTGTCCACAGCGCTGGCTGGCGCGGGAGCCCAGAGAGGTAAGTATACATGGGTGCAGAGTGTGCGGTGTTGTCCTCCTGGACTGCACACCCTGCTCCCATTACAGAGACAAAGACCAATGTTTTTAGTGAGCGATTGTGACAAAAACGTGTAATTATTGCCCTGCCCCCGCTCCCATGGCACAAATTTAGCAGCAGTGGGGGTAAGGGGGGAGACTGCAATTATGCAATTGTAACTGACCATTTATGGGTAATTTCTTACAAAAGTTGTTAATCCTATATTAAATTATATACTCTATGGGACATACTGCAATAGGACATACTGCATGTCACTGTTTTGAACCAGTGTGGCAAGATACACTGCACATAGGGAGCGGTGACATGATGCGTTTCGCTGACAGTCGTGTCACATCCCCTTCCTTTCCTGTCCTGTGCCGTCCATTCTCCTCCATTTCACTAGTGAGTGATCCTCTCTTTCGAGAATCTGTGCGGACTTCTGGATGTTCTGTGAGAGCAGGCAAGTATGATTGTTAACCATTGGGGGTTTGCCGCAATTAGACAAATGAGGAGTGTGTATGTGAACCATGCATTCACTGTAAATTAAACAAGTTAACTAAAATCCATTTGCTTTTAATATTTATACATTTTTGAACACATAAATCTGGTTTAATTAATAATATGTATATTTTCACGTAGTGTGCCGTGAAACAATTAGTCATCTTACTGCTGTCTGTAGATAAGTCTAAAAATGCTTGGAGGACATATAGTTCTAATATTGTCTAAAGGAAACCTCTACAGCTAGGGACACATCTTATGACTGAGGGGGACATTTACTAAGCAATGATAAGAGCGGAGAAGTGAGCCAGTGGAGAAATGGCCTCATCAACCAATCAGCAGCGCTGTATCATTATGTAGTATGCAAATTATAGATGTTACTTCAGTGCTGATTGGTTGCCATGGGCAACTTCTCCACTGGCTCACTTCTTCGCTCTTATCACTGATTAGTACATGCCCCCCTTAGTGAATGCTTTGTTTCATAGGAAGCGCCTCTTCAAAAGGGGTTTGTAGTCAAATGTTACGTCATTCATTCTGTGACAGGGAGTAGAGGCTTGTGGAGTTGTTTTAATTTTAATAGTATTTTGCATTTATTTTTTAAAACTGTTTCAGTTAATAAATGTATTTACCCAATGGAGCCAACCAGGGTCATATTAAGAGAGGCAGGGCCGTGTGCAGTCTCTGTGCAGGCCCCTCCAGGGTCGGACTGGCCCATAGGGGCACAGGGGAAACCACCGGTGGGCCCCACTGCCTGAGGACCCACTCCTTCCTGTAGGGATCAGGTTCCAGACTGTGCACTTGTATTATACATGGTAGATATGTTGCATTACACTGCACAAGACTATTGTGCATTTCAAGCCTCTGTGGAGGCTGGCCACACCCCCTTTGTAGGCTGGTCACACCCCTAAATATGGGCCTGTATAACTGCATTCACCCGGTGGGCCCTTCATACCCCGAGTCCGACACTGGGCCCCTCTCTTCTAGCCGGCGGCGCAAGTGAGTAGACTCTGGTACTGTGCCATAGTATACTGAGCATGCACTGGTCTCCGGTATAAATAGCCGCCGCACCATATTCCTGATGATATTTGTACAGTGCACACGTAAAACAACAGGAAAACACTTACCATGACATTTTCCTGGTCAGTCGCTGCAGGACTCTGGAGATGCAATTCAAAATGAGTGCAGGGTACGTGGTGTGGTGGTTCTCCCTGGACACAGGGTCCCGGATTCACCACACACTCTCCAATCTTATACTGTATATACGCCACAAGAGTAAGAGCAATGATAAAACTAGATTTCCTAGATCAAAACACCTCACAACAGTCCTGGTTTTCAGGTGTCATGACAGGTTAGGAAACAGACATGACATGGGCAGATCCGGACATCGTTTGCGCAAATCTGCCCTCCTTTTACAATCAGTGATGTGAACAGGTACGGTAGCACAGGAATATTGTCCATCGCTGCTCTCTGTGGTGCAGTGTGGTTTGCTGACTTTTTGAAGATGAGAAAAATATGTTTTCCACATACTATAGACGTCATATTTTCCAAGGGGTCATTTTAAGAGAAAATGAACATTTTAGTAAGAGGCAAGGGGTTTTTATGCAATTCCAAATGCGGATGGTTCTCGCAATATCTATTTTTTGCAATCAAGCAATTTTTATTGGTTTTTCCAAAACAAGTCACAAAAACAAACACAAAAAACATGTGCTGCTGGTACAGTCAGGATCAGCAAGATGCAGCCAACAAAGAGGACGGCAGAAAAGCTTTATTAGCCAAATAAAGGAATACATATAAATGAAAAAGGAGGAAGTGAAGTAGCTGGGAGTTAGGCGAGGAAATGGGGTACGGACAAAAACAAAATAATCCTCGTGATCGACAAGTCTAACACCAACACGGGAATGGCTCCATCGATCCCAAAGCTTACGGTACTTATGAATAGCGTTCCTTCTGGTGGAAAAATATCTCTCATGACCGGCTGTGTTGTTAACCAGAGCTCTACATTTATAGATATCAAGGTGACCAGGAGCAGGTCACATTCCAGCCACAGTGACCTTGGCAAAAGTAAAGAGAGACGGGATCCGATCGTTAGGTCGACACTGTCTAGGTCGATAGTAAGTAGGTCGACATGGTTTCTAGATCAACAGGGACTCTAGATTGACATGAGTTTTTCACTTTTTTATACTTTACGATCCACGTGGGCTACAATTGGGAACGGTAACCTGTGCCGAGCGCAGCGGTAGCGGAGCGAGGCACCTTGCCCAAAGTTCGCTCGCCATGCGAGGAGACACGCTGCACTAATTGGGGTTCCCGGTCACTGTACGGAGAAAACGACACCAAAAAAACTCATGTCGACCTAGAGTCCCTGTCGACCTAGAAAACATGTCGGACTACTTACTGTCGACCAATAGTGGTCGACCTAAGTCTAATTTACCTAACATACCACACCCGAGAGAGACACAGGACATATTTATATATAGTTTTATTAAAGTCTTCCTCCAGAGAAAGACCAAATTAACACATTTTTATGGTCTGAAGGAGGAATCATGGGGGCAGTAGTCCCAATATCTGTCCAAAACTGAATCCTAAAAACACGGACCCTAAAGCATGCCAAGAGTAAGTACCAGAAGTTACCGTCAGGAGCCCCACACTTGGGGCAGTCATCAGCCGCACATTATAGCAAGGTACAATACACCCTCTGCACCACATAGTAATGCATGTATTGAAATCTGATACAAGATCCCGAAGTGTACCCGCACCTCAGCGTGGTCAGGACAATACCGCCAACGGTGTTTATAGGGTACGATAGGGAAAGCTTGCACACCAGCCCAGATGGGCATCTAATGGACTTAGGGGTCTATTTATTAAGCTGTGGTTGGAGATAGTGGATGGAGATAAAGTACGAGCCAATCAGCTCCTAACTGCCATGCCACAGGCTGGGTTTGAAAAATAACAGGACCTGATTGGCTGGTACTTTATCTCCGTCGACTTTATCTCCATCCAAGGCTTAGTACATAGACCCCTTAAGCACTCTGCTTTCCACCTCATTTATATATTTTTTATTTTATTTTTACTTTATTTTAATTTTATTCTACGTTACATACATTCTCACCTCTCCATCATTCTCTGCTTACCCCCTCCAATCAACCCCGGTACATTCTCACCCCATACATGTTATATGCTGTAGGTCTTTATCACACCAATACACTTTTTAGCGCTCATATCCCCCGCCCCCTTTTTTCAAGAAATGTATTTATATTGAGCTGCTCACTGTTCATTAACTTAGTACAGAAGGAGAGAGAATTGACTGCATAGGAAAGAAAAGAGTTAAACATCTGGTGAAGGGTGGACCTAGCTGTGAAGAAAGTACAGCCCTTTGTGAAGGGGAGGGTTCATGATATATAAGTAAGGGGAGGCCATTTTAAATCTCTCTCTTGTGAGGATTTTGCCTGTGGGGTAAGTGCTGCAGCAGCAGACATTGTTCCCACACTTTCAAGGGTTATATCAGTTACCACTTTTATTAATTCTCCTCTCCTGCCGGATATATTTTCCTGACAGTATGTCCGCCCGCCCTCAACGTTCTGCCCGGCTTCCAGCTCGATATCGCGGTTCGGGCGGTCGAGCTGGGCCGGGTGATGAGGTGGGTGGCCTGGGGGATGGGGCTCCGTCCCCCGGGGCCTCCACGAACGCGGGCGTAACGCGGCGGGCCTGGTCGGCCTCGCCGCTGGGGGCCGGGCCGGCCGTGCCGGCCAGGCGCGGGCGGAGTGGGGGACCGGAGGTGCTGGCAGGCCGTCCGGAGGCTGACGGGCATCGGCCCTCGCCTCCGGGAGCGGCTGAGTCCGGGGTGGTGTCGGGCGCCCGCGGGCACGCGCATGCGCGCCGCGGAGGGCGCTCGGCTGGCGGTGCAGGAGCGGCCCCGTTCTCTCCCCCCTTGCAGCGGCCGAGTGACAGTGCCGGGCGGGGGGAGAGGGCTCGACGGGGGTCGGGTGGTCGCCGCGCGGGGCCTGTCCTGGAGCCTCGCGCGGCGGCTTTGGTGGTGACACCGGCCGGCGGATCATTGGCGGGAGGACGTGGGACGCGCGCACGAGGTGTGCGCGCGCCCACGCTCGCCTCAGGCGGCGCCGGCCGCGCACGTGTGCGCGCAGCGGCGCCGCCAGCACCTCTGGCACTACAATTAACTCCCCGGCTGCCGGATTCCGGCAGGGGGAGGGGGAGGAGCAGGAGGGTGCAGCGTTTGTCTCCTGGGGACAACGCTGAGCTGCAAAATAGACAGAGGAGCGGGCAGGCAGATGCGGGCACAGCAGCAAGCGGTCGGGGGGCACGCGCACAGTATGCACGCGAGCCCACCGCGGACCGCACAGGGCGCGGGGGAACCCGCACAACTGCTCCGCGGGTTTCCCTGTCTCCCCATACCACTTCACCGGAGCCGGGATACAGCGGCTTTCGGGGGAGGAGGGGAGACAGGGAATGGATTAGCGGTCGCAGGGCCGCGTTACGCGCCGCTTCTCAGTGCAGCGGGTCCTCCCCAGGATCAGGGAGCATTTCTGATCCGCTCGGGGAGGGGGCGTTTTCGGAAGGGGAGAGTGAGTGGTCCGACAGGGGGGCCTTCGCTTTCCCGCCGAGACAGACGGCGTTGGGTCCCCGGGTCGCGTTTGACCGACGGAGGGCGCAGGATCGCGCCCAAGCGCGGGCCGGGGATTCTTCGGGGGCCGTTGCCGAGCGTCGCGGCGGACAGGTTCCTCCCGGGGCGCTGGCGTCGGCTCTGGCCACAGTGGTGGAAGCGTTGGGGCCGTTGGCCGCAGTAGCCTCCCCGAGGACGGCGGGGAATTCCGGCCAGCCTACGGGGACAGGCGGTTCTGGCAGGCGGAGGGCCTCAGCGGCGCAGCGGATGGCACGAGCCTGCCGGGAGCTTGGGGCGGCCGCGGCGGAGCTGGAGCTAGGGCAGGAGCAGGACGGGCAAGGGCGCGCAGCCGCGGCACGCCACACGCGGGGGGCCCGGTGTACGCCGCAAGCGCGGGCTGGGTCCTCCTCTGCTTTGTCTTTTGCAGGGGAACACGAGGAAGTAGGGATGGCAGACTCCGTGGAGGACGATGTATGGGCTAAAGCGGATGAGGAAGCCAGGTCGGAGCGGTCGACGGCATCGGGTGAGTTGGTACAGTCGGTATCGGTTTCTCCCACGAGCTCGAGTTCGCGCAGCTCTTCGTCTTCCTCCTCTTCATCCTCTCTGTCGTCGCAGGCGTCCGAAGTAAGCAGCACTACTAGGGCGAAAAAGAGGGCGGCGAAATTTGCCAGGCGGGCAGCAAAGCAGCAGAAGAGGCGTAAACGGTGCAAGCGGATCAGCGAGGAAGCTCGTAGGGCCAAGAAGCGCCGCGATTTGCCGGGGGTCGTTCGCTGCGACTACACCGCAGTAATGCGGGGGCTGCGGGACAGCTGCCGCAAGAAGATCCGGAGGGGTGACTTCGTGGACGTGTTCGTGTTAACGAGGGCCATGAAGAAGGATTACAAGGCGGCGGGCACAAAGAAGGGCATGGGAGCCGAGGCCTTCAGGTCCTTCGATAATTGGCTGGCAGGTTTTTGGGTGTTTGCAGCGTGCTATTTGGAGGATAGGCCGGAAGAGCACATGAATGTCATCCGGTATCTGCATCTCGTACACGACATGCAGCGCACATCCTCGGGCTCGGAGTGGCGTCGGTATGATCAGGAGTTTCGGGAGAAGCAGGACGGGTTGCGGGTCATGGACTTCGGATTTAAGGATGTGGAGGTCTGGCTCAAAGTAACCCGGGCCTCGCAACAGGAGGAGGAGCCCCAGAAACGGGGCGGGCGGGCGACGAGCAGGGGCATCAGCCCAGGGGTCCGGCGCGGACGGGAGATTGGCCAGGACAGGTGGATTGGCCGTTCGCGCGGGAGGGCGTTCTGCCACACGAGGAAAGTGTTTCGCGTTTAACAGCGGAACATGTTCCTTTGGCAAGCAGTGTCGTTTTCGACACTCCTGCCAGCAGTGTGGCGGAACCCACCCAGCCTCCTCTTGTTTCAAAGGCGGGCGACAGGGGACTCGGGGTAAGCAAGCGTACCCCAAGCAGGCCGCGAGCGGAACCGCTCTGCAGAGCTCCAACGCCAATTAAGTTGGAAACGATGGGCCGGTGGTTAGACTTGTATCCGAACAGAGGGGATGCAAAATTTTTGTTTGACGGTTTTAAGTTTGGTTTTCGCTTGCCTGTTGCGAGTGAAGTGTCCGTGCGGGCGCAGAGGAACCTTCAATCTGCCCGAGCCTTGCCGGTAGTGCTACGGGAGAAAGTGGATAAGGAGGTCAGGTTGGGCAGGATGGAGGGACCGTTTATGTCACCCCCGGTGGATGATTTGGTCATCTCTCCGGTTGGGGTGGTTCCGAAGAAGACTCCAGGCGCTTTTCGGCTCATTCAGCATCTCTCTTACCCGGTGGGGGCGTCGGTCAACGACGCAATACCGCCGGCTCATTGCTCGGTAGTGTATCAGTCATTTGACGAGGCGCTAGGGATGGTCCGAAGCTACGGGACCGGGGCCCTCATGGCTAAGATTGATGTTGAGTCAGCTTTTAGGTTATTGCCATTGCATCCGGACTCATTCCGTTTGATGGGTTTCCGGATTGGGGCGGAGTATTTCATCGACAAATGTTTGCCGATGGGATGTTCCGTTTCATGCTCATTTTTTGAGCGCTTTAGCACGTTTCTTCATTGGTGCGTGGAGTCTTCGTCAGGGGGTCACGGGGTTGCCCATTACCTCGATGATTTCCTGTGTGTGGGTCCGGCTAATGATCCAAGGTGCGGCGACTTGCTTTTTAGCATCCGAGCTCTGTTTTACCATTTCGGTGTTCCCGTGGCCGCGGACAAAACAGAGGGTCCGGCCTCCTGCTTGTCATTTTTGGGGATTGAAATTGACACGGTAGCGGGAGAGTGTCGCCTGCCCCGGGACAAGGTTTCGAAGCTCCGCGAGACCATTTGCCGGTTCGAAGGTTCGCGTAAAGTCACGCTGCGTCAGGCGCAGTCATTGCTGGGCATGCTGAACTTTGCTTGTCGGGTAATACCGATGGGCAGGGTTTTCTGCCGGAAGCTTGAAAGGGCGACGGCGGGGTGTGCCAGGCCTCATCATTTCGTGCGTTTGTCCTCCGAAATAAAAAGGGATTTGGCCATCTGGGCCTCGTTCCTGGAGGATTTCAACGGAGTGTGCATATGGCAAGCGCCAGCGGTGGACAGCGAGCGGTTGCAGCTGTTCACCGACGCAGCAGGTGCGTCTGGATTCGGTTGCTTTCTGGAGTGATCTTGGTGCGCGGCATCCTGGCCGGCAAAATGGCATAGCGAGGGTCTAACAAAAGATCTGGTGCTTCTGGAACTTTTTCCCATTATGGTAGCGTTGGAGGTCTGGGGTGATCGGCTGGCTAATCGCAGCATATTGTTTAGATGCGATAATCTGGGCGTGGTGCATGCGATTAATAACCAGAGGGCAAAATCGCTGGTGGTTCTGCGGGTGCTTGGGCAATTGCTTTTGACGTGCTTGCGTAGGAACCTATGGTTCCGGGCACAACACGTGCCCGGTTTGGAGAATGGAATTGCCGACGCCTTGTCGCGAGGACAGTGGGAGAGGTTTTGGTTGTTGGCGCCCGAGGCCGACGAGCAAGGTTTTCATTGTCCCGGTTATGTTTGGCAGGTGATCGGGCCGGACTGGAGGGTCTAGCGTTGCGGTCAGTCGCGCCAGCCACGCTCAAGGCTTATGGACAAGCTTGGAGCGAATGGGAGGAGTTCGTCCAAGGTCGTCAGCAGAAAGGTAAGAGCAGGCATCGGCTGATGCTTTCTTTTATTTGGCAGCTATATGTTTCCGGTAGGTCCCGTGCGGTGGTATCCCGGTACTTGGCTGGAGTCTCGTTTTTCTGCAAGCTGCGGGGCGTCCCCGATGTGACGAAAAGCGAGGTTCTACGGAAGGCAATGAAAGGGTGGGCGCGAGTAGCGCCGACGCCTCCAGATGGGAGGCGGCCCATCGATGCGGCTTTGTTGCCGGCCGTCATCGCGGCGGTGGGACGAGTCGCGTCGTCCAGGTATGAGACGCTTTTGTTCAGATTGGCGTTCTCAATGGCGTACCACGGGGCTTTTAGGGTATCGGAGTTGGTAGCGCCTTCCAAGAGAGCAGATTCGCGCATGCTGGTCGGAGACGTGGTAGTGGGTGAGAGGTCCTTGCTGTGCAGATTGCGGCGCTCTAAGACGGACCAAGTGGGGAGAGGTCGCTGGGTCACCTTGGTTCCGGCGCAAGAGGAGAGCGTTTGCCCAGTAGGTTTGGCGGTGCAATATGTGGCGGTGCGGCCCGCTAAGAAGGGGTCATGGCTATTGCACTATGACGGGCTGCCGGTGACGAAATACCAGTTTCGTTGGATGATGAGTCATTGTTTGACAGGCTTGGGCCTTCCACCCGCTGCGTTCGGTACCCATTCCTTTCGAATAGGCGCGGCGACGTCGGCTGCGGCAGCGGGTTTGTCCAGAACGGAAATCCAGGCGGTGGGGCGATGGAAGTCGTCAAGTTACAGACTATATATTCGCCCCGTTGCATGAGAGGTCGGATTGCGCTTGGTGCCTTGTTTTATTTGCAATGTATTATGTTGTTCCAGTTCTGTGAGTTATGGTATTGTGCGTCGGTTGGTGTTCCCCCTTTTTATCCTACTCAGGGATTAGCTACTCGTCGTTGCTGGCATGAGTCGGCAGCGGGGGTCTGGAGTTATTTTGCGATTTTTTTGCCTGACTTGACGGACTGAATTCTAATCTACAATTCGGCTAATTTGTTCTAATCAGAGTCCCTCAGCAGGTCTTTACGCTTTCACCTCCAGCTGAGTTATTACATGTGTTTCCCATTTTATACCCCCCTCCATCCCTCCCTCCCCCCCCCCCCCCTCTCCCCTTTTTAATTTCGTTTGAATTTATTTTGAACTTCCCCTTTGTGTGTATATGTTCGCTTCAGATTGGCAAGGAAGCATGGTGCAGATCGGCTAGGCCGTGACTGCTGCAATAGCGAGATCTAAAAGTTTTTTCTTTTTGGCAGATCCTTCAGGTGAAAGCAATTAATGAAGCTTTAGTAATAAATTTTACCCCTCTTTTTCCCCTTCAGGTTGGGTTGAAGACAATTTGGCTATTTGGGTGGTCGGCCACTCCTATGTGTACTGGGCGGCCAAGTTTGTGGCATCAGAGGGGGCTCAGGCGTTGCCTGGAGCACAGGTTGTTAGATGGCTTGGCTGGCGGGGGATGATGTGGAGCGAGCTGAAGAGTAGGCTAGTTAGCCAGGCCAGCAAGCATGGAGTCCCGAGGGTCTTGGTTGTCCATCTAGGTGGCAACGACCTGGGGAAGAGGACATCCCTGGATCTGCGGTGGGCCATGATACAAGATCTGGCAAGTGTGGCCGCGACATGGACCAATTGTGTGTTGGTTTTTTCATTGATGGTGCCGAGGTTGAGTTGGAGGGGTGTGGCGGATGGGCGCCAGATTGATGAGGCACGGAAAAAGGTGAACGGGGCAGTGGCGAAGTGGGTGCTGTCCCACGGAGGGAGGGTGGTTCGCCACCCTAGGATTCGGTTCAGAGACAGCCACCTTTTCCGGCCTGATGGAGTACATCTATCCAATGAGGGGATGATGTTTTTTCTGGAGGATCTGGGTTTCGTTTTGCAGAAGTTAGGGTAGGTTTATGGTGGCGGTGCGAAGACTTTGGGGATGAGTCTTTCGCTTTTGGCGGAAAAGAACGGCAGTTTTCTATTTGTATGGTAAACTGTAGTGTTTTACAGTTTAGTATTGGTTTAGGTGCACTCACCTCCATCGACTTATTGGCCGCTTGACCACCCGTCCGGGAAGGCAGCGGCAGGGCACCCAGGAGCGGTGGGTAGTCACTGTGGGGGTTGAGTTGTCACCTATTACCGGTGTGTGATGGTTGTATTAAAATTAGGATCGTTGCGAAGTTTTAGTAATTTAAGGTTAATTTAGGTTAATAGAGCCGTTCTTTTTGCTGCCACCATATGCCGGCTGGATCGGCATCTTAATAAAAATTTCTATTTACAGGTTTGCTATTGGTTAGGGATAAATAAATAGCTAGCAATTTTTCTGCCAAAATTCAAGTCTCCGTGTCTTTATTTCTGGTTGTGAAGGTAATGAAGGTTTACTTTAAAGAAGGGGGTCCACCAAATATCACTAGGATGTTTAGGAGAGAGAATTGACTGCATAGGAAAGAAAAGAGTTAAACATCTGGTGAGGGGTGGACCTAGCTGTGAAGAAAGTACAGCCCTTTGTGAAGGGGAGGGTTCATGATATATAAGTAAGGGGAGGCCATTTTAAATCTCTCTCTTGTGAGGATTTTGCCTTCCCACCCTCCCGCCCTTGTGGTCAGAGATTTGGGCACGTGGTGCATTGGCGTTAAGTTGTTGGCTGGTTTTATCGTTGGCTATTTATTGGCGGAAAAGAACGGCAGTTTTCTATTTGTATGGTAAACTGTAGTGTTTTACAGTTTAGTATTGGTTTAGGTGCACTCACCTCCATCGACTTATTGGCCGCTTGACCACCCGTCCGGGAAGGCAGCGGCAGGGCACCCAGGAGCGGTGGGTAGTCACTGTGGGGGTTGAGTTGTCACCTATTACCGGTGTGTGATGGTTGTATTAAAATTAGGATCGTTGCGAAGTTTTAGTAATTTAAGGTTAATTTAGGTTAATAGAGCCGTTCTTTTTGCTGCCACCATATGCCGGCTGGATCGGCATCTTAATAAAAATTTCTATTTACAGGTTTGCTATTGGTTAGGGATAAATAAATAGCTAGCAATTTTTCTGCCAAAATTCAAGTCTCCGTGTCTTTATTTCTGGTTGTGAAGGTAATGAAGGTTTACTTTAAAGAAGGCGGTCCACCAAATATCACTAGGATGTTTATACTACACAATTTCATCGAATGATTTTTGCAGTCTGTGCGCAGCCCAGGACTTACTCCTACAGTGCGATACAAACAGGCTGATCAGGTTCGGAGCTGACGTCACATACCCTCCCTGAAACCGCTTGGGAACGCCTGCGTTTTTCCTGACACTCCCAGAAAACGGACAGTTACCACCCACAAACGCCCTCTTCCTGTCAATCAGCCTGCATTCACCTAGTGATAAAAAACACACAGGATTTTTTTACAATTTGGCCTCACGTCTGCGCATTACGATCCGTACGCATGCGCAGTCATTCGATAACTGGCCACTGTGCAATTTCGCACAACTGCGATCAGATCTGAATTAGGCCCATTGTCAGAACTGGGTATGCCCAGCACAGCATAGAAGCCATTAAGCTAAAGGGGAACACCCCCTCCCCACCATGTTAATCCTGTGCAAAGCGCCATACCGTTAAGGCCTGTCGTAACAAGGTAGCAGACCCAGGGGACACAAATTCTTCCATTTAAACCTGCAGAAGAGAAAGTGGAAACCCAGCAAAGTGAGATCTCCTCGGTAGCCAATCCAGCACACAAAAAATGAGCAAGCTGAGAGGTCATATAATAAAACTTTAGGTTAGGCAGGACTAGGCCCCAGAGTGTCTTGAACCATCAAAGTGCATAAAACCGACTGTAGCTCCACTTTATTACCAGATGGGAGAGACAATTCTAAATCTGTAAACAAAAAGATTTGGGAATATAAACTCGGGAGTGCTGGAGATGGTATAGGTATTTAGGCTCAATGAAAATTTAAAACAGATTAATGCCCCCAGTAAATGACAGGGGAAGTTTTCTCCAAATGTGGACCTTACGTTAAAAATGGGCAGTAAGAGGATCAGCATTATGCAAAACATTCATTAGGGCTAGGGGGTCACACAAACCACCAAGTAACACAATTTCAGAGTCCACGACAAAGGGCAGGAGGAAGGTAATTCAGTAAGGTGGGAACTTCCACAAGGAAATATGTTGGACTTAGGGGTCTATTTACTAAGCCTTAGATGGAGATAAAGTTGACGGAGATAAAAGTGCCAGCCAATTAGCTCTTAACTGTCATTTTTCAAACCCAGACGGTGACATGGCAGTTAGATGCTGATTGGTGTTCCGCTGACTACAGTGTGCTATGCGCTATCTAAAAGCTCTTGGTGACGCTCATGCAAATTACTCTTGCCCAGCAGTCTTTTAGCCTCCTGCAGCCAAAGACTTCGCCTATAGCAGCCGCCTTTCCAGGGTGAATTAGGTCCACCCCGTATTCAGATGCCCCCAGGTTTTAGATATAGGCAAGGCGGCTATTGGAGAATGGGCAAGAGTAGGATGCAGTACAGTGAGACGTACACTGAACCCAATCTAGATACCGCTGCACTACACACAGACAGAGAGAAATAACCAAATGTACATGAGTGCAACAATGCACAGGTTTGAATATAATCGTAATACAAAAAATATGTATATACTACAATTCACAGGATGTTATTAGCAACAAGACCGTATATACATGTACAATACACAGAATGGTATGAATAATAAATCATTAAGCAGTGAGTTCCTAAAGAACTTGGCAGAGCAAGGCAAGGTACAGATAACAAGAGTAATTAGCTGCAGGAGACCCCTGGATTCCAGGCAAGGCAGGACAAAGCAAGACAAGGCAAGGTAAGGCTGGAGCTGTCTGAAAGTACTTCCAGGCTAGGTCTCACATGCACAATCAGGAACTCAGGTGACAGGGATAATGTGCTCAGGACTCTGACAGGACAGGACACACAAGATTCAAACTGGACTGGGTATCACAAGCAATGCAATAGCACCAACTGCACAGGTTCAAGATTCCACCACAGGACAGGGACCAGGCACAGGTACATACAGGAACAAGTAAGCTATAGCCGGCCTCAGGTGAAGGGCAAGCTGGGTAATAAAAGGGGAAGCGCCAATCAGAGCAGCCAGAGAAACTATTATACCCTCTGATGAGGAGACTCATTGCATCTGTTCAGACACACACACACACACACACACACACACACCTCCTAATTATACTACAGCTGAATCTGAACACACAGGGAACCTGCAGAAATAAGAAATGCACACTGAGAATGCAGGAAAACATGGCATGCTGATCCAATAGAAACAGATAACACAAGGTATTGGCCTACCTATCTGACAGGTGAACTGCTCAGACCACGCATACAGGAGACAGGCTGTAGTTACACAGAACGCAAACAGGAATGAGCCACAGCAGTGGCTCATGGCGGTTGGTACTTTATCTCCATCCAAAGCTCAGTAAATAGACCCCTTAGACAAGTTGACTAAGGGTCAGATCTCACATAGCGTGCCAGAGGTTCAATGGCCAACACAAAGTCGTGGAAAGGGGGCAATGCTGTCGGGTGCCTCTACCCGATTTAAAAGGAACTGTAGTGTGACCATTTATGGAAATCCTGCCAGCCAGGAAGGAACAGAACAGACAAACCCTTTTGATAACAAGAGGACCAATGGCATATCTTGCCAAGACCTCCCAAATATAATTCCACTCCACAGTCAAAGGCCTTGTCAGCATCAAAACACACCACCAATGCCACTGTTCTCCCATATGGTCCATCTGGAGATGACAGAAGGAGAAGTGAGGATTCTCAGTAGGTGACTTCCTAGGCATGAATCCGGTCTGGTCAGGGAGTACAATGCTGCTAATCACAGTTGTGAAGAGTAATGAAAAACACCTACACGACTCCATCAGGAGAGGTCCTTACCAGACTTGGAGATTATGACAAAAAGGGCTTCGGGTATAGATGAAGGGAGCATTAAAGGTACAGTCCTCAAAATGTGCATGTGTCACAACCTACATAAGCAACTTAGAGCATTTACAGTATGAACAACTTACAGTCTTACTCATCTCTGCCATTTCTCACAACTGAATGGCCGTTACTGGATGGCGTTCATATGTAGAATAGGTGTCCTATTGGTGTGTCATTGGTCTGTACACATAGTTGCGGGATTGCAGCCATTTTACGTGCAACTCAGAAATAAGCTCAAAGAGTGCATATTATCTTGCCCCTGAATCCTTAGTGTGGCAGGGACAACAAAGTTCCACATGAAGTTAATGTGGTATGTCCAGATATCCCAGATTCAGCAGAGTAAGAGCAGCAGGACTGAAGGGTCCAGTTCAGGTGTTGCCTCAATCAGTTGTCAGCCAGAAGCTAGGCTAATTAATTAAACTGCACCTGTAAAGACAATTTGGCTCCCCAAAAAATGCGTCAAACCCCCCCCCCCCCCCCCCCCATAGACATTCAAAAATGACCCCCCACCACCACCGATAGACATAGAAATTCCCCCACCTATAGGCATAGAAACTTTGACGTGCATGCTCCCGGTGAGGGGGCATGGTCTCACTAAAATGGGCGTGGCCTCACTAAGATAGGTTTGGCCTTGCAGGAAAAGACTACCTTACACCCCAGTTTTTGACCCTGCAACAACAGACCTCGGCCACCACAGGAAAAAAAACAAAACATTCCACCATATTAAGCCCCACACAGTAATGCCCCTTGAACCATATTATACCACACACCGCAATGCCTGTGATACATTATACCCTACAGTAAAGCTTCTAATTACGTTTAATTTACTTGCTCGTTGCCAGGGGTTTCATGCACTGGCTGTCATGCCCGTTGGCAGAGTTTCATGCGCTGGGTGTCATGCTCGCTGCCAGGGGTTTCACACACTGGGTGTCATGCTATTTGCCAGGGGTTTCACACGCTGAGTGTCATGCTCGTTGCCAGGGGTTTCATGCTCTGGGTGTTATGCTTATTACCAGGCGTTTCATGCTCGGGGATCCATGCTCGTTGCCAAGGGTAATTCTCGTTGTAAAGGGTAATGCTCATTGCCAAGCGGGTGTATAAAGTGCATTTGCTGGCGGGCAGCCAGCACTTAATCTCCCGCTCCCCCTTCTCCCTCTTCCCCAGTACTCCGCTCTGGGGGGGCAGAGTTTGGTGGAATGATGCAGTTGCATCATGATGTCACAATGCAACCGCATCATTTTGCAAAACTCCGACCCCCGAGCTGAGGACTAGGGAGGATGGGGGGCACAAAGGAAACACAAAGAGCCGCAATGCACTGATCCTGTTAGAAACTCTAGAAATGGCACTAATTCTGTGATATGATCCTGTGCCACTGTGAGCTGATATAAACCTGCACTGCTGTAACATATGCTGTTTGGAGAACTGCCTAATAACTAGTGATGTGCACCGGAAATTTTTCGCGTTTTGGGTTTGGTTCCGCGGCCGTGTTTTGGATTCGGACGTGTTTTGGCAAAACCTCACCGAAAATTTTTTGTCGGATTCGGGTGTGTTTTGGATTCGGGTGTTTTTTTCAAAAAACCCTAAAAAAACAGCTTAAATCATAGAATTTGGGGGTCATTTTGATCCCATAGTATTATTAACCTTAATAACCATAATTTCCACTCATTTCCAGTCTATTCTGAACACCTCACACCTCACAATATTATTTTTAGTCCTAAAATTTGCACCGAGGTCGCTGGATGGCTAAGCTAAGCGACACAAGTGGCCGACACAAACACCTGGCCCATCTAGGAGTGGCACTGCAGTATCAGGCAGGATGGCCCTTCCAAAAAATAGTCCCCAAACAGCACATGATGCAAAGAAAAAAAGAGGCGCACCAAGGTGGCTGTGTGACTAAGCTAAGCGACACAAGTGGCCGACACAAACACCTGGCCCATCTAGGAGTGGCACTGCAGTGTCAATCAAGACAGGATGGCCCTTCCAAAAAATTGTCCCCAAACAGCACATGATGCAAAGAAAAAAAGAGGCGCACCAAGGTGGCTGTGTGACTAAGCTAAGCGACACAAGTGGCCGACACAAACACCTGGCCCATCTAGGGGTGGCACTGCAGTGTCAATCAAGACAGGATGGCACTTCCAAAAAATTGTCCCCAAACAGCACATGATGCAAAGAAAAAAAGAGGCTCACCAAGGTGGCTGTGTGACTAAGCTAAGCGACACAAGTGGCCGACACAAACACCTGGCCCATCTAGGAGTGGCACTGCAGTGTCAGGCAGGATGGCCCTTCCAAAAAAATGTCCCCAAACAGCACATGATGCAAAGAAAAATGAAAGAAAAAAGAGGTGCAAGATGGAATTGTCCTTGGGCCCTCCCACCCACCCTTATGTTGTATAAACAGAACATGCACACTTTAACGAATCCATCATTTCAGTGACAGGGTCTGCCACACGACTGTGACTGAAATGACTGGTTGGTTTGTGCCCCCACCAAAAAAGAAGCAATCAATCTCTCCTTGCACAAACTGGCTCTACAGAGGCAAGATGTCCACCTCATCATCATCCTCCGATTCCTCACCCCTTTCACTGTGTACATCCCCCTCCTCACAGATTATTAATTCGTCCCCACTGGAATCCACCATCTCAGGTCCCCGTGTACTTTCTGGAGGCAATTGCTGCTGGTGAATGTCTCCACGGAGGAATTGATTATAATTCATTTTGATGAACATCATCTTCTCCACATTTTCTGGAAGTAACCTCGTACGCCGATTGCTGACAAGGTGAGCGGCTGCACTAAACACTCTTTCGGAGTACACACTGGAGGGAGGGCAACTTAGGTAGAATAAAGCCAGTTTGTGCAAGGGCCTCCAAATTGCCTCTTTTTCCTGCCAGTATACGTACGGACTGTCTGACGTGCCTACTTGGATGCGGTCACTCATATAATCCTCCACCATTCTTTCAATGGTGAGAGAATCATATGCAGTGACAGTAGACGACATGTCAGTAATCATTGGCAGGTCCTTCAGTCCGGACCAGATGTCAGCACTCGCTCCAGACTGCCCTGCATCACCGCCAGCGGGTGGGCTAGTAATGCTTAGCCTTTTCCTCGCACCCCCAGTTGCGGGAGAATGTGAAGGAGGAGATGTTGACGGGTCACGTTCCGCTTGACTTGACAATTTTCTCACCAGCAGGTCTTTGAACCTCTGCAGACTTGTGTCTGCCGGAAAGAGAGATACAACGTAGGTTTTAAATCTAGGATCGAGCACGGTGGCCAAAATGTAGTGCTCTGATTTCAACAGATTGACCACCCGTGAATCCTGGTTAAGCGAATTAAGGGCTCCATCCACAAGTCCCACATGCCTAGCGGAATCGCTCTGTTTTAGCTCCTCCTTCAATGTCTCCAGCTTCTTCTGCAAAAGCCTGATGAGGGGAATGACCTGACTCAGGCTGGCAGTGTCTGTACTGACTTCACGTGTGGCAAGTTCAAAGGGTTGCAGAACCTTGCACAACGTTGAAATCATTCTCCACTGCGCTTGAGTCAGGTGCATTCCCCCTCCTTTGCCTATATCGTGGGCAGATGTATAGGCTTGAATGGCCTTTTGCTGCTCCTCCATCCTCTGAAGCATATAGAGGGTTGAATTCCACCTCGTTACCACCTCTTGCTTCAGATGATGGCAGGGCAGGTTCAGGAATGTTTGGTGGTGCTCCAGTCTTCTGTACGCGGTGCCTGAATGCCGAAAGTGGCCCGCAATTCTTCGGGCCACCGACAGCATCTCTTGCACGCCCCTGTCGTTTTTTAAATAATTCTGCACCACCAAATTCAATGTATGTGCAAAACATGGGACGTGCTGGAATTTGCCCAGATGTAATGCACGCACAATATTGCTGGCGTTGTCCGATGTCACAAATCCCCAGGAGAGTCCAATTGGGGTAAGCCATTCTGCGATGATCTTCCTCAGTTGCCGTAAGAGGTTGTCAGCTGTGTGCCTATTCTGGAAAGCGGTGATACAAAGCGTAGCCTGCCTAGGAACGAGTTGGCGTTTGCGAGATGCTGCTACTGGTGCCGCCGCTGCTGTTCTTGCTGCGGGAGGCAATACATCTACCCAGTGGGCTGTCACAGTCATATAGTCCTGAGTCTGCCCTGCTCCACTTGTCCACATGTCCGTGGTTAAGTGGACATTGGGTACAACTGCATTTTTTAGGACACTGGTGAGTCTTTTTCTGAGGTCTGTGTACATTTTCGGTATCGCCTGCCTAGAGAAATGGAACCTAGATGGTATTTGGTACCGGGGACACAGTGCCTCAATCAAGTCTATAGTTGCCTCTGAATTAACGATGGATACCGGAACCACGTTTCTCACCGCCCAGGCTGCCAAGGCCTGAGTTATCTGCTTTGCAGCAGGATGACTGCTGTGATATTTCATCTTCCTCGCAAAGGACTGTTGGACAGTCAATTGCTTACTGGAAGTAGTACAAGTGGTCTTCCGACTTCCCCTCTTGGATGACGATCGACTCCCAGCAGCAACAACAGCAGTGCCAGCAGCAGTAGGCGTTACACTCAACGATGCATCGGAGGAATCCCAGGCAGGAGAGGACTCGTCAGACTTGACAGTGACATGGCCTGCAGGACTATTGGCTTTCCTGGGTAAGGAGGAAATTGACACTGAGGGAGTTGGTGGTGTAGTTTGCAGGAGCTTGGTTACAAGAGGAAGGGATTTAGTGGTCAGTGGACTGCTTCCGCTGTCACCCAAAGTTTTTGAACTTGTCACTGACTTATGATGAATGCACTGCAGGTGACGTATAAGGGAGGATGTTCCGAGGTGGTTAACGTCCTTACCCCTACTTATTACAGCTTGACAAAGGCAACACACGGCTTGACACCTGTTGTCCGCATTTGTGTTGAAATAATTCCACACCGAAGAGCTGATTTTTTTGGTATTTTGACCAGGCATGTCAATGGCCATATTCCTCCCACGGACAACAGGTGTCTCCCCGGGTGCCTGACTTAAACAAACCACCTCACCATCAGAATCCTCCTTGTCAATTTCCTCCCCAGCACCAGCAACACCCATATCCTCATCCTGGTGTACTTCAACAGTGACATCTTCAATTTGACTATCAGGAACTGGACTGCGGGTGCTCCTTCCAGCACTTGCAGGGGGCGTGCAAATTGTGGAAGGCGCAAGCTCTTCCCGTCCAGTGTTGGGAAGGTAAGGCATTGCAACCGACACAATTGGACTCTCCTTGGGGATTTGTGATTTTGAAGAACGCACAGTTCTTTGCTGTGCTTTTGCCAGCTTTAGTCTTTTCTTTTTTCTAGCGAGAGGATGAGTGATTCCATCCTCATGTGAAGCTGAACCACTAGCCATGAACATAGGCCAGGGCCTCAGCCGTTCCTTGCCACTCCGTGTCGTAAATGGCATATTGGCAAGTTTACGCTTCTCCTCAGACGCTTTTAATTTTGATTTTTGGGTCATTTTACTGAACTTTTGTGTTTTGGATTTTACATGCTCTGTACTATGACATTGTGCATCGGCCTTGGCAGACGATGTTGATGGCATTTCATCGTCTCGGCCATGACTAGTGGCAGCAGCTTCAGCACGAGGTGGAAGTGGATCTTGATCTTTCCCTTTAACCTCCACATTTTTGTTCTCCATTTTTTAATGTGTGGAATTATATGCCAGTATCAATAGCAATGGCCTACTACTATATTTACTGTGCAAAACTGTCTAAAATGCACCACAGGTATAGAATGTAGATGGATAGTATACTTAATGGATGACGAGTGACGACACAGAGGTAGGTACAGCAGTGGCCTACCGTACTGCTATAAGTATATATATAGTATACTGGTGGACACTGTCAGCAAACTGCAAAACTGTCTAAAATGCACCACAGGTATAGAATGTAGATGGATAGTATACTTAATGGATGACGAGTGACGACACAGAGGTAGGTACAGCAGTGGCCTACCGTACTGCTACAGGTTGAGTATCCCATATCCAAATATTCCGAAATACGGAATATTCCGAAATACGGACTTTTTTGATTGAGAGTGAGATAGTGAAACCTTTGTTTTTTGATGGCTTAATGTACACAAACTTTGTTTAATACACAAAGTTATTAAAAATACTGTATTAAATGACCTTCAGACTGTGTATATAAGGTGTATATGAAACATAAATGAATTGTGTGAATGTAGACACACTTTGTTTAATGCACAAAGTTATAAAAAAATATTGGCTAAAATTTCCTTCAGGCTGTGTGTATAAGGTGTATATGTAACATAAATGCATTCTGTGCTTAGATTTAGGTCCCATCACCATGGTATCTATTATGGTATGCAATTATTCCACAATACGGAAAAATCCCATATCCAAAATACCTCTGGTCCCAAGCATTTTGGATAAGGGAGACTCAACCTGTATAAGTATATATATAATAAACTGGTGGACACTGTCAGCAAACTGCAAAACTGTCTAAAATGCACCACAGGTATAGAATGTAGATGGATAGTATACTTAATGGATGACGAGTGATGACACAGAGGTAGGTACAGCAGTGGCCTACCGTACTGCTATAAGTATATATAAAGTATACTGGTGGACACTGTCAGCAAACTGCAAAACTGTCTAAAATGCACCACAGGTATAGAATGTAGATGGATAGTATACTTAATGGATGACGAGTGACGACACAGAGGTAGGTACAGCAGTGGCCTACCGTACTGCTATAAGTATATATATAGTATACTGGTGGACACTGTCAGCAAACTGCAAAACTGTCTAAAATGCACCACAGGTATAGAATGTAGATGGATAGTATACTTAATGGATGACGAGTGACGACACAGAGGTAGGTACAGCAGTGGCCTACCGTACTGCTATAAGTATATATAAACTGGTGGACACTGTCAGCAAACTGCAAAACTGTCTAAAATGCACCACAGGTATAGAATGTAGATGGATAGTATACTTAATGGATGACGAGTGACGACACAGAGGTAGGTACAGCAGTTGCCTACCGTACTGCTATAAGTATATATATAATAAACTGGTGGACACTGTCAGCAAACTGTAAAACTGTCTAAAATGCACCACAGGTATAGAATGTAGATGGATAGTATACTTAATGGATGACGAGTGATGACACAGAGGTAGGTACAGCAGTGGCCTACCGTACTGCTATAAGTATATATATAGTATACTGGTGGACACTGTCAGCAAACTGCAAAACTGTCTAAAATGCACCACAGGTATAGAATGTAGATGGATAGTATACTTAATGGATGACGAGTGACGACACAGAGGTAGGTACAGCAGTGGCCTACCGTACTGCTATAAGTATATATATAGTATACTGGTGGACACTGTCAGCAAACTGCAAAACTGTCTAAAATGCACCACAGGTATAGAATGTAGATGGATAGTATACTTAATGGATGACGAGTGACGACACAGAGGTAGGTACAGCAGTGGCCTACCGTACTGCTATATATAGTATACTGGTGGACACTGTCAGCAAACTGCAAAACTAAAATGCACCACAGGTATAGAATGTAGATGGATAGTATACTTAATGGATGACACAGAGGTAGGTACAGCAGTGCACTCTGCACTGTACTCCTCCTATATAATATTAATTACAATTAAGCAGTGTGAGCACTCAGCACAGATATATTATGCAGAACATATGGTATGGAGCGTTTTTTTCAGGCAGAGAACGGATAAAAACTGGTGGTCACTTATCAGCAAAACTCTGCACTGTACTCCTAACAGCTGCTCCCCAATCCTCCCCACAATTAAGCAATAAACAACCAATGAATCAAGTTCTGTCTTCTACAATAAACGGAGAGGACGCCAGCCACGTCCTCTCCCTATCATCTCCAATGCACGAGTGAAAATGGCGGCGACGCGCGGCTGCTTATATAGAATCCGAATCTCGCGAGAATCCGACAGCGGGATGATGACGTTTCGGGCGCGCTCGGGTTAGCCGAGCAAGGCGGGAAGGTTCGAACCTGCCTCGGACCCGTGTAAACAAGGTGAAGTTCGGGGGGGTTCGGTTTCAGAGAAACCGAACCCGCTCATCACTACTAATAACCTGAACTGCAAGCCTGGTGTATAAAGCTGTAACCTGCCTGTGCTGGTAATAAAGAGTGTTGGACTTTTATCCTGTATATGTGATTTCTTGTCACATTAGCTTGATGGACAAATGTTTACAAATCAGTGTGTTCAATAATTTCATTCTACCCAAACACTGCTGAACAAACATAGAACATTTTTAAAATGTTCTATTTTTCTGTGTCCAGTAACTGCACCATGTGAATATCCTGCGTCCATGCTAATGACCTGTGTCCAGTGACTGCTCCATGCTAATGTCCTGTGTCATGTGACTGCTCCATGCTAATGTCCCGTGTCAAATGACTGCTCCATGCTTATGTCCTGTGTCCAGTGACTGCTCCATGCCAATGTCCTGTGTCCAGTGACTGCTCCATGTGAATGTCCTGTGTCCAGTGACTGCTCCATGCTAATGTCCTGTGTCCAGTGACTGCTCCATGCTAATGTCCTGTGTCCAGTGACTGCTCCATGTGAATGTCCTGTGTCCAGTGACTGCTCCATGTGAATGTCCTGTGTCCAGTGACTGCTCCATGTGAATGTCCTGTGTCCAGTGACTGCTCCATGCTAATGTCCTGTGTCCAGTGACTGCTCCATGTGAATGTCCTGTGTCCAGTGACTGCTCCATGTGAATGTCCTGTGTCCAGTGACTGCTCCATGTGAATGTCCTGTGTCCAGTGACTGCTCCATGTGAATGTCCTGTGTCCAGTGACTGCTCCATGTGAATGTCCTGTGTCCAGTGACTGCTCCATGCTAATGTCCGGGATCCGGTCTGAAGATCGACAGTGTCTAGGTCGACAATGTTTAGGTCGACCACTATAGGTCGACAGTCACTAGGTCGACAGGGTTTCTAGGTCGACATGTCTAAAGGTCGACATGAGTTTTTCACATTTTTTTCTTTTTTTGAATTTTTTCATACTTAACGATCCACGTGGACTAGGATTGGAATGGTAAAGTGTGCCGAGCGAAGTGGTAGCGGAGCGAAGGCACCATGCCCGAAGCATGGCGAGCGAAGCGAGCCATGCGAGGGGACGCGGTGCACTAATTTGGGATCCCGGTCACTCTACGAAGAAAACGACACCAAAAAAAAAAAAAAAAAATCCTCATGTCGACCTTTAGACCTGTCGACCTAGCACATGTCGACCTAGAAACCCTGTCGACCTTCCATCCATGTCGACCTATAGTGGTCGACCTAAACATTGTCGACCTAGACACTGTCGATTTGATGAACCACACCCCTAATGTCCTGTGTCCAGTGACTGCTCCATGTGAATGTCCAGTGACTGCTCCATGTGAATGTCCTGTGTCCAGTGACTGCTCCATGTGAATGTCCTGTGTCCAGTGACTGCTCCATGTGAATGTCCTGTGTCCAGTGACTGCTCCATGTGAATGTCCTGTGTCCAGTGACTGCTCCATGTGAATGTCCTGTGTCCAGTGACTGCTCCATGTGAATGTCCTGTGTCCAGTGACTGCTCCATGTGAATGTCCTGTGTCCAGTGACTGCTCCATGTGAATGTCCTGTGTCCAGTGACTGCTCCATGTGAATGTCCTGTGTCCAGTGACTGCTCCATGTGAATGTCCTGTGTCCAGTGACTGCTCCATGCTAATGTCCGAGATCCGGTCTGAAGATCGACAGTGTCTAGGTCGACAATGTTTAGGTCGACCACTATAGGTCGACAGTCACTAGGTCGACATGGATGGAAGGTCGACATGGTTTCTAGGTCGACGTGTGCTAGGTCGACATGTCTAAAGGTCGACATGAGTTTTTCACATTTTTTTTCTTTTTTTGAATTTTTTCATACTTAACGATCCACGTGGACTACAATTGGAACGGTAAATTGTGCTGAGCGAAGTGGTAGCGGAGCGAAGGCACCATGCCCGAAGCATGGCGAGCGAAGCGAGCCATGCGAGGGGACGCGGTGCACTAATTTGGGATCCCGGTCAGTCTACGAAGTAAACGACACCAAAAAAAAATAAAAATCCTCATGTCGACCTTTAGACCTGTCGACCTAGCACATGTCGACCTAGAAACCCTGTCGACCTTCCATCCATGTCGACCTATAGTGGTCGACATAAACATTGTCGACCTAGACACTGTCGATTTGATGAACCACACCCCTAATGTCCTGTGTCCAGTGACTGCTCCATGTGAATGTCCTGTGTCCAGTTAATGCTCCATGTGAATGTCCAGTGACTGCTCCATGTGAATGTCCAGTGACTGCTCCATGTGAATGTCCAGTGACTGCTCCATGTGAATGTCCTGTGTCCAGTGACTGCTCCATGTGAATGTCCAGTGACTGCTCCATGTGAATGTCCTGTGTCCAGTGACTGCTCCATGTGAATGTCCAGTGACTGCTCCATGTGAATGTCCAGTGACTGCTCCATGTGAATGTCCTGTGTCCAGTGACTGCTCCATGTGAATGTCCAGTGACTGCTCCATGTGAATGTCCAGTGACTGCTCCATGTGAATGTCCAGTGACTGCTCCATGTGAATGTCCTGTGTCCAGTGACTGCTCCATGCAAACACTACAATTGATTTAATGAAACGATTTAGCACTACTACCATCTGACTGTCTGAGTTCTTATTTCCACACAGATTCATACTTACCTACTTTTGAAAAAACATTTCAGGGAGACTGTGAAAGTAACACCTATAAGCGCGGGCGTGTACTGCTACATCGGAGAGGCGTGTCATGAAAATGACTTACATCCTAATGTAAATGAGCCCCAAAGTTAGTAAGATCTATTTGTTGAAGAAAAGACACTGATATTCTGCAGGATTTGTTTATGTATTGTGCTTTACAAGACGTTCCATGGGGGGTCATTCCGAGTTGATCGTAGCTGTGCTAAATTTAGCACACCTACTATCATCTTGCCAGACATGTGGGGGGACGCCCAGCACAGGGCTAGTCCGCCCCGCATGTCAGTGCCCCCACCCCCGCACAGCGGCGATGCTTTTGTACTTGAAGAGTAACTCCCGGCCAGCGCAGCTCCTGCGGCTGGCCGGGAGTTACTCGTCGCTGCCCAGGTCGCAGCAGCTGCGTGTGACGTCACGCAGCCACTGTGGCCCCCCCCCCCCCACGGTCCGGCCACGCCTACGTTGGCCGGACCGCGCCTTAAAAACGGCGGCCAAACGCCGCCGTGCCACCCCCACGCCCCTGCCCAGCGACCGCCTATGCCTGTTAATCAGGCAGAGGTGATCGCTAGGTAACGACGGCCTTCGGCCGTCTGGCATGCACCGGCGCACTGCGGCGCTGGTGCATGCGCAGTTCCGACCCGGTCGCTGGGCTGCGGACTGCAGCGTGCGATCGGGTCGTAATGGCCCCCCCATATACTGTAAGTGGCCACGAGAAACCTTATTTAAAATGCAAGTAGCCATAGGGATCAATGGGACAGATGTATTAACCTGGAGAAGGCATAAGGAAGTGATAAACCAGTGATATGTGCAAGGTGATAAAGGCAGCAGCCAATCCGATCCTAACTGTTAATTTACATATTGGAGCTGATTGGCTGGTACCTTTATCACCTTGCACATATCACTGGTTTATCACTTCCTTATGCCTTCTCCAGGTTAATACATCTGCCCCAATAAGCCTTATAACCAATGTAGGGAAATGGCACTGATGATCCCATATGAATGTATGTATCTCTGATTTCTTTCCCCACCCAAGAATGTAATAGCTGTATAGTGGGGGTCAGGTGCAATCAGGGAGGTTGCTGCACTATTCAGGGAGTGAGGGAGATTGCTGCTCTATCAGGGAGTCTCCTGCAGAATGAGGGAGGGTAGGCAACTATGCGACAGATTACAGACATTAGTCAGTAGGCTAATAACAATCCATTCTGCATGTGATGACCATGATGCTCATTGATTCGCAGGGTTGATGGTCGTAAATCGGAGAACTGTGTCACAATCTGTTTGATTGCATTTGATCTTTCTGGAAACACGAAGCATATATTGGGCATACAGTTCAAAAACTATTAAATTAAACTATATGATTGCTACTTGTGTTACTGGGTAAACATAATTAGAGTTTAACTTGCTGTGACATTATGAATCACTGATTCATCTACTTTTTACTTCCTAGATTTTGAAGAAAATCAATGCAGCATTATGTAGTACTGAGAACAGATTGTGCACTGAGTTACAGGGGATAGATGTCACTTCTTAAGAGGAGGTAAGTGTGTCGCAACACATCTACTGTATGTGCACTCGTATAGTGATGCATGCCACATCTGCATCATACATGTACATCTTCTCATCTGATGGATGGTAACATGACAATCACAGTGACACAGTGGTTAACATTGCTGCATCGCAGTGTTGTGGTTTTTTGATTCATTCCAACCAGAACACCATGCCTTATTCAGAAGTAGACACTACACTTGTGCTATGATTGAGTACCGATGTTGCAACTGTTGCCTGGGTGTACAGCAGTCAGCGACTCCATCTTTGTATACTTGTAACGACTTCAGCGGCTTAGTTGCGACAAACATACTGAGCAGCCACAGGGTTGCTAGAAGTTTGATGATCCAACCAATGGTGCATCCTTGTACATAATTGCCGGATTAGAGGTGCTGCCGGTGGGAGTACAGATTTCAGCAGCTGTGGCATTTATTTTCTGTACCGCTGCATGTAAACAGTCAGTTACAATTGCAACTGCATCCACCTATGTTCTATAAGTGTTTATGTGGGTTTCACACTGCCCAAATGCATCCTGGCAGTTTAGTCATCTTCTTCCGTACCGTAGTGTGCGGTAATCACTTTAGACCACAAGCTCTAATAACATGATGGCGCTACACAAATCAGCAATACTAAATGTATGTAGGCTCTAAAGCTGGGGCCTGCCATGCCTTTTTTTGAGTACTTACCTTCTCAGCAGAATTTTCAAAAGACTGCTTTATTTTGGGGAGCCCCATGGACACCAGAGAACGCCGGTCAATTAGTCGCAAATCCAAATGTGCATGCATCTTGCCAGGGTTGGACTGGCCCACAGTGGCACAGGGGAATCCCCCGGAGGGTGGGGGGGCGGGGTAGTGGGGCCCTACGGGTGATTCCTCTAAACCACTGTGAGCCAGTGCAACCCTGGCCAGATGCCTCCGAATTTGGCCATGAAGGGAATCAGGAGGGCACCTGTTTTTGGTAATTACAGAGTCACACCAACCCTGGGGGGGGGAGCTTCCGGTTGCACCGCCTTTGATCCTACCACCCAGGGTGGGCCGCCGCCCTGCTCCTCATTTAGTACACCACTCTGGTCATGCACCACAGGTAACATTTTATGACATCACAGCGACACTGTTGAGCCTGTCACTTTCTGCCCATTGTTCATAAATCCCCCCTGCCGCCACAGTTTATTGTTTATCATAAATGACGCAGTGGTCCACTATAGTCTCTTACTGTACAACACCCCACTCATATCTATTTCCAATCAGAAATTGCGATTCATATAGTAAATCCTGTGGGAACCCGGCTGCATTATGGGAGATCTGACAGAAAAAAAAAATATATATCTATATATATATATATATATACACACACACACACACATTTTGTTAATGAATATTGTACAGTAACAATGCTAGAACTGTGTTACTGTTTATAGATCTGGCAGATACTCTTGTAGAACCTCAGCATGAATAGCACTGTGTGGTGTCAGCAGCTATATATCGGCTGGAGTGCCTGTTAAAGTCCCATTTGAGATGTGATTGCAGCACAGTCAGAGCATAAGCTATGAATGCTTTGTCTCCAAATGAAGATTGCAGTAGCCGGATGTTTCATGATTTAGCTTTTCCCTCCATAAATCACATCTACATGTATTAGATGCAGCAACGGTGACATAGGAATGACTGAGCATAGGGTCTTCTCGGCCAACGACCAAAGTGATTAATACTGGTTTATCCTATAACCAGCCAGGGAGCTTTGTACCCTGTCCTATAATGCTGTCTGACCTTTAACCCTTTCACTGCTGCTGGTTGACCCCATGGCCCTTGCTCGTTGGACTTACAATGGTAATAATCAGTAGCATGTCACCACTGTGGTTCTTTATTAAGTCGCCATTGTACTGTATGAACAAGTCAACGTTTATCCAGTGTGCAGATTAACTGCTTCTCTGCTGCATTTAGGTAAGAGACATGTTATAAATTAATCTTATGGTAAGAGATTTAGGAGTTAGGTTTGTAAAGTGCACACAACGAGGCACAATTTAAGCTTCTTCAGTTGTGATGAAAAGTCACTGCGTTTACCCATATATTATACGCAGCAATATACAAGAGAATCATGGCTCACAAGAACAGAAAACATGTAAGCACATATTCCCATTTTAATAAATAAACTCTAATGTTTGTTGCTTCTCCAGCAGCAATTCTGGCTCTACAATAAATGTACATCCAGGGGGCACAATGTTAACTTGAAAAAAAACCACAAATATTTTCTTGATCTCTAACCAATATTTGACCTTGCTTAGCCCACGGCACAATCAGTACTGGAGGAAATAAGGCCCGGGTGCAGGGGGCATTACCACATGAGGGGGCATGGCAATGCCCCCTATTCAGTAAGTAACTGTGGTAAATCATCACACAAAGAGTTCAGAGCTATGATGCAAATCGCTGAGAATCATGACATCACCCTCCTAGAATCAGATTTGTTGTTATGGGAAACACAGTTTCTCTCGGGGGTTTTGAACTTTCTACACATGGCAAGGCCGGATTAAGGGCCACATGGGCCTGGAGCTGAAAATATTCAAGGGCTATAGTGAGAAAATGGAGGTGTAATCAGTGCTGTGTGGCTGTGGCCAGAGCCATATGGGCATGTACACCCCCTACCCTATCAGCTCCAATGTCTCCCTAAATATGTAAAAATAAAAAAAATTGCATAATTTTGTGAGAAAAATAAAAATACAATCTTAATAGTTATGCTTCACGGCAGACCATGTGGCCAGCTGGTGGCTAGTGATCATCATACTGTACTGCCATGATGATGGGCCTATTTTTATGTGGAGGCCTGGAGCTGGAGCTCCATCCGCCCCATTGTTAATCTGACCCTGACAGTGCCAGATTAAGGTCCTCATGGGCCTGGAGCTGAAATTTCTGAAGGGCCTATTGTGTGCCACTGCAGGGAATGTGACCAGCACGGCGGGTGTGTGGTTAATGATATGGGTGTGTGATCAGTGCTGTATATATATTTTATGTGTTTGTTTGTATGTGTGTGTGTGTGGGGTTCCTGTCTATAGACAGACAGTTAAAAGATAGACAGTCATTAGTTAGACACTATGGGGGAGATTCAAATGTTTGAAAAGTCGGTTGGCTGTCTGTTTTTTCCTGTCTATTAGATAGGAAAAAACAGACTCCCAACTGACTTTTCAAACATTTGAATCTCCCCCTATATGGTCGACAGTCAAAAGTCAGACAGGGTCAAAAGTTAGACAGGGTCAAAAATCAGACAGGGTCAAGGTCAAAAGTCAGACACAAAAAAAATGTTGGTTTTTTTTTCCTGTGTTTTTTATAACTTTACATAGTAACATAGTATCTGAGGTTGAAAAAAGACAATTGTCCATCGAGTTCAACCTATTTGTGGTGTCCTATGCATGATGATTTGACTAAAATTTCTGACTGATGCTGCTGTCGGCCATTGCATTTTATCCCTATTTATAGTAACTATAATGCATGACTATGCACCATACCCCTGGATATCCTTATCCAATAGGAATTTATCTAACCCATTCTTAAAGGTGTTGACAGATTCCGCCATTACAACTCCCTCGGGCAGGGAATTCCAAACACGTATTGTCCTTACCGTGAAAAAGCCTTTACGCCGTATTGTGCGGAATCTCCTCTCCTCTAACCTGAGCGAGTGTCCACGAGTCCTCTGTGTTGATCTAACCAAAAACAGGTCCCGCGCAAGCTCTGTGTATAGTCCCCTTATATATTTGTAGATGTTGATCCTATCCCCTCTTAGTCTCCGCTTTTCCAATGTAAACATGCCTAGTCTTCCAAGCCTTTCCTTGTATTCCATCGTCTCCATGCCCTTAATTAGTTTGGTCGCCCTCCTCTGTACCTTTTCAAGCTCCAGGATATCCTTTTTGTAGTACGGTGCCCAGAATTGTACACAGTATTCAAGGTGTGGCCTCACTAGTGATTTATATAACGGGAGTATAATACTTACACAGGAAAATGGAAAGTGATAGGTGCAAAAACACATATAAGAGGGTCCTTACATCTGATATAGATGAATGTGAGAAAGTCCCCTTGTAATCCCTTTATAGAGTGTTTGTAGGTGTCCTCTGTGACGTCCTCCAAAAAGTAGTCTCTTATCTCAAGACAAAAAAGCAAATCATAGGGCAGACCAATTTGGAAAAGGACGGGACAACAAAATTTATTTCACAGAACACTCACAATAGGTAAAAAGATACAAGGCATATAACCACACACGTAGGTGGGTAAACAGGGTGGGTAAACAGCTCCACTGCTCCACACCTGGTAAAAAGGAACTGCTCCCCGCCGCTAGATGCCGCTGCAGGAGGCGGTGACTGAGTACTCAGTGGAGCTGTCTTCTTTGGATGACCTTCTTCCCTTCTGATCCGCTGTAGAAGTCCGGATTCTTCAGTGTTTCCTCTTGGGAGGGTAATTCGTTTTCCAGCTGCCAGCACCCTGTTTACCCACCTACGTGTGTGGTTATATGCCTTGTATCTTTTTACCTATTGTGAGTGTTCTGTGAAATAAACTTTGTTGTCCCGTCCTTTTCCAAATTGGTCTGCCCTATGATTTGCTTTTTTGTCTTGAGATAAGAGACTACTTTTTGGAGGACGTCACAGAGGACACCTACAAACACTCTATAAAGGGATTACAAGGGGACTTTCTCACATTCATCTATATCAGATGTAAGGACCCTCTTATATGTGTTTTTGCGCCTATCACTTTCCATTTTCCTGTGTATCTATTGTTTGTGGAATTTTTGTGAAAGGTTCCAGTGTTAGTGGTTGGCTGCACACACAATATTGGCAGCGCATGGTGTTTAATTTATTTTCGCATTTCCGGGAGTATAATACTCTCGTCCCTAGCATCAATACCCCGTTTTATGCATGCTAATATCTTATTAGCCTTCTTTGCTGCAGTCCTACTTTGGGTACTACTGCTTAGCTTGCTATCTATGATGACACCTAAGTCCTTTTCCAGTACAGAATCCTCTAATTTTACCCCATTTAGTAGGTAGGTGTAATTTTTGTTCTTGTTACCACAGTGCATTACCTTACACTTGTCTGTGTTGAAGCGCATTCTCCATTTGGCTGCCCATGCTTCTAATTTAACTAAGTCGTTCTGAAGAGACTCGGCATCCTCCTCTGTATTTATAGCCTTACACAATTTGGTATCATCTGCAAAAATTGACACCATGCTCTCTAGACCTTCTGTTAGGTCGTTAATGAAAATATTGAACAATAGCGGTCCTAATACGGAGCCTTGCGGCACACCACTTAGCACTTCAGTCCAAGTTGAAAAAGATCCATTAACCACAACGCGCTGCTTCCTATTATCTAACCAGTTTTTGACCCAAGTGCATATTGTGCTTCCTAGCCCTGATTCTTGTAGCTTGTAGATAAGTCTCATGTGTGGTACAGTATCGAACGCTTTGGCAAAGTCTAAAAAGATTACATCCACGTCTTTACCCTGATCTAGGTTTGCGCTTACTGTTTCATAAAAGCCAAGTAAGTTGGTTTGACAGGATCTGTCCTTCATAAACCCATGTTGATTCCTTTTAATGACCTTATTGGTTTCAAGGAACTTCTGAATACTATCTCTTAGAATACCTTCCAATACTTTCCCCACTATAGATGTAAGACTAACTGGTCTATAATTACCTGGTTCAGCTTTACTTCCCTTTTTGAATATAGGCACTACTTCCGCTATACGCCAGTCTTTGGGAACCATACCTGATATAACTGAATCCTCAAAGATCAAAGATAGCGGTTTTGCCAGTTCAGAGTGAAGCTCCATTAGAACCCTTGGATGAATACCATCGGGCCCTGGTGATTTATTAATCTTTAAATGTTTTAATCGGTCACAGACTACTTCCTCACTTAAATAAGTACCTATCAGTGTGATATTCTCATTATTGAGATTGTGTGTCAGTCCCTGAATTGGGTCCTCTCTAGTGAATACTGTTGAAAAAAACTCATTTAGTGTGTCCGCTATGTCATTATAATTTTTGCTTAAGACTCCCAACTTGTCTTTTAAAGGGCCTATACTCTCCTTCTTTAATCTCTTGCTATTAATGTATTTAAAGATTTTTTTAGGATTCGCTTTGCTTTCCTTTGCTACTAGTTTTTCAGTTTCTACTTTAGCCGCTCTTATTTCCTTTTTGCAATTTTTGTTACATTCCTTATAGTGCTGAAATGACTCTGCTTCCCCGTCAGATTTGTATTTTTTAAATGCTCGCCTTTTCTTGCCCATAAGTTCCTTAATCTTTTTGTTAAGCCACATCGGTTTATGATTTTTATTCCCTTTTTTGCTACTCATAGGAATATATTTGAGTGTATTTTTAGCTAGCAGGAATTTTAGTACCTCCCATTTCTCTGTAGTATTTTTTCCTAAAAACAAACCTTCCCATTCAATATCCCTGAAAAATACCCTCATCTTTTCAAAATTTGCTTTGCTAAAGTTTAAAGTCCTAGTTGAGCCAGTATAGGGCTGTTTGTAGAAACTGATATTGAATGTGACCATATTGTGGTCGCTGTTTCCTATGGGTTCCCCTACTATAATACCTGATACCAAATCCCCATTGTTTGTTAATACCAGGTCTAAGATTGCATTGTACCTAGTTGGTTCCTCAATTAGTTGGACTAAGTAGTTATCATTTAGTGTGTTTAAAAACATATTGCCCCTAGCAGTATCACATGAATCGTTTTTCCAGTTTATCTCTGGATAGTTAAAATCTCCCATCACTACTATGTCTCCTACTCCTGCTGCTCTTTCAATTTGCTTTAGTAACAATTCATCATCAGATGCGTTGATACCAGGTGGCCTATAGCATACACCCAATACTAACTTTTTTATTCCTTTTTCCCCGCATGCAATTTCTACCCATAATGTCTCAACAGTGTCTACAGTCCCCTCCTGAATATCTTCCCATATATTAGGTTTTAAAAACGGCTTTACGTACAGACACACCCCTCCACCCTTTTTATTTAGTCTGTCTCTCCTAAACAGTATATAGCCCTCTAGATTGACTGTCCAATCATGAGATTCATCCCACCAAGTTTCAGTAATGCCTATAATATCATACTGTTTGCTTGCTGCAAGTATTTCTAGTTCACCCTTTTTACCAGTAATGCTTCTGGCATTTACATACATACAACTAAGATAAGTATTTTCCCTTGCGTTAGGGACATCTTTCACCTTATGTGGCAAGGATGACCTGTAATCGTCATTGGTTAGTGCTTTGGTAAAATCCCTTTTAGTACCCATGTTAGTAACCTTACCGCCTGCTCTTACCCTCCCCCCAACTTCTCCCCCATTTCGTTTACTACCGCCATCCCCACTATTCTCACTGCATGACCCGTAGTTTCTAGCTAAACCCTCCCCCCAGGCTCCTAGTTTAAAATCTCCTCCAACCTTCTAACCATCCTTCCCCCCAGCACCGCTGCCCCCTCCTCAGTCAGGTGCAATCCGTCACGACAAAAGAGATGGCGCCTGACTGAGAAGTCCGCCCAGTGTTCCAGGAACACAAACCCCTCTTTCATGCACCAATCCCTAAGCCACACATTTACCTCCCTAATCTCCCTCTGCCTCCCTGGACTAGCGCGTGGCACGGTTAATAATTCCGAGAATATTACCTTAGATGTCCTTGCCTTCAGTTTCTTTCCTAAGTCCCTATAGTCTTTCTTAAGGACATCCTACCTTCCGCTAACTTTGTCATTGGTGCCAACGTGCACAGCCAGCCCCTCCCAACAATCTATCTACCCGGTCCGCGATGTGCCGTACCCAAGCACCCGGGAGATAACAGACTGTACGGCGATCACGGTCCCGGTAGCAGATTGCCCTATCTGCCTTCCTGATGATAGAATCCCCTACCACCACCATCTGACTAGGTACCTCTCTATCTTTTATACCAACCGCGCCAGAGGGACCGCACCTATGGATGCTAGAGGGAGCAGTCTCCTCCGGCACCGTCATTTCTTCACTATCATCCTCCGATTCCTCGTCCAATCGGGCAAATTTGTTCGGGTTTGATAGTTCGGAGATGTCGTGCCTCCCCCTCTTTTTCTTCCTTCTAACTGTGACCCAACTGGCTACCTGATCATCATCCTCTTCTACCCGTGACCCCTCCCGCAACTCCTCCACCGTTCTGTCTAAACTACGCTCGAGATTGTGAATCTCCCTCAGTCGCGTAACGGTTTGCTCTAGATCAGTTACCTGGGCTTCCAGGGCAACCGTTCGCACACACCTCATGCAGATGTATTCACACTGGGCCGGTAGCTCCAGGTGTGCATACATCTTGCACGACATGCACTGAGTGAGGTCCTCAATCACAGCCCCTCCCATATTGTTTGTAAGGTCTAACTCCCTGTTACACTCAAAGAAAAAGCGGCAAAAATAAAAAATAGAAGACAAGCAATCTCACTTATACAACTTATACTTATCTATCTTTGTGCGGTTCTTGGTCCTTCACTTTTATGCAGCCGTAGTACTCTCTCCTGCGGCACCCATACTCCACTTAGCAGTTGCAGTTGTTCCAGCTCACTGCTCCTCCTTTTCACTCGGCTTCCGGCTCCTGCTAAGAAAATAAAAAAAATGCCCCTCACACCCGCACAAACACAGCCCCTCTGCTACTCCAAGTAAGAGACCCTCTCACTCCCTCACAAGGTCAGCCCCTTGCAGCCTCACCAGAAGTTTAATGGTACTGCAAATGTGTGTTCCTGATTGTGTATTATAAAACTCACCTTTTTATGTATTCTAACTCACCTTTTTGCTGTTTACAACTCACACTTAGAAATCCCAGCAGCACTTGGAAGAGACCAGCCCCACAGAGCAGGCTCCAAGAGTCTAGTCACTGCTTATATAGGCTCAGCCAGCTGCTTCAATCAGCCCCTCCCCCTCCTGATTACTCCTGATTACTCACACCTGAGTTAACCCCTCTGGCTTTTCACCTCACACTTTATTTGTTTTTTTATTTTTTTTCCCTCCAAAAAAAAAAAACCTGTACAGATATATTAAAACAAAAAGAAACAGTACAAACAATCAGAATCAGATTACTTTCTCTCACAAAATTACCCTATATGGATAGACAGAGATTAATCAGAGTTCACCTTTTTGCTGTTTACAACTCACACTTAGAAATCCCAGCAGCACTTGGAAGAGACCAGCCCCACAGAGCAGCCCCATTTACTATCCATGTCACAAACTACTGCCTTTTAGTAAAGTTGTGGCGAGCGAAGCGGTGTGGAGCGAGACACCGATCCTGCGAGGGGACGAATTTCATCAAATTTGGGTTAAAAATGTTTAAAAACACAAAAAAAAACAATTATTTTTTTTGTCTTATTTATGACCCTGTCTGACTTTTGACTGTCTAACATTTGACTGTCTGATTTTTGACCCTGTATGACTTTTGACCCTGTCTGGCTTTTGATTGTCGACCATATTGTGTCTAGCTAATGACTATCTATCTTTTAACTGTCTATGAGCTAATCCACACCCGTGTGTGTATGTGTGTGTGCGCATGTATGTTTGCATGTGTTTGAAAAATTATTAACCCCCCTCTCCTCTACCCCCTAACCCGCAGCCTAACCCTAACCCCCCCCCCCCCCCCCCCCAGAGGTGCCTAAACCTAACCCCCACCTGTGCTGCCTAAACGTAATCCTCCCTCCCCCGCAGACATGTATTTATGAAAATTTTAATTTATCCTTTATTGAAAAATAATCGTCATGATAGACCTTTGATAACGCTATTTCTCCTAAGTCCACTGGATCCACAGGATAACATTGAGATAAGAGGTAGCAACAGCGGATTAGCATCAAACGATCAAAGCTTTCGGCCTTCCAGCATGCAATGGGCCCATCCCTATATCCCTGCCTCCTGGCTCAGGCAAATCAGTTGTTTTTCCAAAGCTCAAGGCAGGAGCATCATAGAGAGGCCTAATCAGTCGAGAAGAACATACATGCACACCCTTCCGTACAAGAAGGAAGAGGTTAGTGAGTGAAAGGATCCTCAAATCAGGTGTGTCAGGGTGGTATCCCTGTGGATCCTGTGGCTTTAGGAGAAATAGCGTCATCAATGGTAAGTCTACCATAACTATTATTTCTTCGGCAGGGTCCATAGGTTATCCACAGGATAACACTGGGATGCAGGGCCGTAACTACGTGTGTGCCAAGTGGGCTTGGCACACAGCGCAGTTGCCCTGAGGGCGCACGGCCAGCGGCATGTAATGAGTCAAATTGACTCATTACATGCCGCCTCTGAAGTCCGCGCCGTGCGCCGCAGCCGCGCTGGAGGAGAGAGAAGCGCCGGAGGCAGCTGAGAAGGAGGAGGAGGGAGGGGGACTGGAGCCGCAGCAGCGCTATTTCATTGGTAGTAAGCGCCGCTGCAGCATCCCCCTCTCCTTCCGTATAGGCTGCCCGGCGCTGCTGTGGATGCTGGGATGCGGTTCCTCCATCCCAGCATCCACAGCAGCGCCAGGCAACCAATACGGAAGGAGAGGGGGATGCTGCAGCGGCGCTTACTACCAATGACATAGCGCTGCTGCTGCTCCAGTCCCCCTCCCTCCTCCTCAGCTGCCTGCACACTGCACAGAGGGAGATGCCAGCACGAGGAGCCTGTCAGCGGGGAGAAGGTAAGTATCTCTCTCTCTCTCTCTCTCTCTCTCTCTCTCTCTCTCTCATAATGTGTAAAAAGGGGTCCTGGCTGCCGCAATGTGTAAAAAGGGGGCCTGGCTGCTGCAATGTGTAAAAAGGGGTCCTGGCTGCCGCAATGTGTAAAAAGGGGGACTGTCTGCCGCAATGTGTAAAAAGGGGGACTGTCTGCTGTAATGTGTAAAAAGGGGGACGCTGTCTGCTGTAATGTATAAAAGGGGCTCTACCTGGTGTAGTGACGCTACTGTGCAGCGTAATTTGAATAATAGAGACTACTGTGCACCGTAGTATGAATTGCTATTATTTTGTGGCCACGCCCCTTCCCCATGAAGCCACGCCCCTATATATATTTTTCACGCGCCTACGGCGCGCACTGTCCCTGTCTTGCATGGGGGGGCGCCAACGTCGTTTCTTGCACACAGCGCTAAAATGCCTAGTTACGGCACTGCTGGGATGTCCCAAAGTAATTTAGTGGTGGGGACGCTCTTGATTGGACAGGAGAATCCTTCACCAGAATTCAGCATCCTGAGAGGCAAAGGTATCAAAGGCATAATGTCTAATGAATGTGTTAATGGAAGACCGTGTGGCTGCCTTACAATTCTGTTCTGCTGAAGGACCACGTTGTGCTGCCCATGATGGACCTACCTTGCGAGTAAAGTAAGCAGAGACATTAGCTGAAACAGGGAGATCAGCTTGAAAATATGCTTCTGAAATCGTCATCCGAAGCCACCTCGCCAGTGTCTGCTTATCAGCAGGCCATCCTCTCTTGTGAAATCCGTAGAGAACGAAGAGTGTCTGTTTTTCTGATGGCACTGGTACGATCCACATGGATCCTTAAGGCACGGACTATGGCCCTCATTCCAAGTTGATCGCTAGCTGCCATTGTTCGCTGCGTAGCGATCATCTAAAAAACGGCAAAACTGCGCATGCACTGCAATGCGCATGCACGGTGTACGGGACAACGAGCATCGTGGTTTTGCGCTTCCAGTCGCACTGGCGGGCGGAAGGAGTGATAAAGCTAAATATTTATCTTATATAAAACCCTTTATGAGGTCTAAGAACACTGTACGCTGTTTACGTATGGAGTACCGTAAGGGTACGCTCGTTGCGTAACAATCGCTTAGCCGTGGTCGAGACGCTCAAGCGTCACGTTCGCTCACGGCCAAGAGATCACAGGCAGGCACGCTATTGGCTGCCGACTAACGTAATGATTCGCTATAGCGTAACGGACGAGTGATACAGACGCTCACGAGAATACGCTGTTGGTATCGGGCACACTTATAGGTGAGCGACTACCGTAATGCTACGCTATCAGCGTAGCGGACGCTCGAGACCACGAGGAGATCACCAGCGGCGCTGACGCTCACAATGTTAAACCTTTATATCTAAACCATAAACAATGTAATATGCTGTAAAACCTTAGTGTAGAGATAGGGTGTAGATGCAACACAGTGTAACCTTATTAACTTAAAAGCTGTTTGAGCGTCACCGACGCTCTGAGAATACTTAACACTATAAGAAATACACAGATACCGTGCTTAGGGTCCAACGCCTAATATATATATTATGAATGTTATACTTGCAAAAGAATTAATACAACACAAGTCATACACTACAATATAACATAGACTACCTAACCAGATAACTACACATGAAATACAATACAATACTATTACGTTTAAGAGACTACGAGAGAAAAAGGAGAAGAGAGAGAGAGAGAGATATGGCCCATAACAACAAGAAAGACAATATGATTGCGGAGAAAACTTACGCACAAAGGAAACGATCGCATGCGCCTCTGGACATCCAGCTCCCGATTTTCAGCAATGATAACCGTTGAAGAGTGAGTGCTGGATGTGATCGGCTTGTCTATTTATGCCCCTCACACAATACAATTCAATGGTCCCTACAATCTCATTGTTCATTGGACACAGGAATTCCTCCTCGCATTATAACAAAAGGTCATAGGTTGATTCATACAGGTGGGCTGTGACGATTTCCAACTGCTCAGGTGGGTGGGAAACTAGGTTTCCCGCCGCATGGATAAGTAAGTGCAAATAATAGTAAATGGACATAAACTTCTTATGTCCATAACTATTCGCACGAGCGATTAATCCGCTTCAAACCAACACCGGAATATTGCTAATTAAATACTCTTCCGATGGATACTAAACACCACTGTATTACTACTGTCTGACCCTTCGTATCAAACAAAGGGGGATTTCTCTGTTCATGAACATTCTACATTAACCAAACTTTCAGAATCTATCAAAGGGACCATGATCTACAAAATACATTATATAGTGAAAATATGTAACGATTGAGTCGCACGCTACGAACACATGAACTCTACCGTAAATGCACATACCGCGCGCCCGCGGGTGCCCGCAACAGCGAGTATGCGCACGCACGGGAGAGCGCACGCATGCGCAGCGCAAACCTGTATGAGGTGCAAATATGGCAGTGTGCATCGTGATATTTTTCTGACTTTGACAGTCCACCCTTTGGCAGTCAACAATAACTGCCACTTCCTAAAACATTTCAAAAAGAGAAAAATATATGTCAGGGGTTAATACATTTACATGGTTGGGTAGGGGAGGAGAGGAGAAGGTAGGAAAAAGGTATGACCTAGTGAGATAGCAGAAGCATGTGTGTATGAATCCGTGCTTGGGGGTCATGTATCATCGTGCCGTACGTGTTTTAAATCAAGCTTCGAGGTATTGCGAAGTATACATTTGAATTCCTTCTTATCCCGTGGTACGGGTCTGTGGATGGGCTGTCAAACTTTACCGAGCTCTTTTCGGATTTTGGTTGTAACAAAATGGGGAGCACATTTTAGTTGATGATACATGAATGGGGGAATATGTGATTGCTGATATCTGTGCCTGTATTCCCTATACTATGTGTGTAATTACCTGAAGGTTGTAGAGATGAAGAAAAGACATAATTACGGTAAATGCAGTGGTATTCTATGTCAGGTAAATGAACATTTGTCGGTTGAAGTCTTGTTCGGTGTCTGTTGAATGCAGTCTTCTTTGTGCTTTTGCCCATAAGGTGCGAGCAAAAGCTTTGTCAATGTCCATAGATTTACAAAAGTGTTGGGCTAGCGTAATTTTAAAATTTCTAGGGAAACTGGGGATCTATGGCAAAGTTCATCAAAAATCTGTGTATCAGGTTGTCAAAACTTCTTCTTTAATCCATCTGTTGTCTGTATATCGGCTCATCAAATTCCTCGTCCAAGTGGGTCTTTTTACCTTGGAGAAAACGGAAAAACAGGTGAAAGAAACGGACCGTAGAAATCGCATTTTCATCACATCATTGTTTCTACATTTGGGTCATAAATCAAATCCATTGGAATTACAGTTTCCTCACTCCTTAAACTCATCACCCTGGTACTTCGTTTGCACTTCGTTAAAGCCTGACCGCATCTAAATATCAAGCCAATCGTTATGATAACACCTAAGATACATAGGAGAAACTTCCCTACATCCATTATGACTCCTTGAGCCCATTCTCCTAAACCGGAGAACCAATTTCGCGGGTTCAACCATGACACACAACCAGTCAGCTCATTACTCACAGCAGCAAGGGTGAGATTGTGTCTCCTGCGAAATTCCCACTTCAGTTGGAGAATATCGTCCATCTTTTAGTCTATGACCTCGACCGGGTCCTCGGTACTATTCGTAATATATGTGCAACATTTCACGCCGTACTGCGTTGCCAGTGTGACACAATATCCACCTGTTACTGCTGTGAGATAATTGAGAATCATTCTATGCTGAACTAGTTCTGTTTTATAAGCTTGAAGTTCTCTTCCAGTATACCTAAACGTGTCATCATACATTTCTGTGATATTGTCTAACAAATTTGCGAGCGCAGATATGTATTTATAATTCAACACTCCTCTGGCGGTGCGAGTGAAATCTAACGCGATTAGAACCTGAATCCCGGTGGATTCATGGATCATGTCAGAGGCCGGATGCTCTGTTCTTTCTATCAGGTGCCGTTTAACTACGTGCTCGTAATGGGTGTGAGTATAAGGAGCTTGGGCAACACGGTGTATATCTTTCATTTTGGCATGTGATACAGTCATTACTTCAGGCAATACTTTTCCAATATAACACAATCCTTCCGAGTTTGGGGCAAGCCACTTATACGCCTTCCTCCCGCATATGAAATATGCATCATCGGGGAGAACATATGGGACGGAGTAGGACATAACCATATTACACATCTTCCATGTGAAATCTCCTAACCCTAATTCTCCCATCTGTTTAGTACACGTATCAGTTTGTACGATATGTGCACAGTATCCTGGTGATACCTCTCCAACTCTCGTAATCCTACTTCCTAGGGTATACATATACCGGAAAGATTTTCCTCTACTGGCTATGTGGCGTATAAGTTCTGTATCTGTGGGCATTCTATCTGCTCTATATGAAAAGGTCATGGTTTGGTTATTCCATGACACTTCCCAATTTCCCGGCTTTCGGGGATTGGAAATGTTAAATCAGGTTAGGGACCTATCCACATGATATTGGTGGAGCTTCAAACTAGGAGGGCTGGAGATATTAAACCTCCTGTCCACCGGTCTCCCACCACTTAGCTCAAGTACCTCCCCTATCGTTAAAGGAAATGGTACTAGTCCTGATTTGCTATGACCTTAAGGTACTTGAGAGCATACCCAACAATCTGTTTGATTTAGCACACTACCCACTAAGGAGTGATAGTCACTCAAGGGATGCCGGTCCATGTGGATATTAAAACTGGATTGGCATTTCTTGATGCACCCATCCTCAACTACATTGTCACAAAGCCTACAGATACAGTTTTCTTCAGCTAACAATCCTTCACAATTCCTTCTATGGTCAATGCTATCGGATCGTTTTCTGATACTCGCCTTTGCTTGTTGATTATGTTGTTCTCGGAAAACTACGCCTCCATCTCTGTCATCAGAACCCATTCCAGAACCTCTCTCGACCTCCATGGTACTCTCGCCGGAACAGACTGCTCTGGTCAACATCATGGTCAACAGGAAAATCCGGATCACAGTCTCTTGGGGCAAGTCCATCTTACAGGAGGAGAAAAGAAGAAATTTGTAATGGGGGTACAGGAAAACAGTTTGAGGGGGAGAGAAACTTGTTACGATAATTAAGTTCTCTAGTCTTGTTGTTCTTCTTGTTCTGCTGTCATCTCAAAGGTGCTGTCTCTCAGTCTTCCAAACGAACATTCCGGTGATGCAATATTCCCTCCAAACCAGCGATCTTTCTGTAAGGAGCAAAAAATCTTGCATTACCATTTGCCTAACTGAGGTGTGACATACCATCTTAAAAACATAAAAACATGGGTGAGAAGAGGGAGAGGAAAAAAAACAACAAGAAAGAGAGAACCGTTCACATATGTATATATATATATATATATATATATATATATAACATAACACATCAATAAACAACAGAGAAAAAAACATTTTTCAAACATAAACATTTTCTAAAACATTGACAGATCATCGGGCTGTCATATCTACATGTCCAATGGTTTCCTTGCGCAGTCCCTCCCCCCAGCACTTCCATATTCCATTGTCTGTATCTGGCCAGAATACATTGGTGCGGATAGGTCATGCTGGGGTTTGGTAGACTTCTGCAAAGACCAAGTATATATGCAATGTTTGAATCCTACCAATAATCGTCAGAGATGGGGAGAGAGAAAAAGAAACATTTCACAGATACATTTACAACGTTTCACCCGGTCATTCCTGTGTCTTCAGGGAATGACCTCCCAATTTATTAACTATAACCTCAGGCTTACCATCAGTCCTAATGATCACCTTTCCTGACTGCACATTATGGGTGTGGGCCAAAATTTTTCCTATATGATCCCTGATTATAATTTGGTGTGTTATAATTTTGCTCATTTCTTGGTCTAGGGGGTCTGACTTTATGTGGGTCATTACAGTTGCTGGCATAATGCCCTTCTCTTCTACAATGATAACAAATCCTTGGCTTTCTCCATGTGCTAGGGGCCTGGGGTTCCGGTCGACTTGATGCCTCCTCTAGTGCTTGGATGCTCATTGCCATCAACCGTTCTCCCTGCGCTTCCCTGGTTCTTTGGATATTGCGGTCATGCTCGATAGCGGACTCTCTTAATGCAGCCACCGAGATGCCTCTCCAGTGAGGTATGGAGGTTTGTACCCTGATTTTTAGTGTGTCTTTTAAGCTGTCCATTAATACAGACACAGCTACCTCTCTGTGGTGTACGTTAGTTTCAATGTCATCTATACCAGTGTACCTAGCCATATCCTGCAGAGCCCGGTGAAAATACTCTGATGCGGATTCACCTTCTCTTTGTTTTATTGTAAAGATTTTATTCCACTTTACTACTGCAGGAAAATATACTCCTAACTGTAGATTGATTCTTTTTACATTATCTTGGTTATACTTGTCTGTTAGTGGTACTTCCTCATCTAGCTTACAATCAGCAATAAATTTCAATGAATCAACATCGGGGGGTAAACATGCCCTCAAAACTGTCCTCCAATCTTTGTTATTTGGCTCTGCAGTGTTTCCTAGCACTCTTATGTATTTTTGACAAGCAACTAAGTCTTTCCTGGGATCAGGAAATTCAGACAGAATTGTTCTTAATTCTGTTCGGGAAAAGGGGCAGTACATGGCGATGTTCCTGACAGGAGTGACTCCTGAAGAGTCAGTTTTCCCATTTGGTACTGCAATTACCCTGACAGGATTAAGTCCAGTAACGTCATTCTGAATTGATTCCACGATATGAGGTACATTTGTTTGTGCGTGATGTATAATACCATACGTACCTGTGGACACAACCTTACCTGACCCTCCGTTAGGGGGTTTGATTACAGTCTTTACCGATTTGGTCGCGTCCACCTGGATGTCTTGTGTGATGGCTGCTGGAAAAGGCTCCGACATTGTGCTGGGCTCACTTTCTTGTTGGTGTTCCTGAGGAAAGTTTAACATGGGGTGCGACTTGCATGGGTTAATAGTTGTACATTTAACACTTTCTTTTTTATAGACCTTATTACATTTTACACTTTCATTTTTAATATGGTTACTAAGTGCCTTTTTATCGTACAACATTGTGCCTTTCTCCGCAACCATAATCCTCTCCATTGCCATGTCTCTCCTCTCAAGATGAAAGTTAGGTATGTAAGTTACATTTCTTTGCATTTCACTTTCCTGTAGCCATAACTGCAAACAATCATCATGTTTAACCCGTTGTTTCCAGGATTTTATGAGACAGATCCTCCGCCTTAAATTATGCAATACCTCTAAGTCAAAACTACCTATCCCAGGAAATGGTGCTTTATCCCCCGCAGTCATTCGTGTCCATTCATCACAAAAGGTCTCAGTGTGGGGACCATACCTCCTCCACATTACTAACCGAGCAGACCCTCGGGGTCTGCAAGCCTCTGCAGTCTGAACCCTGACTGCTGAACGTCCCTGTGTTGTGCACTTGGCTTCCATTGTGGACCTTACACAGAAAAACTTCCTAAAATACACCAAACACAGTCTACGTTGGAAATCCTTAAAGCTCTTCCACTGAACTTCTTCTGCTCCGAGTACAACGAATCCGCCCCTTTTAGCAGACACGTGTAACCGTTACAGGCCCTATCTCTAGAGATTTTCCTGTGACCAGTGAAAATTCCCTTCTTTACACAAATCACGCTTGCATGTGCTCCCTACAACACGTATGAGGGCAAGATTTACGTATGGATATACTACCTCATATCACGTTGCGTTATTGGTCACACATACAACCGTGCGGTCCAATCGTACCACTTATAGACACTTGTTGCCCATAAATGGTAGGATCATTGGAGTCTCCCTACTGTGCTCCAAAACAGCCAGAGCGTAATACAACGAAAACTTTATCACACTCTGTTGCACGTTTTCACTCAGACCGTGCTCATCACGTATTCACCTTGACCGTGATTCACCAAGACTTACTTCACCAAGATTTCACAAAGACTTCACCAAGAGGAGTTCAATACACTCATACCGTTTTCAACCCACTATCATTCTATAGTTTTCTGATCAGAAAAATCATTTCCCGTAGTCTGATAGCTGTCCCCAGAGGCATTACAGTAAAGTAAGGTATTTAAACTAAGTTTTGGAAAAACTGAAATCAATTTGTGCTATTATCACGTGGCTATACTATACCGCCCCCACTAAAACAATGCTATTGTGCGATTTGAGTTTCGGTGGGCGTACCCAGACGCTCCGTTGCGTAATATACGCTGCGTGCGTCGGCCTTTGTGTTGCGTTCGCGAGTCTCAGCCTTTTGTTAGAGACACGTGTACGCTGGCCATACAAAAATACAATTAGCACGTTTATCAATGTAGATGATCTTTAACTGTAATCATCTACCAAGCACCACACAGGTCCTTGTATCTCAGGCGAAGCTGTGCGTGTGTTTTACAAATTACCCCTTAATGTATCGTTTTTACTCTTTAACTACCAATAGCAACAAATCTTTCTCAGCACGTTATCAATTGTGAAATGGCAAACAGGAGAGTGACATGAAAATATACGAAAAAGAAATGCAGCTATATGCGTGTGTACGCAAAACAGAAATAAAACAGTTTTAAAAGATACTAGCGTGTTGTTCTTACCTCCGGTTCCCGGATTCCTTCAGCACCCTTTACTAAGCGAAGCAGACGCTTATCCCGTCAGCACTGCGAAGAATATGATCTCCCGCCCTTTGCTGATGGATAATGTCTGCTGAAATTACCTAGCAGAGATATGTGAAGGACAGGACGAGCCGCCAATTGATAAAGCTAAATATTTATCTTATATAAAACCCTTCATGAGGTCTAAATACACTGTACGCTGTTTACGTATGGAGTACCGTAAGGGTACGCTCGTTGCGTAACAATCGCTTAGCCGTGGTCGAGACGCTCAAGCGTCACGTTCGCTCACGGCCAAGAGATCACAGGCAGGCACGCTATTGGCTGCCGACTAACGTAATGATTCGCTATAGCGTAACGGACGCTGTATCGGGAGCGGGCTGCTCGAGCGATACAGACGCTCACGAGAATACGCTGTTGGTATCGGGCACACTTATAGGTGAGCGACTACCGTAATGCTACGCTATCAGCGTAGCGGACGCTCGAGACCACGAGGAGATCACCAGCGGCGCTGACGCTCACAATGTTAAACCTTTATATCTAAACCATAAACAATGTAATATGCTGTAAAACCTTAGTGTAGAGATAGGGTGTAGATGCAACACAGTGTAACCTTATTAACTTAAAAGCTGTTTGAGCGTCACCGACGCTCTGAGAATACTTAACACTATAAGAAATACACAGATACCGTGCTTAGGGTCCAACGCCTAATATATATATTATGAATGTTATACTTGCAAAAGAATTAATACAATACAAGTCATACACTACAATATAACATAGACTACCTAACCAGATAACTACACATGAAATACAATACAATACTATTACGTTTAAGAGACTACGAGAGAAAAAGGAGAAGAGAGAGAGAGAGAGATATGGCCCATAACAACAAGAAAGACAATATGATTGCGGAGAAAACTTACGCACAAAGGAAACGATCGCATGCGCCTCTGGACATCCAGCTCCCGATTTTCAGCAATGATAACCGTTGAAGAGTGAGTGCTGGATGTGATCGGCTTGTCTATTTATGCCCCACACACAATACAATTCAATGGTCCCTACAATCTCATTGTTCATTGGACACAGGAATTCCTCCTCGCATTATAACAAAAGGTCATAGGTTGATTCATACAGGTGGGCTGTGACGATTTCCAACTGCTCAGGTGGGTGGGAAACTAGGTTTCCCGCCGCATGGATAAGTAAGTGCAAATAATAGTAAATGGACATAAACTTCTTATGTCCATAACTATTCGCACGAGCGATTAATCCGCTTCAAACCAACACCGGAATATTGCTAATTAAATACTCTTCCGATGGATACTAAACACCACTGTATTACTCCTGTCTGACCCTTCGTATCAAACAAAGGGGGATTTCTCTGTTCATGAACATTCTACATTAACCAAACTTTCAGAATCTATCAAAGGGACCATGATCTACAAAATACATTATATAGTGAAAATATGTAACGATTGAGTCGCACGCTACGAACACATGAACTCTACCGTAAATGCACATACCGCGCGCCCGCGGGTGCCCGCAACAGCGAGTGTGCGCACGCACGGGAGAGCGCACGCATGCGCAGCGCAGACCTGTATGAGGTGCAAATATGGCAGTGTGCATCGTGATATTTTTCTGACTTTGACAGGAGATTGACAGGAAGTGGGTGCTTCTGGGTGGCAACTGACCGTTTTCTGGGAGTGTTTGGAAAAACGCAGGCGTTGCCGGGCGTTTGCTGGGCGGGTATCTGACGTCATTACCGTGTCACTCGTTGCAGCAATCACACAGAATAAGTAACTACAGGGCTGGTCTTGTTCTGCACAAAATGTGTTTGCAGCCGCACTGCTGCACAGGCGTTCGCACTCTTGCTATGCTAAAATACACTCCCCCGTGGGCGGTGACTATGCGTTTGCACGGCTGCTAAAAGTAGCTAGCGAGCGATCAACTCGGAATGAGGGCCTATGTCCAACGATGCATCTTCGTTAAGGTAGAATTTGGAGTTTTGGGTTTTGAGAACCGCTCTATCTGGATAAAATCCAGAAAGGGAGGGCGACATAACAATGCCCTTAAATCTGAAACTCTTCTAGCTGAAGCATTGGCCAGTAGAAAGAGAACTTTAGCTGTCAACCATTTAAGATCCACTCATTTTAGTGGTTCAAATGGAGCAACTTGAAGGGCCTTTAGGGCTAAACTTAGGAACAAGGCACTGTAGGAGGAACAAAAGGAGGTTGAATGTGCAGCATTCCCTGGAAAACAGTGCGCACATCCTGTAGGTTAGCAATTTTCTTTTGGAACCATACAGTCAATGCTGACACCTGCACTCTCAAGGAAGCCACCCGTAAACCTTTGTCCATTCCTACCTGAAGGAATGCTAATACTCTGGAAACTCTGAAAGACCTGGGGACAAATTTCCGGTCACTGCACCACTGAATATAGGCTTGCCATATTCGGTGATAAATGCTAGCTATAGAAGGTTTCCTTGCTCTGAGCATAGTCTGAATTACCTGTTCTGAGAATCTTCTTGCCTTCAGGATGGAGGTCTCAAGAGCCACGCCGTCAAAGACAGTCAATCCAGGTGCTTGTGATAGCAAGGACCCTGAGACAGTAGATCTGGACGTTGAGAGAGTAGGAATGGAGCATCCATCGACATCCTCTGTAGATCTGTGTACCAATGTCTTCTGGACCAAGCCGGAGATGTTAGTATCATGGCGCCCCTTCCTTGTTTTGCCTTTCGCATCACCCTGGGTAATAGTGCGACTGGTGGAAACACATAGGCCAGACGAAAGTCCTATCTCACTGACAGGGCATCCACAAAGGTCGCTTTGGAATCCTTTGTTCTTGACCCATATGTAGTAACTTTGTTGTTCTAACGGGATGCCATGAGATCTATCTCCGGTAACCCCCACTTGTCTACCAGAGTTTGGAAGACCTCAGTGTGTAAAGCCCAATCATTTGCATGAATGGCGTGTTGACTGAGAAAATCCGCTTCCCATTTTAGGACTCCCGGAATGAACACTGCGGACAAGGCTGGATGATGAAGTTCTACCCACTTTAACGTGTCACTTACCTCTTTCATTGCTTTTTGGCTGCGAGTTCCTCCCTGATGGTTGAGGCACACTACTGCCAATCCATTTGGAAAGGATCAGATGTTGCAGAGGTCTCTAGTGGAACTGAGCATACTCCACCATGTCGAATATCGACACTAGGGTGGTCAAGCCCAGGATCGGCGGGATCCCGGCCTAAAATTGCAATTCCAGGATTGGAGCTTCCCATCCCGGGGATTTCGGGATTGGACACCCACCTATTTTTGGATATGTCGGGCAGCGTTGAGCGTCCTCAGGATTCTCAGACGCTGGCCGTCTCCTTCTGCTCATCTCCCTCAGCTCCGGTGGTGAGATCCGGCGGCTGCGTAGCGTTACCTCTGACTTTACGTCACACTGCACAGCCGCAGGACCTCACCACTGCACTGCCTGCCCAGCCACCAGAACGCCTTGGAAGTGTCCCTTCCCCCTGCACGGTGAGATTGTTGTGTTTTATCTGACCTGGTCAGGGCAGGGGGGGGGGGAGCACTGAATGCAGCCAATCCCGGGTATCCTGGGAATCCCGGAATTGAACATTTTTCAATCCTGATTCCCGGGATTGAAAAAATGGCCTGGGATTGGCCAAGATAGTTTACACCATGAATCCCATCACACGCATTGCTGCGTGAATGGATACCTTTTGACTGTGTAGCAGCTCCTGAAATTACTCTTTGAAGACCCGAATCCAACACAACCCCCAAGTGAGTCATCCGTTGTGACGGAACCAGGGACGACTTTGCCAAATTTATGAGCCAACATTGTCTCTGCAAACAAGTTATTGTCTGTTGCAGATGACACAGAAGCAATTCCTGAGATTGCGCCAGGATTAATAAATCGTCAAAGTATGGAAAAATACTTATCCCCTGCAGACGGAGATAAACTGCCATTACCACCATAATTTTAGTGAATACTGTGGCCAATCCAAATGGTAGGGCCTGAAACTGAAAATGCTGCTGGAGGATAGCAAACCTGAGATAGAGCTGATGGGACAGGGCTATAGGAACGTGTAGGTAAGCATCCTGGATATCCAGGGATACCATAAAATCCTCCAGCTCCATGGCCAAACTAATGGAACGTAAAGTCTCCATATGAAACCGAGGCACCCAAATGTACTTGTTCAGCACTTTGAGACTGAGTATGGGCTGGAATGACCCATTTGGCTTCTGGACTAGAAACAGGTTGGACTAAAAACCTTGTCCTCTTTGCGCAGGAGGAATTGGGATTATCACTCCTGACTGAAGGCAAAACCATGTGCACTGCAGGTGTGGCAGATGTAACATGTGCAGAGAGAGTTAGATTTGGGTGGGTTATATTGTTTCTGTGCAGGGTAAATACTGGCTGCTTTATTTTTACACTGCAATTTAGATTTCAGTTTGAACACACCCCACCCAAATCTAAAGGGGGGTACTCACAGAGAGATCCATGCTTTAAATCTAAGCACTCTGACTAGATTCACAGATCACTCGTGTGTACCCCCCACAGCGATAGCGATGCGCTGCCCCGCGCATTGCTATCGCCAGTGCTAGATTGAGCCTGCATGCAGACCAATCTAGCACGTCACTCATTTCACCCGCTGGGTGAAATGAGCGGCCCCCACGTCCTCCCCTGCATCGCTCAGCACACATCGCGCTGTGCTGAGCGGGGGAAAAGATGTGTGCTGAGCGTTTCGCTCAGCATACATCTCTCCCGTGTATATGGGCCTTTACTCTTTCTGCACGTTATCTGCCCCAACCCCTGTACTGCACATGGTTTTGACCATTAGCTAACAACTTTGCTGCTGCGATCAGGTCTGAATTAGGCTCTTAGTTCTTTTATTATTCCCAAAGGGATCATGTTGTGTGAAATTGAATATTTGTAATCCTTGCAGGGGTTAATACAATTGAATTGATAATCTCTGCACAGGTTTGGTGCAAATAGCCCTCTTCAAGCTTCACGAGACGTAGTATGTTTCCATGCTCCCTGGGGTAATCTTCCCTAGGTAGAAATAGGCAGGTCCTACTTGATGCGTGCGGAGGTATTCCCAGGGTCTCAAAGGGCCACTTGAAGTCTGTGGAGGGTCAGTGGTGGTGTCCGCTTGTGAGGCCAGATGGGGGTGTCTGCCAGCAGAGCTCCCTGTGGCTGTGCTGCTGCTGTTCCCTTCAGAAGTTCAGTGCCAGGGCAGTGTTTCTGATATTGATGCACGTCCTGATATCTCCCACTGTGTATGCGGCGCAGGAAGACTAGGACTTATGAAGGGAGCCTTCCACTGCAACGCCGTGAGAACACAGTTTATTATGCCACGGCCGCCGATGTTGAGGGAGTTAGTGAAAGGGGAGGGGGCGTTGGGACCTCAGACGGACGGCCTCTAGCAGGCTGCTGTAGCAGGACAAAATGTTTTCCTGTCTACAGTAGCAGCAGAGCAGATGCCGTGGGCCTATTTTGAAGGGGGGCCTGGAGCTGCAGCACCATTCACCCTCTTGTTAATCCGGTCCTGTGCTTATCTCGCACACACGCGCAGTAAAGCTGCATACACATGGCGAGATGCAGCTTAACGGCCGATACTGATTACATTGTGCCCGGAGGCATGTAGTCAGAATTGGCCCCGCCTGCACCCACTATATTTTCTTGCGATGCCGATCCCGCGGGACTGCACATCGGCATCGCAAGCTTATTCACATGGAGTGATATGCACTATGTTTCTGTGTGATATGGACTATATAGTCCATATCGCACGGAAAATCCCACCGTGTGTATGCAGCTTAAGTTCTAACATATATCCCAGACATAGTATGTCTGAAACTACCATCAGTTTCTAAAGCCCTTTGTGTAGAATTAACCCATAATGCGTACCTTCGCTAATGGTCATTCTTGGAATGTAGATAAATGTCTACTGCTAAACCATATCAGGTAATACTCACTTAAAAGCGATGCCCCAGGGCCGTAACTAGGTGTGTACGGAGGGGGCACCGCACATAGCTCTGCAGGGTAGGGGGTGCTGTTGGTGGCATTTGTCAATTATCTGTTTTAATTACTTTCACTTGCAGCTTCCCCTTCTTTTTGAAGCCTAGCATCCCCTGACCGCCCTTCTCTCCTACCCTGACCCCTTCTGTTACTAATACATATACAACATTAATGAATTCAACTTGGGATTTCTTTGCTATTCAGTCACACTGTCCTTTATTACATTTGAAAATGCTGACATACCCGGGATTCAAACCCATTGCCTGTGGCATTCCAGTCAGACAATCTATTCATTGAGCTCTCTGCCCTTGCATAGAAATGTAGATAATTCTAAGATAGAGAATTTGAACTACTGTATTTGAAGCTTACCTTGTACTTTGTTATCAGCATTGTGGCTGAGCAGATCTATATACTGTGTGGCTTCAAGAGATTGGATGAGTTGCTGCACACTACATAGATCTGCTCAATTGCAATGCTGAATTGGGGGGGGGGGGGGGGGGTGCCAGTTCTCTCTCTGGCACAGTTTTGTTTGACGCTAAAAGTTACAGCCATTCTCAACATGAATCCACTCTTCTTAGGCCACAAGGTGCACTAAACAGGCATTAAAACTTATATACTATTCTGAAAACAAATAATTAACCCCACTGGTTACAGACCAGAAGCCTAATACCCACCTCCTCATAGGCGCTGTCCAGCCAAAAGCTTCAAATCTTTTATACTCCTCTCTCTAACATCTAGGTGACAATCTAACTGCCCTTCCCAACCTACCTCATACAGCTCGAATCCTGTAATCTGACTCTCTATTGTACTTACCTGTATGTTTCCACCTGCATTTGCTAGCTAAATAAATGAAACATTATAAAAAATAATAATAATAATAATAATAATAAATAATTAAATATATATATATATATACACACACACACACACATATATATATATATACACATATATATATATATATATGTATATTTCCTTTTTTTTTCATGAATAAGGGAACTAAGGAGGTAATTAAATTCCAGGTGAAAGGTTGAAGTTGTTGTTGCCGCCACATTTAAACGTCAGCAATACCACCGCATATCGCACCCATCGCCCGTCTGGCTGAATTCTTAATACACACAAAAGAAGTCTATTGGGTAGCGGATAGCTTTATGCGAGATTGGGCTGCTGTAAAGTGCGGCTGCTGCTGCACTCATTGGCTGGGCAGATTGAAATCCCCCTTTAAAAACCCAAATCTTTGCTGCTCATTCATGTGCACATCTGCCAACGACTGGCATAGTGAAGCATAAGTAAACCCTTATTGCTGCAGGTCGGCATCATGAAGGCACCGCTCAGTTTCCTCTGTCAGATTTTCTTGATAGTGATACTAGGTGGTACAAAAAATTATATATATTGCATAGATTGGGGATAATTAATTCTCTAAATATTCATAATGTAATCCTGTTTGTGTGTCAGCAAACCTAGGCGCACCCATATTTAGTAAGGGCTACCAGTTGACTGGGTACATTGTCATCATCCCCAGAAACCATTACACTTTAGCAGAAGTCTTGGTGTACAAGCTGTCATATCACCTAACAGGACACGGCTGTATTGCCTGTTACAAATGAGGCCCACAGACTATTCTCAAAGGCAGTTCACCTGGTACTAGGGTGGAGCCTGTCCTTGGTCATCTGGCAAGCGGATTTAACTTGATGACTTCAAAATATCACTACACGCCTAATGCTGGTGGTCTTGGGGTCTAGGGACCTGCCCTGGCATATAAATATAATAGGACAACCATATGAAGTCATCTGTTCAAACAACTCTTCTATATGATGGTACATGAATCTGAAAACAGTCTAGTACTCCTTTGAAGTTAGGGATGCATTGAGAAAAATTCTACAAAGGTCATCGGGAACGGGGCACTATAAGGGGGGGGGGGGGGCTGCCAGTGGGGGGAGTCGTGGATATATAAAACTTCACTGACTAATAGTGCTGTAATTGACAAATCTATGAGACCTTTCTATCTAGTATCCAGCTTTAAACTCATCACTGCACTGCCCCCTACCCATTCTAAGCTGCATCTTTCTAACAGGCAGAAAGAGAGACCTGGCTGGGACAGGCTCAGTGATGGAGACATCTCTTTCTCTGTCTATATCTTCTGAGTATATTTAGGAAGGTAAGTGCCTCGCCTGAGTCTATTATGCCTGTCTGGCTATGTCTCTATTTGTCCTGCATCCCTCCCTCCCTCCCTCTCCCTATGTCACTCTGCTGGTGCCTGTATGGAATGGATGCAGGGCTGTGCTGTCCCCAGTCTTTGCATATGCAGCAGCAGCAGAGTTGTGTTGGGGGGGAGAGCAGCCTGTGTTGGAGTTTCTACATGAGCAGATCTGTGGGGGCTGCAGACTAGAGCTGGTTAGGAGCTCCTGTTCCTGCTCATTAGACTTCCACAGAAAAGCAGATTAAAGATTTGTGAATTAGCAGCTGAGGCTGCTTTAGGCAGATTAAATAGAGAGGAGAGAGAGAAAAAAAAAGAAGAAGAAGTTGAAGCAGGCGGAGAGAGAGAGAGGTGTGCTGGGGAGAGAAGAAAGGGACTTAAAATAAGAATAGGGAGGAAAAAGGAAAGAAGGATAATACATAGAGAGAGTAGGAGGGAGAAGGGTAGAGGGGAACCACTCTAGAAATGGAATGTTGCAGATAATAGGAAGGATGAAGGTGAAGATATAGAGAGCAGCAAGAGACAGGCTGAAGAGTCTTGGCTGAGGTGTCCCATCTGCTAGACCACAGCTGACTGTGCAGGTAGGGTAGACAACTGGAATTAGTATCTCAAGTTCATCATAAGGATCTTGTATGGAGAGTATGAGATATTCAGGTGAGAATCTATCTATCTATCTATCTATCACGAATGTATCTATTTCATTTTTTTCCCCAATCACTTCCCATAAATGTATCTCTCATGCTATGCCTTCAGTATATGCCTCTCTCTAACTATATATAGTTTATTAGATTGTGTGGGGTGTATGTGGTGCCCATCTCATTGCTGGCACTGTCTATGTGTTATTACTGAGATACAACTCAGAGTGTGCTCTTGATCCGTATATTGAATATATACAGTGTGTGTGATTGCTAGAGATATATGGTATCTCGTAAAAGGACATATTGACTGTGTCACTTTTTGATTAGTGAGGTATACGTTGGTGTCTTATTCCTTTCTATCGATTTGCAGATGCAAAGCACTCATGTTGCTGGGCACATCTGCTGGAGTGATAATGGGTTATCTGTACAGGAGGATGTATGTGTGCAATACACTGTATATATAATATATACAGAGGGCTAGATATGTAACGTGCACTGGTTTAGAGATGAACACCAACATTCATATGTATATTTAGTAATGCAGTGGTTGACTAAAGCTCTTGGCATAAGCTACAGTTTATAATATATAAGGGCATATCATGCTTTTACGTGCAAGTAGTGTTTACATTTAGTGTCATTATGTTGTAGCCGAGCAAATGCTGCAGCAGCTTTACTAAGCAAATGGCTAATGCTTAATCATGAGCACAGGCTACATATTTATCCTGGGAACCATGTATATACCAGCCTGCTGACAGCGCATTTGTATTCAAGTACAGTTTGTAGCGTCAACATCAATCTGGATATATGTATGAGTTATAGATATATGACATGTTCTGCAATAGGACTATATTACAACATTCTGGTACACTTTAATAACATTGGTATTAACTGTACTTTAAGTGTCACTTACATATTTGATTTTTGTTTCCGAGACCGGTAGCACTTTCTATGTCAAATAAAATATGTAAAAAAAATATATATCTATATGTATATTTATGATTGATTAGTATGCTGATTGTTCCAACAGAAAATGGGCAGTGATCGGTGGAAAAATATTGGAGGTTCCCCACAGATGGAGGACACAGTGCAAGAAAAGTCACAGGTGTGCAACTTACAAAAAAATAGAACAAACATATTTTGGGTATCAAGCAGTTCATACTCTCTGTTCTACAAACATGGGCCCACAAGGGGTAAATCGGGCTCCTCTCCTGTGACCGTCTAATTTTTAGAATAACACAGTATTATTTGACTATTTGTGATCCCTGCGTGCGTAACTTGTTGTCGCTGTCACCATCTTACCACACAAAATAAGGTTCCTGTTCCTTTAATACCTGCAAGAGGCTTCAGAGTCGTAAACCGGAAGGGGTTAATGTAGTTTGCAGCTGCAAATGACTGACAGCAGCCATGTTTGCACATCACACAGACCTATTAATACACCCAGTCCTCTCATACATTCACTACATTAAGCCACAGAAATCAAACAACAGGAAAAAGAAAATTCTATTCAAAGGGAATTACTACAGACTTTCTAAAGAGAACAGACACATAAAAGCAGATACTGGGAGATGTACAGTATTGAGGCCCATTCTGATGATGTACCCATAGACTAGGCCCATTCTGATGATGTACCCATAAATCATACTTGTCTACTTTTGAAAAAGCATTTCAGGTATACGTGACAGTAACACCTATCAGTGTGGGCGTGTACTGCTACATCTGAGAGGCGTGTCATAAAAATGACTTACATCCAAATGTAAATGAGCCCCAAAGCTAATAAGATCTACTTGTTGAAGAAAAGACTCTTATATCTTGCAGAATTTGTTCATGTATTGTGCTTTACAAGAGGTTCCATATACTGTAAGTGGCTATAAGAAACTTTATTTAAAATGAATGTAGCCATAGGGATCATCTTATAACCAATGCAGGGAAATGTCACTGATGTTCCCATTTGAATGTATGTATCTGTGATTTATTCCCCCCCCCCCAAGAATGTAACAGCTGCACAATGGGGTTAAGGTGCAATCAGGGAGATTGCTGGACTATTCAGGGAGTCAGGGAGATTGCTTCTATTTCAGAGAGTATCCTGCAGAATGAGGGAGCCTAGGTAAGTATGCCATAAATCCATTAGGGCCCTTTGGGCTCTGAGGGGCTGCCTGGCTTACCCTTAACCCATTTTTTCCCTTCTGAAGGGAGATAAGACTTAAGGTAATACTGAACATGTATATGGTGTAGAGAAGACAAGATGGCTACCTGGGTGTGGTAATTTGGAGCTTGGGTGAGGTGTTCATGAGGGCAAGTAAAAATGGAATGGTTAAGGTTGTTATACAGGAAGGTTAACCATGAAGTGGCAGGGAAGCTGTTTTGACCTTTGGAAGTCCTAGATAAAAAAAAAAAATCAGCCAGATGTACGCCACAGGTCTGGATCATCCATAATGCAACCTATGCTCTTACGTAGGTCCCATTGGGTACTGAGAGGCCTGGACTACACAAACCAATTATTATGTGTTCTTTTTGGACAGATGAAGAAGGAGAACACAAACCAGTGTGTTGCCTAGGGCCACATTGGTTCTTAATCAAGCACTGGTGTGTGGCCATTAGACATGCCTTGTCTATCGTAGAATGTTTAAATGTCCCACAAACATTGCATGTCTCATCACAATCAAGTACACACTTGACATGGCTCACAAACATATCAGCTTTAGCCGGTATTCCTCCCAGGACATTATAAGTCCACATGACTTTGTTGTTAAACCTGCAACGTGCCTGTTAGGGAGGTATCATATGGATTCTACCCTGTGCTGCCTACTTTCCTGAAAGACAGTCACGGTTTTGGCAGAACTTAGATACTGCAGTTTGTTAGCGTTGGCAAATCCAGATTGTTCTCTGAATATTTAATCTCACTGCTTTTTACATGCTGTGAAATATTCTATAGTGTGTTTTCCCTCGGAATGATACAGTTTGTACAGGCTTGAAGTAATAGCACACAGGAATTAAATGTTATTTGGAAATGACGCAGAAAGCAATAAGCCCCCTAATGCCAAGGGCCAGCCATTAGTAGAGGTACTACAGGGGTCACCTGTACTATACCTTATTGCCTTATAATCTGTTCAGTGGTGACCTGGGTAGTTTATGCAACAATGTTTATTTATTCCATATCACTGTATAGACCAGGAGTAGGCAACCTGTGGCTCTGCAGCTGCAGTGGAACTACACATCCCAGCATACCCATGGAAGGGCATGCTGGTATATGTAGTTCCACAGCAGTAGGAATGCCACAAATTGCCTATTCCTGGTATAGTCTGATTTCTTTGTGAGAATTTTCTTTTCTGCTCTGTTCAGGGGTATTCAATAGCTATTGAAGAACTATACATCGCAGTTTTGCTAGTAGGGCTGGGATGTGTAGGTCCACAACAGCTAGAGGGCGCAGGTTGAGTACCCCTGGTGTAACATTTTCAAAGATATTACGACTAATAACTGTACAGTTTGACCACTCATTTTAGTATTAAAGGGAAACAAGACAACCCTGCATTATAAGATCTTCCTGATACAGTAGGTTAGCTTTGTCTTTCTGTATTCGTATTTCTCTCTATCTCTCCGTCTCTCGCAAATGCTCGCTTACGACACTGTTGACTGGATAACTGCAATAGCTTTTTGATTTATTTGACATGTTTTTACTTTAAAAAACAAAACAAAAAACAAACATCATGGTATGTTCAAAGCCAGAACCACGATAATGGACAGATGGGGAACTGAGCATTCCTGCATCAGGCATGCTACTTGTCATGTATGGAAACTAGACTGAGCCCCTCCACCAGCTCATATGGCATGTGATGTGATCTATTAGGACTCGCTGTTGTGTTTGCTCTCTCTGGTCAATGATGATTTAGGGGAAAATAAACTGAGATAGACTTTTCCTGTAACAAAGAAAAAGTAATACAAATTACAAACCAATAATCATGCTTCAGGTGTTTCATTCCAAAGTTAATTAAAATGGTCTCATATAAATTATTAATTAAGAAGCAAAAAATCATTCCCCTTGACTCTTGCTCGTAGGTGTGTGCATCGCAGATCTACATATTAGATTACAGTTGTATATGATCTGTGTTTCACAGTTTTTCCCATTGTATCCCCACCATACATTTCTCTCTGTGGGCGGGATTTACTAAAGGGAAAATGCGGTAAAACCCCCGTTTTACCGCATTTTCATATGTACTAACTCCCGACCGCCGCGTTTTCGCCTCATAGGGTATCGCCATCTTTTTATGGCGATACCCTATAGAAGCCTATGGGATTCTTACCGCCGCCGCCGCCCCACGCCGCATCCCGCCGCCGCCCCGCGCCGCTCACGACGACCCCCCCTTCCCCCCCAGCATACCTGAGCTGCTGCTGGTCGGGCCCCCCTCCTCCTTCTCCCCCGCATCACAGCCTTGTCTCCTTCCGGCTGCAGGGGGGAGGAGGAGGAGCCCGGGGACTCCCTGCACACGTCACCTCCCGAGTCTGGGAGGTGACGGAGACCCCCACTGACCCCCGCCGACCCCCGCAGACCCCGGCAGACATCATCGCGGGGGGCCTCCTATACCGCATTGCGATACTAATCGCATATGTTAGTACATATGCGATTAGTATCGCTGCGGTAGGCGGCGATGGCTTATAGTAAATCCCGCCCTGTATCTCTGTATCCTATATGATGCAAAGTATAGATACAAAGCCAAATTCAGCTCCGACAGCCCTGTGCAGAGTGCACACGCATCTCACGTGTGCGAACACAGGCAGAGGCGTTCTCAGTAGGGGGCGTCGCGTCAGCGTTATAGGGGCGGCGTTGTGGCATTTTAGGGGCTGTGACCCGGACAGCGTAGGTGTGTCCGGACTGTCTGCGGTCACAAGCAGCTGTTGCAACCCGAAACATGGCGGGTAGCCGTCTGCCGTAGCAGGTAGGCTGTGTAGGTAGAGGGCAACCCTAAACATGCAAGAGCATATCCGTCTTGCGATGCGCTCGCATGTTTGTGGGGGAAGGGGTGGACCCGGCATGCGGAGCGGACTTTCCCTGTGTTGGCGTCGCCTCCCCCCTCCTCCCCCCGCTGCATGCCAGAGTAAAAGTTTTTAGGTATGCAATTTTTCGCACATCTACAACCCATGCTGAATTACGCCCATAGTGCTGAGGGTCCTGCATGTAGATAATTGCTGCTGATCATTACACAAGAGGACTAAGGGCCTAATTCAGCATGTGCGAGAAATTGCATACCTACAACCCTTTACTCTAACATGCGGGGGGACCACCAGCACAGGGCAAGTTTGCTTCGCATGCCAGGTCCTGCACCCCGCAAACATGCGATGCGCTTGCATGTTTAGAAAACAGTTGTACCAGAAGTACTGCTAACAGCGCTAATAATAAGTCTATGCAGACAGGTGTGAAGATCAATCAGTAATTTTTTAGGGCATGTTTAGGGTTGCCCTCTGCCTATTCAGCTAAGTATGGTGAGGAGCTCTGTGCTGGGAGGTCTAATTACTTACACTGAGGAGTTATGTGAGGAGACTATGGTGAGGAGCTCTGTGCTGGGAGGTCTAGTTACACTGAGGAGTTATGTGAGGAGAGTATGGTGAGGAGCTCTGTGCTGGGAGGTCTAGTTACTTACACTGAGGAGTTATGTGAGGAGAGTATGGTGAGGAACTCTGTGCTGGGAGGTCTAATTACTTACACTGAGGAGTTATGTGAGGAGAGTATGGTGAGGAGCTCTGTGCTGGGAGGTCTAGTTACACTGAGGAGTTATGTGAGGAGAGTATGGTGAGGAGCTCTGTGCTGGGAGGTCTAATTACTTACACTGAGGAGTTATGTGAGGAGACTATGGTGAGGAGCTCTGTGCTGGGAGGTCTAGTTACACTGAGGAGTTATGTGAGGAGAGTATGGTGAGGAGCTCTGTGCTGGGAGGTCTAGTTACTTACACTGAGGAGTTATGTGAGGAGAGTATGGTGAGGAACTCTGTGCTGGGAGGTCTAGTTACACTGAGGAGTTATGTGAGGAGAGTATGGTGAGGAGCTCTGTGCTGGGAGGTCTAATTACTTACACTGAGGAGTAATGTGAGGAGACTATGGTGAGGAGCTCTGTGCTGGGAGGTCTAGTTACACTGAGGAGTTATGTGAGGAGATTATGGTGAGGAGCTCTGTGCTGGGAGGTCTAGTTACTTACACTGAGGAGTTATGTGAGGAGAGTATGGTGAGGAACTCTGTGCTGGGAGGTCTAGTTACACTGAGGAGTTATGTGAGGAGAGTATGGTGAGGAACTCTGTGCTGGGAGGTCTAATTACTTACACTGAGGAGTTATGTGAGGAGAGTATGGTGAGGAGCTCTGTGCTGGGAGGTCTAGTTACACTGAGGAGTTATGTGAGGAGAGTATGGTGAGGAGCTCTGTGCTGGGAGGTCTAGTTACTTACACTGAGGAGTTATGTGAGGAGAGTATGGTGAGGAACTCTGTGCTGGGAGGTCTAGTTACTTACACTGAGGAGTTATGTGAGGAGAGTATGGTGAGGAACTCTGTGCTGGGAGGTCTAGTTACACTGAGGAGTTATGTGAGGAGAGTATGGTGAGGAGCTCTGTGCTGGGAGGTCTAGTTACTTACACTGAGGAGTTATGTGAGGAGAGTATGGTGAGGAACTCTGTGCTGGGAGGTCTAGTTACACTGAGGAGTTATGTGAGGAGAGTATGGTGAGGAGCTCTGTGCTGGGAGGTCTAGTTACTTACACTGAGGAGTTATGTGAGGAGAGTATGGTGAGGAACTCTGTGCTGGGAGGTCTAATTACTTACACTGAGGAGTTATGTGAGGAGAGTATGGTGAGGAGCTCTGTGCTGGGAGGTCTAGATACACTGAGGAGTTATGTGAGGAGAGTATGGTGAGGAGCTCTGTGCTGGGAGGTCTAGTTACTTACACTGAGGAGTTATGTGAGGAGAGTATGGTGAGGAACTCTGTGCTGGGAGGTCTAGTTACTTACACTGAGGAGTTATGTGAGGAGAGTATGGTGAGGAACTCTGTGCTGGGAGGTCTAGTTACACTGAGGAGTTATGTGAGGAGAGTATGGTGAGGAGCTCTGTGCTGGGAGGTCTAGTTACTTACACTGAGGAGTTATGTGAGGAGAGTATGGTGAGGAACTCTGTGCTGGGAGGTCTAGTTACACTGAGGAGTTATGTGAGGAGAGTATGGTGAGGAGCTCTGTGCTGGGAGGTCTAGTTACTTACACTGAGGAGTTATGTGAGGAGAGTATGGTGAGGAACTCTGTGCTGGGAGGTCTAGTTACTTACACTGAGGAGTTATGTGAGGAGAGTATGGTGAGGAACTCTGTGCTGGGAGGTCTAGTTACTTACACTGAGGAGTTATGTGAGGAGAGTATGGTGAGGAACTCTGTGCTGGGAGGTCTAGTTACTTACACTGAGGAGTTATGTGAGGAGAGTATGGTGAGGAACTCTGTGCTGGGAGGTCTAGTTACACTGAGGAGTATGACTTGGCAGCATGACCGCTCCTCCCACTTTGTCAGGGTTACTGGGAGTACGAAAGTGGCTGTATTTTCCTGTATAATGGCGGCATCACTATATATTGTTATTAAATTGGAGGCATTACTATATATTTCTATTATACTGGAGGCATTACTATATATTTCTCTCTGACGTCCTAAGTGGATGCTGGGACTCCGTAAGGACCATGGGGAATAGCGGCTCCGCAGGAGACTGGGCACAACTAAAGAAAGCTTTAGGACTACCTGGTGTGCACTGGCTCCTCCCACTATGACCCTCCTCCAGACCTCAGTTAGAATCTTGTGCCCGGCTGAGCTGGATGCACACTAGGGGCTCTCCCGAGCTCCTAGAAAAAGAAAGTTTATTTTAGGTTTTTTATTTTCAGTGAGATCTGCTGGCAACAGACTCACTGCTACGAGGGACTAAGGGGAGAGAAACGAACCTACCTGCTTGCAGCTAGCTTGGGCTTCTAGGCTACTGGACACCATTAGCTCCAGAGGGATCGAACACAGGGCCCGACCTCGATCGTCCGGTCCCGGAGCCGCGCCGCCGTCCCCCTTACAGAGCCAGAAGCAAGAAGACAGTCCTGGAAATCGGCGGCAGAAGACTTCGGTCTTCATCAAGGTAGCGCACAGCACTGCAGCTGTGCGCCATTGCTTCCCATGCACACCTCACACTCCGGTCACTGATGGGTGCAGGGCGCTGGGGGGGGGGCGCCCTGGGCTGCAATATTAAGTACCTTGGCTGGCAAAACTACACATAATATAGTCATAGAGGCTATATATGTGTAAAATCCCCTGCCAGATATACCTACAAAAAAGCGGGAGAAGTCAGCCGGAAAAGGGGCGGGGCTATCTCCCTCAGCACACTGGCGCCATTTTCCCTCACAGCTCCGCTGGAAGGATCGCTCCCAGGCTCTCCCCTGCAGTTTCCAGACTACATAGGGTAAAAAAGAGAGGGGGGGCACTAAATTTAGGCGCAATATTGTGTATACAAGCAGCTATTGGGAAAATCACTCAGTTACAGTGTTAATCCCTGTGTTATATAGCGCTCTGGTGTGTGCTGGCATACTCTCTCTGTCTCCCCAAAGGGCTTTGTGGGGTCCTGTCCTCAGTCAGAGCATTCCCTGTGTGTGTGCGGTGTGTCGGTTCGGCTGTGTCGACGTGTTTGATGAGGAGGCTTATGTGGAGGCGGAGCAGTTGCCGATAAATGTGATGTCACCCCCTGCGGAGCCGACACCTGAGTGGATGGACTTGTGGAAGGACTTACGTGAAAGTGTCAACTCCTTACATAAAAGGTTTGACGACATAGCAGATGTGGGACAGCCAGCTTCTCAGCTCGTGCCTGCCCAACTGTCTCAAAAGCCATCAGGGGCTCTAAAACGCCCGCTACCTCAGATGGCAGACACAGATGTCGACACGGATACTGAATCCAGTGTCGACGATGATGAGACTAATGTAACTTCCAATAGGGCCACACGTTACATGATTGAGGCAATGAAAAATGTGTTGCACATTTCTGATGTTACCCCAGGTACCACAAAAAAGGGTATTATGTTTGGGGAGAAAAAACTACCAGTAGTTTTTCCCCCATCTGAGGAATTAAATGAAGTGTGTGAAGAAGCGTGGGCTTCCCCCGATAAGAAACTGGTAATTTCTAAAAGGTTACTAATGGCGTACCCTTTCCCGCCAGAGGATAGGTCACGTTGGGAAACATTCCCTAGGGTGGATAAAGCGCTCACACGCCTGTCAAAGAAGGTGGCACTACCGTCTCCGGATACGGCCGCCCTAAAGGAGCCTGCTGATAGAAAGCAGGAGGCTATCCTGAAGTCTGTGTATACACACTCAGGTATTATATTGAGACCAGCTATTGCTTCAGCATGGATGTGCAGTGCTGCATCTGCGTGGTCAGATTCTCTGTCAGAAAATATTGATACCCTAGACAGGGACACTATATTGCTAACCGTAGAGCATATAAAAGACGCAGTCTTATACATGAGAGATGCACAGAGGGATATTTGCCGGCTGCCATCTAAAATAAGTGCAATGTCCATTTCTGCCAGGAGAGGATTATGGACTCGGCACGGCAGTGGACAGGTGATGCAGATTCTAAAAGGCACATGGAAGTTTTGCCTTATAAAGATGAGGAGTTGTTTGGGGATGGTCTCTCGGACCTCGTTTCCACAGCCACAGCTGGGAAGTCAGCATTTTTACCCCATGTTCCCTCACAGCCAAAGAAAGCACCGTATTATCAGGTACAGTCCTTTCGGCCCCAGAAAGGTAAGCGGGTTAAAGGCGCGTCCTTTCTGCCCAGAGGCAGAGGTAGAGGGAAAAAGCTGCAGCATACAGCCAGTTCCCTGGAGCAAAAGTCCTCCCCCGCTTCCTCCAAGTCCACCGCATGACGCTGGGGCTCCACAGGCGGAGCCAGGTACGGTGGGGGCCCGTCTCAAAAACTTCAGCAATTAGTGGGCTTGCTCACGGGTGGATCCCTGGATCCTTCAAGTGGTATCTCAGGGGTACAAGCTGGAATTCGAGACGTCTCCCCCCCCGCCGTTTCCTCAAATCTGCCTTGCCAACAACTCCCTCAGGCAGGGAGGCAGTGCTAGAGGCAATTCACAAGCTGTATTCCCAGCAGATGATAGTCAAGGTGCCCCTCCTTCAACAAGGACGGGGTTACTATTCCACAATGTTTGTGGCACCGAAACCGGACGGTTCGGTGAGACCCATTTTAAATTTGAAATCCTTGAACACTTATATAAAAAAATTCAAGTTCAAGATGGAATCGCTCAGGGCGGTTATTTCAAGCCTGGACAAGGGGGATTACATGGTATCACTGGACATCAAGGATGCTTACCTGCATGTCCCCATTTACCATCCTCACCAGGAGTACCTCAGATTTGTGGTACAGGATTGTCATTACCAATTCCAGACGTTGCCGTTTGGTCTGTCCACGGCACGAGGGTATTTACCAAGGTAATGGCCGAAATGATGATACTCCTTCCAAAAAAGGGAGTTTTAATTATCCCGTACTTGGACGATCTCCTGATAAAGGCGAGGTCCAGGGAGCAGTTGTTGGTCGGGGTAGCACTATCTCGGGAGGTGCTACAACAGCACGGTTGGATTCTAAATATTCCAAAGTCACAGCTGGTCCCTACGACACGTCTACTGTTCCTGGGGATGGTTCTGGACACAGAACAGAAAAAAGTGTTTCTCCCGGAGGAGAAGGCCAAGGAGCTGTCATCTCTAGTCAGAGGCCTCCTGAAACCAAAGCAGGTGTCGGTGCATCACTGCACGCAAGTCCTGGGAAAAATGGTAGCTTCCTACGAAGCAATTCCATTCGGCAAGTTCCATGCAAGGACTTTTCAGTGGGACCTGTTGGACAAGTGGTCCGGATCGCATCTTCAGATGCATCGGCTGATAACCCTGTCTCCAAGGACCAGGGTGTCTCTGCTGTGGTGGCTGCAAAGTGCTCATCTTCAAGAGGGCCGCAGATTCGGCATACAGGACTGGGTCCTGGTGACCACGGATGCCAGCCTTCGAGGCTGGGGGGCAGTCACACAGGGAAGAAGCTTCCAAGGACTATGGTCGAGTCAGGAGACTTCCCTACACATAAATATTCTGGAACTGAGGGCCATTTACAATGCCCTAAGTCAGGCAAAACCCCTGCTTCAAAACCAGCCGGTACTGATCCAGTCAGACAACATCACGACAGTCACCCATGTAAACCGACAGGGCGGCACAAGAAGCAGGACGGCGATGGCAGAAGCCACAAGGATTCTCCGATGGGCGGAAAATCACGTGTTAGCACTGTCAGCAGTGTTCATTCCGGGAGTGGACAACTGGGAAGCAGACTTCCTCAGCAGGCACGACCTCCACCCGGGAGAGTGGGGACTTCATCCAGAAGTCTTCCAACTGATTGTAAACCGTTGGGAAAGGCCACAGGTGGACATGATGGCGTCCCGCCTCAACAAAAAGCTAGAAAGATATTGCACCAGGTCAAGAGACCCTCAGGCGATAGCTGTGGACGCTCTAGTGACACCGTGGGCAGAGCCGGATTAAGAGGGGGGTCCCGGGGATAAGTACCCCGGGCCCCCTTGTTTAAAAGGGCCCCCCGCCGCAGATCGGATCTCTGTTCCGATCTGCGGTACTGCGCTGCGCTCCCGGGAGCCACACGCAGCGGCAGGGCAGCTCTGGCTCCCGGCTCCACTGCACTGGAAAGGCTGGAGCCGCGGCCGCCGCACGCAGGGAGTGAATGCCTGTAAACGGAAGGACAGCTGAGCGACGGCTCAGCTGTCCAATAAGCTGAGGAGCAGCAGCCTGCGGCTCAGTCATTGGCTGGGCGCGCAGGCTGCAGGGAGGGAGGGAGGAGGGCACCCAGTCTCAGCCAGCACCTCTCCTAGGCTATGTGCTGAAACACACGCGCCGGGCTGGGCATCTTGCCAGCAGCAAAGCACATAAAAACGTAAGGCTGGCTGCATTATGTACTGGGTTTATATATATATATATATATATATATATATATATATATATATATATATATGTTTGTGTCTATGTATGTGTATTATATATGTACAGTCTATGTGTATATATATATATATATATATATATATATATAGATTATTTTTTTTATATATACAGTATCTGTGTGTGTATATATATACACACACTCTGTATGTGTGTACAATGGGGGTAATTCCAAGTTGATCGCAGCAGGAATTTTGATAGCAGTTGGGCAAAACCATGTGCACCACAGGGGAGGCAGATATAACATGTGCAGAGAGAGTTAGATTTGGGTGTGGTGTGCTCAATCTGCAATCTAAATTGCAGTGTAAAAATAAAGCAGACAGTATTTACCCTGCACAGAAACAAAATAACCCACCCAAATCTAACTCTCTCTGCAAATGTTATATCTGCCCCCCTGCAGTGCACATAGTTTTGCCCTACTGCTAAAAAATTTCCTGCTGCGATCAACTTGGAATTACCCCCAATATGTAAGGCATGTGTGTGTGTGTGTGTGTGTGTGTGTGTGTGTGTGTGTGTGTGTGTGTGTGTGTGTGTGTGTGTGTGTGTGTGTATATATATATATATACACATACATGTGGGAATGTGTCCTGTTTTACAGGACACATTCCAGCTGCAGCAGCCAGGGCGCCTGTGTCCCCTGCGGGACAATGTCTCTGACAGCGCGGGGACAGCTTGTCTGTCCCCAGCGCCTGTCAGTGTGTGGCGGCGGCGGGTGTCCGGTGCAGGGATTACCTTTTTCCCTGCACCGGACCAGAGACTGCAGGGGCATTTGAATCTTGGCGCCCTCCGGGAGCCAATCGCGGCTCCCGGAGCGGCAGCCAATTGGAGAGGGGCGCGGCAAGCCAATCGGCGCTCGCCGCGTCATAGGCCCCGCCCCCGGCATCTGACGTCAGACGCCGGGCGTGAGCCTGAAGAGAAGCTCGCGCGCAGGAGCGCGAAGAGGACGGCGCGCAGGAGGGCGAACAGAAGAGACGCGGTGAAGAGGTCGGGCGCGCGGAAGAGCGCTGGGGAGCTCCGGGGGCCGCTGAAGAGGCCAGAAGACGTCGGCCTGCTTGAAGAAGATGTCCGGCGGCGGCTGGACGCGGAACAGCGGAGGCGACGCCGCTGGCCAGGACGGGTCAGCGGCAGAAGAGGACGCTGGAGTTCCCTGGAGCAGGTGAGGCCTCGGTGAGGCAACATTCACCCCCTCCCCTCGTCCTCCCTCGACCACCAGGGATGGGCATTAGGCCCGAGGGCACAAGTCAGGCACTAGGCCTGTGGCGCAGCTAGGAGTTTGGGGGTCCCCATCTGAGTTGGTAGTTTGGGCATTAGGCCCAAGCCTCCCCTTTCCATGCATAGTAGGCGGGCACTAGGCCCGAGGGACAAAGGCAGGCAATAGGCCTGTAGGACACATAGAGGGCATTAGGCCCTAGTGTATTTCGGGCAGTAGGTACATATAAGGTGACCCTGGGCACAAGGCCCAGGTCACCCAACGGGCAGCAAGTTAGGCGGGCGCTAGGCCCGTGGGCGAAGTCAGGCCTCCGGCCTGTGTGCAGTTAGGGGGCGCTAGGCCCAGTGAATCAGTGTTTCCCCGAGGTGAGTACAGGTGGCCCTGGGCGCTAGGCCCAGGCCACCCTCAGGTATTTAGGTGGGTAGGCCGTGCGGCGCCCACCCCCTTCCAGCGGCAGGTAGGGATTTAAAGGGACAACACCGTGTGATCTTGTATTCCGATATCGTGATGTATGTTGTTACCGTGCAGGGCAAAGTGTATGCGTTGTTTAAGTTGTGCATAGTTGTGTCGCACCACCCACACGAGCTAGTTTGAGGGCTCTGTTTATGTAGCTAGTGTAGCAGACGCACACTAGGGTAGTTCTTGGCCCTGCACGGCTGTTTCTCTTTGCCTCCTTACAGGGACCTGTAAGTAGAGAAGATCGGAGTGCAAGACTTGTGACGGTGAGTAGCATCCGTGTACGTTTGTCCCTTGTCTGTCCCCGAGCGCCGGAGTCGGGATTGCTCACGGACGCGAGAATCCTTTTCATCACACTACGTGCGAGAGCGCGAGTGTGTGAAATCTGGGTGGCTGAGGCTTTGTGCCTGTGATGACCTTTCACCCAACCGGTGAAGGTCGCGGTCACCCCTGGGGTATCCCCTCTTCCAGTGGAAGAAGGGTCGATACCCCCTTTAAGGTAAACCATTCTCTCCTCAGCTCGGTCGTCGGTCAGCTCCGAGAGGGAATCGCCGTGTCCGGATCCGATTGAAGATTTCCAGGTCCGTTGAGGGTTCCGGTACCTGAAGGTGAGAGAGCGGCGCCTGGTGAGTACTGAGTCTACACCTGCACGGCAGCAGGCACCACACGCACCGCAGTCGCACCTCTCACACTTGGCGTAGTCGGCAGGATCAGAGAGACCGGATCACGGACACGATGTGGAACGCCACCAAGAAGACCTCCCTGCGGATGGCTCCGGAACAGACTCACCCACGGACGCGTGCGGACCAGAGCGACTGGGTGACGGTATCTGGGACAGACCTCCTGAAGATAGTGCAGCGTGGAAAAGAAGAGCGCCGGGAGAAGGGGCGCAAGAAGGCCGATGTGACGCCCTGCAAGAAATGTCGGCAAACGGGGCACTTTGCTGACAAGTGTACGTGGCGAGAGACGTCCCCAAAGAAGGTGGTCCAGGAAGCGGACCGAAGACGTCAGCAGGGCCAAGTGAAGAAGGAGTCCTGGTGTTTGCTCTGCGGAAACTACGGGCATGAGCACAACAGTTGTCCCTGGGACGAAGAGTTCAGCGAAGACGAGGTTGATCCCCGGTGTGAAAGCTGTGGAGATCCCCGACATCGGCTCCTGGAATGCCCATGGACGGAAGACAGGACGGACTACGCGGCCACGGTGAAGCAGATGACTGAGTCTCGTCAGCAACTTTGGGACCGGGTGGCTGCAGAGCCTGTGTGTGCGCTCTGCGAGGCGAGAGGACATGCGCTTCCCGATTGTCCGTGGAATGAAGACCGGATGATTGCGGATGGTCGCGCCCAGAGATGGGAGGAGGAAACCAGGGAAATGGAGCGGAAGGCCTTGCTTGAAGTTAGTTCGCAGGTGTCCATTTCCTCTGAGCCGGAACCAACGGGTGAAGATTCCCCAGTGAAGGAGGTGGACCAGGAACCCGTCTTGGAGAAGGTGGCAGTGGCCCTCCCTTGTTGGAAGTGTCGGCGACCAGGACATGCGGCCAGTGAGTGCCCCTGGGAAGATGCCGCGGACCTACTCTGTCCCAAGAAAGTGACCCCAGTAAGGCAGAATCCTTTCCCGCATCAGACGGAGGTGGACGACTTGGAGGTGAAGAGACCACGCTGCGAAGAAAAGCGTGAAGACCCAGTGACGGAGATGTCCGGAATCTCCCCGCGATGGAACCGTCCACGACCAGGACGTGCGGAACAGGAGTGTCCTGGGTACCAAGAGATGCCAGCGGAAACGAAGGAGTACGCTGAGGAAGTAAAGAATCCAGCGGAAGCGAAGGAGTACGCTGAGGAAACAGAGGTGCCAGCGGAAAGGACTAAGGCCCTCATTCCGAGTTGATCGGTCGCAAGGCGAATTTAGCAGAGTTACACACGCTAAGCCGCCGCCTACTGGGAGTGTATCTTAGCATCTTAAAATTGCGACCGATGTATTCGCAATATTGCGAGCACAAACTACTTAGCAGTTTTAGAGTAGCTCCAGACTTACTCTGCCTGTGCGATCAGTTCAGTGCTTGTCGTTCCTGGTTTGACGTCACAAACACACCCAGCGTTCGCCCAACCACTCCCCCGTTTCTCCGGCCACTCCTGCGTTTTTTCCGGAAACGGTAGCGTTTTCAGCCACACGCCCATAAAACGCCGTGTTTCCGCCCAGTAACACCCATTTCCTGTCAATCACATTACGTTCGCCGGAGCGATGAGAAAGCCGTGAGTAAAAATACTTTCTTCATAGCAAAGATACTTGGCGCAGTCGCAGTGCGAATATTGCGCATGCGCACTAAGCGGAATTTCACTGCGATGCGATGAAAAATACCGAGCGAACGACTCGGAATGAGGGCCTAAGTACGCTGAGGAGGAAAATAGTCCCCTAGTCCAGGTATCGGTGGAGGAGGACTCGGACTACGGTGAGCTGTCCGCCGACGAATCCCTCCCAGAACAGATGGAGGACGACTCTGGCATCGGAAGCGCCGACGAGAGTGACTGGCAGGATCGGGTGGAGTCATGCTCCCAGTTGAATGCCCTCCGTGAAGAGGAGGAGATAGTCCTGGAGCAAGAATACCTGCCGGGAGTGCCGAAATGGACGGACGTACGGGGAGAGGATCGCGATGCCGTGGGAGGACCCGTTCCAGAGGAAGACACAGGACCTTTGGAGATGCCCCACGAGGAAATGCGACATGTGGTGGCTGTTGCCCGGGAGGAAATGGATGCCCCGGAGGATTCCGCTGTTGGGTGGTGGTCGATATCACACCCGGAAGACAGGGACGAAGCCACAGACGATATCGAAGGTCAAGAGTGGGTGACTGTTGTCCCCGTGGAAGAAGATTCCCCATGGTGGCCAACGTCGAGCGACCGTGAGGAGATGCCACTCCCCCAGAGGATCCGCCGATGGAGGTCAGGACGTAAGAGGAACCCGGAGCTGGAGGAGGAAGGATGTGGGGTCACAGCTGGTCCAGGCTGGGCCCCCGAATGCACCCTCGCCGGAAGGACCTTGGAATTCCCTGACCCGCGGACGATGGACGTCGTGGAGATCTTTGTAGGGACTACAAAGGAAAAAGGGGGGGGAAATGTGGGAATGTGTCCTGTTTTACAGGACACATTCCAGCTGCAGCAGCCAGGGCGCCTGTGTCCCCTGCGGGACAATGTCTCTGACAGCGCGGGGACAGCTTGTCTGTCCCCAGCGCCTGTCAGTGTGTGGCGGCGGCGGGTGTCCGGTGCAGGGATTACCTTTTTCCCTGCACCGGACCAGAGACTGCAGGGGCATTTGAATCTTGGCGCCCTCCGGGAGCCAATCGCGGCTCCCGGAGCGGCAGCCAATTGGAGAGGGGCGCGGCGAGCCAATCGGCGCTCGCCGCGTCATAGGCCCCGCCCCCGGCGTCTGACGTCAGACGCCGGGTGGGAGCCTGAAGAGAAGCCCGCGCGCAGGAGTGCGAAGAGGACGGCGCGCAGGAGGGCGAACAGAAGAGACGCGGTGAAGAGGTCGGGCGCGCGGAAGAGCGCTGGGGAGCTCCGGGGGCCGCTGAAGAGGCCAGAAGACGTCGGCCTGCTTGAAGATGTCCGGCGGCGGCTGGACGCGGAACAGCGGAGGCGACGCCGCTGGCCAGGACGGGTCAGCGGCAGAAGAGGATGCTGGAGTTCCCTGGAGCAGGTGAGGCAACATTCACCCCCTCCCCTCGTCCTCCCTCGACCACCAGGGACGGGCATTAGGCCCGAGGGCACAAGTCAGGCACTAGGCCTGTGGCGCAGCTAGGAGTTTGGGGTCCCCATCTGAGTTGGTAGTTTGGGCATTAGGCCCAAGCCACCCCTTTCCATGCATAGTAGGCGGGCACTAGGCCCGAGGGACAAAGGCAGGCAATAGGCCTGTGGGACACATAGAGGGCATTAGGCCCTAGTGTATTTCGGGCAGTAGGTACATATAAGGTGACCCTGGGCACAAGGCCCAGGTCACCCAACGGGCAGCAAGTTAGGCGGGCGCTAGGCCCGTGGGCGAAGTCAGGCCTCCGGCCTGTGTGCAGTTAGGGGGCGCTAGGCCCAGTGAATCAGTGTTTCCCCGAGGTGAGTACAGGTGGCCCTGGGCGCTAGGCCCAGGCCACCCTCAGGTATTTAGGTGGGTAGGCCGTGCGGCGCCCACCCCCTTCCAGCGGCAGGTAGGGATTTAAAGGGACAACACCGTGTGATATTGTATTCCGATATCGTGATGTATGTTGTTACCGTGCAGGGCAAAGTGTATGCGTTGTTTAAGTTGTGCATAGTTGTGTCGCACCACCCACACGAGCTAGTTTGAGGGCTCTGTTTATGTAGCTAGTGTAGCGGACGCACACTAGGGTAGTTCTTGGCCCTGCACGGCTGTTTCTCTTTGCCTCCTTACAGGGACCTGTAAGTAGAGAAGATCGGAGTGCAAGACTTGTGACGGTGAGTAGCATCCGTGTACGTTTGTCCCTTGTCTGTCCCCGAGCGCCGGAGTCGGGATTGCTCACGGACGTGAGAATCCTTTTCATCACACTACGTGCGAGAGCGCGAGTGTGTGAAATCTGGGTGGCTGAGGCTTTGTGCCTGTGATGACCTTTCACCCAACCGGTGAAGGTCGCGGTCACCCCTGGGGTATCCCCTCTTCCAGTGGAAGAAGGGTCGATACCCCCTTTAAGGTAAACCATTCTCTCCTCAGCTCGGTCGTCGGTCAGCTCCGAGAGGGAATCGCCGTGTCCGGATCCGATTGAAGATTTCCAGGTCCGTTGAGTGTTCCGGTACCTGAAGGTGAGAGAGCGGCGCCTGGTGAGTACTGAGTCTACACCTGCACGGCAGCAGGCACCACACGCACCGCAGTCGCACCTCTCACATACACACACACACACACACACACACCGTATATTATAATTTAAAATTTACACCTTAGGGCCCCCCTGTCTTAAGTACCCCGGGCCCCCCAATGCCTTAATCCAGCTCTGCTCAGATATTCATTGCTCCCGTCGGCCACACTCCCTCTTCACAGAGCCGGATTAAAGGTGGGGCCCATGGGACACATGATCTCAGGGGCCCCTGTGCCTGCCATTTGCATGATTTTTTTTTCTATCGTTCAGAGACAGAGACAGCATTGTCTCCATCCCTGCAACAGCCGTGGCCACCTGCGAGCATGATCGGAGCGAATACAGGCTGCTCCTCACAGACAGTCTGATAGAGTCAGACAAGAGAGAGCCAGCCCAGGGGTTGTGCGCCAGAGCTGAGTGGTGTTTTGTTGGATTAGAAGCACATTGGACAGCGGCTCCCGGCTACACTACAGCTGCGGACAGTGACAGTCGCAGCGCCGGCCACCTAGGTACTCTGCTCTTATTATCACTTCTGTATTGGGTTGAAACGGCCAGCTCCGTGCCGGCTGGTGGTCAGGAAGTGCCTGGTTGCGGCTGGTGCCCTGGGGGTGGTGATGGTGCTGCAGCTGGTCATCCTCATCCTGGTGCTGATCAGCTCGGCGGGCACCTCTGCCCACTATGAGATGCTGGGCACCTGCTGCATGGCCTGTGACCCCTGTGGCACCAAGCCCCCCAGCAATGCCACGGTGGAGACGTGCAGGAGTACAGCCTTCTCCAGTCTCTGCCCACCTTCATCTAGAGCCCCCCCCCCTTGTCTTAAGTACCCCGGGCCCCCTAGAGCTTTAATCCGGCTCTGACCGTGGGTGTACCGGTCGGTTTATGTGTTCCCTCCTCTTCCTCTCATACCCAAGGTACTGAGGATAATAAGGAGAAGAGGAGTAAGAACTATACTCATTGTTCCGGATTGGCCAAGAAGAGCTTGGTACCCGGAACTTCAAGAAATGATCTCAGAGGACCCATGGCCTCTGCCGCTCAGACAGGACCTGCTGCAGCAGGGGCCCTGTCTGTTCCAAGACTTACCGCGGCTGCGTTTGACGGCATGGCGGTTGAACACCGGATCCTGAAGGAAAAGGGCATTCCGGAGGAAGTCATTCCTACGCTGATTAAAGCTAGGAAAGAAGTGACCGCAAACCATTATCACCGCATTTGGCGAAAATATGTTGCGTGGTGTGAGGCCAGGAAGGCCCCAACGGAGGAATTTCAGCTGGGCCGTTTTCTGCACTTCCTACAGTCAGGGGTGACTATGGGCCTAAAATTAGGTTCCATTAAGGTCCAGATTTCGGCTCTATCGATTTTCTTCCAGAGAGAACTGGCTTCACTACCTGAAGTTCAGACTTTTGTTAAGGGAGTGCTGCATATTCAGCCCCCTTTTGTGCCTCCAGTGGCACCTTGGGATCTCAACGTGGTGTTGGATTTCCTAAAGTCACATTGGTTTGAGCCTCTTAAAACCGTGGAATTAAAATATCTCACGTGGAAAGTGGTCATGCTGTTGGCCTTGGCTTCGGCCAGGCGTGTGTCAGAATTGGCGGCTTTGTCATGTAAAAGCCCTTATCTGATTTTCCATATGGATAGGGCAGAATTGAGGACTCGTCCCCAGTTTCTCCCTAAGGTGGTATCAGCCTTTCATTTAAACCAACCTATCGTGGTGCCTGCGGCTACTAAAGACTTGGAGGCTTCCAAGTTGTTGGACGTAGTCAGGGCCCTGAAAATTTATGTTTCCAGGACGGCTAGTGTCAGGAAAACTGACTCGCTATTTATCCTGTATGCACCCAACAAGCTGGGTGCTCCTGCTTCAAAGCAGACTATTGCTCGCTGGATCTGTAGTACGATTCAGCTTGCACATTCTGCGGCTGGACTGCCGCATCCTAAATCAGTGAAAGCCCATTCCACGAGGAAAGTGGGCTCTTCTTGGGCGGCTGCCCGAGGGGTCTCGGCTTTACAACTTTGCCGAGCAGCTACTTGGTCGGGGTCAAACACATTTGCTAAATTCTACAAGTTTGACACCCTGGCTGAGGAGGACCTAGAGTTTGCCCATTCGGTGCTGCAGAGTCATCCGCACTCTCCCGCCCGTTTGGGAGCTTTGGTATAATCCCCATGGTCCTTACGGAGTCCCAGCATCCACTTAGGACGTCAGAGAAAATAAGATTTTACTCACCGGTAAATCTATTTCTCGTAGTCCGTAGTGGATGCTGGGCGCCCATTCCAAGTGCGGATTGTCTGCAATACTTGTATATAGTTATTGTTTAACTAAAGGGTTATTGTTGAGCCATCTGTTGAGAGGCTCAGTTATATTTCATACTGTTAACTGGGTATAGTATCACGAGTTATACGGTGTGGCTGGTATGAGTCTTACCCGGGATTCAAAATCCTTCCTTAATTGTGTCAGCTCTTCCGGGCACAGTATCCTAACTGAGGTCTAGAGGAGGGACATAGTGGGAGGAGCCAGTGCACACCAGGTAGTCCTAAAGCTTTCTTTAGTTGTGCCCAGTCTCCTGCGGAGCCGCTATTCCCCATGGTCCTTACTGAGTCCCAGCATCCACTACGGACTACGAGAAATAGATTTACCGGTGAGTAAAATCTTATTTTTTAGCCTTGCCTCCAGAATCCCTCAAAAAAGGGGCTGTGTCCTGTGGCCACACCGCTAGTGTCATGTAGCCACTCCCACAAGCAGCATGTGGCCACGCCCCATCACAACACATGACCACGCCCGTTTTTTATCACTCACTACCCATAAGAAAATATTTCTACTTGCACCACCGGTTAGGTGAGGAGAGTATGGTGAGGAGCTCTGTGCTGGGAGGTCTAGTTACACTGAGGAGTTATGTGAGGAGAGTATGGTAAGGAGCTCTGTGCTGGGAGGTCTAGTTACACTGAGGAGTTAGGTGAGGAAAGTATGGTGAGGAGCTCTGTGCTGGGAGATCTAGTTACTTACACTGAGGAGTTATGTGAGGAGAGTATGGTGAGTGATTCTATGCTGGGAGGTCTAGTTACTTACACTGAGGAGTTATGTGAGGAGAGTATGGTGGGGAGCTCTGTGCTGGGAGGTCTAGTTACTTACACTGAGGAGTTATGTGAGGAGAGTATGGTGAGGAACTCTGTGCTGGGATGACTACTTACACTGAGGAGTTATGTAAGGAGTAGGGATGCCCATCGACTATTCAAAATCATTGATTGTCTTTGGCCGATGTTGAATACTTTAGCCACCGATGGTGGAGAACGACATGGTTTCCTGCCATCGATGGTAAAGACCAACCAAATAATTTTAGACACTGAGCATAGCAAATGAAAAGCCCTGCACCCAGTCACTGATTGGCCCACAGCCCACTTAATTTTAAAACGGGGATAACCATTGATGGCTCCCTAGCAGATAAGTTTATAGCATCGATGGTTGCCATCAATTATACCATTGATGGCAACCATCGATGGATAACCCACCGATGGCCATAAGGAGTATATGGTGAGGCAGTCTGTGCTGGGAGGTCTAGCTGCTTACACTGAGGATTTATGTGAGGAGTGTATGGTGAGGCAATCTGTTCTGGGAGGTCTAGCTGCTTACACTGATGAGTTATGTGAGGAGTATATAGTGAGCAACTCTGTGTATTGAGCTGTAACTTAATGTGAAGTTTTATAGAAACAGTATATGGTAAGAAGCTCTGTGTATGGGTAGAAGAAGGCATTAGTATAGGTCATAAGTCAATTTATTTCCAATAAAGGGATGTGTGGAAGAGGCTTGATGATGAGTTGCCACGGCTGGATGAAAATCAATGTCTGTAGACCTTTACAGAAGTAACACTTTGTATATGCAGCAGCTTAGGCTACGTTAGAGATAGCAGAAAGTCTTGCCATAAGCAGCAGGGTGAGAGTAGCCACTAGCAGGAAGGTCAGGGAACCCTGCAGAGACAGACTATTTGGGATCACTGTCTGGTGAGTCACTGGGAATTATCAGTTCTCTCTGGTACCACTTTGTGCTGCTGGCACCTTGATTAGCCTGTCAGTTTTAAGAGCACTGAACATCAGAATAATAAAGCAATAACCTTCTTTTGTGTGTTTAAACCTTTCACTGCGTCAGACACCAGTATTCTCTCCAGCAATTAGGGGAACTGACAGTATGTTCAGATATTAAGAGGGTTAATGGCTGAAATTACCCATCATAACACAGGGGCACCCATTAACCAATTAACCCATCATTGTCCAAATGGCATACTCCATTGTTCACTGTTTTCCAAGTATCCATAACAACCCGTAACAATTCTTTCTGCTAATGTCTGGTCATTCTTTTGCAATGCTGTCTCTTTCAATCTCCCTATACTTTGTACATTTCTTGCAATCACGGTGGGTTTTGCGGGTTTTGCACAGGATCATATAAAAACCCTGATTCTTGCAGCATAAACACATTTTGGCAAGCATCTCTGCCGACACACAGTACCAAGGTCTCAGTGCCACGGTTGACATGGGACTCATCACCTACTCAACACAAACAACTATTTCCCTGAAAACGCTGTTCATTATGACTGTTTTATGATTTACGGGAGCAAGAGTGAGTCATATGGTAATTCTGCACCAGCTCCGAGGTTTCACCTGCACTAATAACAATCTACTCATCCCAGGATTTGCATTCCAGTAGTGGCATCAGAACTTCTGAAGACATCACAGAGCTCTCTTGAGGAAAACAAGCTTTGCTTACGGGTATTTAATAGAGAGGGAAAAAAGAACGGACAAAAATAAAATAGTAGCACAGATTCATGTATTTTCTATCCGGGTGTGGTATGTCGTGTGGGAAGTTTGTAGCAGCCAGTTAGATGTTCTATTTAATTTGCTAAACTGCATTAGAACCATTATGTAGGTTCCTGACCTCTGAAGTCTCCACCCCCTCCCCCACTCCCGATCTTTTTCTGCCATCACCTGTTGTCCCTGACATCTTAGTCATCACCTCATTCCCCCCTCGGAGTATAGGGAGTTCCATCTCCTTTTTAACATTCCCTTTCCAATGTTCTTTTTCTTTTGCTATCATTTCACACACATTCGCCAGGAGCATTAAACTACCGTCACTTAATGTTAATGGCCTAAACTCCCCCACAAAGAGGACAATCGTTCTACAAGCACTTAAGCACTCCGGTGCCAATATAGTTTTTAACAAGAAAGTCCACTTTGGTGGCTTGCAATCCTTAATCCTTTACATCGTAAATTGTTTAACAAACTTTAATTCTTCCTCTGCAGCACATACAAGAGGAATAGATTCTCGTACACAAAGGTATCCTTTCAGAACACTTAAAGCCATCACGGGCACAGACGGACAATATCTTGGAGTATTTGGCTCTCTCAACCCACTGAAAGTGGCTTTGATATCCTTCTATGCTTCAAACCCTTCAAGAGGCTTGCAGAGGGACATGTGATCCTGGTGGTGACCTTAATATAGCCTTAGATCCTAAACGGCATAGATCCTCTTTACAGCAGCTACCTCAAGGGACAGACAAAACATGACAATACTCTTATTACACTTGGCCTTTATGACATGTCATACATTTTAAACCTGGCTTGTCCACCCTATACAATTCACATTATTTTCAAACTGACCTAAAAATGTAATCCCTGTTTCCAAACTTTCCGGGTGGTATCACACCACCTGGATATTAAACTTGACCTTTCACTACCACCTCTTCGCTTAACACGATGGCGGCTAGATGACCGCTTATTATTATTATTATATAAAAATACTCCTCCCACAATCTCACGGATAAACTCTCACTCCCAAACATTTGGGAAGCCCACACGGCCCCCATTAACCTGATCAGTAATATGATATCTATGCATCTAGGGTGCCAACTAAGTGCCCTGAGAGGGCAACTCAATGCTTCTCTTTCAACTAAAACAGCAGCTGCTCCCTAATGGCTCCAACAGTGATTGCATTATACTGGTGTACAATAAGTCACACTGCTTTCATTCAAATTATAAGTGGGAAAAAAACATGAAACCATGGGGGTAATTCAGACCTGATCGTAGCAGGAATTTTGTTAGCAGATGGGCAAACCCATGTGCAGTGCAGGGAAGGCAGGTATAATATGTGCAAAGAGAGTTAGATTTGGGTGTGGTGTTCAAACTGAAATCTAAATTGTGGTATAAAAATAAAGCAGCCAGTATTTACCCTGCACAGAAACAAAACCCACCCAAATCTAACTCTCTCTGCACATGTTATATCTGCCTCTCCTGCAGTGCACATGGTTTTGCCCAACTGCTAACAAAATTGCTGCTACGATCAGGTCTGAATTAGGCCCCATATAGCTACAATTTAAAATAAACACAATTGACTTGTATATATATGATCCATTATAATTTGTCCAATTCAACCCCCCTCACCTCTCATTTGCCATATACAGTCAGCCCCCCTACCCGAACTTTAATCCTCAGAAACCAAATTGTTTAACAGAGAAATAACCCTTGATGACATCACAGGTGAATTTAAAATTATTAAATCAAAATCAGATCCTGATCTGGATGGATTTGCTATATAATACAATAAATATGGAAACGTGCCCTTGCTCCAGTTTTACAAAACCTTATTAACTCACTTTTGACCAAGCTGTTATATGAGCTAAATTATACTATACCTATCATGAGAGCTATTACCCCATATACCTGTTGTGACAAGGATCACACACACAGGGACTTAGATTAACATTTTCGGTGTTTATTTTCCACAGCAGGTCACCACATAGCAAGTTGATTCCATACAGTCGGTATTACAGGCAGTAGCATACAGGTACTCACAGCATAGCAGACTCTTGATAGGCTCCAGTGGTCCCTAGTCTAACCCACACAACCTGGCCTATCACTCGGGTAGCTATTCCACCATCAAGAGCAAGGTGAGGTGACTCTGTCCTGGAAACCCTTATATGAGAAAATCCCAGGTGCTACTGATCACACACCTGGGAGTCTGCTACTGCTTCTAAAACCTGGTCTGGATCCTCCACATTACTTTCACATGGAAAACTGCTGTCTCTGCCACACTGTATAATGTAGACGATAAATTATTTGTGAAGATTTTGGTAAATAGATTAATATATCCCTTCTTAAATCCATACTGACCAGGTAACCTTTATGTTTAGCTGCCAAGCATCAGACAACAATAGACACGTAATGGCTGTACAGTTACTCATAATTCACTATTCTCTAATGCCCTCTTCCCTCATTGTAGCTCTTGATACAAAAAAAGTGTTGAATAGGGTTGACTGGAATGTTATGATAGGGTGGACTGGAACGTTATGATAGGGTGGACTGGAACATTATGATATGGTAGGCTGGAACATTATGATAGGGTGGGCTGGAACATTATGATAGGGTGGACTGGAACGTTATGATAGAGTGGACTGGAGCATTATGATAGGGTGGACGTTATGATGGAGTGGAATGGAACTATATGATAGAGTGGACTGGAACGTTATGATAGGGTGGACTGGAACGTTATGATAGGGTGGACTGGAACGTTATGATAGGGTGGACTGGAACATTATTATAGGGTGGACTGGAACATTATGATAGGGTGGGCTGCAACGTTATGATAGGATGGACTGGAACGTTATGATAGGATGGACTGGAACGTTATGGTAGGATGGACTGGAACGTTATGATAGAATGGACTGGAACGTTATGATAGGGTGTACGGGAACGTTATGATAGGGTGGACTGGAACGTTATAATAGGGTGGGCTGGAGCGTTTTTATAAAGTGGACTGGAACGTTATAATAGGGTGAACTGGAACGTTATAATAGGGTGAACTGGAACGTTATGATAGGGTGGGCTGGAACGTTATGAAAGGGTGGACTGAAACGTTATGATAGAGTGGGCTGGAACATTATGATAGGGTGGACGTTATGATGGAGTGGAATGGAACTTTGTTAGAGTGGACTGGAACTTTATGTTAGGGTGGACTGGAACATTATGATGGGGAGGACTAGAACGTTATGATAGGGTGGGCTGGAATGTTATGATAGGGTGGACTGGAACGTTATGGTAGAGTCGACTGGGACGTTAAATAAAGCCCAAATTTTCTAACCCGTCCTTCCCTGACATACATAAAGCAATCACTCTCACTCACTCACACTCTCTCTCTCTCTCTCTCTCTCTTTCTAACTATCTATCTATCTATCTATCTACGGATATATATATATGTTACTCCAATTGCAGTTGGCACTCAAAGGGTTTAGAGCAAATGCTCCTGGTGCACATGTAGTAGATTTTATATAGAGCCCAATATATAGGGTTGATATAGAGCCCAATGTTTTGCAAGTAGTAACTTCCCTATAGGTCCCTTGACCCCAACATCTGGACCATGTGATTCCCTTGTTTCCTGTGGGATCAAATTATGTTTTCAAATCAACTCATTTGAGCCTAGCCCTCCCTGAAACAACTTGCGCTTCCCCTCGGTTTTAAATCCTGAAACTTTTGCAGCATGGATACAGCACAATTTTAGATCCCTTCGTGAGATTGTCTTCCTTGGTTGTTTCCCAGACTTTTCAAACCTACAAGTCTGATTACCCCCTATCCCAATTATCATTCCAATCATCAATCATTTTGAGATCCATGGCTAGTTTATTATAATATTAAAAATGTATTTTACATTTTTATTCTGATTTTTTTATTATTTATAGCCCACACAGCTATAAATAACATAAGATAACAATCACAGATGATTGTAAATTCTACAGTAGGTCCAGATTTTGTGGTGCCCCCACCTTCTCTTGTCTAACCTCTGTTATCACTTTTATTCAAAGGTGTTGCCAGCGGCTGACGTTTACAGGTTGCGTTTCATATTCTATATATATTGCTCATCGCCAAAATACTGCAACTCTTTGACGGCCTATCTACATGGGCAGACAGTGGGGCTAATTCTGTGTCTGTCTGATATCTGAGCATGGGCTCAAGTTGCAAGCTTTTGCGTACAGCGCATGATACAAATTTATACATTTTGCACATTTTTGTCCTATTCTGAGTCACATGGAACTCTGAAGTATCTGTCTTTTTAGGCATTTCGAGGCAGCAACAATGCAAGCACACGGAACCGCCCTGCATTGTGGGAGTTTCCTGGGAGTGACTTTGGCATGTTTCCAAAGCTTCGTCATATTCTGAGTCATGCGTACGGGGCAGGGATCTCTTGCACCTGGCATGGGGCTTGTGAACTGACAATACTAATGGTAATTATTGCGACGGCCGGCATAACACCAATGGGCGGGGCAGGTTTCCGCTTTGAGAGGCAAGGATCCTGAATTAGGCCTACAGATTATCATATTGGCATAAGACACTTTGTCTGCGACTCAGAGTCACCCCAATATGTTCAAGTCTAGCGCACTCCAACAGCCGTTGGGGAATTCCAATAATTTGATGAGGTTTTCGGGGAATCCTTCCCTCTATGAGTGAATGTTCTGAGTGCACAGTCACAATGTCTGAGATGCCATGGTACATTTTAAATGAACATACCCTGAACCGCTTCTCATGGACGGATATGCGTACAGAGCTAGTCTTGTAAACTGAAATATTTTTTCCCAGTGATTTTCTCCCTGTCCCAAACCACCATACCTGGGTAACGTGCCATAAAGGTTTTCTATAACTAACTTGTATAAAGTGGAGATGGCATGCTTGGGATCTCAGCTGAGGCTGTTTAGGAAAGTTAGATGGAAAATACTTGTATACACATAGGGTCTGGTGCACAGCGAGTAGTATGCCAGTTTGTACAGAAGTTAAACAAACACAAATGTACATATCCTTATCCATGCATTTTGCACATCAAAACTTAAGACCGGATATGCAGAATGGTGGTGTGTTGGATTCCTTTAAATTGTTAGGTGTTAATATTACTAAGGATTTGTCTTGGAGTGTTCTTACTTAGGGGGTAGTCAAAAAGGCCCAGCAGCAATTGTTTATTTTGTGTACTGACATTTTGTTGAATTTTTATTCTTGTATTGTGGAAAGTGTTATAGTCGCAATAGTCAACTAAAATGTACTTTTTACCCAACAGCGATAAACATGTTAAATTGTACTGATTGTCTTTGAGAAAGTTAATTTTTTGAGGGTGATGATGTTCTCTTATGTTTTTATATGACTTTTTCGAATTCGCATGTGACATATTTCGTTGGCTGTTCATGTACCTGAATTGTTGATGACAATAAAGTTGAATTGAATTGTTATTGAATTGAACGGACATTTTCACTTAGGCAGAGATCTGTATGGGTACCGCAAGTGCAGACCAGTAAGTAAGTGTACAGTATATACACCTGTTAGGAAATGTATTTGGAGTTGTCCTGGATGGTGGCTTGACACTTAAACAACAGATGTCAGCCACAATCAAATCCTCATTCTTTCACCTGAGGAACATAGCCAGAATCAAGCACTTAATTCCCTCAGATGACATGCCAAAAGTCATCCATGCATTTGTATCATCTCGATTAGACTACTGTAATGCCCTCTACCTTGGTCTCCCAGCAAAAGAATTGTACCGCTTACATCTGGTGCAAAACACAGCTGTCAGGCTGTTAACCGACCAGCCCCGTTCTAGCCACATAACACCCATACTCTGCTCCCTTCACTGGCTGCCTGTAAGATGGCGAATCATCTTCAAGATTGACTTACTTAGTTTCAAAGCACTACATGACCAGGACCCAAGGTACCTGAAGCAGCTTCTGACCCCATACTGCCCCACTGGATTAGTGCGATCTGTAGATGAAGGACTTTTAGCAGTACCTAAAATCTCCCGTAATTCATCTGGAGGTCGAGCTTTTAGTCAGGCTGCTCCGACTCTATGGAACTCACTTCCCCGCACAGTGCGAGAGGCCCCAACTATAGAATCCTTCAAAAGTAGACTCAAGACTTTCCTGTTTACTCAAGCATTTCCATAATGTCCCTTTTAGTATCTTCATGCTTCTGTATTTTATGAAAAGCTTTTCTGTACTTCATTATTTTCTGTACTATATTATGCTATGTATCTGTTAAGTGCCTTGAGTCCCATTGGAGAAAGAGCGCTATATAAATAAAATTATTATTATTATTATTATTATTATTATTATTATTGTGTGCACTTGCTGCAGGACAGGTGCAATTACACCCAGATAAGGTTGTCTTGTAGCCAAGCCAAACACATACAGCGGCATGTTTGTGGAAACACACTATTTTTCTGTTTTATTTTGAGTCATTTATATCCACTTTGCTTCCTAGCCTGTATCATACCTATATTTTCTAACGTTAACACTATTTAGTATATGGGCGAATACCACAGTCTCCACATACTTTTTATGTACATTGTCTTCTATCTAAGCAGTCAAAATTTATTTTGTATTCCCTACAGACCTTTTCCATTAGAAACACCATGATAGCACATAGCCAGTCCTTTACCAGTTGTTTATAGTGTAATAACCTGCAGACTCCTGCTCAAAGTAACATCTCCCCGAGTTCATTGCCTTATGAGGCAAGGCCCTCACCCCAAGCGCACTTTATATTTTTGCCAATTTTACATTGGCTGCAATGACTTTTAAATGGGGAAGGTCTGGGGTCTGAAAGTACCTCTCTATTAGCCTCACCTACATCCCACCACTGTATTCTACAGTGTAAGGCTACAGAGCATCTTAATTTCATGGCTGCAGTTATCCCCCCTCTACATATCCTCAGGATAAAACACATTGATATGCTGAGAGGCATCCAAACGTCTTGTTTAATACATAAGTCCTCGTCTATCTTGCATTTTTTTTATTAGTCTCCAATCTGTAAAAACCAACACAAAAAAAACTGCTAGGTTTATCGCTCCATGAAACCCATTATCTGCAATAAATCCGGTACATTCTGTAATTTAGTGTTCAATACCTAATAACGTGTGAATAAAAACATACATGGTGTGCCGCGGATTATTATACCCCGTAACCCTCAGATAGTTACACTCTCCCCTCTATCAGCACAAAGTAGGAACTAGACTTACAATTCAATACCCATAATCCTCTGCTTCCTCTACCTACTTTGCACGTTGCATATTAAATCATGATGTGTTTTTGGTTTGGGATTTTTTTTGGGTGGGGGGGGGGACTATTTTTCTTGTCTCCTCCAGCTTTTTCAGGCCAATCAAATCTGGATTTGAGGTCTTGACTGTTAATAAAAGCTGGCTTTAAGAGTCGGTTGTGTTAGCTATAGAATGAGGGATCCTTGATTTGTATTCTCTATCCAAGATATTAATTTAATACTGCTTCCTCTTTTTATCTAGATAATTCAATTTGTGCATACAGAATGCTATGTTTAATTAAGCAGCCAGGGCATTTAGGTCCAATGCCCATGTGAGGGCAAGGTAGGTGGGCATAGCTGGTTTACTTGCTTCCCCTACGACTTTTAAACATTGCTGCCCCAGTCCTTATCTTTATATCTTTATTTCTTAGTAATATAGGCTTGCATATGAGTTCACAGGAACTGCACCAAGGGTTTATTTATCATTATATGGTGATAGAAGAGTTTTTCTATTGCATCTTATCAAAGCCTTATAAAATCTATCGCTGTAGTTTTGAGGTAATTATTTTTTATATTCAAATATATTGGGAAGGTCGGCAATGCACAACCCCCCCAGCAGTAATAAGAGACCATTTTGTCGACCAATGAGGCTGTTTCTGTGCAGGCTATGTCTGGTCAAACATGTGCACCAGTAGCGCTTACTACAAAATAAATAATAAATATATATAAAACTTTCATGAAAAAAAATAGTACTTTAACGTAAAGAAAACATTGACTCCTTTACCACCTCCTGCTATCAGCATCCTGAGATGATATTAGGATTGTGGTCTCCCAAACGCCCAGAAAAGTCTCCCGGAGCTCCCCTCGCCCAGAGAGCCCACTTTCTGAGTGTAGTATGCGGTCCGGGCAGCTTCATGATGCATTTATCTTTGAACTGCGTCATCGAAGACCCGCCCCAACTTCACACCCACCATGCTGTCCACTTGGCTATACCAAACCCCCCTGCTTTGCCAGAAAGTCGGTAAGTATGCTGTGCCACAGTAAACCTTCTTTAATAGGCTTCCATGATGAACCTACCACTGGAGGAATCCAGCAAAGGTTATTGTCAGTGATACTTGGGAGTATATTTACTAAAAGTCGATTTTGGTCGTTTTTTGATCGATATTGTGTTTAAGGGTCTAATCCCACATTTACCAGCAGATGATTTTTGACATTGTTTAATAAAAAAAAGTAAAAAATCATCTGTTAGTAAATGTGAAATTTAGACCCTAAAATACAAAATTGTCCAAACATCATCCAAATATCAACCCAGATCGATTTTTTTATTAAATATAACCCTAAATCCCGCATTACTAACAGATGATTTTTTACATTTTTTTTTTGAAAGGATCAGGATGTCAAAAATCATCTGTTAGTAAATGTGTGATTTAGACCCTGAATCACAAAATCGATCAAAAATCGACTCAACATCGACCAAAAATAAATGAATAAAAATATCGATCAACATTGACCAAAATCGACTTTTAGTACATATACCCCCTGGTGAACAGTTGAACTATTTGTTATTGATTATCTGATAATGATTATTATGCGTTGCTAGATACGTAATTAGCGCTATTGCTCTACAACCATAACTGCTTTCACTGTGGTGGATCAATACTGCCTTCTAAGTTCATGAAACCTATTATTTATTTTTGTTTTTATTTGTCTGAGGTAAATTTTAAGAGATTAACATTTTACAATATTCATATCGCCGGAAAATATTCATGTCTTCTTTAATGGTAATAGTAAATCATCTCACAGGGCTTACTTAGCAACTGAAATTTAAAAATGACAGCATATAATTTTTGGTGCGCTTGCAAAATTTAATAGGACTGAACATGGCATTTAATTTTACGAGACTAAAATAAAATCATAGCTTTGATGGTATTAATTGCTTTGGTATGATGCCTCGCCTCACCCCCTCCCCCTTTTGAGGAACTTTAAGTAAGTGACCAAAAATCTTTTTCATAAAAAATTTGACACCTGAGGCTGCACCAAAAAACAAACAAGATAAGCCAGAAAAAAGTTCTGTCATCAAATAATTAAATATAACGAAACCTATGTATTCTTCTACTTAAATAAATGTATCTCGGGGCGTGGCTTGGCTGTAACCTTGGGCAGACGTGCAGCAGCAGGGCTCCTGCATACTTCACCCCAATATCTGTTCTTCTGCTGTTCCCCCCGGATCTGACTTCCCCCCCGAGGCCTGCCCACGGCGAAGAGTGACCTGCAGTGCGGCCCCGTGCAGCGGCGTGCCCGTACGGGCTTTTCCGGCAGTGCGGCCTATATCGAGCATTGAAGCCGAGGCCTTGAGTTTGGAGACGGCCCGGCGGGAGGCTCCGGGCCGGTGCGCGGCCGCGGCGGGACCCGTGCAGCGCCCTGTGGACGTCCCTCAACCTCCCCACGATGTGGAGACCCTCCCTGGACCCTCAGGTACCTCTCCATTAAGGGGGAACCCTCTAAGAGCCTGCATGTCCCAGACGCAGCACTGTGTCTCCCTGCCTGTCCTTGCTGCGGCAGCCATTTTAACTCATATCTAACAGCACACACTGGCTGCACAGAGACTGAGATCTCCCTGGCTTGGGTTCTCTCACTGCAATAAGTTTATTACACCCAGTGCTGCTGCACTATTTTAGCTGCATCCACCTTCAACTGCTCCCTGGGGTGCCTGGTGTTTAGGTGCATTTACTGATTGATACCTGCCAATTTGTCTCACAAAATACTCAGACCTCCCCCCTGCAGCTCTAATGCCTTGAACTAGACCCTTGCCCCATGCCATGACCCCCTGAATCACCCACATACAATGGGGTCTGGTAGCTGATGACATAGCCCGGGACACTCGTACCGCAACGGGGACTCTACAAGTCAGATATGGAGTGCTTCAGATCCACCTATGTGACTTTCCTCTGTTTTACTGTATATTATGGTGTATAACATCTGCTGAAGGGGAAAACTAAGAGGGGAGGGAAATCATCTGCAGTTAAGAAATCTGGTGACAAGTCCCTACAATCTAATTTGTTTCGCTATCTTCAACCAGACACTGAGAGTGAGGACACTCGTTCATCATCCTCTGTGTCTGGCTCTCCTGCTGGCATCGGAGGGATGGCGGGAGCCGACTCTTCACCGTTGGACAAGGGGCCTGAAGCCTCAATGGCGGATGTTTTGACCTACTTGCGTTCACTTCCTACCATAAAAGATCTGCCTACCAAAAGAGACTTTCTGGATCTGGAACAAAAGATACGTGACACGGTCAAATCTGAGATCTCCGTACTTCAGGCAGATATCTCTCAAATATCCCATCGAGTTTCAGATATGGAAGACCACGTAGATGAAGTTTCCTCATTTCAACGGAAGCTCTGCGATACTGTTACTCTTCAGGCTCAGGAACTGAGGGCTCTCTGGCGTCGACAAGATGACCTTGATAACAGAGGTCGGAGAAACAACTTACGCGTCAAGGGGTTACCGGAAGATGTCCAGGGTCCGGGGATTGCTGACGCCCTTACTAAGATCTTCAATGAGATCATTGATGCAAATCCGGACAACACCATACTGTTTGATAGGGCTCATAGAGCACTACGCCCGAAAGGTCTTTCTTCTGAGGCTCCCAGAGATGTTATATGTCGTCTTCATTACTATCACATAAAGGAGGAGATTCTTACTAAAGCCCGCAAACTAGATCGACTGGAATTCGATTAGAATGTGATTCAGATCTTTCCAGACCTGTCATGGTCTACGCTCCAGCAACGTAGATCTCTTAAGCCCCTGACAGAGGCTCTTAAAGAGAAGGGTATATGATTCCGATGGGGCTTTCCCTTTTATATTCAAGCCACCTTTGAGGGAAGACAGGTTTTCTTGCACACGCCAGATGACTTGGATAATTTTTGTTCTTCACTGTCTATACCTAAACCTGCCTTATCGGATTGGACACAATCTTACCACCGTTTTGATCCTCCGAAGCCTCCAGCCCCACGGGCGTCCTGGACCCCGGTCAGCAACAGGAAACGGGGTTCGACTCGGTCGCCTCCGAATAATGGCGAGGCTGGGACTTGATATATAACATGTCTCTTTCTCCTTGATATAAAGTTGTTTGATAAAGCTTAGCTTTGAGCGGCTCTGCTTGGTCCTTCGATGTCTGGTAGAGCCAATCTGGGAGCATAATGCTAGGTCATTGCTCTTCCTCCACACCAGAGAGTCTGCTTTAAAGTTTAGTCACTTAGTGATATTGCCTTTGCATGCTTCCACCCCTTCCCTTTTCCTGACACTCCTGTTGATTGGATATGTTGCGTTCTATTGCTTTCTATAAGATTTTATTCTAATTTTTTTATTTTCAATTGTTTAGATAGAGATGATTGTCCCCACTGCGTTTACTACAAAATAGGGGGACCCCTGTATGTATAATAATGATGTCAGATGGTTGTTTCTGGAGTCTCCTTAGTTACACACTGTGCTGCTCTTGTCCCGAAGTTGTGTTGTCACTACTGTGCCCCAGTTGGGTCAGGCCGCCTGCCTGTTTTGGCTCTTAAGTCGTGGGTATGACCTCCCTACGACTTAACGGCGGTGAAATTGCCATTCTACAAGACGTAATATTATTGTCATATAGTTCTATGTTCTCTGTATTGGTCTTTCTCCTTGTGCTTTTCTTTTTCTTGCCCTTTCTCCCTTCCCCTTCTTTCTTGGTTTCTCCGCCTATCTCCATTACAGCCCGAGGTACCCAATACGATCGGACCCTGTACCTTCCTCGCATTTTCAGTAAGTCAATGTTACCTTTATTGCTCATTGTAGACAACAAATTCAGCCTTCCTAATGTCTTCTGACCTTAGGCTATGCTCCTTCAACGTGAAGGGGCTTAATATTCCTGAAAAGTGGTCCACTTTGCTACGGGAGTTATGGGCGGAGTGTATAGACATTGCTTTTCTCCAGGAGACCCATTTTAAAAGTCAAGCCTCCCCTAAATTAGGAAATTATCATTATCCCCAGGTTTTTTGTAACAATAACGCTGTCAATAAATCTCTGGGGGTAGCGATATTAGTGGCACGCCGGGTCCCGGTCACGGATGTTTCTCACCTGATTCTGGAAGAAGGTCGGTGCCAGGTTGTTAAATGCACAATACATAACCAGGTCTATACTCTTGTTAATATATACGCTCCTAATCAACGCCAAAGACAGTTTTTCACCAAAATACTGCGACAACTAGAGCCCATTAAAGAAGGGCGTCTGATTGTGGGGGGCGACTTTAACTGGTCCTTAGACCCGGGGATAGACTGTTCACCTTCCCTGACTAGACGGCTGACACGGGATCACCGTCATGTGAGCCGACTTCTCTGTGAGTTTCAGTTTAAGGACTTATGGAGAACTCAACATCCGACGGGAAAGGATTACACTTTCTTTTCTCCTCCTCACAATATGTACTCACGCCCAGACTACTTCTTAGTTGAGCATAGGTTTTTATACTTATTCCCTTCAAGTGCAATTGGGCACATCACATGGTCAGACCATGCCCCGGTATATATCTCTGTTGCACTTTCACCGACCCCCACCGCACCATGGTCATGGAGGTTTAATAATTCCTTGACGCAAGATCCTTGTTTAAAGGCTAAACTCACCTCCGCCATCTCAGACTATATTGCGACAAATGACACCCCAGACATTAGTGCAGTTACAATTTGGGAGGCACACAAATGTGTAGTTCGGGGAAGATGTATATATCTTGGCTCTCAGCTCAAGAAAGAGCGAATGGCACAGAGGCTGCAGCTCATTGAACGAATAGCGACTTTAGAGGCTTCGCACCAGTCCTCCCTTGATGCAGGGGTTTTTCTCGAACTAACGGAGGCTCGTCAAGCCCTTAATACATTTTTATGGGATAAAACTAAATTAGGAATGACCAAATGTCACCATAAATTTTATTTGTGGGGCAGCAAACCGGGTGCTATGCTCGCTAGTGCATTAAGGGCCCAAAGACTGCAGTCTTATGTTCGCTCCGTTCATGGGCCGGGGGGACGTGCTGCAAATACATTGCCTCAGATTGCTCATTCCTTCTAAAATTACTACGAGTCCCTCTATAATCTTAGAAAAGATCAAACCCCTCAGGCTGCCTCTGATCTGAGGGTATTGATACAGAGATACCTGGCGGAAGTCGAATTTCCAAAACTTCCTGAGTCAGATCTGGACACCCTGGAACAACCCTTTACTCTAGAAGAGCTGGAAACAGCCTTGGCGGCTACACCGACTGGGAAGAGTCCAGGCCCGGATGGTTTCCCAGTCAGATACTACAAAGCCTTTAAACAATCCTTGTTGCCCCTCTTCTTGAAGGCGTGCAATGCCATCTCCGCCGAGAAAGGCTTTTCTCCGCAGACCTTGGAAGCACATATAACTGTAATCCCAAAAGAGGGTAAGGACCCCACCCAGTGCTCGAGCTACCGACCTATTTCCCTCCTAAATTGCGACCTTAAACTCTTTGCCAAACTGCTTGCGGGCTGCTTGGGCCGCCTTCTCCCGCAGGTGGTTCATGGGGACCAGGTGGGATTTATACTGGGACGAGAGGCTAAAGATAACACTTCTAAAGTTATTGATCTCATCCACCTTGCTCAAAGCGGGTCCTCCCGTATAGTCCTCTTGTCCACTGACGCGGAGAAGGCCTTTGACAGGATAGATTGGCAGTTTATGGAAGGTCTTCTTGAGCACATGGGTCTGGGTCCGACCTGTCTTAGTCGTATATTGACTCTTTATAAGTTGCCATCGGCTAGGGTCCGTGTGAATGGTGCCATCTCTGCTCCCTTTATGATACGAAACGGAACAAGACAAGGCTGCCCCCTGTCCCCGCTTATATTTGTTCTCTGCATGGAGGCACTTGCGAGAGCAATTCGGGCCAATCCAAATATTCACGGCGTATAGGCGGGGAAGCGGGAATACAAATTGGCACTGTATGCAGACGACCTTTTGGCTACTTTGACGGATCCGGTAACTTCCCTTCCAGCGCTTATGCAAGAATTCAATAGGTTCAACTTGCTCTCCAATTTTAAGGTAAATTACACTAAGTCGGTGGCCTTGAATATCTCAACGCCTGCACGAGTACTGGAAGGCATCCGAGATTCGTTTCCGTTTCAGTGGCATCCTACTCAGCTAAAGTACTTAGGAGTTCTCTTGACTAAAGACCTCACTGACTTATACCGGGTAAATTTCCTTCCATTACTGCATAAGATTACCACGGATTTTAATAAATGGTCTGCACTTCAACTTACTTGGCTGGGTAGGATTAACATAAAGATGACGATCCTCCCTAAAGTTCTGTATCTGCTGCAAACGTTGCCTATAACAGTACCAACTTCCTTTTTCACTACTTTACAATCATCTGTTGGTCGTTTAATTTGGGGGCGGAGAGGGCACCGGCTTTCCCAATTCACACTGACCCGTACTCGTAGAGAAGGTGGTTTACAACTACCTCATTTTATTAGCTATTATTACGCTGTGCATCTGTCCAGAGTTATTGACATGTCCAGATCTCCCTATACTAAGCAATGGCCATCAATAGCTGAAACGACTGCGGGTACCCCCTTATTTATTCTCCCCTGGCTTAAAAAAATCCCGCGCATAAAACACCCCACCCTAGACTCGACCCTTAAGGTATGGAGGAAATTTAGGTACTTAGACTCTTTTAGTCCGAGTCCCTCCTTGCCGACACCTTTATTATTTAACCCAGACCTACCCGCGAATCCCCTCTCCTTGTCTCAGTCCTCAGTGTGGGCTAAAGCTGGCATATCTCGGTTGAGTCACCTGATTGGTTCGTCGGGATTCCATCCCTTTGCAGACTTGCACCGATCTTTTAAGTTACCGCCTAATTCTTTTTGGGCTTACTTAAAAATTCGGCATTACGTTACTGCGACACCGTCTCGTGCGGTGGGATGGAGACCGACGATTTTTGAATCCTTGTGTCTCTCTGAGAATTTGCCACGGCACCTAATATCTCTATTGTACAGACACTTCCTTTTGAGCACTCCCACTCAACCCCTGGCATTCGTTACGGCATGGCATGAGGACCTGGGTAGAGAGTTGACCTCTGACCAATGGTCGCGCATTTTTCAGTTCACATTTGCTAGTTCTCCTTCACTCCAAGTGCTGGAGACACAATACAAAGTGGTGTCGAGATGGTATAGATGTCCAGATCGAGTCCACCATATGTTTCCGAGTGTCTCGGATGTCTGCTGGAGGTGTGGCCGGTCTCGAGGCACTCCTTGCCATATATGGTGGTGGTGCCCGGGACTAGCTTCCTTCTGGCAACAGGTTCATTCTATTACCAGGCGTATCACAGGACTCCCAATACCTGAGACACCTGAGTTTTGGTTACTTAATTTAATTGACCTACCATTATCCCAGTTTAAGAACTCCCTATTGCGACATTTAATGAATGCTGCTAGAGCGACCATTCCGTGCTTCTGGAGATCTCAGGTACAGCCTCCTATTGCCAGATGGTTCCAAAGAATCGATCACTATATGGCAATGGAAGACTTGACGGCTTCTTCCGAACAGTCTGTGTCCCGATTCACAGCCGTCTGGTTTGACTGGCTGGAATTCAAGGGAACGCAGGAATACAAAACTTCTGTGCTACGCTCCATCCCTACGACACCTAAGGGCTGTGATGGCGATGGCGGTTCTTCTTTCTTTCTCTTTTTCTTTTTCTTTCCCTTTCTTTGTCTGTCCTTTGGAGAGAGAATTGACTGCATAGGAAAGGAAAGAGTTAAACATCTGGGGAGGGGTGGACCTAGCTGTGAGGAAAGTACAGTCTTCTTGAAGGGGAGGGGTTAATATACATAGGGAAGGCGAGGCCATTTTAGTTCTCTCTTGTGGTGATTTGCCTTGTGGGTGAGTGCTGCAGTGCAGAAATTTTTCCCACATACTTGTGAGAGTATTTTTATACAGCCACTTTGTCCCCTCTGCCTGTTTAATCCTTCCTGCAAGATCATGTCTGCCCGCCCTCAACGTTCCGCCGGGCCTCCAGCTCGGTACCGCGTTTCTGGCGGTGGAGCTGGGCCAGGGGAAGGGGTGGGTGGCCTGGGGGACGGGGCTCCGTCCCCCGGGGGCCTCCACGAGCGCGGGCAGGAGCACAATGCGGCGGACCAGGTCGGCCTCGCCGCTGGGGGCCGGGCCGGCGTTGACGGCCAGGCGCGGGCGGCGGGGGGGGCCGGAGGTCCGTTCAGGCCGCCCGGAGGTTGACGGGCATCGGCCCTCGCCTCCGGGAGCGGCGGATTCAGCGGCGGCGTCGGGCGCCCACGGGCGCGCCGCGGAGGGCGCCGGGCGGTGCGTCCGGACCCGGCCTCTATCGCTCCCCCCTTGCCGCGGCCGGGTGGAAGTGCCGGGCGGGGGGAGAGGGCTGGACGGGGATCGTGTGGTCGCCGCGCGGGGCCTGTCTCGGAGCCTCGCGCGGCGGCGGTGATTGATTCGGCGGCCGGGAGCTCCGTGGCGGGAAGCAGTGGGACGCGCGCACTTCGCCCACGCTCGCCACAGGTGGCGCCAGCCGCGCACGGGCACGCGCAGCGGCGCCGCCAGCATCTCTGTCTCCACTCATAACTCCCCGGCTGCCGGAGTCCGGCAGGGGCCGGGGGGGGGGGAGGAGCAGGGGGGTGCAGCAATGTCTGTTAAGAGACAGCGCTGGGCAGGAGAGGGCAA